>NC_137169.1:125696591-126357424 GCF_951394435.1 Stenella coeruleoalba
GCCGGCAGCTGAAACAGCGGGAACTGAGTGTCTCCCAGTCTGGCGGCCAGAGTCCAAGTTCAGGTGTCAGCGGGTTGCTTCCTCCTGAGGCTGAAAGGGAGGATCTGGTCCAGGCCCCCTGCGCCCCCCTCCCCTCCGCAGGCTTGTGCATGTCTGTCTCCAAATTTCTCCCTTTTATCAGGACAAGTCATATTGGATTGGGGCCTCCCTTAATCCTCTCATTTTAACTTGATTATCTCTGTAGGGACCCTCTCTCCAAATAGGGTCACATTCTCAGGTGCTGGAGGTTAGGATTTCAACATATAAATTTGCGGGGGTGGGGGACACAGCTCAACCCATAAGAGAAGCTGTAATGAACTTAGTTTTAGATCTGTTGATCTGAGTTCTCTGGGCACATCCAAGGCGTGGTGTCCAATAGGAAGTTGGAAGTATGAGTCTGAAGCGTGAGAAGGTTTATGGATCTTTTATATTTTCATACTGTGGTGTGTCTTTCCCTTTTTCATATAAACCTCATCGTTCCAATCAGTAGGTATGTTGCCTGATGGGAGTTTAGTGAATCATTTAATTCTTACAGTGGCTATCATGTAAACATAAGCACTCAGCTCCATTTTACAGAAGAATGAACAAAAAATTTTGAGAAGTTGAACTATTTGTCCAAAATCACACAGTGAGAAATAATTAGAATTAGGCCTCAGATACAAGTTTATAAACTCCAAATATCACACTTCTTTGTAAATCTCAGTAGATGGAGGGGTAGAGGGAGGAAGAGAGGGTTGGATGATGAATAGAAGGACGAGTGGATGGATGGATGGATGGATGGACGGATGGATGGACAAGTGGATGGGTGGGTGGATGGATGGATGGATGGATGGATGGATGGATGGATGGATGGATGGGTGGATGGATGGGTGGATGGATGGACAAGTGGATGGATGGATGGACGGGTGGATGGATGGACAAGTGGATGGATGGATGGATGGGTGGATGGGTGGGTGGGTGGGTGGATGGATGCGTGGATGGGTGGATGATGACAAGAGCTCACATTTGTTGAGAATTTACTGTGGGCAGTTACTAAACTAAAGCAATGTACATGCAGCTGCTCATGTAATCATCAGACAACTCTACGAGGGAGACGCTGTTGTTATCCTTACAAGCCAAGATGAAGGAAGTGAGGCTTGGGGTGGGGGGTGATTCTCCTGGGGTTATAGGGCTAGGAAGTGGGTGGAGCCTAGGTTAGAACCCAAGCCTGTTTCAGAATTTTTAGTCTCTCTGCTAATTAATGCAGTTCTCTGAGAGTGTAGATGCCACTGCAACATTCAGATCCTCCCTGGTTTCATTTGAGTCTATAATTAGTAAGCATTTTTTTTAAGACTGTAGGTGGGCAGGATGACACCTACTCGCTGTGGGAAGCCCTTTCCTTTCTTTGCCCCTCTGAGAGCTGTCTTGCTGCCACTCTGGGTACCATGATGAGGACCATAAACTTTAAGGCATTCACGTTTTAAATGTCTTCTCATTTTTTATCCGCCCTAGCCGTGACATCCTCCCTGGCAAGCTCAGTTTTTTTCAGATCAACTTTTTAAGTGAAGCATGACAGATACATAAAATGCACAAATCACATGTCCTACAAGAATTTTCACTATGTGAAGACATCAGTGTAGCCACGACCTAGGCAAAGGAGCAGAATATTACAGACACCCAGTGGCCCTCCTCATGCCCGCTCCTGTCATTGCCCGAAAGGCGACCCCCTGCCCTACTTGTAACACCATCGTTAGTTGTGCCTGTTTGAGCCTCATACGGGTGGCGTTACACCTGTGAGTTCCTTAGTGTCTGACTTCTGCTCGGTGTCATGTTTGTGACTAGCAGCCGGTCATCCATTTTCACTGCTGTATAGTATTCCCCTGTGTGACCATATCACAACTTAACATATGTGTGGGTAAGTTGCAAGCTGCCCACCCACCCCCTCCCACCCGTCTGCCATACCCTTGGGCCTGTAACCTTTCAGTGCCTTCCCCCTGCCATGGCTTTGGCCGTCTGACTGGCTTTGGCTAAGAGGACATCAGCAGGAATGATACACAGTCTTGGAAAAGTGCTTTGAAGTTGGGGCTTAGTAGCTCTTGTACTGCCGCTGTCACCACGAGACAGGTACATGCAGCCTGGTCCTAGGAGAAGGATGAGAGGCACGTGGTGCCGAGGCTCCGACCCCCAGAATCCAGCCTAGACCAGCTCATAGATTCGTAAGCTAAAAGCAAGCGCTGGTGCTGATGCCTTAGAGCCTGTGTGGGCGCCGTGCTCAGCTGACATTGACTTCCTCTGTGCCCCATGCTGTGTCTCGTTGATAGACATCTTATCCCCTGGCTTTGGTTATTACAATAGTGGTGACATGGACATTTTTTTAAAAAAATTTGTTTTATTCATTTATTTGGTTGCTCTGGGTTCTTAGTTGTGGCTTGAGGGCTTCTTAGTTGTGGCATGTGCACTCTTAGTTGTGGCATGCATGTGGGATCTAGTTTCCTAACCAGGGATCGAACCCGGGCCCGCTGCATTGGGAGCACGGAGTCTCAACCACTGCGCCACCAGGGAAGTCCCAGACATGAACATTCTTGAACTGTCTTTTGGTGCACACATCTACAGTTTCCTGAATGGCTCAATATTTTAAAATTGAGGACTTTCCTGGTGGCGCAGTGGTTAAGAATCCACCTGCCAATGCAGGGGACACGGGTCTGAATCCTGGTCCGGGAAGATCCCACATGCCGCGGAGCAACTGAGCCCGTGAGCTACAACTACTGGGCCTGTGCTCTAGAGCCTGCGAGCCACAACTACTGAGCCCGTACACCTAGAGCCCGTGCTCCGCAACAAGAGAAGCCATCGCAATGAGAAGCCCGCGCACTCCCACAAAGAGTAGCCCCCGCTCGCCACAACTAGAGAAAGCCCGTGTGCAGCAGCGAAGACCCAAGGCAGCTAAAAATAAATAAATAAAATAAATAAATATAAATAAAAATTGAAAAGAAGGAAGGTCCTCATGCAATTGCCTTGAACAATTTTGTTATGAAAATATACTATATTCCCCCAAGTAAAAGTAGCATCTGTATGCCTTTGGTTTCATTCAAGCCTCTAGAAAGATGAATGTTAACTGCAGACACACAGACAATCCCAACAGAGGTGGTTAAGCATGGGCTCCTTACCTGTGTGTGCGGCTGCCCGCTCTGCTGCAGACGGGAGGCCTGGTGAGGCTGGTGGGAACAGGGTCCCCTGGAGTCCAAGTGGGGCTTCTCTTAGCCCCCTACAGGCTCCACCAAGCTCACCTGGACTTGTGCTCTCCGGGGGGTGCCCTTGTTGGAGCCGTCCAGCACCAGCGCGGTCCCCTGACGAGCCTCCAACTCTCCCTCCTCCTGGGAGCGGGGGCCTCCCTGAAGCATCGCTCTTACAGATCGGCAGGGCGAGCTGCGGCCCCGTCGTCTATTAGTGTAATACACCATCAGGGCGAGGCGCACAGAGGGCCCAGCTGGTCCCTCTGTGAACTGTGGGATCCAGGAGTTCAGAGTGTAACGCAGATTTCAGGCTGGATTGATGTGGCTGTGAGTGGTATTTTATGATACAAAGTTTACCTCTGATTTAGAAAGTAATTTAATGTGGCTGACAGCTCAGGTTCAGGCTGAGAGATGGCCGCAGTAGATATCCATACCTCTTGGAAGATGTATTTCAGGAATAAATTACTGTTCTTGATACTTTTATTTCATTTTGCAATATGTCATCAGGGGCACCAGAAGATTGGCCTGCGAGGAAAGTTTTGCACATAAAGCAAAACGGGCTCATTCCGCTGCTCGCCACGTAAATATATGTGGGGCAAGCGTGGCCTCTGGAAGGCTCCGTCCGTCACCATCTGTTTTGGGTGGCTGGAGCTGCGTCCTCAGAGGGCCTTGCTCTTGATCTCATGTTTAGATAACAAAGCAGCAGTTGCAATGCATAAATTGTTAACAGTTTCTATAAGACTTTGGACTTCAGGAGAACTGTCGTGTTTAGGCAGAGGAATAGGGTACAGGAAGTCCAACGACAGGAACCAATAAGTGGTTCAAATAAATCAGGAACCCAAATCAGGGGATGTGTAGCTACCTTTGTTGCTCAGGAGAGAAGAGGCTCTGTTCTGTCCCGTGGACGTCCCCGAACTGCTTCTGACTAGACACGGAAAGAATTTTCTGGTGGCTCTCAAAAAGAGTCGTCCACGATGATCAGTACTTAGTATATACTCATCCATTATCTCACATATAGTTCTCACAACAGCCTTATGAGTTAGGCTATTATTATTATATCCATCTTAAAGTTGAGAAAAGGAAAGCACAGAAAGGTTGAGTGACTTGCCCAAGGTCACACAGCTGGTAAATGATGAACACAAGTGATCTGGATGCAGCCATTCTGCTCTTCACCACTGAGAGAGGCTCAGCTGTGGTTGTACGTCAGCATCACCTGGGGACCTTTTAAAAAATATTAACCCCTGAGCCCTGACTCCCAGACCAGAGATTTTGATTTAATTGGCATGGAGTGGGAACGTCTATAAATGTTTTGTTTTTTTTTTTGTCTGCGTTGGGTCTTCGTTGCGGTGCATGGGCTTCTCATTGCAGTGGCTTCTCTTGTGGCGGAGCATGGACTCCAGGCGCACGGGCTTCAGTAGTTGTGGCTCGCGGGCTCTAGAGCGCAGGCTCAGTAGTTGTGGCTCACGGGCTCAGTAGTTGTGGCGTATGGGCTTAGTTGCTCTGCGGCATGTGGGAATCTTCCCAGACCAGGGCTCGAACCCGTGTTCCCTGCATTGGCAGGCGGATTCTTAACCACTGCACCACCAGGGAAGTCCCTATAAATGTTTTTTAAAAAAAATTTTTATTGAGGTATAGTTGATGTACAATATTATATGTTATAGGTGTACAGTATAGTGATTCACAGTTGTAAAGGTTATACTCTATTTACAGTTATTCTAAAACTTCAGCTGTATTCCCCGTGTTGTACACTGTATCCTTGTAGCTTATTTATTTTATACACAGTAGTTTGTACCTCTTACTCCCCTGCCCCTATATTGTCCCCACCTTCCCTCTCCCCACTAGTAACCACTAGTTTGTTCTCGTATCTGTGACTCTACTGCTTTTTTGTTATAGTCACTGGTTTGTTGCATTTTTTAGATTCCACATGTAAGTGGTATCGTACAGTATTTGTCCTTCTCTGATTGATTTCCCTTAGCATAATGCCCTCCAAGTCCATCCAAGAATACATTTTTAAAGCTTCATAGATATTTTCTACTGTGCAGGTAAAGATAAGACCCACTAATTCAGTGGTTCTTTCAGTAAATGGTCCTTATTTTCATCACGATATTTTAATGCAACTGCACCAAAAAAGGGCAGAGCTCACTTTTCAATGAGCTCTAGGGAAGCAAAGCAGTTAGAGGGCCCTGGGCTAAGGAGGTACCACCTGGGCCGCGGGACCCTCATTGGCCCGATGACACCCCGGGTGAAGTTTTCCTGTAGGAACCTCGGCACCACCGTCGCCATGGATACGTCAGGCCTGTGGCCAAACAGGCCCTGAAACTCACGGCCCCTTCTCAAGTAGAAAGGGCTTACTTTGGAACCTCACACCGGCACTCCCTGGCGGTCCAGTGGTTAGGACTCGCGGCTTCCACGGCTGGGGGCACAGGTTTGATCCCTAGTCGGGGAACTAAGATCCCACACGTGCACAGCCCGCTGGAAAAGAAATAACAAACCTCACGCCAATCTTTTCAGAAAGATTTTAAAAATCACTCCTTATCTCGAAGGCAGTGGGTATCTTGTTGCAACTGAGATGACATCCACATTCCTTCCAGTCCTGATGGCGGGATCCTGTGCTCTGTCATCTCAGGCAGCTGGGACAGGCTCTCGGGCTGGGCCGCCCCTGTGAGGCTCCCTCCCCTCTGGGGCCCCGCCCCTCGGCCCCGATGCGGGGAATCTCGATGCTGCTGTGGGCCTGGCTCTTGCTGGTTGAGGCCTCAAATCTGCACCTCGGGCCAAATGCAAGATGGCATACGGCCAGCTCATGCAAAGAAAATCAGGAAACATCCATTCCTCTGAGGGTTTTCTATTTAGCGCAGAACGAGAATACGAATGGACATCCCAATATTGCACATCCTTCGGAGTCTATTAATGTTTCTAATGTAGTTCAAGCACGTGAAATCGTCTGAAACTGACCATGAAACTGTTCAGTGCTAGTACAGTTGTAGATGGTTCTGAATAACACTTGATTTTAGCCCAAAGCTTTTGACCCTAATAACATTTAAATGCTGAATGGGACTATAAGATTTATATGTATAATTTTAGAAACTGAAAGCAATAAGCTTTTAAAAATGTGATTGAATAAATCTAAAATGAATCCTAATTTCATAACAGCGAGCTGTTTGTTATACATTTTATATCACAGATCTGTGTATATTGTATCGGATAATGACGGGGCAGTGGAGAAAATCAAATCGATTAAAGGGGCTGGAAAGTGCTGGCCTGGTGGGAGAGGGGTTGTGCTCTCTGCCAGGTGGTTAAGGAAGGCCTCACTGGGGTGGAGATGTGTGAGCAGAGACCCCAGGACATGCCGAAGCCAAGCAAGTCCTGGGGCAGTGAGGGGCCCTGGGGACTCGACGTTGGGTGAGCCCAGGCGGGGCGGGAGAGAAGAGTGTGGTCCGTTAGGGGAAGGGCAGGGTCTGCGGAGGGAGGGAGGGAGGGAGGAAGGAAGGAAGGAAGGACGGAAGGAAGGAAGGAAGGAAGGAAGGAGACGGGACGTGGGGAGAGAACCCCCTGTCCCCGCGCAGCCCCGAGGGGTGGAGAGAGGCCCTTTGGTCTGCTTGCAGGACGGAGAGAGGCCGTGGGAAAGTCACGGTGCCCAGCGCCGGGGCGCTGTCAGCACCAGGAGACGTGTGCTTCGGCCACCAGCGCTTGCTTTCCACTGCCCTGCACACGCAGACACACACAGACACACGGACATGCGCACACAGACACACACGCGCGTGCGCACGTGCACACACGGGCAGCTTCCGCTGCGGGTACTCCACCACGTGGCTGCCTCCCGGGAGGGTCCCCGCCAAGAGCCGTGGGGCAGCGGGGGCCCAGGGCTGCCCGGCCCACCCCCTGGGGAGCTCCCGGAGCAGCCCTCTGCCCTGCGGCTCGCGGAGGAGCTAGATCTGCAGACCGGGCACGCGGGCGGGGGAGGGTCTCATCTGTGAGTTTCTGGACTCCCTCAGCCCGTGGAGCCTCGGATGCTTCCGAATCCCGTTCCAGAGCAGACCGGGTGGGGGGGAGGGGGCGCGTGGAGGGGGTCCTGGCCCCTCGGCTGAGCAGGGCCTCCGGTTCCCTCCGGGAGTGGCCATGGCAGAGGTGGCCGGCGCTTGCGGGGCGGGGCGGCGGAGGCGAGCAGAGTCGTCCTTCTCCTGTGCTCTTTCTGCCCCCATCCCCCGAGCGCGGGGCCGCTCCTTGGCATGTGCGGGGCCTCCATCCTCGGGGACGTGACCGAGGCCGGGCGTGGACTCGGAGGCGTCTGGTCCCCCGGCTCAGGGCGGTGAGACCGCAGGGTCACCACCCCGGGCAGAGCAGAGCCCTCGGCTACGGCGGGGTCTTCATCTCGATTCACAGGCTTGCTGACAGGCTGGAGAGCACAGCTCCCTTCACACTAAACCAATCACCTGTCGGGGCTGGGTACCCAGGTGACCTTCGGCCCCTGCTCTTTTCCCCATCATGTCAAGAAGCCTGAATTTCCTGTCGCAAACCCCAGAGGGCAGCGCTCTACCGGGTCCAGGAGAGACAGAAGGGGGACCCGGGGCCTGAGAGCCTGGCGACGCTGCCCACGGAAATGACGGGGCCTCTTCTTAGCCTCTCACCGCCTCTGACAGCCCTGCTCACAGAGGGCCCACAGCCCTTAAACCAGGCAGACCCCGGCCGTTCCTCCTCACGAGGATCCCATCGACCTCACCTCCGCCTACACGAGAAGGCGGACAGGCGCCGTGGCTGCCACCGGGCAGGGCCGGGATTTGAACCCCGTGCTCCGGTGGGAAGCCCCCGTGCAACCCTGCCTCGGGGGTGGAGATGCCACGTAGAAGGACTCGGAAGAAATACTGCATGGAAGTGACACACAGCCGCCGCCCGGCTACTTCCACCCCCGGGAGTCACTATTCGCTTGTTGCCTGTTTTTGCTGCGGTTGAAACGGTGACCGCTTTCTAGGCATGATGGGTCCCGTCCACCTGTCAGGAGCCTTTGGAACGTCAGATGTGAACCAACGTGGACAGAATAAAAAAGAACGATTGTCACCCTTCAAGTTTTAAAAATCTAAAACCGCACGGCACCTCTGAACGAGTTTCATAGCCGTCAAGCTCCTTCCCAGCAAATCTGTTGACGACCTGGCATCCATGGGGGACTTCTCCCCTCGGAGTCTGATGGGGGTCGGTCAGGTGGCCGAGGGAGGGGAGCCGTCGGTCTCAGCCTCCCCCGTCGTGTAGTGAACAGCTTGTTAGTTGTTTTCCTGTCTGTCCAGCATCCATGGTGCGTGTGGTGAACTGCTTCCTCCCGGCTCTAGACCGTGTGGTTCGGATGGGTGGCCCGTTGTAGTGACCACAGGGGTGGTCACGTGACCTGTGCCTGCCCAAGGGGTCCGGGGTGGCTGGAGAGAGAAGGAAAGGGCGGAGGCCTGATGATATCAGATCCAGCTGTGTCTGAACAGGGTTTGCTCCTCTGGACTTCTCAGTTCCACGAGGCAATTGTGCTTCCGTCACTCATAACCCAAAGGGCCCTAACGAACCTCTGGGGGGCAGGTGGGCAGCCGAGGAGGCTCAACCTGACGGACGTGCGTGGCCATCAGGCCGGGCAGAGAGGCGTGCAGCTCCGGAATGGAGCGGCCCCCAGCCCCGCCCCCGCGCACGGCACCGCAGCTGGGCTCCGTCAGCCTCCGGCGTGGGGCTCTGGAAGTTTGGGGGTCTCCTCTCTGAACCGTCCCCTGATGCCTGAGCCATCATCCCAGGAAGGAGAGGGCTGCGGGCAGAGCAGTGTCTTCCTCGGGTCCGAGACAGTCAGCACGGCGGCCAGGGCAGCGTGGGACAGGAAGGGGACCGCATCTCGTCTCCGGAAAGGGTTTAGGTTGGGGAGTGCTCTGCGGGGGGCCGGGGGGTCCCTTCTGACCTCTAGCGCCCCCCTCAGCCACTGTGGAACCCAGGGCCACACGCAGGCCTTGACCTCTCCAGGCCTGGCTTCCCTATGTCCAGGTCAGCCCGGAGGTGCCGTTGGTCAGAGCCGTGGGGGTGCAGGGCGTCCAGAGCCCCCCAAGCTGATTGGCACGAGTATGGCTTCCACCAGCTCCGGCAGGTGACCAGCTGACCGGCACTCGGCTGGTGGGGACGAGACGACCTCCCGGGCTCTGGGAGGACAGAGGCAAGTTTCCATTACCCTGTCTGTTGCAAGATACACCTTAAACTCCTCCCCTTGACGTCTGCTGAGATGCAAACGTGCTCCTTGGCCCTTGATCTTTTTCCTACAACAGGGCTGGGCCTCCTGCAGCCCATCATTAGGAGGAATGCTTTTCCACTCACTTGCTTTAGATCATCATAAGGACGTTTTCAGGTTTATAGGAATTACTCCCATCCGGGTCTAAAACCTTGACCACACGCCTCTTGCAAATGCATTGCTACTTTGGCATTGAAGAGTTGTTGAACTTTCATATGTTTTATGCCCATGGCCTGATGCTCAGCAAACGCTGCTGGGAAATACATACAAAATGTCAAGTCTAATTAAAGTTCATGTGACATTTCCAAGAAACGCTGTCAGTGAGCGAAGCTACTATGTGTCTGGTGACACCTGGATACATTTGGACCTTGGTCCAGAAACACACGAGCCCTTCCGAAAGGTTCATGCCCTATTTTACATATGCTTAGAATTTTCTAGTTTAGCCTCTTTGCCTCCAAAGTATACACGCAATTATCAGAAAGTTCAGCTGGTTTCTGTAACAGTAACGGTTCATGTTTCTGCCTTTCTTGTTTTGTTTTGGTTTTGCTTTGCATCTCATCACGGAAGGATTTAGAATAAGCGCAATGGCGCTTATGCAGTTGACTCGACAGATAGGAGGCTGACGTCTCAGTGACTGGTTTTCTTGTCTTTCTCTTTAGAAGAACTTGAAGTATTGGGGCTGACACTTTTTAATCTGCCAGCCCCCAAACATAATCCTGGTAGTAATTGTTGGAAAATGAACACACTGTGACGTAATAGAGTTTTTTACTCACTAGGTATTTTCTAAATCCTCACAGCAGGAATGGTCTCCTTTAAAGTTCCTAGTGATTTATGCAAAGAGCCTTGGCTCCTGGATGTTCCTTGAGCCGTAAGCACGCGGTCTTATGGAAGCATTTGGGGAAGAGGTCTGGGGAAGAGATCTTTGCAGGGATTTTTGGCACAAAAGAAGCCCTTTACACGAAAGCGCGCAAAATGGGAACCGGAGAACTCCGGAGGTTTGCCTTTGCTTTTCGGTCTATAAAGCTAACTTCAGAATAGATTTGTGTAGAGGAAAGGCAGGGCCCCAGTTAATGAGGCAGCTTTAGGGTAACCAGTGCTGTTTCCGGTGGAGGCCTGGAGTGCCCGGCCGTCTCTTCCCTGACACTTCACGGCTCCTCAAGTGGTTCTTCAAGAAATGCCCCCTCCAGCTTCCCAAGTTCAAAAACGGCAGCTCCTGGGCTGGTGCTGGCTTCTGAAGAGAGACCGTGCCCCCAGGAGCTGTGATCACTGTGGCGGGAGGCGGGCGGCTCCGCAAATCTCTCTCTAAGTGGCCTCACCTAGTGCTGGCATTTCCACCATCAGTGACCGCCTTTGGGTCAGAACTTAGGGGAAGCCCTAAAGTGAAAAGACTCAGGCATCCAGGATGGGATTTAATCTTGTTTTATCTTATTTGATAGAATCCGAGAGCTTTCTAAGTTGTCAAGTTTTGCACAGAAGAGAAGGGTAAATAAGCAGATACCAAAATCCAAAGTCTAAGCTTTTCTTCACTTTTGTCCTATTCCGTCTCTATCCTCCCCAAACCTTTTGCTTCTTAATGGCGACCCCCTCCCCCTCCGCCCCCCCCCCCGCTCCCCCCCCCTCCCAGAGCCGCAAGCTTTCAAGTTTCTCTGAGCGCTAGTGTCTGTTGTGCTTGCTCCAGGGACCCGGAACCTGGCTGTGAACCAGCAGAGGCTCCCTCAGGGGCAAAGGGAAAAAGCAGGTTGGGTCATCAGTCATCGAAGATGGTGTAAGAGAAGGAAGGTGTCGGTAACCTGAGTTTTGCTTCCAGCTCTGCGTCTTTCCGTGTGATCCCGGGCAAATCAGTGGTCCTCTTGGCTCTGCAAACTCCACCCTCATTGCAAGGACCTCTGAGATGGGGCTGTGGAGGCCGCTTGCAGAGACCAGCGCTAGTGAGCTGCAGGGCCGCACGAATCGCCAGGGGTCTTGCTAAAGCCAGAGTTTCTGAGTGATGTTCCATTGTGTATGTGCCGCATCTTCTCTATCCATTCCTCTGTCGATGGGCGCTTAGGTTGCTTCCGTGTCTTCGCTATTGTGAAGAGTGCTGCTGTGAACACTGGGGTGCGTGTAAAAAGGAATGAAATGACACCATTTGCAGCAACATGAATGAACCTAGAGATGATCGTACTAAGGGAAGCGAGTCAGACAAAGGCAAATACCGTATGACATCACTTATTTGTGGAATCTAAAATATGACACAAATGAACTCATCTACAAAACAGAAACAGACTCACGGACATAGAGAACAGACTTGTGATTGACAAGGGGGAGGGAGGGAGGGGGAGGGAAGAACTGGGAGTTTGGGGTTAGCAGATGCAAACTAGTATATAGAGAACGGATAAACAACAAGGTCCTACTGCATAGCACAGGGAACTATATTCAGTATCTTGTGATAAAGAATTCAAAAAAAAGAATGCAGGGCTTCCCTGGTGGTGCAGTGGTTGAGAGTCCGTCTGTCGATGCAGGTGACGCGGGTTCGTGCCCCGGTCCGGGAGGATCCCACATGCCGCGGAGCGGCTGGGCCCATGAGCCATGGCCGCTGAGCCTGCGCGTCCAGAGCCTGTGCTCCGCAACAGGAGAGGCCACAGCGGTGACAGGCCCGTGTACCGCAAAAAAAAAAGAAAAAAAAAAAAAGAATGCATATATATGTATAACCAAATCACTTTTCTGTGCAGTAGAAATTAACACAACACTGTAAATCAACTATATTTCAACAAAAAAATAAAATTAAAAAAATAAATAAAAATTAAAAAATAATACAAATGAACTTATTAACAAAACAGAAACAGACTCACAGACATAGAAAACAAATTTATGGTTCCCAAAGGCAAAGGGGGAAGGGGAGGGATCAATTAGGAGTTTGGGATTAGCAGATACACACCACTCTATATTAAATAGATAACCAACAAAGACCTACTGTACAGCACAGGGAACTGTACTCAATATCTTGTAATAACCTATGATGGAAAAGAATCTGAAGCTGTACACCTGAAACTACCACGATATTGTAAATCAACTATACTTAAATAAAATAAATAGGAAAATAATCTGACTTCCTGCCCGAGCTGAGAGCTTAGGGTCATCCTCTTCTTGTCCCAAGGAGCCACGAATTCACCATTTCTACTCGTTAGTTAACGGAGACCTGTTGAAACAGGAGGAGATGTGAATTTTCTTTAAGATCCTCCCTGGATTTCCATAGTCCGTGCCACATTGCTCTGGAAAGTGGGGGTTCCACCCGCTCTGACCCAGAGCAAGAAACACGTGCAGTGCTGGTAACCCCAGGCAGTCAGAGAATCTCCAGGTGTCTTCCTCTCTGACCTTTACTGAATGTTTTAAAAACAAAGTTCCCTGCGTATTTACACTGAACTTCGGAGGCACGTGAGAATTTGCAGGGGGCAGAGCCCACGTGGCCTGTGTCTGCTTTTTTTTTTTTTTTTTTCAGTCAAGGACTTCCACCATCTTTATTTTCTGAGACAATACTATCCAAAATTCCCCAGGCACAAAATTATATCATGTTTGGATTCCGTAAATGTTAGCCAAATTCTATAAGTGAGAGAGTTTAGGGCAAACATCTCTCCTTTGCTTTGACTTGTAATGTGTAGGGGTGTCTAGGTTGATTAGCTAAGATCTGGTCATAGCTGCAGTGCAAATTGGGCTCAGGTGGAGATACAAAGGGTTCGGTGCAACTCTAGTCAATCTGAAAATACATGAGGCTGAGGTTCAAATGGTAGATCAGCTTATCTACCAACAGCAATCTTGGGCCAGTGAGTTTATTCGACTTAAGAATTATCAGGTCGGGCTTCCCTGGTGGCGCAGTGGTTGAGAGTCTGCCTGCCGATGCAGGGGACACAGGGGTCTAGCAAATTGAATATTTCGGAGTCACCCTTCTGGAGCTGCTGGAAGTCTTGCTAAACGTATGGCCCCCATGTCGTGCCTTCGTAGAGTATGCTGAATGAAGTACATTTCTCTAAAGCTCAGATTTTTTGGATCTGCTTATGAAAATATTATAAAGCTCATTTGTAAAAATGGAAGAAAAATTGAGAAAGTAAAGAAAATAAATATCATCTATAGTCCTTACTGCACAGAAATAATAACTGCTCTAAAGTTTTAATTTTTTTTTTTTTAATGGCTGCGTTGGGTCTTCGTTGCTGCGCGCGGGCTTCTTCTCTAGTTGGGGGTGAGCGAGGGCTACTCTTCGTTGTTGCCGAGCGTGAGCTTCTCATTGCGGTGGCTTCTCTTGTTGCAGAGCACGGGCTCTAGGAGTGTGGGCTTCAGTAGTTGTGGCTCGCAGGCTCTCGAGCACAGGCTCAGTAGTGGCGCAGGGGCTTATTTGCTCCACGGCATGTGGGATCTTCCCGGACCAGGGCTCGAACCTGTGTCCCCTGCATTGGCAGGCAGATTCTCAACCACTATGCCACCAGTAATTTTAATTTTTTTGGTACACGCACACAGACACACACACAAGGTTTTAGCATGCTGCATCTTGCTTTTCTCATTTAATATTTTATATTTCATGAATTCTTTCCTGTTTATTAAGTTTTTAATGTAATAAACACACCTAAATTTTATTACTTAAAAAAATGTTATTGGAATATAGTTGACTTACAATGTTGTGTTAGTTTCAGGTGTACAGCAAAGTGATTGTTATATATATACATATCTACTCTTTTTTAGATTCCTTTCCCACGTGGGCCACTACAGAGTACTGAGTAGAGTTCCCTGGGCAGTACAGCAGGTCCTTATTAGTTATCTATTTCATGTATAGTCCTGTGTATATGTCAGTCCCAATCTCCCAATTTATCCCTCCCCTGGTAACCATAAGGTTGTTTTCTATATCGATGACTCTACTTCTGTTTTGTGAATGAGTTCATTTGCGCCCTTTTTTTAGATATAAGCGATGTAAGCGATGTCACGTGATATTTGTCCTTCTGTGTCTGGCATTAAAGCATTTTTTAAACTACGACTTCAGTGTCTTCATACGAGGTACACAAGCAGGTCTTTCTTCGGCGGTTTCGGCCTCGCAGGCTCAGCATCACCCGGAATATTAATTTTCACTGGTGATGTAACAGGAGCAGGTGAGTTGGCGGAGGATGAAGTGTCAGCAGAACCCAAACAAAAAGCTGAGTGTGTTTTGATGCATCATTTAATAAACCATTTCTCACACTAACGAGCTTCTTTCCCCCTGATGCAGGAGTAGAATAAAAATCCTAGTTAATTTAGATTTTTCCTGAGGTTTGAGGATGGTAGGGTCGTTTGAGAGCACCTGGGTGGGAAGGAAGCAAGACCCCAACAATGTTGCTTTAACTGCCGCTGTAAATCCGCAGACCCTCCCAGCTTCAGCGCCTTGTAGCCTGGTGACAGCAGATGGGAAAACTCAGACGGGGAGCCGGCCCCGAGGTGCCGCCTTCACCGCTGCTGCTGAGACGAATCCAGTTCCTGCTTGAAGACCGCGTGCTACACGCATTCCTTTTACAAGTACGAATCAGAACGGGGCAGGTCGTAATTGAAAGAAAATAAACCTGCAATAATTCGCGACACGTGAACACCCAGAAGTCCGGAGGGACCACAAGGCAGGCAGAGGTCAGCATTCTGGGTCGCGGAGGCTACATGCTCTGGGGACGCCACCCTGACCTGCTGGGAGGCTCCTTTTGGGGAGGGTGGCTTTTGTGGGGTCCCCTCCTGGCACTGAGTTGATTCTGTCCCAGGCTCCTAGCGGGCGGGGGCTGTGTCTGTGTGATCACTGTGCACAGTCCCTGGACACAACCACTTACACTGTCACTAATGAAGGTTTTAATCTAATTTATTTCCTGACGAGGCAACGCGTTCACCCGGTTTGAAATCCAAAAGGTGCCCAATAACCTCTGATTAAAAAGCCTTCTTCCCATCCTGTACCCCAGCCACCCAGATTCGCAGTTTCTTATGGGTCCTTCAGTAGATATTTTATGCATTTATAAGCATATGCATATATTTTTAAATTTTTCTCTTTTTTAATCGAATAGCGCATTCTAGAGACACTCTACTTTGTTCATGGAACATCATCTCGAAATCATCTTCAAGTCAGTTCACAAAGAGCTTCCTGGTTCCATTTTACGGCTGCACGGCATCCCCTTGTTTGAGCCATAACTTAGTTAACAAATCCCTCATTAATTGACATTTGGGTTGTTTTGCTACCACAAACGAATCGTCAATGAATAATGGTGGAATACGTCACTTTGTACGTCTGAAGGAATCATACGTGCTTTTGAATCTCACTAAATTGATTAGAAAACTTGAAAGGAATGAGCTGGATGGAGGCAAACGTAGTTTCGTGACGACGGGAGCAGGAAGCCAGCGGGTTAGACCTCCTTCTACCGCAAACACAAGGGGCCTGTCCAGCTGAGTGTCTGGCAGGTAGCTGCTGCCTGGGAGGGAGGCTGACCTAAGTGCTGTCTGCTCTCTCGCTGAGCACCTTCAGCAGGTCGAGAGCGGCTGGCTGTAAGTACCTGCATCTCCAAGACTTCCTCTTCCATGCTTCCCCTCACCCAGTCCCATTTTCTCATATTTTTACTTTATTTATTTATTATTTATTTATTTATTGGGGGGCGCTGTGCCCCGTGGCTTGCGGCATCTTAGTTCCCCGGCCAGGGACTGAACCCAGGCCACCGCACTGAAAGCACTGAGTCCTAACCACTGGACTGCCAGGGAAGTCCATCTTGTATTTTTATTTTATTTTATTTTATTTTATTTATTTATTTTTTTGCGGTACACGGGCCTCTCACTGTTGTGGCCTCTCCCACTGTGGAGCACAGGCTCCGGATGCGCAGGCCCAGCAGCCATGGCTCATGGGCCCAGCCGCTCCGCGGCATGGGATCTTCCCGGACCGGGGCACGAACCCGTGTCCCCTGCATCGGCAGGCGGACTCAATGACTGCGCCACCAGGGTAGCCCCATCTTGTATTTTTAAAGAACCAAGACTAGGCATCAGAGAATCCAAACATGGAGGTCAGAGTCTATCAGTCCTCTGTCTTTAGCTGCAAAAACAAACAAACAAACAAAACACCCCAAAACCTAAAAGCCAAAAAAACCCTGAAACAGACAAAAAGAAACAAACAGAAAACCTGGAGCGTCCTGCTGCCTTTTTGTTCCAGCTCCTTCTTTGCCCTCCTCCCTCTCTCCCCACCCGCCTCCTGACCCCTCTTCCTTTTCTCCCGTCAGCACCCAGTAGCCAGCCTGAACCACGTGCCTGCGGTGTCAGGCCCAGCATCCCTGCCCTCGGGGCTCTTCCCACCTATAGGGGTGGACATGGCTGTGGATGGGGGTGGGGAGTGGAGGCCCCCAGGGAGGCGGGCGAGAGGGTGAAGAGGAGATCAGGGCAGCATGGAGGTCGGGAAAGCAGGCACCGTTCCCTCCAGGAGGAGGGGCGGCCAGGGGCTGCCCCCAGCCACAAAGAGCACAGAGGCGGTGCAGGGACGGAGCGGACGAGGGGAAGGTGAGTGGGGACAAGATTGTAGGTCTTGAGGGTGTGAGGGGTCAGAAGATGTGTGAGCAGCCTTCAGCAACCAGCACCCTGATTCGTCAGCATCCGTCAACGTCAAAGCGAGACCCTCCATCAGCAAAAGTATTAGGACTCGCTGAAGGCTCAGATGATGGTTAGCATTTTTTAGGAGTAAAAAAATTTTTTCTTTTCGGTACGCGGGCCTCTCACTGTTGTGGCCTCTCCCGTTGCGGAGCACAGGCTCCGGACGCGCAGGCTCAGCGGCCATGGCTCACGGGCCCAGCCGCTTCGCGGCATGTGGGATCCTCCCGGACCAGGGCACGAACCCGCGTCCCCTGCATCGACAGACGGACTCTCAACCACTGCGCCACCAGGGAAGCCCTATATTGTTTCTTTTGTGAAGAAATTGTTTACACTTTTTGCTCATTTTTCTGTGAAGGCATTAGTGGGTTTTTATTTGTTTCATTTTGGTTTGTTTTTATTTCAGTTTGTGTAGTAGATTTATGAGTATATTAAACTTCTGTCATATGTATTGCAAATAGTTTTCAATTTCTGGTTTGCCTTTTAATTTTGCTTATTATATCTTTGAAATACAGTCACTTAAAATTTTATGAGGTCAAAATTGATCAGTATTTTATTCCATTTTTCCCTTTCCATAAATTTTATGTCTAGAAAATCTTATCCTATCCTCAGAGTGTATAAATAGTCACTATTATATTTTTCTAGCTCTTGTTAATGCTTTCACTTTAAATTCTTCAATGAATTTGGGATTTATTTTGCTGTACGAGAAGAGGTAAGAAAAAATTTCCCCCAAATAATTGACCATTTAAAAAAATATTATTTGTCACACACTCCATCTCCTCCTCATTGATCTGTGATTTAAAAAATAAATATAATAGGGGCTTCCCTGGTGGCACAGTGGTTAAGAATCCGCCTGCCAATGCAGGAACATGGGTTCGAGCCCTGGTCCGGGAAGATCCCACATGCCGCGGAGCAACTAAGCCCGTGAGCCACAACTACTGAGTCTGTGCTCTAGAGCCCGCGAGCCACAACTACTGAGCCCACGTGCCACAGCTACTGAAGCCCACACGCCTAGAGACCGTGCTCCGTAACAAGAGAAGCCACCGCGATGAGAAGCCCGCGCACCACAACTAAGACCCAATATAGCCAAAACTAAAATAAATTAAAAAAAATAAATATAATACACTAATATCTTAAATATTTGAGGGCCCATTTTATAACCATTTTTTCCTGTTCCAGTGATCTATGTATTTATTCTCATGTCATCACCACAGTGTTTTAATTAATTTGTCTTTAAATTGATTTTAATTAGGCAACTCCTCCTTCACCTTTCTTCTCTGCCAAAATTTCCTACCTATTCTCAACTGTCTATTTTCTCAGGTAAATGTTAAAATAATTTTGTCAAGTGTTAAAGAATGGTATTGTATTTGAATTTCATACTCCTATGCCTTAATGGAAATACAGTCTTTCTCTATGAAATTTCTCTTCTCGGGTGCATTTCTTTTTTTTTTTTCACTTTTTGTAATTTTATTCTTAAGGGCCTGGTGAAAGCCTTTCGGGACTTATTTTTGAACCCTGACAACACTGATTCCATGTGGACTCTCCTGAAGTTTTCAGTCCTCATCCATTCACAGATAATGTCCTCTCTCAGCAGTAATGTCATTTCTCGTCTTTCATTTCTACTGATAATGAATAGTTGAAAATTTCCGACTTCCAAAACAAAGTTTCCAAGGGCTATTGGGTAACTGATTACAGTGCTGAGGTTTGGAGGTCTGTTCACGGTGGTGTGAATCAATCGCTTGTGAAAATTTCCCTCAAAAGCACACGCAGAAGGGACCAATTTGGCCAGCTCCATGGCTGGCGTGGGAGACAGAAAACAAGCCTGCAGTGAATCTAAGAGCGGCCAACAGGTTCTGTCCACATGTGACAGGTGGATGGCTGAATGGTGAGGACACTAAACAGAGTTTAATGGGGAAGCCCCAGAAGGTTTCTGAGGTCAGAGAGAGGCCACATGTTTTGGGATGCCACGGTGTGGTCAGCTGGTGAGTGTGGGGGACGAGATCCCTAACACTCTCCGCTCACTGACGAATTCCTGTTGTTTTTCTTGTTTTGGTCCGATTCCTTATTTAAGAATGATCCCCAGGTATATGATTTTGAAAACAGAGAAATTCCAGCGGTATACTTTTCTTTTTTTTAAATATATTTTTCCTTATTAGTCATCCATTTTATACACATCAGCGTATCCATGCCAATCCCAATCTCCCAGTTCATCCCACCACCACCAAACCAAGCCGCTTTCTCCGCTTGGTTCGGGTGCATTTCTAATTCCAATCCAACACAAGGATGCCCCCGAAAGTCGCTGGCGGATGACACGGGAACATTAGCGGCAAATGACAGCTCTCTCGGTGACTCATATCGAACAGAACCTATTTCCTTGTCAGAACCATTAGAAAGGGAAAAACATATCGTACATGTATGTTACAGAGTCGAAGTGGCTTTGATGTAAATACAATGCCACACCCCGTGTGTGCCTGCGTTTCCAAGGTAACCAGCGGGGCTCCCCACCTCAGGGTTGGGGGGCTCTGTCGGTGTGAACACAGCCACCCCCCCCTTGTGCTTTGTCTCCTCCCCCATCCTGTGGGTTGATGTGTCATCAAAGGAGTGATTTCCTCTGCTGAGTCATGGTCAGAGCCCAGATCTTAAAAATAACGGATGGTGCTCGAGTTCATGAAACATGCTATCTTAACTCTCCCGTGAGAGTGTGAATTAATTATAAACGTAGAGCTAGAGTGCTTTATTCAGGCGTGAGAGCTTTAAGTTAAAATGACTGCAATGTAGGATGTCTTTCTTGTACAAAAAAAAGCAGTGTTTATAACTTCAAAAGCACTGCCTTGGAGTCTTACTGGTCTGGGAGGACTCAGATTCTGTGGCTTCCACAGAGCCCTTGATTTCTCACTGGGTCACAATCCAGCGGGTGGGCGGGGGCGGGGACTCTGCTCCATGAAGCCACTCAGGGATCCCAGCCCTTGTAGGCGCCCCACGCTCCTTTAGGTTCTGGGACTCCCCTCCTTTCAGCCGGCAGAGGGGGAAAGGAAAGGAGGGTCCCACAGGGGAGGTTTTCATCAGCCAGGCCTGGAGGTAATGCTTCCAAGGGCCAGAATTTGGTTGCCGGATCACGTTAACCGCAAAGGAGATAAAAAATGCGGTCTGGTTGTGTGCCCCGGGAGGAAGAGCTTCGCTGCAGGACGCATTCATTCATTCATTCGTTCATTCATGCACGGACACGTGTTGAATAGCTGTGACGTGCCAGATGGTGTCTGCAGCTGAGAGGACGCAGCCCACGGGACTGCAGGGGAGTCGGCCTTAGGGGGACTGTACCCTCGGTTCTGAGTTCTCACCTAGTAGCCTCGTGACTGGAGCTCTTTGAGCCACTGGGTGGGCGTGAACAGAGCTTGCAGTGCTGTTGTGAGGACTGCGGGATGCCACGTGCAAAGCCCCCATCACGCTTTCCATACATGGAGGAAATGACCTGCAATGTGTCGATCACGTAACGTGTCTTCAAGATTTGTCGTGAAAGAAAGATTTGTGTTTCTCTTCCTGTGAAGTCACAGAATTCATACAATATACACTTTCCTCTCATATCTTAAAAGAGTGGATTTGTACTTCTAGCAATACTTCCAATGTTTACAGATTAAAAGCCTGGATTTACTTTCCACCCAAACATTTGTCCAAAACAGACAAACAAACAAAACTCCTTAATCCTTCAACCAAAGGCGTTTACGGGTTTTATTATGGCTCATTTGTACTATTCCTGTGGAGGAAAGAAAAGATTCATTTAAGCCCCGAGGAGTCAGTATAATTAGTGGGAGTGTTGGTGAAGGACAGGTCACAGGTTTGCCAAATAACCTAGAACTTGAGGGACAAAGGGCAGTCAGCCTCCTACTGTAGTGCTCACATTGGCCACTAGATGGCAGCATCTCACAGGACTATGTGAACTCGCCCCCACCCCACCCCCCGCCCCGACTGGCTCCTTGGTCTTGGACTTGAAGCCCTGACTTCAAAATAAGGAAAGCTGAAAGGAGCAGTAAAAAATGTCAACATCTTTTTGTTCTTAATATTGTGAAAAGAAATAGTCTCCAAACGCTCTCAAAGAGTTCTCCTGTGACATTTCATATCCATGCTTTATACCTGGAGGCCAACAGGAATAACGCAGCTGCTGTATTTTACAAATGCTGTGTGTGTATACACGCACCTCGTGGAGGACTCTGAGCCACTTTCCAAGGGCCCTCTGAGTCTGACCTCTGTTCTTGACTTCCATGCACACGTGGGAGCTGGTCTCCTCCAGGGCTGCTGATAGGAAGCCTCATTTTTTCCTAGAGACACAGAACAGAATGAGACAGTCATGAAGAGACATCCGGAGACTCTGGAAGCCACTGGGGAATGTCTGGCAGTTTTTATCCTTGTGGTGATTGTAAGACTGTTTAGCCTGGAACGGAAGCCAGGGAATGTTTTCTTGCTGTTTAGTGTCTGCGTGGGTTTTCCAGAGAACTGAGTATTGAGTGGGAATCCAGGAGACTGGGAAGGTGATGATGCCTGAGACGAAAACGTCCCTGACGATGATGCAATCACAGAAGCTGTCATTTATCGAGACATCACTATACGGTAGTCAGGCGCTGTTCTTAGGGCTTCACGTCTATGGTTTCATTTACTCCTCATGTGAGCCACCTACGGAAGAAAGGTACTCTTATTGTAAATTTACAGGTGAGGAAACAGGCAAAGAAAGGTAACGTGTTCCAGGCCGCACAGCTAGTGTAGATGCAGGCCTTGAATATGGGTTTATCTGACTCCAAAGCCGGTTAACAACAAACAAACCCTTGTTTGCCTTCTATGTCACACCCGATTCCCCTGTTAAACACTAGGCTTTGTCTGGACGTCCGCATCCCTATGAACTGCCTACCGCCCTCCACCCCCCCATAAAACTGAATTTCTGTATTCACCCAAGAATCCGGCTAATGTTTTAAAAAATCTTCATCCACAGCCTGAAGGAAGAGAAACAATGAAATTGGGGGCGTCTTCCCCGCCTGCGGTGGAGACCCTGGCCTGGGATTAGACTCCACATCACGGTTCTCAGGCCCAACCGCTTAACCCTTCCAGGGCCTCCTGGTCTCCAGGCGGCCAAGACCCAGCAGGACAGTGAACAGGTTGCCGGGTGATCAGGGCACCTCTCACCCCAACCTCGTCTCTGCCAGCCTCCTGACGTTTCCCCTGCTGCAATGACACTGAGTTTGCCGTGTCCCCTCTGACCTTCATGGAAAGTCTCTGAGTTTGTAATGACCCATTTGTACTGGTGTTTGGTTGTCTCCCTGAGGAGGCTGTTTGGTCCGTCACACCCAGAGGGCCCGAGTCCACAGCAGGTGGTCCAGCGGGACTGGGTAAACTGACAGGAAGCGTATTTCCTTTTTTTTTGCGGTACGCGGGCCCCTCACCGTTGTGGCCTCTCCCGTTGCGGAGCACAGGCTCCGGACGCGCAGGCTCAGCGGCCATGGCTCACGGGCCTAGCCGCTCCGCGGCATGTGGGATCCTCCCGGACCGGGGCACGAACCCGCGTCCCCTGCATCGGCAGGCGGACTCTCAACCACTGCACCACCAGGGAAGCCCCATGGAAGCATATTTTCTGAATAAAAATAAAGTAACATGATTGAGGAAAAGCTTTCTCCCCTGACTTGTGCATTTTTTTATATGAAGTCATGTAATGCTAAAAATATTCCATCACATTTTTTTATTACTCATAGGAAATCAGCATAATCAAGGATGTTTGAATCACTGAAATCAGGACTGTGGGCAAGCCAGGGCTGCTGTCCGAAGGGCGGCCGCCCAGCTGGGAAGTCGGGCCTTTGACCAGGTCAGCAAAGAGGGGTTTGGCTGACCGCTCTGCTTTTCCTCAGGTAGAATGATTTCCACAGAGCTTTCAGCATCTACCTTCTCCCCTAAGTTCTCAGTCTAAACTTTTCCACTAAATCTCTGCTTTAATGAGAAGCAGCTTTTGGTGTTTCAGCAATAGTTCTGGGGCCTCTCTCACTGCTGTCAGGTTTGCGGGTTTTATTTTTGTGTGTGTAATTGGAAAATTCCCCCGTGAGCCTGGGGAAAAGCATCAGTGTGGCTACAAAAATGGGCTCCGGGTCCCACCGATCGGATCGGGGGAGCTTTTGCGTGCGAAGCCCATCGGGGAGGTGAGGGTCAGGCTGGTAATTTTGCTGTTGCTCTGGTTGGACATTGGTCTTTGTTCTGGGGAAGATGAGGACGCAGCGAGCATCGTGGCTCGTAAAACACATTGACGGCGCCCGCGGTGGCAGGGCCTGTTGGCGGCTTCTGTTGGGGGAACAGAAGCGGCTCTGGGCCGTGCCCGAGGGCCACCCCTGCAAGTCCCCATGGGGCCCCTCCATGCAAATGCCACCTCTTGGATTTTTCTTCTTCCACATCTCCTTACCCCTACCCCCTCTGTCTCCTTTATCTTCCTTTCTTCTCCAAAGAAAAGAAGAAACCAACTCTAAGTGGGTTCTTGCTCTTTTTTTTAACATGGATGAAGACAAAATTCTTTTTTTTTTAATGAATGAATGAATTATTTTATTTTTGGCTGCGTTGGGTCTTCATTGCTGTGCTCAGGCTTTCTCTAGTTGTGGTGCGCGGGCTTCTCATTGCAGTGGCTTCTCTTGTTGCGGAGCACGGGCTCTAGGAGTGCGGCTTCAGTAGTTGTGGTGCGTGGGCTCAGTAGCTGTGGCTCACAGGCTCTAGAGCACAGGCTCAGTAGTTGTGGCGCACAGGCTTAGTTGCTCCGCAGCATGTGGGATCTTCCTGGAGCAGGGCTCGAACCCATGTCCCCTGCATTGGCAGGTGGATTCTTTTTTTTTTTTTTTTAATAAATTCATTTATTTATTTTTGGTTGTGTTGGGTCTTCGTTTCTGTGTGAGGGCTTTCTCTAGTTGCGACAAGCGGGGGCCACTCTTCATCGCGGTGCATGGTCCTCTCACTGTTGCAGCCTCTCTTGTTCCGGAGCACAGGCTCCAGACGCGCAGGCTCAGTAGTTGTGGCTCATGGGCCTAGTTGCTCCAGGGCATGTGGGATCCTCCCAGACCAGGGCTCGAACCCGTGTCCCCTGCGTTGGCAGGCAGACTCTCAACCACTGCAGGTGGATTCTTAACCATTGCGCCACCAGGGAAGTCCAAGACAAAATTCTTTTACTAATTATTTTTAAATTTTAAATTTTATACGGCAATACAGTTGATTTACAATGTTGTGCTAGTTTCAGGCGTATAGCAAGGTGATTCAGTTATACATATATCTATTCTTTTTCAAATTCTTCTCTCATTTAGGTTATTACAGAATATTGAGTAGAGCCCCCTGTGCTATACAGTAGGTCCTTGTTGGTTATCTATTTTACATGTAGTGGTGTGTATATGTTAATCCCAAGCTCTCAATTTATCCCTCCCCCCATCTTTCCCCTTTGGTAACCATAGGTTTGTTTTCTATGTCTGTGAGTCTGTTTCTGTTTTGTAAATAAGGTTATTTGTATCATTTTTCTTTTAGATTCCACATGTCCGTGATATCACATGATATGTGTCTTTCTCTGGCTGGTTTACTGCACTTAGTAGGATAATCTCTAGGTCCATCCATGTTGCTGTGAGTCTCTCTTTTTGTCCACCATAAACACATCTCTCTTCTCCACGATCCTCACTATTTATTTTGGAAAATTCTCCAAAGGAAACTCATTTCACATTTTAGTGTTTCTGTTACCGAGGGCCGTGTGGGATGTGCAGAAGCCCCGTGCACTGATAAATTAAATACGTGAGAGAGATTCCCTTATGAAGCAAGGCAAGCGCTTCAGTTTCTGCCAGCAGCTTCCCCTCCTGCACATCCCTACTTCATGGTAAAGTGACTCTCTGTCGCCAGAGGCCCCCCCCCCCAACCCCAGCGTCCCCTTAGGGAAACTGCCCTCCTGCCACTGGGTGTGGGACTCACTTTATCACCCTCCAGTTCTCACGTCTCTGATTTCACCAAATCTTTGGGGCTCGTGTTTAATAGGCCTGTGTTTGCATAAGTCCACGCCTATAAACCGTTCACTTGGGGACCTGAAGCTGACGTTTTTATGACCCAAAGGGCAGTAAAAGCCGCCTCCACGTAGGGCAGCCGCAGGTTCTGGGACTGAGTTGTGAAAGCTCTTGTTAGAGCCATCCCTGTCCTGAGGTTCTGCACGCCTCCTGCAGCCTATAATTTCTCTAGTAAGAATGGGACTAAAAGACAAGCGGGCTCCACCCGAGATAACCTCAGCATCTCAAGTTCACCTGCAGTTTGAGAAAGAATCCTAGTTCGGGCATCCTGGGCGGGGCAGGAATGAAGGATGGGATGGATGCAATCAGTTCTACCCAGATGTGTCTTTTGCTGTATAATCCGTTTATTAACAGCTCTGATGTGTTCCTGTATTTGTTTCTTACTACGTTCTTCTAGAGCGAGGTTACCAAACCACGGCCTGTGGGCCAGATTTGGCCCCACTGCTCGTTTCTGTCTGGCCCTCACACTGAGGGTGGATTTACGTGTTTAAATGGTTGAAAAGGATCAAGAGGATAATATTTTGTGACGTGAAAATTGTGTGAAATTCACATTTTCATGTCCGCAGATAGAGTTTTATTGGAACAGGTCACACTTCCCCATCCACGTGGGTCCAGGCTCCACTGGGGCTGCCCTGGGGAGCGGGGTCATTGCCTGTGAAGCCTAAAATAGTCACTCACTGGCTCTTGGCAGAAAACGTTTGCAGATCCCTGCTCTAGAAAAACAAAAGGATGCCTCTCTGTTCACAAGTAATTTCTGCAAGTCCCCAAGGCTTGAGGGTTCCTTCGTGTTCAGGAGAGCTGCTTCCATGGTCCCTTCTGAGCTGGTCTGGTCTAATTTTCCTCCAAGGGGCTTTCAAATTGGGTGATTCTTGAAGAATTCTGCTCAGTGAATATTTTTGCCTAAATGTTACCTTTTGATGGGCGCACACTCTTCACTGGAGGAAGCTGTCAGTCACCGCTTCTCCTTCCCGGCTGTCCTTTGAATCACCGGGAGTTTCTATAAATCCCAATGGCCGGGTCTCACCCCAGGCCCATTGAATAGAACCTGTGAATGTGGGACCCAGGTGACTCCATTGTGAAAGTTCAGTTTACGAAGGGAGAACCTCCCTCTGCTATTTTGAAATTAAGGTTTTAGTTGCCATAGCCGCTTCCACTGGGAACGTTATTCCTTTGGACACGTATTTGTTGAATGCCCACAAAATGCTAATTGCTCTGGAATTTGTATGTCAAAAAAGAACGAAACAGCTCTCCGCTTTGTACGATTTAGCCAGAAGCATCGTCAACACGGGACTGCGGGGCCCCCCTTTTCCCAAACAGACTAGCATCAAAATCGTCATTTCTGGGAACCAGTTAAATATGCAGGATGGAGCATGTAGATATATGGAAATCAAAAACGATTAACAAATACAGTCCTAGCTTTAGAGCCATCCCACGACCATGCTGGAAATGGCGACATTTCTACTAACATTTGGGCCGTTGGGGGGGAGGGGGAGGGGCATCAATTTGGTTTCTCTTTAGAAGCAGCGGCATCACAAGGTAGAGCTCACAGGCCCTCCCACATACAAGCTACACAACCTTGACCACGTCCCTTCATTTATCTTGGATTCGTTTTCCTCTTCTGTGAAATGGAGGTAATAGTAATACCTCTGCCACAGGGTTGTCGGAGGGATTAGATGAGATAACGTACATAGACGCTCTCTTATGACTGTGGAGGTCTATTCTGGTTCAAGCCTCTTCACGGGGGCTCATGCTGCCGTGAGACAGACAGAAGTAAACAAGGAAATACAAACGGAGGCCCAGGGTGGGAAGTGCTGCAGAGAAAAACTAGGCAGGATTGGGGGAGGAGTGCTTGCGGGGGGTGAAGATGTTTCAGATGGGATGTTCAGAAAAGACTCACCAGGAGACCGGGTAACTATTCGCTATCATTACGGTATTGATAGGGAGTGATGAGCCCCCTGCTATGACCACGGGGAAGGTCTGGGAGAAGAAAAAAATGCACCCAGACCTTTTGTCTATTTCCTTCCTCGACTCCAAGACTGTTGAGCCACTAACACGGACAGGGAGGAACTCTGGGATATCTGCAGATGACTCGTGTCCTAATAAGAGAACCTGGGGTGGGTAAAATAACTCCCCACTTCTCCGAAGCTGCATGATGCCTGGGTCAGCCTTAGACACAGACAGCAGCCTTCGTGGGTGACGCCGAAAGGCTAATTGCCTCTGAACCAACTTGCAGTCGATAAGATTCGAGGTCTCTTAAAACTTCTAGAAGATGGGTCAAGGACATGAAAATTCATTGGATTGACTCATAAACGTGCAGGAAAAAATCTCATCTCCACTAGTGACCCGGGGAAGACAGATTAGACTAAGAAAATATTTTTTACCTATCGGATCAGGAAACTGGCTGATGGGAGTATGACCTGATGCCTCCTTTTTGGGGGGCAATTTGTCAGTATCTCTCAAACTTTAGTAGGCATGGACATTTAAACCCAGAAATTCCACTTTGGGGAATCTATTCTCCAGAGATAATCACGCACAAGTGTACAAGAATACATGTATAAAGGCATGGATTTATCATAAGAGTAAAAAATTATATTTCTATAGACAACCGATACATATACATCACAGGCACTTGGTACACGTGTGTTAAATGAGCAAATGAGTGTGTGTATAAGCGGGATATGATGAGACACAAGCAGGAGAGGAGGAATCCGTGGTGCGTGAAAAGTGCCCTGGGAACCACATTAATACAGAAATACACAGCTGCTCTGTCATGGAAAGGTCTGGAAAGCTGCTAACAGGCCTGCACAAATCTATTGGGTCAACTACCACACAGAGCACTTAATAATACATAACAAATAAATAGTAATAGATTTTCTTCATACGCTGCAGAGCGGGGTTCAAGGGGGCGGGGAGGGGAGATTTTCCCTTTTCCTCTTATACTTTTCAGTATGCGTAGAAATGCTTCCAATTTTCACAGGCTACTTAGGGAAGTCTTTACAATTAAACTAATTCAATATTGGTAAAAGCCTTTTAGAAATACAAGCATCTTTTAACCGGACAAAAGTGTCGCATTCCTCGTTAGCTAAGCAGCTCCCATTTCCTAACTATTGTAACTAATGGGACGTGGGAGACAGCTGCGTTGGTTACGTCATTCAAGCTTGCCAGGTGGGGCAGTGGAAGCTTCTAGAAGCTGAGTAACTTTGCTGCATGTTGAAAGACTTGTCTGGTTTCAAAGACCATGAGCCCTGTTGTTTCGGGGCAGAGGAGGTCAGAGCCCTGCGGACACAGCCCAGAAATGGGGACTCTGAGGCCACACCAGGGGACCCTCAGTCACCCAAGAACAATACTGGAGACAAGGACATAGCGACAAACTTCTCCTTTCTCACATTTTGCCTGGGGTCAATCTAAGTGCAGTTAAAAATTAAGATACTGCTCTAGAAACTTTGGAATCGATTTGAATCCCTACCGGGCCAAAGTTCAGCCCCTGAGCCACAGTGACCAGACAGGCCCGTGAAGGCCAGTACTCATTTGCTGTAACACTGTTTTCTAGAAAATCGACCTTTATCTTCCTCAAGGTCCTGCGTATAAGATTCCGGGGAAATACCTGTAGCATCGAGTGGAAGGGCTTGGTCGGTCACTCCAAGAAACCCACAGTCCCTCCTTTCAGATGACTGGCACCTCGCAACCTAGGGGCCCCTTTGTGGTTCCAGCTTGGGTCAGAAAGCAAAGCCGGGGGCACAGATGACACGTACCAGCCCTCAGAGGGAGCAGGTCTGTTGCCTCTGGGTGTTCTCTTTCCAGATTTTCCAGTTCCGCTTCTATTACACCGCCGTGTCTCTTACCCATGGAATCCAGGCCGAAGCTCTAAAGATGTCGGGCCTCTCCGTGGCCTGGCTGCAGACCAGCCTCCCAGCCTCTTGAGCCATCCGTCACTCACTCTGACCGCCACCTGCTTTCTGCAAACGCACTGCAGGCTCTGCCCCGCTCTCCGCTCCCTCCCACCCTCGGTCCAGCCCAGGCCGGCAGGGGCTCTCCTTGACCTTGCCCTGCCCAGCGCCCGGCGCTGCTCACCCTGCCCCAGGTCCCCAGTTCATTTCCTTCCGAGCCGTCCCGTGGTCAGTACTGATCTTGAAAGAATGAGGCTTCAGGGCCCGGTCTCAGTCACCTCTGTCTCCCTAGAGACCGGCAGAGGCACCCGATGAACATTCATTGCATCTTTAATGAATACACTTGTTTCAGGCTACTGCAAATTCCATCTGGTTCCACAAGAAAGGGGAGTCAAAGATACTCAAATCAACACAGACATCAAACGTAATTGAGAACGAGGGGACTTTTCCCTCCTGTACGCACCCTGCACAGCCCTCCCCCGCCCCGAGGTGTTAGCTCACCGTGCCAAGCAGCACACTGACTGCAGTTCCTGTGGGCAGGTCTCTTTACACAGTCCTTACACACCAGCCTCCAAACCGTACTCCTCGTTCCCTTTCATGGAGCCACACACTACGTTTATTGAGCAGCTGTCATCCTTTCCCTCAGACTGCGACAATTTCTCCTTTCCCTGTAACGCTGGGCATCACACAACGGGTTCACCCGAGTGTGTTTCCTACTGACCCCTCTTACACACGTGTCCATCTTGTCTCAAGGAGACGGTCGAATTCAGGTGTGGGGAGGGCTTATGTTTTTCTTCTGTGACTCTCCTCTCGCCGCCCGGGACCCAGTACAGTGACGTTGCCAAACAAGCAACTGATGATCGAGCTCTGGATGGACGGACATCTCGTGTACCAGCCGGTCACACCGTCAGCAGGAGAGCATGTTTGTTTCAACTTTCACTGAAGTCGTGCTTTGACAATGTGTCATTTGTTAATGTGTCAGACGAAGCCAGGGGGCACATTCCTCAAAGGTAGAACAGTCCTCGGCATTCCAGAGGAGGCTGGGTGAGTAAGATGGCCCCTGACCGCAAGGAGCTGTGGGAGACGAGAAAAAGGAAACGCGAACTAACTTTATATATATGTATTTATACAAGCATATATATAAAATAATACATATATTAAGATAGCATATAATAAGATAATGGAACTTTGTGTCAGAAAGTATAATAAGGAGCTAGACTAGGTGTTGGCAAACTTGGTCTATAAAAGGCCAGACGGTAAATGCATGAGGTTTTGCCAGCCACGTGGTCTCTGCTGCAACCGCTCAAGGCTGGGGCGGCCAGCAGGCGGCAGGCGGTACTTGGGCCCCCAGGAGGTAGTTGTCAACCCCTGATAGAGGACTTCAGTAAATGTCTTTGGATGAGGGGAAGGCAGCCAGGACAGGAGGGCAGGAGGACAGCTCTGAGTGGGGAGGTGGGGCTGACCTGGTCTCAAAGCCATGGTCAGATCTGGATAGCGCATGGCAGGAAAAGGGATCGCTGACGTCCGATGACTGTTATAAGCAACAATCTGCGCCGGATATCCGGGGGAAATGTTGAGAAGGTATCTCGGCAGGAGAAGAATTTGCATTCAGGATGAGAGGGAGGGAGATGAAGACTGAAAGGCGGTGGGAACTTTGAGCTAACCCTGTGGCCAAGAGCTTCCGGAATGTTCCACTTACACAGCAGAGAGGGATGGTCACCTGATCACCTGAAATGAGGCTGTTTCTAGGAACAGTTTTATTGTAAAAATTAAGGCAATTTATCATTCTTCTCTATAAGGTTTATTTTAGTGAAAACAACAAATGTCACGAATTGCCTACTATTGCGCGGAATTAATGCCGTAGGGAAATGTGCTCTACTCATCCAGCAGTTGTTTTTGTTAGTTTAAAATGATATTTTATTTTTATGTATGTTTTTCAATTTTTTTAATTGAAGTGTAGTTGATTTATAATATTGTGTTAGTTTTGGGTGTACAGCAAAGTGATTGTCATACATATATCCATTCTTTTTCAGATTCTTTTCCCATTTGGTTATTACAAAATATATTTTTTTATACCATGCTTATGCATACATTTATTTATTTATTTTTGGCTGTGTTGGATCTTCGTTGCTGCGTGCAGGCTTTCTCTAGTGGTGGCGAGTGGGGGCTACTCTTCGTTGCGGTGCGTGGGCTTCTCATTGCGGCGGCTTCTCTTGTTGCGGAGCATGGGGTCTAGGTGTGCGGGTTCAGTAGTTGTGGCACGTGGGCTTCAGTAGTTGTAGCTCCTGGGCTCTAGAGTCCAGGCTCAATAGTTATGGAGCACGGGCTTAGTTGCTCCGTGGCATGTGGGATCTTCCCGGACCAGGGATTGAACCCGTGTCCCCTGCATTGGCAGGCGGATTCTTAACCACTGCACCACCGGGGAAGTCTCTATTACAAAATATTGAGTAGAGTTCCCTGTGCTCTACAGTAGATCCTTGTTGTTTATCTATTTTATATGCAGTAGTATATACATGTCGATCCCAATCTCCTAATTTATCCCCCCTCCCACCCCCTTCCTCTTTGGTAACCATAAATTTGCGTTCTATGTCTGTGAGTCTCTTTCTGTTTTGGGAACAAGTTCCTTTGTATCTTTTTTTAAGATTCCACATATGAGTAACATCATATGCCGTTTATCCTTGTCTGACTTACTTCACTTAGTATGTCAATCTCTAGGTCCATCCACGTTGCTATAGATGGCATGATTTCACTCTCTTTTAAGGCTGAATAATAGCCCGTTGTACATCCAACTGTTTTGAGGAGCTTGCCACACACCATGGCGGTCCTCTCACCGTAGTCTGAAAAGGATGGGGGTGGCCAAGGAGAAGGAGTGACTCCCGAAGGGCTGACCCTGGAGGGGGTGGCCTGGGTAAAGGTCAGTGTGATGTACCCCCATGGCTGGGTTACACACAGAGGGGTCAGGGTGTGGAGGCCTGGGGACCGATTAGAAGGCGGTTTCCATGGACAGCTGTGACACAGCTGTGACACTGATGGGTGAGAAGTCCCGAGGGTCTTCCTGAAGGATGGGAAAGGCAGAAGACAAACATGTTCACGAGGCAAGGATGCCAGGGCTTGATAAAAAACAGTGGGCGAGTGAGGTGTGCACACGTGCGATAACGCCACTTCCGATTAAGACAGAAGACTAGTTTTTTGTTTTTTTTTTTTTTTTGCGGTACGCGGGCCTCTCACTGCTGAGGCCTCTCCCATTGCGGAGCACAGGCTCCCGACACGCAGGCTCAGCGGCCATGGCTCACGGGCCCAGCCGCTCCGCGGCATGTGGGATCTTCCCAGATCGGGGCACGAACCCGCGTCCCCTGCATCGGCAGGCGGACACTCAACCACTGCGCCACCAGGGAAGCCCAGAAGACTAGTTTTTGCATGGTAAGTTCGGAGATATCGTATTTTATTGGTTCTAAGACGCATGTGTCTTAACATTTTCACATCTGTGGATTCAGGATGCTTCAGACAGTTGGGGCACAACCGAAGTTAACTGTCAGATTTTGTTCTTTCTCAGTGGTGCACAGAATGGCGAGGTGTCTTACCATGGCGTCTTGGATTTGTTGAAATACAGTATTTGTAAGGTTTTAATGACAAATTACTAGCTAATAATCTCTCTGTTCAGGGCCCTCAGTAAGACACTAAAAGCTGCCGGAAGGCGAAAGGTGAGATCAGAAGGGTTTTTCAGGCATCGTTGGGTTATTTTTTGGTCCTTTTCTCAAAAAAGGTCAGTTCCCACTGTCCTGTTAATATAAGGAGGAGACAGACCAAGACCTTTCCCAGGATTTTTCTTTCTTCCTGTAACTAACTGATCCATACAATACAGGTTAGTGTGATCACTTACCTTTTCACTTGCTAGGCAGCAGAAATGACGTTATATACCAAATGTAACTAGGTCGTTATGATTCCGAAATATGAAAGCGGGTTTTTTGCACCCAGACGACTGTCTAGTCAGGGCGGTTTCAGGGCTGCAGCCAGCCATGCAGATGGGTTCATTCAGAGACAGTGAGTTGTACCTCTGAAGTCAGAAGCAGAACGAGATGATTTCACATTGTTTGTTACGATCGCATCTAAATATGTCTCAATAAGGCGTCTCCAAGTAAACAGAGGGAACAGTACATGGAGCATTTAGAGACGGTTAGAGCTCCTGACGCTTCTTAGAGCAGTTTCAGGATATGGGCAAAGCATTTTGGAAGAGGGAATTCCCTGGAGGTCCGATGGTTAGGGCTCCGGGCTTCGACTGCAAGGGGCACGGGTTCGATCCCTGACAAGGGAACTAAGATCCCACATGTCACGTGGACCAAAAAAAAAAATTTTTTTTTGGAAGAAAGTCTTGCCAGTTGAGTTTCATGCTGCTGAAACAGGACATTCCTGAAGACACATCCAACCTCCGTGCAGCCCTGAGGCTCCTCCACACAGAACCAGCGGGTGTCTTTTTCTGAGAGACGTTGCAAGACCCATAAACCCACTCCCATTAATATGGGATCACAGAAATGTATTTCCTATGGGAGAAAGTTAATTTTTAAATAGATCTTTTTTGACTTCTAAATACAGACTAAGAAGCTTCCCTTTATTTTTAAATGTAAAATGCAGATTCCTGAAAGCAACATGACTGAGGCGCTTCGGTGTTCAACGTGTGCTATTTATTTATTTTGCCATCATCTGGCACGTCAGCGGGGCCCCGTAATGCCCCGTGTCACAGAAAAGCAAACAGTCACGGTACGCTCACGACCAGGCTGAGACCAGACAGCTGACTGGCTACAATTCTATGCCCCCTTTGCTATACAAAACATGACCCTAAATCTTAACCAGTTTGGAATAGAAGGCCCCACAATTATGATATAGTAACAAAGTTCATGTTGTATACAATGTGATTGTTTCAATACTCTGTCCATCCATTTTCATTTTACATGCTAGTTATACGTGGCAGTGAAAAGTCAAGTGGAAAATCCACTCTTTGCTATGTTAGGCGCAATATTCATTTACCTGGCATGTTTGCGGGATAAAACTAAATGCAGTGGAACCCTCTTTTATAATACTGGTGTTTGAAGTTAGAACTACGCTCGCCTGGCGGTGTAATTGTAATCACAGACCTTTTCCATATGTATTTGTGTTTCCCAAAGGCTTGGGTAATGATCTACCTCTGTATATCTGATCAATCATCCCCGATACCCCCTGATTTTTAGCTAGATGGGCCTTTACCAGATATTAGATACTCAACAAGTACCAACCATTTGGAGCAGAAATAAACCTTCTGTTTGGGCTGTTACTTATCCAAACGGTCCAGTAGAGATTTTTAGTGAAACATGCCCGCTATATTAGGCAAAACGGCACTAGTAAAAGTGGGTCTGTGTGGCTTGCGTGTCCGGCAGACAGCAACCATCACAAGAGGTCTATGTGCCCTTCTGTCCTTCCTGAGAGGCCTGCAGGGTTATTTTTTGGAGGCTAGATAGAGAAACGCCTACCGCTGTATCATTTCCTTCAGAGCCAGCAGCTTTGATTCTTTTCGGCAAGTGTTTAGAGGAAAGCGTTGATGCTTATTAATCTGTTTCTCGTCTTACAAACGTGCGTCGGCGTGATTGGTGGCAAAACCGCCTATCTGACGGGTCTCAATGTAATCTACATGGCAGGACGAGATTGTTACACTGAACAGATCTGTTTGGAGTTGTTATTCTTTGTAATTACCTTCATTAAGTGAAAGCATGTGTCAATCAACTTTGAACTTTAAACATACCAGGAATTTGCAAGAAAAATGCATTTCTATTTCCTAGAGGCACATGTGTGCTTAAAGATGAGCACGTATGTAATAGGTACAGAGACGCTCTATTAGAAACATGTTCCTGTCCTTTTCTGAATATATCATTTCACCCTGGTTTGCACTTGATAACTTTATAAAGAAAGTGCATGACAACTCGAGTAGGTTTAATAGATCACTAATTCATGCACTAGTGTGAACGAATCGTTTTAAAATAAAGAACACTGAATTTCTGCAATGAAAGAACACATTCACATTAATTTTAACAACCACTGATCCCTAGGGATGTAAATTTGGAAACACACTCACTCTGCTGCTGTCATATTGGAAGGGGACCCTGTGCTATAACTTTCTGGGTTTGATCGGACCTCCCTCGGGCCAGGACTCTGTGGCCAAAGTAGGGAACGTGCCACGAAAGTGTCCTCAACTTTAGCAGGTTGATGGATTCCTCACCTGTGACAGGCGCCCCCCGACAGCCCTGCACTTACCGCCCACCCGCACTGCCGCGTGCTCAGCCCCTGGGGATAACGGGATCCATGAGGTGCCCCAAAGATGGTCCAGGAAGCAAAGAGGGGAAAAGCGGCAGAACCGGTCCGACGCCAGGGTCCAGCCTGCGGCGGGCAGGTTCCTTGTCCGCTTGGTGAGTAGCCAGTTACCTCCAGCAGGGGGTGGTCAGGGATAGAGAGATAGGATGGAGGTGCGGGGTGGGGGGGGGGGCTGGGTGGGAAGTGTGTGTAGGGGGGCCGAGCGAGCCCTCCACAGCAACCTTCCCCCAGAGGCTAGGAGCCCCGACCCAGGTCCTCAGCCGGTGCGGGGGCTTCGGGGACCCTCCGTCCCTACAGAAGACGGAGGGACCGCGTGGCGGCGCCCCCGACCCCTCAGCCCTCACCCCACAGCCCTCCTGTTCCCCGGGTGCTAGCGCCACCTGCGCCCGCCCGCCCTCGCCGTCCCTCCTGCCCCTCCCCCACCTCTGGGCCGGGCCCCTCCACCCGCCCGACCTTTGCCCTGCGGTTCCCCGCTCCAGACTTGGGCAAAGCACCTCCTCGGACCCGCTCTGTGCTTCCAGAAGCCGCAGACCCAGCGTGCACCCGGCGGGACCCCTCCCTTCACGGCAGCCTGGGGGCCCCTGTAGCCCGGGCATCGCGGATGCTGCGTCTGGGGTCTGGCTCACCTGAGCAGGTAGGCTCTGCTCGTCCTGCCACTCACATCGTACGTGGTCCCAGTTCCTGGAGCAACGCCGGGAACACTGTCTAGTAAACACTTTTTGAATAAAGGAGCATTTCCAGATCCCCAGACTGAGCACGAGGGGGTCAGCTTTGTCAGACCGGCCTTCATTGAGGCTTGTGGTGATGGGCCCCCGGGGGGGAAGGCCTCACCCACCATCTCTGCAAGGAGACCCGGCTGTGACCTCCTGGTGGGCGCCCCGGAGGTGGTGACCATCTGACTTGACTCTTCACGACACGACCTTGCGAGGTGCTCAGAGGAGGCGCTCGTTCCTCAAATCTCTCAGAAGGGCTCTGGGAGGGGGCCTGGCCAAAAAGAATCCTTTTCGACGCTGCTGGTGGGGGTGGACCCTCAGTTCTAGGAGGACCTGTAGGCGGGTGAACTGAAGGAGATCAGAAGCTTCTGGAGAAATTTGAGGAAACTTGACACTGGGGAGCGAACTTGAAAAGCATCTTGGGGGCTGGGGGGGTGAGAGTGGGGACATTTAGTGGGAGAGAGCTTACAAAGCTGTGGGGCTTCCTCTTTAAACCCATCTTTTTTCTTTTTTTTCTTTTTTTTCTTTTTTTTTGTGGTACGCGAGCCTCTCACTGTTGTGGCCTCTCCCGTTGCGGAGCACAGGTTCCTGACACGCAGGCTCAGCGGCCATGGCTCACGGGCCCAGCCACTCCGCGGCATGTGGGATCCTCCCGGACCGGGGCTCGAACCCGTGTCCCCTGCATCGGCAGGCGGACTCTCAACCATTGCGCCACCAGGGAAGCCCCATTTTATTTTTAATAGCTTTATTTAGATATAATTCACATACACATAATTCACCGATTTAAACTGTACGATTCAATGGTTTTTAGTGTATTTGCAGAGTTGTGCAACAATTACCGCGGTCAGATTCAGAGCATACTTTTCACCCCGGAAGCACTGTACCCGCAGGTAGTCACTTTCCACTCCTCCCTGCCTCTGGCAATCTCTAATCTCCTTTCTGTCTCCAGATTTCCCTATTCTGGACATGTCATGTAAATGGGATTCTACAACACGTGGGCTTTCGTGACTGAGTTCTTTCGCTTTGCAGATGTCTTCAAGGCTCATCCGAGTTGCAGCACGCATCAGTACTTCCCTCCTTCATAGGGATGAATCCTATCCTACCATACGGTTAGACCACATTTTGTTTATCCATTCATCGGTTGATGGACATTTGGGTTACGAATATTGCTGCTGTGCACATTGGTGTCCAAGTTTCTGTGCAAATATATGTTTTTCTTTCTCTTACGTATATATTTAGAAGTGGAATCAGTGGACCCTATGGTGGTACCACGTTAAACCTTTACAGAATTGCCAGACTGTTTTTCATTGTAGTGAAGCACACACGTCTGTAGCAAAGCAAGACGTGGTACCAATGCTACGGCCTTCCGGCAAGTTCTACGTTTCATCCGGACCTTCTCCTCGGAGCTCAGCTCCGCAGCCTGAAGGCTCCAGGGTGGCTGGCCACCCAGCCGCATGGGGCGAGTGTCCAGGAGGCCCGTGGAAGAGAGTGGAGTGGGTGACCAGGGCAAGGAGAAAAGTACAGGAAGAGGAAGGAAGAAAGAAGACAGGGCGCTAAGGCAGGGGGAAGAGAGGGTTGACCTGCCTTTTGGAGGCTGCCCACTCTTAAGCCTAAAATTGACGACTATATTTGTATTTTAAGTTTTCTGAGTAATTCTCACAAGTGCTTAGTTAAGAGGGGCGTGTGTGTCTGGGCTCCCCATGGAAGGCTGAACATCAATCCTGTCGTGAGCCAGCCGCAGCCTGCCCGTGGGATGACTCACATCCTGGGGGGAGGGACATGTAGCAAAGTGACTCACCTCACCTCTGGCTGAGCTCCTCCTCCCGGCCACATGCGAGAATCACCGGGAAGCTTTTAAACACCACCGATGCCAGGGCCTCATGCCAGGACTCTGATGGACCCGGTCTGGGCTGAGGCCTGGGTACAGGTGTATTTTAAAGGTTCTACAGGGACGTTATGTAGCCAGGCTTGGGAACCGCCAATGCAGAGCCACAGTTTTTATATTTCAACCTACATTCTCAAGACGAACCACGGTGGTGATCTTTGGACGCACTGTAGAGCTTTTCCAGAACTGCTTCTGAGCCCCAATTATTGCTCCTTTTAACGGGGGCTAGAGAATAAGGGATTTTGACTGCTGTATTACTTTGCCTGCTAGTGTCTCTCTTGGCCAGAGGTTGTTCTATTTTGGGGTCATGGAGCACGTCTGTTGGGACCCATGAGAATCTCTGAGTGGAAGGGAAGGGTACCAGGTAGGGCTGGACCAGGTACGTCTGAAAGCAGCATGGCCTCTCAGAGAATCTGGAGCCCAGAGTGAGTTCCCTGCCTCCAGTTTGGGAGAGATGCTCTTCCCACACTCCTTCATACAGATTCCTGGGCACCTTCAAAGTGCCTCATAAGAACCAGAGGCCTGGCGCTCTGAGCTCTGCACCTCAGTCTCCACAAGTCTCAGGGGCCTTCCTGGGACCACCCTGACCCAGGTCTGCGTCATCTCCAGCCTGGCCTCGGGAGCTGTCTACTTGCTTCCGCTTTTAGCCTTCCACAACCTCCTCTCCTCACAGCTAGAGGGATCACTAAACAACACCAACAACAAAAAACCCCGAACCAAAAACCAAACAAAAAAATATGCCATCACTCCCTTCCTCAAAGCTTCCAAATGGCTTCTCATCAGACTCAGAATTAAACTCCAGCCCCTCAAGCTCTCCAGGGCCTCACCCGTCCTCACCCTACTCTTCTCCCTCCAGCCCTGGAGCCTCGGCTTCTTTCTTCCTTTGGGCTCTGCACCTGCCCTTCCCTCTGCTTGGCCCAGCCTTTCCCCAGATGATCAGTGGGTGTTTCTCTGCGTCCCCCATGAGATGACGCGCCTCTCTCACGCCAGGACCCTGGGCCGGCCATTGGTACGTCCCCACCGCACCCAGTAAGGCCAGCTATGTGGAGGAGGTCCTCAGTAAGACACTCAAGGCTGGGAAGGGACAAAAATATAAAGAAAGTGACGCGCTGGGAGGTCTGTGCCCCAAGTTCTCCGGAACATGTAACTCAAAAGAGCTAGATCAGCACATCCGAGTCTGCATTGGTCGCCTCGCTGTGCAGAGAGTGGCAGGGATTTTACGCTTGTGCAAGCAGGTCCTCTCGAAGTAATTTTCTCTGCAGGACACAGGCTCAGCAGTAAATTCCCAGCCTTTTAGAAGAAGATGAAAAGTGGAGATCGCATGGAAAGTTCTATTCGCACATGGGCAGCTCCAATCTCGGTCCGTTAATGCTGTGAGCCCACAATTCGACTGTAATTTCTCTCTGTCTGTGTGTCTCTTTCCTCTCAACTCGGGAACATGCTTCCTGGCAGGTCTACACGGCATGAAGTAAACCGGGTGTCATGCAGACAGACATGTTTGGACATAACACAGGCTTTGTCTCCCATTTTTAGATCTTTAAATTAGATATTTTCGTATTTTATATGAGGTCTATTTATATCTAATTCTAGATAATTTGAAAATACATGGACTCAAGAAAAAGTTACCCATAGTTCCACCACTCGGAGAAAAGTCAGTATTTTTTATCTTCCTGTGCGGGAATACCTTGAAATTTTTAACCTTTTGCTCATGGTTACGAAAGCCATACATCTTCATCATAGAAATTTTGGAAACGGAAGAAAACTGTAAAGAAGCAGAGAGAGAAATAGGTCATCATATAGAAAGATTTGTATAGAAAGAGTATTTCACTACGACATACGTGGGAAACGAAAGTGTCAGGCCGGTTGAAAAACCCCAAAGAAAAAAACACAAGACAGGCACGTCCCCCTAGGGGAGTTCCCTGGCGGCTTAGTGGCTAGGATTCTGGGCTTTTGCTGCCGTGGCCTGTGTTCAATCCCTGGTTGGGGAACTGAGATCCCACAAGCTGGAAAAAAAGGGGGGGGGACCTGAAAGGAGCACATTGCAGACTCTTGGCATAGGCCGCTGGAAACGCCAGGGTCATCCTGAGCAGGAGGGTGACCGTGGGGGACTCAGAGTCACCACAAGAGATGGGGAGAAGGGGGAAGGGCAGCAGTGTGTGCGTGCGTGTGCGTGCGTGTGCGTGTGCGTGTGCGTGTGTCTGTGTCTGTGTTTGCAGAGTGGATGGGGAAGGAGAGGGGGCCTTCTTGCACAAACACTCAGGGGGGAGAACGCCAAGGGGAGGGAGTGAGGGGCCGTGGAGCCTACAGAGGTGGACCCTGCAGGGTCCTGGGGGACCAGAGTCTGCCCCCTCGGGGGGTCTTGCAGGCACTGAGGTCCTACGTCAGCCCCTCACGTGCAGGGTGGCCTTCTCTGTGGCCTGGCTGGACCATCTCAGCCGTAAGTCACAGCTCCCTTGCACCGACTGGGACACCGTCCACCCAAGGAGACCCAGGCAGGGTAACGCGAGGGGCGTGGGGAGGGGGTGGGTCCCCCCGACTTGGCTCTTTTGGTCTCGTGGGAAGCACGCTGCTGGGAGCTCACCAGCATCCCGGTTCCAGCCCGGCTTCACACGGGCCGGCCTTAAGCTTATTCTTACCTTGTTTTTTTGTCTGTTTGTTTTAAAGAGAAATCAATGCCCGCCCTGCTCACCTCTCAGGAGTATTAGGGGCATAAAATGAAGCGGTGAACACAAAGGACTTAGAGTAAGATTCCACGGCCGATCCCCACACGCCCTTCAGATCTGTTGGTATGGCACTCCCTCCAGGAGAACCCCAGTCTGGGTGAGCCGGGGTGCCCCCAGTCTGAGCTCCTGTGGCGGTTGACTGGCGGTCAGTGGATGCTTCTGGCTGAGCTGGTGGCCGGGGCTGGTTGGTCACTGCACCCCTCCACCTCCCAGCACCTGGCACGGCTCCTGGCACTGCTGGGGGCTCCATCAGTCTCACGTGTTGGTTGAACAGGCGAGCGTCGCTGTTGACTCCTTGCAGAATATAAGGCAACCGTTTCGCGTTTGCCTTTTACGTAAGGAAACCAGAGCTTGAGAGAGAAACAACAGAAGGAAGAAAACCCGGGAGACGCGGGCTAATTGAGGCAGGTTTGCGCCCCGGACTTGCCGCTTTCGGCTGAAAACTGCCCCACGAGGTATCACTGGGTGTGGATTTTGTGTCCACGGAAGAAATCTATTTCAAAACATCGATTAACATCGATTAAAACTTCATAACTGCTTCCCTCCCCCAGGACACCTCCTTGAGGTCCGAGAAGGAAGGCTGGGTGGGGCGGGGCATGGGGTGTGCAAAGGTCTTGGATTCCAGGCCAGCCTCGGCCCCGCGAGCGCGGCGCTGGGTACACAGCTCGCGGCCCTGCAGAAGCAGTTGACCGGAAACCCAAAAACCCGCGGAGCCTGCAACACGGGCTTAGGCAGCGCCCAGAGCGATGGTGAAGATTAGGCAGCAAAAGCCCTTCCATCACAATGGCTGGCAAGAATACAGACATTGAAAGCAAAGATTTGAAACGGCAGGACCTGTGCCGCGCGCATGGCTGAGTCTGCGTGGTCGGTGTCTGCGCGGGGGCCGGGGCGGGGGCCGAGGCGGGCACACACCACCGCTCCATGGAGCCGGTTACACCTGCGAGTCATGCTAACGATAAACAGAACCACAGAAAGTGTGTGTGTGTGGGGGGGGGGGGCGGTGGAGAAGCCGAGTGAAGGGCTGGTAAGGGAAAAGCCATTTATCGACTCATAGGTGAATTTTCCTTTGCTATTTTTGGTAATTTTCTTAGACTGCAATATACTTCCCACTGCAACATACTTGTATGATGCTCGGCGCACGGCTGCCAGCATTTCCCGCGGACTCACAATGGTTCCTAGGCCCAGGACAGTCTGCATTAAAATTGTAAAATTACCTCTAAGCACAATGTTATTTTGTTGCTGAACTCTTGGCCTTCTTTCATTTTCAGAGGATCTAATGAAGTACCTAATATGTTTCACTCTTACACTGATACTGTATTTAATGTGTACCTCGTGTGTATTAAAAGCCCAGAATATCAAATATCTCCAACTTCAGCATGAATGGCCCTGCGTTCTAAAATGGGGAGCATGCTTCTTGAAGCTCATAAAGAATGTTTTCAGGAAAGAAACAAACTAAGATTTGGATGGGTGAAAACAAGTAGTTTCTTTAATAAAATGTGTTTCATGAAAAGGCACTTTTGTTCAGATGCAGTTATTGCAAGATGAACTTGCAATGTTCCTAGTGCAGGTCCACCTCCCTACTTTACCACTGTTTATTTAGTAGCAAGAAGTATCCTCCTCAACTGAGGGCAGGATGTTTCAGATCCAGGCGCTGGTTATCTAACCATCAAAAGGACGGTTGGTTTTTCTTACTACGTGGTCCTTAAAACTCAGTGCATATTTTGAGACGAGAGTGGTCCATCAGGCATAGAGAGTCTTCATTATTACTCTAAAAACTTAAAAAAAAAAGTTCCAAATGAAGAAATATGTCATAGACTCATTTCACCTGAGCACAAAAGGAAAAAAAAGTCTATTCTCTTATAACAATGTTTAAAATGTATGTAGAAACAAGCTTTGTCCTTTGTTTGAAGAAGACAATAGCACAGCGCATGTGTGTGTGTGTGTGTGTGTGTGTGTGTGTGTGTGTGTGTGTGAGGATGATTTATCTCTTGCTAAACCGCCCTAACTGTTGATGACAGCGAAAAGACAGGTATCATTAACCTTAGGTGTTGACAATTTAGAATTCACGGGAATGAGTTTGAGAAATGCTAGCTGGGTCCCACCCCTGAGTTTGTGGTAGCAGATGAATCCTATGAACCGTCACCATAGATTCCTTATGTGACCAGAAGAGAGTTCCCTGGAATTTTCATAGAGGGGGTTTGCTTTCATGTCCCTTCTCTCTGAAGTTGAAGTAAACATTGTTTTTAGGAAAAATGGATCTATATTCCAATGAAAGTATTTCACAAGGTCCTAGAATCAAGTTTATTTGTAAACCCATAATTTACTGAACCGTTTTCCCTTCCTTGTAAGTGATTCCTATAAATTAGTGATGGATTCCTGATTAATTTATTTTTGCTGCTGTTCCTGTATTTTAAAAGCTTTCGTTGCTCGAGATCACCCTCTTCATAAATACCTTCAATAGATTTCAGCACAGAATGACAGCTCAAGCTCTTTTCTCCTTTACAGGGTGTTATATAATCGGGCATTCTAAAGCAAATAAGAATTCGGTGACCCCAAAAATGTATCAGATTAAAACCTACCAATAAAAAATGACGTGGTACCAGAGAAAATACTCTGCAGCTGTTCTTTGCTTTCGATGCACGGAACACCACCACGGACTTGGGGTAAGATCCGGTCTCAGCGTGGCATGCATTAATTCACTTAAAAAAATCTTTTACATATGTTTATCTTCTTAGGAGCATACTGCTGTACTACGTTAGATCTCCTTAAAATCTATTGAGAGTATTGATTTTTTTTTTTTTTTTAAGAAAAATCTGCACAGTGAGATGGTCTCTCTCCTCTTACAAAGGCCATTAGAGAAAAACAGAATTGTGTTGACATAAAGGAGAACACTTCCTAATGTACATGACATACCGCCGTGGTTCAGAAAACTCAACTCTCTTTCAAATCTAATTATCTGATTTTGTCAAGCTTGAATGCCAGAGCCAGTCCCACTTTGCACTGTGATCACACCACTATCAACATAAACTCCCCTAGTTAGTAACCAGATGTGATTACAAAAAGACTAATCCAAACAGAACTCTCTTGATATTTTACCAGTGTGGTAATATTATAATCTAGTAACGACATGAACTGCTTAAATTTCATTTGGGCAGTTTTTTTAAAGATAATTTTCAATTGCTATGAGACTGGAGTTTCACAGTGTATAATTTAGCTGCAATAGTTTAGTAGAACTCGGTAGATAAATCAAATACCCTGAATTCCCTTAATGGCCATTAGGATTTTGACATCTTCTTATTTTAAAGAAATTGCTGAAAATCTGACAAAATGAGTGTGGATGGCTATAACTGAACTTGACAATATCTATATGGGGGAAGAGGGGAAATCGCTATATTTAGAAACCAGTGTCCCCCCCTGCCCCCCAACACACACATATTCATGTGAAGTGTGTGCATTCCGGGAGCTGGAACATCTGTTTCTCGCTTTTGTTCCTCTTCGCTGCGTTTCAATTGGATTTCCTCGCACAGGTCCCAGGCCTGTCACTGCGGCCAGGCTCTGTTAACCATCGCCACCGGTCCTGCATTAAGGAGGGGGTTCAGGGCTAAGCTAATAACTGGCCTGCCTTTCTGACTGATCACAGCGATGTTTTCCGCAGCCACTTGTCACCGGCTTCTCCGGGAGGGAGCTCTTCTTTGTCTGCACCTCTGGGGGGAACCGGTCTTGCCCCCCCCCGTTCCCGGAGCCCCATGTGAGAAGACAGAGCCCATTGTTGCTTCTGTGGGGTGCCTGTGTCCCCCCACCCTGTCTAGTCAAAGGAACCAAGGGTCACACACAAACTCGCCATGTTCTCTCCGAAAGAACTCCTGGTATCACCTGTGCGTGATGATTCCTTTCTTGCTTCTCCCACAGGATCTATCCCTGAATACGCTTTTAAAGGAAGCTACGTGACTTTTAGAGTGAACCAGGACTTGAGTGTTCTGAATCGTGGTTACGATTTGGCATGAAAATCACAAGCGGAAAAGGTTTGACGTTCACAGGGTAGCAGGCGGGTAGCCCACATCCCAGGAAGCGGGCTGGGGAGGGGGTTGGAAGGAGACAACAATTGTAAAGATGCTTATAAAAGCCTTTACATGATTCGACGGCTCCTACTTTACACGTGTTCCAGGCTGACCATATAAAAGGGGACGTCCAAATTCAAGGGTAGATGAAAAGCGCTTAGGAGGTTTCTAACTGGCCAGGGGGATGTGTTGAATTTGCTTACCATTTCTACTGTCTAGTTAGCTGCTGAGACAGCAAAGACATTTGGGTTCCACCCGGCCCTGTTCCCCGGGGTTGACACCATCCTGGTGTGACTTACGCAGCTCAGCATTGATAGAAGTGAGCTCCCTTTGCCAAACACTGCACTGGCTTTGAACCTCGCATGTCCTCTCCCTGGGGTAGGCGTCTCACAGGGAATTCTCTCTGTGGCCAAACCTGGCCCTAGTCTCCTGTGTGGATCTATTGCAAGATGGAAAACAGATCCTGGGCGAGGAATCACCCCAGAGTGATCAGGTGCAGTTACTGTAGCATCAGAAATGGGATCAGGGTACACGGCTTCTCTGACACACCTGTTGGTCCTCTTTTGGGGAGGGGATGGAGGGGGGGAGACAGATATTATCCAGATTTCTGGCCACTGAAGCCATGAGTAAACTTACCCCTGGGTCTCACTAAATTTGATAATAACGGACCTTTTGTTCTGATTTTACCCATCTCCTTTGCATACCCATTTTACGAGGACTTCCAAAAAAGAATTCAACTTTAGGAATTCTAGTTGTGAAAATCTGCTCATTAGCTTAGGTGTTAGAAGCACAGAATTACATTGTTAAAGTGGTTTGAGCTTTAAAGAGAAAATAAATTGATGACATAAAGAATCAGTGGAGGGACTTCCCTGGTGGCACAGTGGTTAAGAATCCTCCTGCCAATGCAGGGGACAGGGGTTCGAGCCCTGGTCTGGGAAGATCCCACACGCCGTGGAGCGACTAAGCCCGTGCACCACAACTACTGAGCCCGTGCTCTAGAGCCCATGAGCCACAACTACTGAGCCCGTGTGCCACAACTACTGAAACCCGCGCGACCAGAACCCGTGCTCCGCAACAAGCAAAGCCCGTGCACCGCAATGAAGAGTAGCCCCTGCTCGTCACAACTAGAGAAAGCCCGCATGTGGCAACGAAGACCCAATGCAGACCAAAAAAAAAAAAAATCAGTGGAAAATTCTAGCATTTGGGGGTGAGCCTGTGATTTCCCTTTTGACCTTGCTGCTAAAAGCAAACAAACAAAACACCCAGCAGCTAATGACACCAGCGCTTATGCAGAAGATGCTGGCTAATTCCTGCCAAATATTTACTAGGCAACCAGGCTTATACTGAGTGCCTCACTGCATTATTTCCCTGAAGTCTCACAAGAAGCCCACGAGGTCTCTGTTGCCTTTATGTTCACTGAGCTAAAACAGTGCAATGCATCTTCTCCTGCTGAAGAAAAATCTGAGAAATGCCTGGTCCCTCCCCCCCGCAGCCCTCACTCCACCCGTGTGCCCTCGGGGGCCGAGGGGAACTTCTGTCCGATGGGTATAGGGTGAACCTGAGAGCAACCTTGGAGAAGAGAACGTAAGTGGAATATCACCTGGAACTGTGGTTTCTTTGCAGAAGAAACGAAAAACTCAGGAGAGAGGAAGAGAGCAGCAGAGAGCGGAGTTGGGAAAGGAAGACCAAATGGGCAACAAATGTGACTGGGAATTTACCAACTTCAAAACGATTAAGTAGGATGTCTTGTGACGTCACTCTGACCTATCACCCTCTGTATCACAGTGACTTTCTCCCTTTCATTTTGGGACAGGTGCATTTATATATAATAATAATGAAAGAATCCCCCTAAGAACAGTAACATGTAAACACCATGATCAATCCAGACTATTTCCAAATACTGTGAGAAGGGTGTGTGGGGGGTGCAAACTATAAGCAAGATTAATTCAAACTCCTTATTTCATTAAAAATATTTTGTTTTAAATGATTTCATATACTACATATATTATCTCATAGGCAGTAAATAAGAGTAACTGGTCATAACTTTCTGTTTTTATTGTCATATTCTTCTTATTTTAGGACTTTGTTTTACTTTGACACAGTTCTTTTCAGGCACCAATTCAATTTTGTATCCTACATTTTTCCCCCTTAGCATTATATCGTAAGCATAGCATTTGCTATGGTCTTAAATATTATTCAGAGACCAGATTTTTGATGGCTGTATAATATTCCATCCAGTAGGTGGTCCAGAGTTACCCCATAGCTTATATTTTGAAGTTGCTTCCAATGTTTTAGTGGAAAATATTTTTGTATGTACAAACATTTTAATAACTTGGATGTTCTCTATATGATAGTCCCAGAATCACCGAGTTAAATAGTGTATATAGTCGGAGAAATCTAAGATTCTTTTGCTTTTCAATAACAGAAAGAAAGCTCTCTTTTAATGTTTTAGTTGAGCAGAGGCGCTAACATTTCTACTACGGTGAATTTGCTTATCTGATCCACATCTTATTAATACATGGAGTGGTTCCTGGCTCATTCAGAACCACTAAGGTGATAACCATAAAGAAAACGTAAAGTGAAAAAAGCATGTTCAATCCAAGTTTCCAGAAGAATAAAAGGTCTGATTTATCTTCTCACATCTATAAATGTGAGAAGATGTGCATATATCTTAGGGAAGGAAGATGGAATTAGGAGGATGCAAAAACAGAGAGGGTGTGTTAATAGCTCTGTAACGATATAAAATTTATTCTGGGGGTGAGGTAAAACTTCATGGTTCATAAATAGCGAATTCATTCTAGTTTTCATACTCAGGTTATATTAACACCATATAACATCTTTATGGTACCATTAGCAGCATTTAAATCCTTGACTCAGCTGGAAAAACAAACATTTCCCAATCTTGACCCTGAAATGATTAGCCAAATAAAATGTTTTAATAAATATTATTGAATGAGAACACGGTTGGTTGGGTCACAAACTGTCTTATAAATGTTTTATGTTGGGACTTCCCTGGCGGTCCAGTGTTTAGGACTCCGCGCTCCCACTGCAGGGGGCACGGGTTCAATCCCTGGTTGGGGAACTGAGATCCCGCATGCCGTATGGTGCGGCCAAAAAAAAAAAAAAAAAATCAGGAAATGTTTTATGTCATCTTGTTACACTGCATTTTTAAATGTTAACAAATTTATTTTAAAGGCCGTGTCAAGGTGAAACCTCCTTGTTTTCACCGGGGCATCAGGCAGCCGTTTCTCGTTCAGTCATATCCCTGGCAGAAGAGATGTTAAGACAGAAAAGGTTGTATGTTTGTTAAATATTCATTTATAATTTGCATTCATTATTAAATTCAGTGTTGGGCCGATCTTTCATCTTAAACATACATACAGTGTCATAAAGCTCTCAGAATATATACTATTTCACAGTTTAGTGTGACTTTAAGTGTTGACTCGAATGCACGCAAATGTTTGTCCGTCGCGATACTTAATTATTCCCAGGAGATTTGATCTGCATCGGGGTTGAGCTCAGTGATTCATTCCAGCCTTCAGGTCACGAAGAGAAATGTCCGTTTGCGGACACCACCTCCTCATGATGAATGGGGATCCAACTACGGGACCCTCAGGATGACACTGTCATTCATTGCCCCGAAACCTTTCAACACTGAACTGTGACTTGTAAGTGGAGACTTAGAAGGGTGGGCTTATGTTTTTGTGGTCTCGACAACTTCACTTTTGGTGTGGGAGCTTGAGAGCTGAAATTCTCTGAGATTCAGTCCTTTGCATAGACTCTCCCAGAATACAGTAAATTCCAGGCTAAGAATTTCCCATGCTTGAATAGTCAAGTATGTGATGAAGCTGCGTAGCCAGTGAGATTCAATTTGCATTTGGTAAACTGAAAAAGTACAGCCACCGGGAGCAAGCTGGATGTGGCGGCGTGGTCATTTGTATTGTAGTAGCCTGGTAGCTGCCCAATGAACCGTGTGAAAACAGTTCATTAAAATGTTTATGTGCTTGGCTCGTTAATACAAAGAAAGCTCTATTGCAGCCTTATAAACCCTGGGTAACTTCGGGATGGAGTCAGATCAATGCACTGTAATAACTCAGGCATGTGCTTTACTTCTCCTGGAGGGGAAAGAAGAACCGAGAAACTTCCTTTTCCTCTTTGTTTCTGTGACCACATAGTTGCAGGTTTTTGAAGCTAATCTGGGCTTTATTCCTTTTGGCTCTTTTTAAACCAAATGAAAGATTCCAAGTTCATTTTTAGGCAGTTTGTAATAATGTTTTGCATAAAACCATGGAGTTTTGCTTGTAATAAAATCTAATCAATGAATATGTTATAAGACCTAATCAATGAATATGTAATAAAACCTAATCATATTCATATGAATTTCTGCATATCTGCATTTTGTTTGGAAGTTAAACTTTTATGGAATCTCAACTCTACTGAACATCAAAGAATAATTGGTATTAAGTTGGACAAGAGACTTGTTAATTTAGTTACCAGTTAGTTTCTGCCATTGACTTCAGTAGCTCTGGGGATGCATGGACATATTTTAAGCTCATATAGGAGACGATAGCTGTGTGAGACTGTTACATTCCTCTATGTTGACATTTTAAAAAATACTTAAAAACAATTGGGTCTATAACAGGCAATGATTTTTTTAAAAAACTTCCTTAAAGCTAACAAAACACCCACTTTTAATAGACAATTAATCTATGTGGACATTTACCTTCACAGGATACACACAATTAGACTTTCAGAGGGAGCGTGATGTTTCTAATTCATCCATACAAAGTCTTCCAATAAAAATGGTTTATTCATTAGTTTGGAATCTTGAAAACTGCCTCCAAAACAAGTATGAGAAGAAAAGACGCTTTCAGGAGGAAAGCCAAAGGCACTAAAAGCCTAAAACAGTGTGATATTAAGAAAGATACCTCTATATGTTTTCTCTCCTTCCCTTGCCACCCACCACTATCTACTATAACAAGCAACACGCAGAGGAAGAGGCCAGAGAGTCCCCTGTTACACTCAGAAGGCATCAATTAAAATAGAGGCTCCTGGGCTTCCCTGGTGGCGCAGCGGTTGAGAGTCCACCTGCTGATGCAGGGGACACGGGTTCGTGCCCCGGTCCGGGAAGATCCCACATGCCGTGTAGCGGCTGGGCCCGTGAGCCATGGCCGCTGAGCCTGCACGTCTGGAGCCTGTGCTCCACAACGGGAGAGGCCACAACAGTGAGAGGCCCGCGTACCGCAAAAAAAAAAAAAAAAAAAAATTCTTCTTTGAAATCCAGTGGCCGGGTCCTCTTATCTGAGAGTAAGAGGCTGGAGGGAAGGAAGAGGAGGAAAGGATCCATGAAGTTAAATACGAGAAGCCAAATATATATCTGCTTTGGAGCCCTAGCCTCGCCTCCAGATGCACACAGAACACCATTTAACACGTCTATCTGCACACTGCTAGACATCAGATTGTTTTCCTTCTCTACGTGGATTTTTAAAGTAGACTTGGGTGGTTGAGTTGGGTCTGAAGCCACACCCGTTCAAGGGCACTCAGTTGAGAATCTCTTCTTATTTTAAACTGCTCATCCCATCAACTCTCATATAAGATTCAGGAAGGATGTGAGCAGTGATGCGGCCGCCGGTACATCATCATCTGGTTTGTGATTACAGATGGGACACTTATCGCGCTGACCCATATCTTACGCCAGGACTGTGGACAGACATCAGTGGCCAGACTTGGTCTTGGGTGGCTGTTTTGGCTTCAGATGAGATTCAAAGCAAGTCATACTGAGTGAAGTAAGTCAGACAGAAAGACAAATACATGACATCGCTTATATGTGGAATCTAAAAAAAATGGTACAAATGAACTTATTTACAAAACAGAAAGAGTCACAGCTGTAGAAAACAAACTTATGGTTACCGGGGGGATGTGGGGGAAGGGAGGGAGGGATAAATTGGGGGGTTGGGATTGACATATACACACTACTGTATATAAGACAGATAAGTAATAAGGACCTACCGTATAGCACAGGGAACTCTACGCAGTACTTTGTAATGGTCTATATGGGAAAAGAATCTAAAAAAGAGTGGATATATGTATATGTTCATGTCCACTTTGCTGTACAGCAGAAACTAACACGATATTGTAAATCAACTATACTCTGATCAAAATTAAAAAAAAAAAGAATCGATTTTTCCCAAATTTGACTAAAATCTGTGTGTGTATACATGTGTAATTATCACTACGTGAATACAGTGAGAGAGGGGACAGTATAAGACTTGAAACTCAATATACCTAAGACTATGGCTTTTCAGTTCCTAAAGTGAAAAAAGAGAGCTCGGATAGGTTTAATTAAGCTTCCTCACCTCTTACAGCTTCAAAAAGCCTGAGTGGGGTGGAGAGGGGAAGGACTGTGAAGCATGTGGGTCTCCTCAAGCCCTCTCTGATTTAATTGCGAGCGTGAATGACCCCCAGTCCTGCAGCATCTCAACTTGATGTGTGTAATTGATGGCCAAACATGTTTTACAGGCTGTTAAATGGTGAGGCCACAATGAAATGTATATACGGTTGATTAAAGTGATTTTTGTACAAAAGGGTCAGAGACATTAACAAGTTAAAAGAAAGCGTGAGCTCTGTTCTTATTCTTCTAACCTTTGTTCGGTTTTTTCCCATAATTGACACCACATGTTTACTACGCCTATTTTGGTCAAATTTAAGGCTGTAAGTATTGTATGTATTTAGAAGTGCTCTCGAGATCAGGGCTCTCACAGAGTGCTCAGAAAGGTAGATTTCAGATATTATTGTAGCACATGGTAAAGGGGAAAGATTTAAATAAACCCCTCTAGCGCGCCCTGCATTAAATTGTCTGGCTCATAATGGCAGACGAAAGTAACAGTAACTCTGAAAAGGATTCGAATGGACATCTAAATGATAATTACTGGGTAATTTTGTTTTGGTTATAATTTGTGGTGTTATTTTTATAACTGACATGAGACATAATATATTTTCAGGGTTCTGCAACAGCTAAGCAACAAATGAAAGCTGTCAGAAAGTATTTGTAGGAACAGTTATTGAAGAAAGTTGTGAGGTTGTCGAAACAATGCACAGGCTGAGTTTTTTTTAGCCCATACATCAGTGGAATGCTTTCCTTAAAATGGAATGACTGTGGACATGTGTCGTACAGCAAGTTCTCTGCCTAGGCTTTAAAAATTCTCTGATTTTCATTAACGCGAAACCCACGGGGTCTCTTTCAGGATCTTTCAACGCGTCCTGTGTCGTAACGTAGACATCACTGGGCATTGGATGCTGTGGGCGCTGGTCATCTCACCTCCTGTTCTCTGGACCCGCCCCTCTCCCCCTTCCTCACTCTGGATCTCTCTCTCTGTGTCTCCAAGGACACTGCAGAGTCTTTAGATTGTGGTCCTTAACTGGCAGTACTCAAATCAACTGAATTTACTGACCTCTGCCCGAGCCATGAACTGAGACCGATGAACAGACCACCCAAACTGCCCGCAACTACCAGATGGCAGTTACACTCGGCCCTTCCCATGCGACGTAATTTCATGGAATTGACCTCTCTGCCCATATGGCTCTGATTACTTGCTGACTTGTAATTTTAGTTCTTTGCGTGCAAGTCTGATCTTCCTTGCCCCACCATAAGCTCCTGGACCACAGGAACGATGACGGATGCATTTTGTGCGTCTGTTCTCGTTCCCTGAGCTCAGCATGGCGTTCTGCACAACGTGGAAATTCAGTAGAGACCCGGAATATCCTAAAGATAATTAGGAAGGCCCGGATTGGCCTCGTCCCTGGCTAAATCTGCAGCTATTCAAAGTACAATTCCAGTATCTTATTTCCATAGATAGGAAATCAAGGGGGTGTATATTTTAAAATTTCCACAGTGTCTTATTTCCAGAGATTTGAAATCAAGATGTTCTATCTTCCTTCATTGAGTAGGAAATAGCTCTCACGCCCTGCGGTGGCAGTACAAGGCTGAAGGAGTTATAATAATCCTTGGACTCAGATCTACTGATAACACATTTTATTAACTGGTTGGGGACCAGAACAAGACTTGTGGGGGGAACCAGCATGTCTCAAGCAATTCTAATTTGCAGGCATAGGAACTGTACTTTTGTTTGAGCAATGGCTTTACTAGGGGAAGTTCAACCAATTACTTAATTTCTTTTTTCCCTTAAATTATAGGAAAAGGGCAACTCACAGCTTCAAGCTCTCAGATACATTTAATGTTATAATAGTAGACACACTTGCATTGTGTTTTGTTTGCTTTATGGCGATTTGGGGGAAATACACAAGAAGTTAACTAACTATGTTTCTTCATGAATGTTTCTACCTTTTCCAATTTTTCTCGACTGTATCTTTCCCGGCACACAGAGATCTAAAATAACAAAATCAGCTGTTGAAATAATGAAAACAGGACAAACCAGTGTTTTTCCACTTATGTTGTTTTCCAGAAAAAAGAATTCTTTCATTCCAAATTACATTTTTTCCTCAATTTCTGTTCAGTCCTTGATATTAAATTTTAATTGAGATGAGATACTTTTCAAGTCACAAGCTCCACAGTGCAGATAAGATCTTTCTAATACGTTATAAAAGTGAAAATTCAAAAATACTGAAGTTAGAAACCCACGTTTGTGTCTTTTTTTCCGTGACTAACCCATGTCTATTCTCTATGAAATTGATGTCAAAAAAGTATTATATATTTTCAGTAGGAAATAGAAGGCCGCCCTCTACTATCCTTGTCAGGACGTTGTATCCCTTTAATCATACTTTTCATTTCAGTACATTGAAATTTCCGTTACCAAGGACAACATCATAAATAAAAGTGTTTGTGAAATTTTACCTGCAGCTTTCGAACTTTGTGCATTAAGCATGAGGCCAGCAGAGAGGTGGTCGAATGTGAAAATTTATAATCATTTATTACGTACGGCTGAAGCAAGGAGGGAATAAAAGCGTGAAGGCATACATCTATAAACGGAAACCGGAAAGCTTAAACGAAAAGTCAAGTGAATTTCTGTGTCTTGTCATAAAGTAATGAGAAGCTAGAGCTTTTATTCATGGCAACCCAAGATGCATTTACTCTCAATCTAGCTTCGGCAGTAAACGCTTCCCTGATGTATTGCTTTGGACTTACAGAGAAATATTTGTGCTCTACATAATAGTATAGTTAGGAGAATTACTGCATGCTTGAGAAGATTCTATAAAGGTTTATAGCTGGCGGTGTTACTGTAATTTAATCACAATGTAGCTAATGTAGTACTTTAATATCACAGGTTGCTTTTTTATTTACCATTTATTAATAACTGACAGAGTCAATCATCTCTACATCATAAACAAATCATGGAAGGGTTCTGAGGAACCCTAAAATCCCAGAATAGATGGACTACGGTTGTTTTCCACTACCACATTTCCTGTAATGAGCTAACCATCAGATTATTATTTAGAGCTGTGAAATGTAGGTCAGGATCCTTATTCGCAGTTCGTCGGCCAAAGAAAACTTGAGAGCATTTTATGTCATGAATACAATTAGCACTGCACGTCCTTTATGCATGGAAATAAGTCATCTATCCAATCTGAGCAATGATTAGACGTGATTTCTGAAGAACCTTAAGGTATTTAGCTAGAGATGTTATCTAACTGTTCTGCAATATATTCATGAACATTACCATAATATTAAGCTTAGTTTTTAAATTGAAGTATAGTTGATATATAATATTGTGGTAGTTTCAGGTGTACAGCATAGTGATTCAGTATTTTTGCAGATCAGATTCCATTATAGGTTATTACAAGATAACGGGTACTATTTCTTGCGCTACACGGTCAATCCTTGTTGCTTACCTGTTTTACGGATAGTAATTTGTAAGCTCGAACTGTTGCCTTCTCATTAGAATTTTCTATAAAAAGGTTTTGTTTTTACGTTTGAAAACTAAAAGGAGCTGCTATTATACTTGGTTTATACACGGTTCTCTTTTGATAGGTAGATCAGTAGATAGAAAGATAGTTAGATATAGAGAGGGATAATTAGTTGCTACCTAAATCAAGCCACATTGATCAGCTGATGCAAACAGTATTAATCCAGACTAGTGAAAAAATAGTACTCGTGTTTGGGGGCTGTGGGACGTTGTGGAAACTAGACTGAGGGCAAATCTACATCAAAGCCAAGTTTAGGGCACTTCCCTTGTGGTGCAGTGGTTAAGAATCCACCGGCCAATGCAGGGGACATAGGTTCGAGCCCTGGTCCGGGAAGATCCCACGTTGCCGCGGAGCAACTAAGCCTGTGCACCACAACTACTGAGCCTGCACTCTAGAGCCCGCGAGCCACAACTACTGAGCCTCTGTGCCACAACTACTGAAGCCCGCGCACCTAGAGCCTGCGCTCTGCAACAAGAGAAGCCACCGCAATGAGAAGCCCGCGCACCGCAATGAAGAGTAGCCCCCTCTTGCAGCAACAAGAGAAAGCCCGCGTGCAGTAGCGAAGACCCAATGAAGCCAGAAATAAATAGATAAGTTAAAAAAAAAAAAAATCCAAGTTTAGTTCTCCGACCTTGGACAAATCTCCTGACCTCGGTAAATCTCAGTAGCTCCATCTGTACAATAGGAGTAATGGCGGACTTCCCTGGCGGTCCCGTGGTTAAGACTCTGTGCTTCCACTGCGGGGGTGCAGGTTCCAATCCCGGTCAGGGAACTAAGATCCCACATGCTGGGAACCAAAAAAAAAAAAAAGTGAGTAATGGCATTTGTCTTACTAATCCTTCTGGATTGCTGTAAGGATCAAATAAGATATTATTTTCATATAATATCTTATAAAGCCTTTGCAAACCTAAGAGCTACATGAACTATCTATGCTTTGGACGTAAAAGACATTAAATAAACGTAGAACTGAGTGTTCGGAGCAGATACATTTTATATACTATTTGAACAGCTTTTATGACAATGTGGGCACAAAGGCCATGTAAAAATGGTCTATCATTTAGCTAATATGTATCGAGCACCTACTATGTGTCAAGCACTGTTGGAGCACCTACTGTGTCAAGCATCTCATCTCAAGAAGAGATGATGGAAATTTCTGAAAAGGTAATGAACTTGAACGAGGTTAAATGTGAGTACATAGCCGAGTCCCAGACATCTCCTCAAGAGCCTTTGCACTGGGGCGATATCCCCCTCTATCCTCAGAGGGATGGATTAGATTTTCTAAATCTTTTAATTTCTGGGAATTTACAGCCTCTTAAACTCTCCCTAGATCTTCAGCTCATCTAGTGTTGGTCCCATGTGAAGTCGTTAGGCTCTAATTCAGTGACAGTGACCGATCTCTGGTTTCGGAGGTGATACTTCTGGAAATAAAAGTAGCCCTGTTCAAAAGTACAACCTTAGATTAACAACTCAAAGAAAAACAGTCTTCAGGAACCTGAACTGACTGTTCAGTTGAGAACTGAAATGTCAACACAGTCGTGGGCTTTACTGTTTTTCCATGGATGTTTAGTTCCTGGTGCCTGGGATATCCCCCCCTTGGTCTGTCAAAGTCTTGCTAATTCTTCAAGGTCCAGTTAAAGGGTCTACCCCTTGTATTCCATTACACTATTTCTTACTTATAATTCTAAAATTCTATGTTCCGTTACTTCGTGTCATTATTTTGTACACTTTAAAATTGTAAAGCAAGGGCAGTCATCTTCATCTCTGAGCCCCTTTTGCTCTCTCACACTAGAAGCAAATCAAATAACCATTGAACTTAACTACCACCCCTAAAAAAATTGTCTGATATAGATATGCATACAACATTAGGATTTTTACATACTGGTGACCTCACAAAAAAGAACTAAAGCTATTTTAGGCGCTATAAAACAGTGGTATATTGGTTTTATTTTTCTTTTATGAAATTAATTTTAAAATATCACCAGTCTAACTGTTAAATGCCGTATTCTGTTTTTCTCCTTTGTAGTTAATTTTAAGTCTTCATTCTGTACATCTTATGACATACTCTTCAGTAAAAAGCAACACTAGTTCCTACTTTTTTAGCCCTGCAGTGGGTACAAAATGAATTCGAGAAGATAGAAGATGGAACACCTTCCAGGAGCCTTTAGCTGTCTGAGACTTATAACAAACCTGGGCGGTCAGCCCCCCATCAAAACAAGCCATTGTGAAAACCCCCGCGAGGCGTGGCGCTACCAGATTCGATGCTGATGCGATCAAAGGGGGAAAATGAAGGAGATGAGGAATGTGTCCCACTTTCCCAGGCTCGCTGTGGCACATCACCTCCATTCTAGAAAATGGAGCATTTTATCTCAGGGCAAGAGAATACAGAACTATAGCAAAATAGGATGGATAAAATATGCCCAAAGCCTTCCTGTCTGAAGTAATTTTTAACCATTTGCTAAATACATTTATCTTCCTATTAGTCTAAGATGTAGAAATAAACTTAAACATTTGTGTTAGTGATAACAGAAAATCACAAGTTAGGGACACAAACAACCCTGGGGCAGTTCTGTGTGGTACAGCAGCTCTAGCTCCAAGGCACACCCCCTTGCCTATCCGAACAGCTATTGTCACATCTGTATGTATAAAACATTAATTTTTCATCATTTGATTCATGTGAAATGTCTAGCTGTACCTTTTAGCATTAGAGACTAAGATAATTTAGTTCAGCTTAATATAATTATTGAAAGTCTACTTTGCCAGGACTTTTGCTAGGGGTGTGTGTGTATGTGTACGTACCACACATATGTATGGGTGCATGTGTGTGTCTGCGTGCATGTGCACCTATATCTTGGAGGATGTTGTTAAGGGAAGGATAAATTAGACATGAAGTCTGACCTGGTGGACCATGTAGATCCCACCAAGGTCAAACAGCTTACCACAGATGATGGAGTATTATGTTATCCATGAGGGATTTCATTAATAGTAGGTAGGATCTCTCATATAATCTTCGAGACATATTTTCCCAATTTCCTTTTATTTTTGTTGTTTTTAACGTGTTTTAAACATCTATTCTCTTTGACAGGAATCTATTATCTTTTGTGATTTTTAAAAATATATATATTTTTTGCCAAATCTTTGGAAACTATCATTCTTTCAAAGAAGTGATAAATACACGAGTTTTTCAAGATTTGATTAATATTTAACTCTTTAATCCAAGTGTTGTTAAAAAGACTTTTATTTTTTATTATTATTTTTTTTTATAAATTTATTTATTTTTGGCTGCGTTGTATCTTCGTTGCTATGCACAGGCTTTCTCTAGTTGCGGTGAGCGGGGGCTACTCTTTGTTTCGGTGTGTGGGCTTCTAATTGCGGTGGCTTCTCTTCTTGAGGAGCACAGGCTCTAGAGCGGGCGGGCTTCTGTAGTTGTGGCTCGCGTGCTCAGTAGTTGTGGCTCATGGGCTCTAGAGCACAGGCTCAGTAGTTATGGCACACGGGCTTAGTTGCTCCGCGGCATGTTGGATCCTCCCGGACCAGGGCTCGAACTCGTGTCCCCTGCATTGGCGGGTGGATTCTTAACCACTGCGCCATCAGGGAAGTCCTAAAGAGACTTTTAAACCTCACTTTTCTGGATACACACAAAATAGAGGAACTGGCAGGTTTAAAGAGCTGCTTGGACATTTTAAGGAGGCAATTTAACTCATTGCAGAAATCAAACCAAAGAAAAACTAGCTGGGTTTAGAAAGATAATCCCCACTCTGCAGAGGTATAACAAGAACTAAATAAAATAGTAGAGGGAATATTATTTGACCCTGTGCCTTGTGTGTAGAAAATACACAAATCCTTGCTGCATTGGAATCTCAGGGAAGATGCTTAAGAAAACTCGGTATCACTTGAGGTTCTAAACCTGGAGGAGATCCTGAGTGTGTGCTTTGTACTGAAGCCTGAGGGGAAGGTGGGGGAGATGAGTAGCCATCAGATCAGTAAGGATGCCCATGAGAGGTAATTGGACCTACATTTTTGCATTTCCCTAAATGTTGTTCTAAATTTTGTAGTTTCTATTTAAGTGTAGTTACTTCACATAATTACTTAAATACAGTGTTAGTATTGCTTATATTTAATGATAGTATTTGATGTAGAGCACTGACAGCATTTACTGAGATTATTTAGCTGCCTAGAGAAAAGTGTAACCAAGTAGGAAAGTCAGCCAAATCTTTACCTCAGCTAATTATATTCATTCCTTCAATATTATTTATTGAGCATCTACTTTGTGCCAGGCACTGTGGATATCAACCGGCTGTGGGGCTTAATTCTGGGAGAGACAGATGCTAAGGAACCAGGTACACAATAAGTGCTTAAATACAACTGTAGGGAGTGCTTCAAAAGAGACATACAGGGGGCGCAGAGGGTACATGTCAGGGCCCCAGATGGAAAGCTGGTTGGTGGGTATTTTGGAGATGAGCTCACAACCCAGACACCATCAATCAACTCATCACCTACCAGATCCAACTTCTGCTAAAGATGTGAACACCTTCTCCCTAAAGAAGAAGGAAAGAATTTACGGTGAGGATGAGTCTACAGGACCACTGCCCTCCCCAACTGATGGGTGATCTAATTGCCAGTGGCGGTAGGGGGAGGAACAAGAGGAAATTCACTCAGTATGAAAGGCACAAAGGAGAGAATCACAACTTGGACTTTTCCATAGACTCAGGAATACACAGGGAATAGTGTAAAGGTGGTATTGGGCTTACTTCAAATGTTACCAAGTGAGGTCTCTGATAACACAGGCAAAGGTGAGGAGATTTAAAAGAGGTTAAGGGGGTGAGAAAATGTAAGAGAGGTTTAAGGAAAACTTGGAAAAGAAGTGAACGGAGAAAGGGGGAGTATACGATAACATTTCAAGTTATTTGGGACAATTTATGGTTATTCAAATTAATGTACTATTTTTCTGTGGTTAATATTCAATCAAGTGCCCTAAATGTGCTAGGTAATATGTTCTAGGAATACAAGGGTGAACAGACCTTATTCCTGTTTTCATGGAGTTTGCAGTCTATAAATCACAAAATAAAATAAGTCATAGGAAGAAATGTACAATTAAGATTGGATTCAACTGGAATCATTGGACTAGTGCTATGAAGGAAATGTATGCACAGCCCTGGGAGAGAATGCTGCAGGGGAACCCCACCCGGTCCAGGCCCCAGGGCATTAGGGAAGTGGTATCTGGGTTGAAAGGTGGAGAAAAAGTATAAGGGTTCACTAGTGGGGAAGGGGCATTCCAGGGAGAGGGAATACCATGCACAGAGGCCCTGGGGCTGAAAGAGCGTGAAGCATTGGACAAACCAAAAGACGTTCAGTATGGCTACAGCTGACAGCAAGAAGGATGTAGTCAGTGAGATTGGAGGGTACAGAGGAGTCAGGATTGACAGAGCTTAGTAGACCCAAGACCAATGGGGCTATATTAAAGAACTATAAATAATGTGTTATAATCTGAGTTTTGTAAAGACCATTACTGTTGCTTGAGAAGAGCACACTGAAGAAGGGCTTGAATGGATTCAGGAAGACCAGCTGGGATGCTACTGCAGTAGCCTTGTCAAGTGATCAAGGAAGTGTGAGCTAATGGAGTGGTGGTGGTGATGGTGGTGTTGGTGGTGCTCATGGTGGTGATGATGATGGTGGTGGTGATGGTGGTGGTGATGGTGGTGGTGATGGTGGTGGTTGTGATGATGATGATGGTGATGGTGTTGGTGGTGGTTGTGATGATGGTGGTGGTGGTGGTGATGGTGATGGTGTTGGTGGTGGTAGTGATGGTGGTGGTATGGTTGTGGTGGGGTGGTGGTGGGGATGATGATGATGGTGATGGTGGTGATGATGATGGTGGTGGTGATGGTGGTGGTGGGGATGATGATGATGGTGATGGTGTTGGTGGTGGTTGTGATGATGATGATGGTGTTGGTGATGGTGATGGTGTTGGTGGTGGTAGTGATGGTGGTGGTATGGTTGTGGTGATGGTGGTGGTGGGGATGATGATGATGGTGACGGTGAAGATGGAAAGAAGCAGACAAACTAGGCATACAGTTAGGAGGTAAAGTTGTCAGGACTGGGACAAAGTTCCTGGTTCATAGAACTGGGCGGGTGGTGGTGTCATTTCCTGACAGAGGGAAACCTGAAAAAGGACAAGCTGGATGTGCCTTTGAGACAAGCAAGTAGAGATGTCGAGCAGGCAGCTGGAGATCTGTGTCTGGAGCTCAGGTAAGTGACCAGGGCTAGAGATGATAATGTGAGTGTCATTGGGCTGTGGTCACAAATCAGACGGCCTCAAGAGAGGTTTTAAGTGTGAGAAAAGTACAGTGCTTGGTACTAGTTTTCAGGAATTCTAGCATTTAGAGCTTGGGGAAGGGAGAATGAAGCTGAGAACGAGACAGAGTCTGGGCCCCAGCTCCTACGCCCTGAATTCTGGTACCCTAGGATATTGCAGGATTTCTTTTTATGGAAAAAAATGATCTCATATTCTACAAACTCTGATCTGTGTCATTTATATCTTGAGAAAAATCTAGCTGGTTACGCATGGTTCTAGAATCTTTAATTGAACAAAGATGTGTTGATTTGTGATGCATTTAGACCATATCTCTCTCTTGTTCAAAATCCTTCCAAAATTAAAATATTGCTATTTTATCTCCCATTTCCTGAGTTACAGTGAGGTTGATCACCTTTTCCTTTTCTTATATAAATAGGTAGATGGGAACCACTTTAAAACTTAGGGCGGGGGTAGGGGAGAGGAGAACGGGGGAGGCAAGTTTCCGGGCCCCTTTCCCAGCAAAACCTCTCCTCCCTCTTCTCCCATTTTGGGGGGTCTGACCGTGGTTTACCTGGAATAATTCCAGGTAAATAGAAACAATCACCTCACCTGGGGAGAGACTCAAGCTGCAAGGACAGCCTGGACTCTGGGCTATTCGGATGGAAGATCATCTGGGAATGCAGGGTGGAAGGGGTGGTGACCATGTATGTGGGAAGGAAACACCCCAGGATGCCTTTGTGGGTTTGCTCTTGTACTGAAGCAAAGGAGGGGGCCTTGGTGTCACCAAAGCCAAAGAAGATATTTCAAGGAAAGGCCAAGCAAGACATGACCTCAAATGTGTCCGTGGTGTTGAGGAGATCATTTTCCATGGGAGCTGTTTGGGGGTGAAGGGGTTTTAAAGTGAGTGGAGTGGGAGGGAAGTGAAGACATATACAGGAAGTTAGATGACTCTTGTACATTTGATGTAGAGAGGAAGAAAGGGAGGGTGGGAGAAGAAGGGAGGTCTAAGGAAGGTTTTTGGTTTTTTGTTTTTATTGAGATGAGAGAAGCGAGCATATTTAAATCTCTTAGGCAAGGATCCAGTCGAGAGTGTGAGATTACTCCTATGAGAAAAAGTGGAAGGAAGAGAACTCGGAAGTAACATTCCTGAGAAAGAAGGCGAGAATGGGATCAAGGGCCCTGGGGCGCTGGCCTCGGGGGGCAGGAGGGGAGGGAGGTGCAGGCGGGTTCAGGAGACTGCAAAGATGCCCTTGAAATAGACACTGGGTCTTCTGACCTTGCAAAGGAGGCAACTGAAGTAGTTTAAAAACTAGGTAAAGGAGATCCCTGAAGGTCCAGTGGTTAGGACTCTGCGCTTTCACTGCCGAGGGCCTGGGTTCAATTCCTGGTTGAGGAACTAAGATCCTGCAAGCTGTGTGGTGTAGCCAGAAAAAAAAAAAAAAAAAGAAAAAGAAATGGGTAAAAATGTCTCCCCTTGTATTGTGATTTCATGGAGATGAAAAGCCTCTGCCCTAATTATTTTTGCTCCAAAATGGACAATAAATGCGTGCTGAACTGAATTGATAAAAGCCCCACTCTTTCTTTTCTTTTTATTTATTTATTTATTTTTGGCTGCATTGGGTCTGCGTTGCTGTGTGCAGGCTTTCTCTAGGTGCAGCGAGCAGGCGCTACTCTTCGCTGTGGTGCGCGGGCTTCTCTTATTGCAGAGCACGGGCTCTAGGCGCGCGGGCTTCAGTAGTTGTAGCACGCGGGCACAGTAGTTGCAGCGCACGGGATTAGTTGCTCCGCGGCATGTGGGATCTTCCGGACCAGGGCTCGAACCCGTGTCCCCTGCATTGACCGGCGGATTCTTAACCACTGCGCCATCAGGGAAGCCCAATTTCTTAAATCTCTAGTAAATGAGTGTTAAAATCCAAGGTCACATCCTATGGGCTCTTGATTATGATCCAACATATTAAGACATTCAGAACCTTCTTAGCCTGGTGAGAACACGTTTTAAAATATATGAATGTTGATACCATGAAGGCCCATCAAACTTACAAACCACGTTATCACTGGTGAATTTGTACTTTAATCCAGTGAAACATAAGAATGTGTGTCTTGGATGTGTTTGGGGGGGGATAAATTAGGAGTTTGGGATTAACAAATACTCACTACTATATATAGAATAGATAAACAACAAGGACCTACTGTATAGCACAAGGAACTCTACTCAATATGTTCTAATAACCTATAACAGAAAAGAATCTGAAAAAGAATCTGTAAATGTTGATTTAGTCATCCATTTGCCTGATTTAATGGTCAAGTGAGTGCTCTAAGAAAGCCCCAGATTGGTCTATTTGCATTTTATAGACACTCCTAAAACTAAACTTAGTTTATTTCGTAGTATTCAAGGTACAACATGGTATTCCAGGTAGATTCCTAATTAGGAAGAATTACACATTAGAACACTTGTGATGTAAAACAAAAGCCTAGCCTGTTGCACAACCAGAAAGACAACCACCAGAAGTATTTGATTAGCAGAGAGTATGAATTGTGACTTCCGGTTTCAAAGTAAATGATTATCATAAACAAATAAAGCAGCATAAAAATTCAAGTATCGGTTTGGCAAATTTCTAATTTCTTTATAAAGCTAGATTCTTGGAAATATAGAATAGTTTCCCTTCCTATTTTTAAAGTTCACCTGCCACTGGCTTAACACGTAAAGTGACCCCTGTTAAGAATCTAACGTTAAGTGCGATGTTTGCATTAGGGATACAGTACTTGTCTGAGCCGCTATTGAATGACATCATTAGAATATTCATTCATATCTATTTATATTGATATTAACTTGTTATCCTGTATTTAATCCCATAAATGCTCTGTCTCTTCTGAACTCAAATCATTGTTGTGTTCTCCTGTTTTAATGCATTTGTATCAATGCTTGGCATGGAGCCTGCCTTATCAGAGGTGCTCAGTGGTTGTTGACTGAACAAGTGAGCCTCCCAATAAGACATTACGTGTCTACACCTGCCTTTCGATGACAGCACTATGGCGGGCGCTATGTCCAGCACATCCTTCCATCTCTGACGTTGCCAAGCATGCAGTAGATATTCCACCAGTGTTTGTTGATGGTGCATAATATTATGGCTGTAATTAGTACTGAGTTTGTCTTTAACTAGTAGTATTGCCTTTCATTCATTTTCTTTCCTTAATTTTTGTTCTTTCTTCCACCTGACTTTTCCCCTCCCCTTACTTAGGTCAATTTCTCTCCCCTTGCCTTTTCCTGTGTATTTTTGGTATTAGTCCTTTCATATTTCCCTTTTTCAAGCATATTTTGGTATTAGTCCCTTCGTATTTTGCTGTCTGACTGTTCTAGATGAGGCAAACTAGCCTCTTCTGTTGTAAACACCCACCGTGTCAATGGCTTGATTAACAAAGTATAGTCAGCACCATGGTGACCCAGCAGGACACTGAAACACTTACATGTGTTTCGGAATTTGTCAGCTGAGGTCACATCAGGGTGTGAGTGTGTACGTGTGTTCCATCCACAACCCCTGTCCCTACTGTCATAGAGATAGAAGCACGACACCCCTTCTCCTTGTGTGGTTTGCAGTCTCTCCCTTGCCACTATTAATAACATGCTTCTGGCATTGGCAGGGCCTCACAATCATGACGTCTGAGGCTCCCCACATGTCTCAGCTTCACTTGGTTGTTTAATTACCCAAAAAAGCAGTGCATTACGTTTTATACTCTGCCGCCATGAACGTTATTTCATTTTTTTTGTTTGTTTTCTTTTATTTGCGGTACGCGGGCCTCTCACTGTTGTGGCCTCTCCCGTTGCGGAGCACAGGCTCCGGACGCGCAGGCTCAGCGGCCATGGCTCACGGGCCCAACCGCTCCGCGGCACGTGGGATCTTCCCGGACCGGGGCACGAACCCACGTCCCCCGCATTGGCAGGCGGACTCCCAACCACTGCGCCACCAGGGAAGCCCTGAACGTTATTTCTTAAATATATTTTGATTTAGCTCAATGGGGTTCATTTATTTTGTTAAATAAAGTGACAATTATAAGGTTTTGATACGGAGAGTCCAATACTCAGAGTAATTCTTGTTTGTATATCCAGACAGTATGTTTTTTAGGTGGGCTGGAGAAAGCAACATGAAGCTGTAATTTGAGTTTGTTTTGCATCTCAACTAACTGTAGCCCTGTGAATAATAATAATAATAACTGTTGTCTTTGATAGGATTTTTCTTTTTTTTTTTTTAACAGTCATCATTTTTTTTGTTTTAACTTTTTATTTTTTGGCTGCGTTGGGTCTTCGTTGCTGCACACGGACTTTCTCTAGTTGCGGGGAGTGGGGGCTACTCTTCGTTGCAGTGCGCAGGCTTCTCATTGCGGTGGCTTCTCTTGTGGAGCACGGACTCTAGGCGCACGGGCTTCAGTAGTTGTGGCACACGGGCTCAGTAGTTGTGGCTCGCGGGCTCTCGAGTGCAGGCTCAGTAGTTGTGGCGCACGGACTTAGTTGCTCCGTGGCATGTGGGATCCTCCCGGGCCAGGGCTCGAACCCGTGTCCCCCGCATTGGCAGACAGATTCTTAACCACTGCACCACCAGGGAAGTCCCAGGACTTTTCTTATATTATTTCTAATCTTCACTACCTCCATATAAGAAGATGTTATTCTCCCTGTTCGGACGAGGAAATCGAGGCTTAGCAAAAGTAGATTACTTGCTTACAGCCTTTTAACTAGTGGCTCAATTACAGAAAAGGAACCCCATACACAGCTTCCAAAGAGGAACCTACTTCCTAAATGGGGTGAAGAGTGGTGGGAAGGGTAGGAATGACTGGATAAAGAGGACAGGCAGGGGAAGTGATTTCTTGACATGCGACGTCCTCTCGGGGCTGCTGTGACCCAGATTCCCATCAGGAGTTTCTAACACCACCGCTAAACGGAGGTAAGAAGCTGGTATAGGGCTTCCCTGGTGGTGCAGTGGTTGAGAGTCCGCCTGCCGATGCAGGGGACGCGGGTTCGTGCCCCCGTCCGGGAAGATCCCACATGCCGCGGAGCGGCTGGGCCCGTGAGCCACGGCCGCTGAGCCTGCGCGTCCGGAGCCTGTGCTCCGCAACGGGAGAGGCCACAACAGTGAGAGGCCCGCGTACCGCAAAAAAAAAAAAAAAAAAGAAGCTGGTATAAAATCATACCCCACTCCAGGAAAAAATTACTATTGGCACAGTAAACAGAGAGGCAGAGAGCAAACAGAGAGGCAGGGGTGAGGTGAGGAGATTTTAGCGTGGTGCGTGTCTGCAAGCCACTTGTCACCCACACCGGATCACCAGGCATGCCTGTAAAGAATGCGGGTTCCTGGACGTGCTCCAGACCCCCTCTGGTGAATCTGGGACCAGAGGAGGGTGGGGCCTGCGGGGTGACACGTATGCACACTAAGATGCGAAAACTCCTAATATAGGGTAAGGGCCAAGATGTTGGGGGCGGGGGTGGTGAGTGCTAAGACAGGAAATCATAATGGAAAGCCGTGATAATTTAATCTTTCCAGTTCGATCTTCGAAATTTACTCTCAGTGCTTGCTTTGGTAGCACATATACTAAAAATAATTTGCAAACAAAAAACCAAAAAAATACAATTACTGATAGTTTAGTGGCATTATTTTTGGAAAAAAAATTAGGAAACTTAGGAAACTATAAAGAAGGTAATGAAAATCACAGAAAGTTCTACAACTAGAGAAAATCCCCACTACTGTTTTGGCTATCTCCTTTCAGTTTTTTTCACTCAATATATCTCAATATATTTATATAATCTCAATATATTTATCTCAATATATTTATTGAGATATATATATCTTTATATATATATTATATATATAAATATTTTATATATATATTTTATATATTTTATATATATTATATATTATATATTAATATATATCAATAATATATATTATATATTAATATACATTATATATTAATATATATATATTATATATATAAAATATATTAAAATATATATATATTTAGCTCAATATATTTATATAATTGGAGTCACATTCTCTGTACTCTTTTCTCCTGACATTGTATCTATCATAAGCAAACTTTCAAGTTGCTAAAAATTCTTTGAAAAATTAATGACTGTCTAATATTATCATTTGGATGAAACGACTTATTCAACGATATTTTCATCGTTGGACGTTAAGTTTCTATTTTTTCCCTATTATACTCAGTATATCAAATACAGCTTTTATTATTTAAAATTCAGCTTTATTAAGTTCACTGATCTTTTTCTTATGTCTCTTAGAAAATTCAAGCAGGTTTCACTACAGAGGTTCTGAAAGATATATAATCCAAGTATTTTTTAGTACTTTGCATCCTGGGGTGCATGTCTATCTAGCTGGGGCCCAAGGGAATGGATCTCCCTGGATGCACAATCAGGGGGTGGGTCATGAACTTGGCTTAAATTATATTGTCAGAAAGAAATGAATGAAATAGTTATCAATAAAATCGAAACCAGGGGATTCTGCTGAAGCTGCTTTCAAAACAAGAATGACCCATGCTGACATAAGGAAAGAATAAAGAGTGCAAGGTTTGGTTTCTATATGATTGTTTTGGAATTTTTCCAGTTAAAAAGTGTTATTCACTAGTACTGTAAAAGTATGCCAAAAATATGTCTTCAAATGCAGAAGAGATAATTAGGTTTCACTGTCCCAAGTCAAAAGGAAAATAATTACTTTCTGTACGATCTCTAAAACTCTGGCCACCTGCCTGGTATTCCTCTTCAATTTCACACTTTGGAATGACCTGCGGGCAGACACCAGGACCGGTAGCAAACAACATAGCTGCTAAAATAACCCTTTCACCCACTTTTCAAAGGAAACTAGCCATCTCCAATCTGTATTTAGAGGATTGCTAAAAGTAACTTTTGTTTATGAAAATTACCGTTCTTGTGTCAAATTTTTCCAGTATAGCTATCCCTGATTATAAGCCAACAACTTCATGGAATTTATAATAAATATAAGCTAGCTCACCTGAGTCTTCAAGCCTATAGAATTTTAAGCAGATTGTGTTCATTTCCCTGCAAAACTAACCCTAGGCAAATTTTTGAAAAAGACAAAAAAGTGTCTTTGGATTTTTTTTTTTTTTTTGTGGTACGCACACTTGGGTCTGAGCTTTCTCAGCTGCCAGAGGAAAGAGTCGTGCCACTCTGTGGTAAGTTTACTGTATCCATAAGATATAAAATTTCCAGGAATCACAGCCTGAGAAAAGTCTCTTCTGTGGGTCTTCATTTAGGATACTTTTGTGATGTAGTGGACACTGTTCCCAACCATGTCCCTTGCAAACATACAAAGTTGTGTTTCACAGAGCTGTCTATTTTAATGCTAAAATGCTCTTTGGTGAAAGCAGTCTTAGGATAGCCATCTGCAAAAGAATGAAGTTGGACCCTTACCTCACACCATATAAAAAAATTAACTCAAAATGGATCAAAGACCTAAAAGGAAGAGCTAACACTAGAAAACTCTTAGAAGGGATTTCCCTGGTGGTCCAGTGGTTAAGACTCTGCGCTTCCACTGCAGGGGGCACGGGTCCGATCCCTTGTCGTGGAACTAAGATCCTGCATGCCATGCGGCACGACCAAAAAAAAAGAAAGAAAACTCTTTGATGAAAATGTAACAGTAAATCTTGGTGACCTTGGATTTGACAATGGATTCTATATGACATCGAAAGCACAAACAATAACAACAACAGATAAATGGGACTCCGTCAACATTGAAATGCTTTGTGCTTCAAAGGACACAACAAAGGATGAAAAGACCATCCGTAGAGTGGGAGAAAATATTTGCAAATGTAAGGAACTTCTTTCTAGAATTTATTAAAAAGACTTCTGCGACTCAATATTAAAAAGACAACCCAATTTAAATAATGTGCAAAGGATCGAAATAGACATACAAATGGCCAATAGCTCATGAATAGTTGCTCAGCATCGTTAGTCATCAGGGAAATGCATATTGAAACCACACAGTGAGGCAATAATTCACTCTGAGTAGGATGGCTGCAATAAAAAAAATCAGATAATAACAAGTGTTAGGATGTGGAGAAATCAGAGCCTCGTAGACTACTGGGGAGAAGATACAGTTACTGTGGAAAACAGTCTGCAGTTTCTCAAAAATCTAAACATAATGATTATTTGCAATTCCACTCTTAGGCATATACCCAAGAGAAATGAAAACATATGTCCACATGAAAACCTGTACGTGAATGTCCGTAGCTGTACATAATATCCAAAAGGTGGAGACACCCGAATGTCCACCAACTGATAAACAGATAAATAAAATGTGGGACACCCATAGAATGGAATGTTCTTCAGCCATAAAGAGGAATGAAGTACAGATACAAACTACAACATGGATGAAGCTTGAAAATATTATGTTAAGTGGTGAAAGAAGTGAGTCACAAAAGACCACATATTACAGAATTCCACTTACATGAACCATGCAGAACAGACATATCTGTAGAGACAGAAAGCAGATTAAGGGACTTCTCTGATGGCACAGTGGGTGAGACTCAGAGCTCCCAGTGCAGGGGCCCTGGGTTCGAGCCCTGGTGAGGGAACTAGATCCCACATGCATGCAACTAAGAGTTTGCATGCCCCAACTAAGGAGCTGGTGAGCCACAACTAAGGAGCCCACGTGCTGCAACTAAGACCTGGTGCAACTAAATAAATAAATTTTAAAAATAAAGCAGATTAATGTTTGCTTAGAACTGGGGGAGAGAGAGACTAGGAAGAGGTTATAATGGAAGGGTGGTTTTAAATTTGTTTTGGTTTTAGGTGATTAAAATATTCTAAAATGGATTGCATTGATGAATGCACAGCTCTGTAAGCACTCTAAAAACCAAAACGACTGAATTGTCCGCTTTAAGTGAGTGAACATTTATATCTCAATAAAGATGTTTGCAAAAAAAAAAAAAAAACAACAATCCTGGGAGAGTTTGAAACACAGCAGTCAAGTGCGGCCCTCTGATGGTCTGGCCTGGTCCCAGACAAGTCGAGAATATCTAGCAAAAGACAGGTTGTATATCTTTCTGGAAATCATCTATTAATATCATTTCTCGTAAGTGGGCTCTGATAAGAAAGGGGTACCAGAGAGTTCAAGCTACGCTTTCTGGCAGGATCCTAAAATGCAATTATTTTTTGATGATTAAGGATAAATTCAGATACTTTGGCAATCCAAACTAGAATTCTTTCACAGGGCCTGAAAGTTTAGATATATTCTATTGCGAATGCTTTGAGGTCTTTTGATGACAGCACTGCTCAGTACTGAAGACAGGTTTGAGTCAACAGTCAGAATAACTGTTCACAATGCAGAATGAACCTTAACCATTAAGCTAGACGTGGTCTCAAGTACCACAATGGACTAAAATATTATAAATTTAAAGAACAGTGGTATCTGTTCTAGTTTTCTTAAAGTTTTTAAGTAAAAAAAGCTACAGAAACTAGAAAAAAAATTCTTTTTGAAGACAGGCGTTCAAGGACACTGTCTGACATTAACTCTGTGTAAGTCATCATTATCTGCGGGGGCTTCATGTTATTTTGTGTAATGTGTGGAGTCCAAATGTCATTATAGTTGCTCCGTCAAAAATAACTACAATATAAAGGGGGGCAAGGCCAAAGGTCGTCTTGTTCTAGGTACCACAACCTTAGGTAAGTCTTCTCCTTGACTCACCCTTCTGGTTGGAAGCGGCTCAGGAGAGGCGACCGGGAGATGGGCAAGACCGTCTCACCCGTTCAGAGAACCCACGTCTGCAGCTGTCAGCACTGCCCTTACGTGGAACCTGGGCTCCATTCTCGCGTGCTGGCCTGCTCTGGGTGCTGTCTCCAGGGTCACACTGGAGGAGACCACTCCGGCCCACCTCTGTCACCTCGAAGCTCCACCTCTCTGCCAGTGTATCTGGCAGACAATCCTTGTCTCGGGTTTGGGCCCCCCCCCCCCCGCCAAATCAATTATTTTTAAGGCTTCTAAAAGCAAGCAAATACAACCTGATTGCCTGCTGCTTGCAGAAGATGTGTAAAGCGAGTGGATAATAATAATGCATTTAAGGTTTCAAAATGAGTTGTTTTCAAAGTGGTTTTTCTGCCACGTGAAGGAGAGTCACATTAGCACATAATGCCAGCAGAGGCTCCGAACTGCAAGTCCAGGTGGGGCGACACATAGACCCCGCCACTGCTAGTCATCACGAGGGCCGCTGAATCTCCCTGGGTCTGATTTCCTCATCTGTAAGGTAAAAAGGCAGGATTATTTTATAGTCACTAGGAGATGGTATTTAAGGCATTTTCTAGCTTTAACATTTATAACTATCTTAACTGATCTTAATCAACAGATATAGGGAGAAATCAGAATTGTGATGGAATGCGGAATTTTGTCTCCAGGAAAGAGAGTGGGCTTTCCACTGCAAAGAAGGGCTGAGAAGGATTTGATGCTTACTTTGGATGTCAGAGCTTCAGCAAAAAGTTCACCTTAGGACCCTGACCCTAACCCTGGGGATACAGCTCCTAACAGGGGGAGGAACCCACCCCCGACTGAGTAGGAGTCTTTATATGGATAAGTGCTCTCTCCCAGCCCCTGCCTAAGGCTACAGCTGTCCACAGCTCCTGCAGGGTTCTGCTGATAGAACAAAGCACCTGCTGACTCTCTCATATTTCAGGCCAGATTCCACCTCATAAATGGCTCATGAATATTTATTGAGCAACTACTATGTACTAGACCCTAAGACTATAGCAGGGGCCAGATTGACATGCTTAGGAGAGATGGGCAAAAAAATAATAAACAAATGGATACTTATACTAATAATTCATATGTTAAGAACTCCTACAGGAGTGAGCAGGTTGTCTGAGGGACACAGGGGCGGAGAATCATGTGTGTGGGATGGGGACCGACCTAGAGACTCAGCTCAGGAGGTGACACGGAACCTGAGGCCCGAGGGCTGGAGGAGGCTGGCCCTGAGAGGATGAGGCAGCAGGAATTGGACACAGAGTCCCCAGTGTGGAGAGGCTCGGGGTGTTCCGGACCCATAGAATAGGGAGCGGAGTGAGTGGGGCCCGCAGGAGGCTGAGAGAGAGCCTGGAAATACAGCCAGGAGTCTGGACTTGACTCAGCAATGACAGCCACCGAAGGGTTTCAGAGGAGAGGGGCAGGGCCAGACTGTGGGTTTTTTTAAAAATTAATTAATTAATTTGGGGCTGCGTCGCGTTTTAGTTGCGGCACGTGGGATCTTTCGTTGCGGCACTTGGGCTTCTCTCTAGTTGGAGCGCGAGAGCTCAGTTGCTCTGCTGCATGTGGGGTCTTAGTTCCCTGACCAGGGATCAAACTCGCTTCCTCTGCATTGGAAGGTGGATTCTTAACCACTGGACCACGAAGGAAGTCTCAGGACCACGGGTTTTAAGATTACTCTGGAGGTCGTGTGGGAAACAGGCAGTGGGGTGGGGGGTGGGGGGGGGAATGGAGGGAAGGAGAGTCATTCAGAGCTGGTCATAAGCAGTAAGACAGAGGTTCAATTCCACGTTTCCTCAAAGAGCTAGCCAGTGGCACCATATCGTTCATTAGCGTATCTTTCTTTGAACCACCTTAGTTAATATTCTACACCCACCCCCCATATATTGATCTATTTCTGGGTTCTATTTTGTCCATCTGTCGTGTATCCATCCCAGTGCCAAACTGTTTCAACTGCTATTCCTTTATAGCAGCGGTCCCCAACCTTTTTGGCACCAGGGACCAGTTTCGTGGGAAACAATCTTTCCAGGGATGGGGGGCGGGGGCGTGGGCATGGTTCAGGTTGTATTGTATTTACACCTATTTACGTAGCATTTACATTGTATTAGGTATTACAGGTAATCTTGAGATGATTTAAAGTATACGAAAGTGTGTGTGCCGGGACTTCCTTCATGGCGCGGTGGTTACGAATCCACCTGCCAATGCAGGGGACATGGTTTCTATCTCTGGTCCAGGAAGATCCCACATGTCACGGAGCCACTAAGCCCTTGTGCCACAATTACTGAGCCCGTGAACCACAACTACTGAAGCCCGCATGCTGCAACTACTGAAGCCCGTGTGCCTAGAGCCTGTGCTCCACAACAAGAGAAGCCAACGCAATAAGAAGTCTGCGCCTGTTAGGAACCGGGCCGCACAGAAGGAGGTGAGTGGCAGGTGAGCGAGCAAAGTTAAACCTGCCGCCCCCCGTCGCTAGCGTTACTGCCTGAACCATACCATGACGAGCAGTAGCCCCTGTTCTCTGCAACCAGAGAAAGCCCGTGCACAACAATGAAGACACAACGCAGCCAGAAAAAAAAAAAGGGTGCGTGAAGTATCTGCAGACTTGTATCCAAGGTGGGTCCTGAACCAATCCCCCTCAGGTACCCAGGGATGACTCGACAACGAAAGTTCTTTGACACACTTTGCCTAAGAGTTCAAATAAGCCTAAAACTTAGGACTTAGCGTGCCGTGGGAAAGCATCCTTGATCCTGGGCTGAATCCTTCAATCATTCATTAATTCTCTCGTTCATAATGTCCTACTGTGTGCTAGGAACTGCGTGGTGTGGGAGCAGATGAGCAAACCTCAGAAGCCCTCGTCTTTGCTGTCTAGCAGACTCTACGGGAAAGCAAAGAAGTAAATAAAAAAGGAATGATACGGCTGAGTAATATTCCATTGTATATATGTGCCACATCTTCTTTATCTATTCATCCAATGATGGACACTTAGGTTGTTTCCATCTCCTGGCTATTGTAAATAGAGCTGCAATGAACATTTTGGTACATGACCCTTTTTGAATTATGGTTTTCTCAGGGTACATGCCCAGTAGTGGGATTCCTGGGTCATATGGTCGTTCTATTTGTAGTTTTTTAAGGAACCTCCATACTCTTCTCCATAGTGGCTGTACCAGTTCACATTCCCACCAGCAGTGCAAGAGGGTTCCCTTTTCTAGATTTTTTGATGATGGCCATTCTGACCGGTGTGAGATGATACCTCATTGTAGTTTTGATTTGTATTTCTCTAATGATTAGTGATGTTGAGCATCCTTTCATGTGTCTGTTGGCAATCTGTATATCTTCTTTGGAGAAATGTCTATTTAGGTCTTCTGCCCATTTTTGGATTGGGTTGTTTGTTTTTTTGTTATTGAGTTGCATGAGCTGTTTGTAAATTTTGGAGATTAATCCTTTGTCAGTTGCTTCATTTGCTAATATTTTCTCCCATTCTCAGGGTTGTCTTTTGGTCTTGTTTATGGTTTCCTTTGCTGTGCAAAAGCTTTAAAGTTTCATGAGGTCCCATTTGTGTATTTTTGTTTTGATTTCCATTTCTCCAGGAGGTGGGTCAAAAAGGATCTTGCTGTGATTTATGTCATAAAGTGTTCTGCCTATGTTTTCCTCTAAGAGTTTGATAGTTTCTGGCTTTACATTGAGGTTTTTAATCCATTTTGAGCTTATTTCTGTGTATGAGTCTGTCATACAGAGTGAAGTAAGTCAGAAATAAAAAGACAAATACCATATGCTAACACACATATATGGAATCTAAGGGGGAAAAAAATGTCATGAAGAACCTAGGGGTAAGACAGGAATAAAGACACAGACCTACTAGAGAATGGACTCGAGGATATGGGCAGGGGGAAGGGTAAGGTGTGACAAAGTGAGAGAGTGGCATGGACATATATACACTACCAAACGTGATATCGATAGCTAGTGGGAAGCAGCCGCATAGCACAGGGAGATCAGCTCGGTGCTTTGTGACCACCGAGAGGGGTGGATGAGGGAGGGTGGGAGGGAGGGAGACACAAGAGGGAAGAGATATGGGAACATCTGTATATGTATAACTGATTCACTTTGTTATAAAGCAGAAACTAACACTCCATTGTAAAGCAATTATACTCCAATAAAGATGTAAAAAAAAAAGGAATGATAGAGAATTACAATGCTTTGCTCTGGAAATCTGAATGCAGTAAACTGTTGACAGAAAGAAAAGAGCAGTTAATCCTAGCTGGAGGAGGGGGGGTGTTGGGAATACGAGGTAACACTTGACCTGAGCTTGACATTTGTATCAACTACTGAGATTGGGAAAGAAGGTATGCTTATCAAATTTACAGAAAATACAAAACTTGGAAAGACATGTCAGGTGACAAACTCAGGAATTAGAAAAAAAATTGTGATAGTAATACTTTTAGGAATTTATATAAAGGAGACAATTGCACAAGGACAGAAAGACTGTTTATCATGACTCTGTGTATAAGAGTGTAATTTGGAAACTTGTTCATTAAATTTGGCTTCACGAATGCAACAGACTACTACATAACCATTAAAATTAATGTTGTAGTTGTGTATTTATTCCCTGACAAGATATAGATGGTGAGAGAAAATAGCATGTTTCAAAACAGAATATAGTGTAGTCCTATATTAAAAAAATGTTCATTCATATCAATATGCATGGAGTTTCCTCTTTTTTTTGGCCGTGCTGCACGGCTTGTGGGATCTCAGTTCTCTGACCAGTGATTGAACCTGGGCCATGGCAGTGAAAGGGCCAAGTCCTAACCACTAGACCACCAGGGAACTCCCAGAGTTTCCTTTTTTTAAAAATTTTTTTATTTTTTAAATTTTTGGCTGTGCTGGGTCTTCGTTGCTGCACACGGGCTTTCTCTAATTGCGGCGAGCGGAGGCTACTCTTCGTTGCGGTGCGCAGGCTTCTCATTGCGATGGCTTCTCCTGTTGCAGAGCACAGGCTCTAGAGCGCAGGCTCAGTAGTTGTGGCCCACGGGCTTAGTTGCTCCGCGGTATGTGGGATCTTCCAGGACCAGGGATCAAACCCGTGTCCCCTGTATTGGCAGGTGGATTCTTAACCACTGTGCTACCAGAGAAGTCCCCAGAGATTCCTTTTTTAACTAACAAAAGTGAGATTATACAGTTTGGTAACATTCGTTTTTATGTATTATGCCACAGACCTCTTTCTATACTTAAAAATGACAAAACATAATTACCGTGCAACTGTAAACTTACCAATAAATGATGTTTGTTTTGTTTGATACCATTATAAAAATAAATTTGTATGCTTTTAAAAATGTAATCACTCCTAGGGAAAAGAATTTGGGGTGATTTTTTCCTTTGCTCTTTGTACTTTTACCATCTGATTTTTTTTTTACAATGAACAAATATTTTTTAAAAAACAATAAAGCACTTTTAAAATCATAAACAGCTGCTCTACCTACCAAAACAAAGAAGATGAAACTCTGATTCCATCTGCTAAAATTCTAATGCAATTTTAGGTGACATTAACAGAATTATAGCATGCCGACCTTGGATGTGAGCTTGTCCAGCCCCTCATGGATACAGTTTCATTTCTGCACTGTAGTCAGAGACCTTACAATCCAGGGGGTGTTCGGTCAGAGGACAGAGGTCAGAGACACTGTCACAGATCAGTATTGAGAAAACTCCCGACAATTAGCCTGGAAAAGAGATGATGCAAGAGGGCACGTGCCTGATGTCCTCAAGTATTTCATGAGCTGTTCATGGAAAGCAGGATGGAGTCCTTCTGTGTTGCCCCAAAGAGCAAAACTAGGGCAAAGGAGTGGGCTTCACACAGAGGCAGAGTGCAGCCCAATATCACGCCGTGAATCAGAGCTGGCTACCCACAAAGCAGTAAGTGTAGTAAGTTTCCCACTGCGCTAAGTGTTCAAAGCGGGTAAGTGATCGCTTACAAGGAAGTTACAGTGCTGGGGAATTGTCCCAGATGACAGCCAAGCTCCCTTCTAATTTTAAGATTATATATTTTTCCCCCGTAAAGATGCATCCTCAGTGACCCCATATTCTGTTCACTTCTGACTACATCTCCGTTTTACCAGTTATTTTAAACTATGATTTCATAGGGGAGGGATAAATTAGGAGCTTGGGATTAATAAACACACACTACTATATGTAAGATAGATAACCAACAAGGACCTACTATATAGCACAGGGAACTCTAGTCAATATTCTGTGATAACCTATATGGGAAAAGAATCTGAAAAACAATGAATATATGTATATGTATAACCGAGTCACTATTCTGTACACCTGAAACTAACACAACATTGTAAATCAACTATACACCAATAAAATTAAAAAAAAAAAACTACTACAATCTCATAATCCTTAGCTGGAGTAGCCTATGTCCCACATTTAGGAGCTCATGCCAAAGAAACCGAGAAATATATCTTGCTTAACAATCTCATGTCTTCCCACTTACAGTATTTGTCTCAATGAAGGAAAGTTTCGTTAATAATAGACACACAGTACTGCCTGAAATTGGCAATGACAATTCAATTCCCTTCCCCTGACGACCCATTAGAATCACTCAGCAGGTCTCCTATTGATGGTAGCACCCTCTCTTGGCCAGGATACTTTTCTGTGAACCACTCGTGTCTACAACAGTTACAATAAGGTTAATATGTTATTAATAAGATTACTGTAACACAGCTACTTAAAGATGGCCATTTTGACAAAGTATTCAGTGCAAGAGACATTCTAACCCCTTAAGGCCATCCCTGAACCTTAATTCTTTTTTTTTTAATTAAAAAAATTGTTTTAACATCTTTATTGGAGTATAGTTGCTTTACAATGGTGTGTTAGTTTCTGCTTTATAACAAAGTGAATCAGTTATACATATACATATGTTCCCATATCTCTTCCCTCTTGCGTCTCCCTCCCTCCCACCCTCCCTATCCCACCCCTCTAGGTGGTCAAAAAGCACCGAGATGATCTCCCTGTGCTATGCAGCTGCTTCCCACTAGCTAGCTATTTTACATTTGGCAGTGTATATATGTCAATGCCACTCTCTCACTTCGTCCCAACTTACCATTCCCCCTCCCCATGTCCTCAGGTCCATTCTCTACATATGTGTCTTTATTGCTGTCCTGCCCCTAGGAACCTTGTTAGCATATGGTATATGTTTTTCTCTTTCCGACTTACTTCACTCTGTACGACAGACTCCAGGTCCAACCACCTCATTACAAATAACTCAATTTTGTTTCTTTTTATGGCTGAGTAATATTCCATTGTGTATATGTGCCACATCTTCTTTATCCATTCATCTGTTGATGGGCATTTAGGTTGCTTCCATGTCCTGGCTACTGTAAATAGTGCTGCAATGAATATTGTGGTACATGACTCTTTTTGAATTATGGTTTTCTCAGGGTATACGCCCAGTAGTGGGATTGCTGGGTCATATGGTAGTTCTATTTGTAGTTTTTTAAGGAACCTCCATACTCTTCTCCATAGTGGCTGTATCAATTTACATTTCCTACCAACAGTGCAAGAGGGTTCCCTTTTCACCACACCCTCTCCAGCATTTTTTGTTTGTAGAGTTTTTGACAATGGCCATTCTGACCGTTGTGAGGTGATACCTCATTGTAGTTTTGATTTGCATTTCTCTAATGATTAGTGATGTTGAGCATCCTTTCATGTGTTTGTTGGCAATCTGTATATCTTCTTTGGAGAAATGTCTACTTAGGTCTTCTGCCCATTTTTGGATTGGGTTGTTCGTTTTTTTGTTGTTGAGCTGCATGACCTGCTTCTATATTTTGGAGATTAATCCTTTGTCAGTTTCTTCATTTGCAAATCTTTTCTCCCATTCTCAGTGTTGTCTTTTCACCTTGTTTATGGTTTCCTTTGCTGTGCAAAGCTTTTAAGTTTCATTAGGTCCCATTTGTTTATTTTTGTTTTTATTTCCATTTCTCTAGGAGAATGAGTTTGGGAGTGTTCCTCCCTCTGCTGTATTTTGGAAGGGTTTGAGAAGGATAGGGGTTAGCTCTTCTCTAAATGTTTGATAGAATTTGCCTGTGAAGCCATCTTGTCCTGGGGTTTTGTTTGTTGGAAGATTTTTAATCACAGTTTCAATTTCAATGCTTATGATTGGTCTGTTCCTATTTTCTATTTCTTCTTGGTCCTGAACCTTAATTCTAACGTGTACTCATCTTTTGTCCCATCCCTGAGTCTGGCCTCATCACAAAACCTTACCCAACCCCTTATTCTTATTTTGTGACAGTCCGAGCTCCTCCTAGCTCTCTCCCATTGAGAAAAGGGTGTAGTTCTTCAGGAAACTGAACTCAGAAGGTAGTAGGTGGGAAAATAATCTCTCTTCTCTCTCTGGGTCCCCTTTCTTACATACAAAAATCTGAAAGGCAAGGTGTCAAATGAAGAAGGTGTAAAGGAAGATGCTAAAATAGTGCTCCCATGTGAGGGCAAGCCCTTGGCTAGGATGGGATACAGTCTACAAATTCCTGATGGGAAGATCATTTTTCAAGCGAGATTATTTATTGCTTGTTCTTAATCTCTGTTTGTTTCCTTTCTATTATATTCCATAATGAGAAAACATGTATTTGGTCTTGCTTAGAAGTTTTATTTCCAGTGGAGGATCATAACTGATTCACTTATTGATTTGTTGATTTCTTTAATCATTCACTCACTGATCCATCACACACTTACTGAGCATCGGGTTCAGTAGCAGGAACATGAGACAGAACAAGATGCAGACCTGCCTCCCAGATGCCCACACTGCAAACTGGGTGGGATCTCCATCCTTGATGCCCTTGAAACTTTAAGGTCAAACTCGGGACAGTAATGCTGTGATCTCTACTAGCAATTCTCTTCCAAAGGCCAATCTTAAAGAAGTGGGTTTTTATGAAGACGGCAGCTCTCTGGGAAACTCCTATTCATCCTTTGAAACTTATGTAAGACACTTAGGTGCCTGGGATCTTATCTAGTACATGTTCCCTGGTTTGTCCAGTTGCTATAGGATAACGAATAATCAATCCCCTGGGTGCTTTGTTGTTTATCTTTCCTTCTCCTCTTCCAGATAGTTAACCCCTCAAGGAGGGACTGGAGTTTCGCATTACTGCACCCTGGCACCTGGGAGCGAGCTGGGAACATAGTTGGCCTGTGATGAACATCTCCAGAAGTGGTGCTGGAGCTGCCTCTCTGCTCAGATATCTCTCCGCAAACTGTCTAGATACCATGTGCTCAGACTTGCTGAGTAGCAAGAGAAGAGAAACTTAGAGGAAACTTTTCTACATTAAGGGACAGTTATTTTCATTTTCTTAAAGCAGCGTTGTCTCTCTTCCATTCCCAGCTCCCACATAGGATTTCTTCTTTATGGGAACAGCTGACCATAAATCAGTCATTTCTGCCCACGTCTGTCCTTTGTCCAGAGCACTGCAGAGTGGAATCCCTGTGTTTAGGGAGCCCATCCTCTGCACCTCATTTACTGTCCTGAGCTAGAAAAAGGAGTCATTATCATGAAGTCTGTTATTCCAGGGAACCTATACTGATGCTGCTGAGGTTTTATAAACTGAAAATGAGAGCTCGTGTTCAGTTGAGGCAGAAATTGGGACATAGTGTCACTGGGTCTTGCTCTCTCCTCCCTGGGTACAGTTCCCTGCACGTTGAACATGTGCTCTACTCTTTAAAAAGTACCACGGTGGTTAATAGAAGCACAGTGCCCATCATTCTTCCATCTAATTCCGTGAGAAGGGAAATGCACTTCGACCTGGGTTTGAATTCCTGGCTCTGTTACCTACTTACCTATGAACTTGGGCAAGTTGGTCGACTTCTCTGAGCCTCTTTGCTTTTCTATAAAAGGGTTATTTGGGGGAATAAATGTGATTAAATACATAACGTGTCTAGCAGACACCATAGGCACTGGATATACGCTAGGTCCTCTTCTGTTTTTCTCAGCTCCTGGGAGATACTGAAATGATCACTGTATAAAACCAAACCAGGACTTCGCTGGCGGTCCAGTGGTTAGGACTCCACGCTTTCACTGCTAAGAGCTTGGGTTTGATCCCTGGTCCAGGAACCAAATGTTGGCTTCCAAATTCCTGAATACTTCACCCCAGGAGCTGTGGTCACGTTCAGAACAACCTGCGTTACACCTGGATTGGGGTCCCAGTACCCGACTGTGGGCGCCAGGACCAGACACTGTGTTTCTTTGGGTCAACAGAGGCCATTTTCCCTCTAAGTAAGTTCCTCGCTCAGCCGACTTTGCAACGTTGATTCAACTTTTGCCATGTACGTTGACAAGTGCCATTCAGATTACAAATCACAATCTTGTCAAAATCATATTCTGCATTCCTTCAAACTCAAATACTGAAATTTGTGCGTTATCATTTTTGGTAGAAACTCAAGTTCTCTGTAGATCTGCTTATGTTATGTTTCTCAGCAAGTAATATTGTGAAAGTTCATGTTTGTCTAATAAAGGTTCCTTGTTTCAAAATCAGTTTATTAGCCTGTTTCCTTATAAATGTTTTTTTAAGTTCATTCTTGATGGTTTTTCCCTAAATTTTTCCAAGCTATTAAAGGGAGGCTGACTAATACATTATGTACAATGTAGACAAAACTCTGAAAGGAAAACAATTTAACTGAAATTTAATGACAATGCAAATGTGTTTTGTGGTATGTTATTATGTGATACAGCAGTTATTATATGAAAAAAGCAGAAAGTACAGAATGAGCTCCCCTTCCTTTTTAAATAGAATGTATGTACATATTTAGGTATGAAAAAAAGACTAGAAAGGTACGTACCAAACAGATACCAGTGGTTATCCCTAGGTTGTAAAATTACAAATTACTCAAGTTTTTTTTTTCTCTAATTTTTAATTTATGAATCACCTGACAGGTAGCCTAAAATGGGCATGTGTTCCTTGTTTAACAGAGGGTGAAAAAAAACCCAGTTATTTTTAAAAATATATTTAAGATATGTTCTAATTTAGTATAAAATATATTTATATTATTAATATATATTTTATCATATAAGATATAATGTAAAATATACTATTTAAAATATTTTTAAAAATCTGACTTTTAAAATAATAAGCTGGATGGACGATGATGTTAATGTTATTTATATGCAAAGAGCTCTTACAAATCAGAAGACTCAATTGCCTCAGTAGAAATATTTATAAAGGGCCTGAACAAATAGTTCACAAAAGAAGAAATTTCAATGTCCAACACAGGTATAAAAAAACTAGACCTTATTCTTTTTTAATATATTTTATATTTAACCACATATATACCTTTTCCAGTGTTCTTTTTTAAAAAAATTTTATTTATTTATTTAGGCTGTGCCGGTTCTTAGTTGTGGCATGAGGGATCTTTACTGCAGCATGAGGGATCTTTAGTGGTGGCATGCGGGATCTTTTTTTTTAGTTGTGGCATGCAGCCTCTTAGTTGCAGCATGCAGACTCTTAGTAGTGGCATGTGGGTATCTTTAGTGGCGGCATGTGGGATCTAGTTTCCCGACCAGAGACGGAACCTGGGCCCCCTGCATTGGGAGCGTGGAGTCTTACTCACTGCACCACCAGGGAAGTCCCCAGACCTCATTCTGAATCAAAGAAATTGGAATTAAAGACAACAAACCTCATCAAATTTTCATTAACTGTTTAATGCTGCTGCGGAGGAGTAAGATAGTAACAAGAGTCATCACGGATTGAGTACTTGCCTACAGGCAGGCACTGAACGAAGCCCAAAAGCTTAAGGAAGCTGTACGTGATGACTTTGAAGCCAAACCGGACCCTGCCGACTAGAAACCCCAGGCCACGGATTCGTGGGGCAGAGAATTGGAACATTAAGACTCCTGAAAAATATTGTCAAGTTGCTTTCCAGGAGTTTGCATCAAAGCAAACCCTCTCGCCAACCTGTCAGATCCTGCCTTCTAGGAATTTACCTCCCGTCAAAGAAAATCATCAGAATGCAAACAAAAATAAATACAGAAGCATGCAAAAGCGAAACGTGTAAGTTAGAGAAATAGTGAAGTAAACGATATTATATCCTATTTTGCTGTCCTTAAACATGGCTATTTTGAGGAATTTTTGACGACCTAGCAAAATGCTCATGATTTAGTATTTTAAGCCAATAAAACACTCCAGCCAGATAACCATTTGGAGAAGCCCACAGTTGATAAGCCCCCAATCCCAGGTACAGAGCTTCCAGACAACTTTTTTTGTGTCCTACTCTTAAATATATATAAGAGAAAACTTAAAAAAAAAAGACAACTGCAAATTGTATAATTAATATCACCGGTATCCATGAAATGAGACTAAGATACTGTTAAAAGAAAACATTCAGAGAACAAAACAGAGTTTTTGAAAATTAAAATAATATGGCATGGCAAATTAAAAATTCAGTAAAAGGTAAGAAGATGAAGTTGAGAAAATACCCCAGAAAGCAGAATAAAAAGATAAAAAGATGGAATGTGAAAAGAAAAATGAAAATTAATGATTCTATCCAAGATACCCAACATTTAAATAATAGAGTGTTTAAAGTGGGGTGGGGGAGAGAGAAATTAGGGGAAAGACAGGAAATGATCAAAGAAATAATTTAAGATATTTCCCAGACGTGAAAGGTAAGTGTTTTCAGACTGGAAGGGCCTCCAGGTCCCAGCTCAGTGAGTGAGACATTACCCACACCAAGAACATCATCAATACCGGAAACTAATATAATACTGTAAGTCAACTATACCTCAATAAAAATAAATCAAATAAAGTTTAGGGACTTCCCTGGTGGTCCAGTGGTTGGGACTTCATCTTCCAATGCAGGGGGTGCGGGTTCGATCCCTGGTCGGGGAGCTAGGATCCCACATGCCTTGAAGCCAAAAAACAAAACAAAACAAAATGATACAAAACCAAAACATGAAACAGAAGCAATATTGTAACAAATTCAATAAAGGCTTAAAAAATGGTCCACATCAAAAAAATCGTAAAAAGTAAAAAAATTAAGTTTAGAAAAATTTATAAATAGAAAGAATATCAGTCAACACTGGGAATAATGAGGAACAAGCTTTCAGATAGAACAAAGTAGTTTTCACAAAAAGGCTCAAGAATAAGAATGGTATCCAGCTCTTAACAGCAGCCCTAGAAACTGGAAGATAACTGATAAAGGCCTTCAAACTTTTGAGGGAAAATCATTTCCAAACTAGAATTCAGAACTAGCCACCGAGCATGAGGGAAAAACAGACATTTTCAGACGTGCGTGGTAACAGCTTTGCTTCCCGTTCACCCTTTCTCAGGAAGCTACTGAAGGATGTGCTCCACCAAAAAAAAGGAGTAAACCCAGAGAGAGGAAAGCGAGGGTCACTGAGTAGAGTGGGGCTAAGGAGAGCCAGGTCCACATTTTCCACTGTGGAATGAAAACTGGAGACTAGGAAGTAGTAATATAAGCATATTAGTTAGACATATTAAGTATAAAAATAATCAGCTAAAAGAGTGAAAATTGGTTGCCCCTGGGGAATGGAAAACTGGAGGTGGAGGTCAATGTTTTTTATTACAGGTCTTGGAGAACCATTTGACTGTATAAACGCTGTGCATGTATAACTTTGAAAAGAGTAAACCATCAATTAAAAAATTCACGTGGGGGCTTCCCTGGTGGCGCAGTGGTTAAGAATCCGCCTGCCAATGCAGGGGACACAGGTTCGAGCCCTGGTCCGGGAAGATCCCACATGCCGCGGAGCAACTAAGCCCGTGAGCCACAGCTACTGAGCCTGCGCTCTAGAGCCCGCGAGCCACAACTACTGAGCCTGTGCGCCTAGAGCCTGTGCTCTGCAACAAAAGAAGCCATCGCAATGAGAAGCCCGCGCACCTCAACGAAGCGTAGCCCCCGCTCGCCACAACTAGAGAAAGCCTGCGCTCAGGAACAAAGACCCAACGCAGCCAAAAATAAATAAATAAATTTATTTTTAAAAAAATTCACGTAGATAATATCATTACTCGCTGAAGGGAGCCATGCTAATACGATTTGAATATATTGTTTTCTGATGATCTAACTTCATACAGAAATAGCACTCAGAGAATCTAGGAATAGTTGACAGATATCCTAGGCCCCGTCTCACAACCATCAGTTGTCCCAGAGGCCTTCGGCAAGCGTTGGGCTGCAGTCAATGGATGCTTGAAACCCCATCAAGAGCCTGAAGGGCCAGTATTCTGTGCTGTCAGTGGAAGGGCTGCCAAGGGGCTCAGAAGCCAAAAACAGAAGGCCGAGCTGTCCTCCTCTGGCCACACCAAGCTCTGCGTCCTCCCGTGGGCTGTGTGTCGACACGTTTGTACACGGGTGTGAGAGGCGGAGTACATGCAGGTATGCTTCTGGATAGTTTCAGAGCTCTCTAGAAGCCCAGAATCTTGCTGCAGCAGCACAGAAGCCATTATTTCAGCCTGGAGAACTCTGGCCTGAAGAAGGCAACCTACTAGAGCTCTCAAGACGTCACACAGAGGCGTCCCGGGGATCTGAGTGTCACTGACAAAATGATTTTACAGCTGCTTTCACGTTAAAGTCATTCTACTGGATGCAACACTCTCACGGTCTATATATTTGATGCCAACTTGCCGCCTCCTACTCTCCTGTCAATGGGATCAGCTGCTTTTGAGGTCAGCGCCTACGTGAGAGCGAGCTCTCCAGGCCATTGGCTGAGCGGTTGGAGCTCCCTCAGTGCATAGAATAACTGTTAGTTAATTTAACTAGAGAGTAAAAGAATGAGGAACCTACAACGAAGCCTTATTTTATACTCTTTAGGAGTGAAGGTGCTTGGGCCTGATGTCAGCAGTAATAGTATATGAACAAATTTTGAAAAAAGAATGCCTACTAGTCCAGGATTTGGGGACAATTGAGTTACTGTTTACAGAGCCAAGAACTGGAAGTCTGGTCACGCCACAGAGATACACGCTATCCTCAGCTACCCATGGTGACACAAAACGGAATGTCAGCTGTCGTGGACTCACTGCTCTGGAAAGATGCTTCATCTTCTCACGAGATTTTAGGTTGAGTCCAAAAATTTGTTAACTACAAACTTCAAGATATTTGGCAGAAATAGTAGATTTAGTCAGTTTCACCTTTTAAAGATGGGTTAGATGAGGTTTTGAATCCAGCTTAGGAATTTGTGATTATACGCTAGCTATCTTCTGTAAGAAATTCACCCATGGGCTTCCCTGGTGGCACAGTGGTTTAAGAATCCACCTGCCAATGCAGGAGACATGGGTTCGAGCCCTGATCCGGGAAGATCCCACATGCCGTGGAGCAACTAAGCTCGTGCGCCACAAATACTGAGCCTGTGCTCTAGAGCCCGTGAGCCACAACTACTGAACCCGTTACACCTAGAGCCCATGCTCCCAACAAGAGAAGCCACCACAATGAGAAGCCCGTGCACCACAACGAAGAGTAGCCCCCACTCGCCACAACTAGAGAAAGCCTGAGTGCAGCAACGAAGACCCAATGCAACCAAAAATAAATAAATTAAAAAAAAAGAAATTCACCCATTAATTTTTGTTCTACTTTACAAAGTAGGCGAAGATGAAAACTGTAAGTGTGAAAGAAAGAGAAGCAAATGTGAATAAGCCATTCTATTTGTTAAGTGGAAGAATGCTACAGCAGAAAAATGCCAACTAGGAGCCACGAAATCTAGGTTCTGTCTTCACTGTGCTACTTTGTTTTGTAACATTGGGGAAATGACTTATTTTTTAATTTTTAGAATGGGAAGTAGTGAGGCCAAAATCAGATCATGCTCCATAAAAGTAATTTACAAAGTATAATGTACTATGCAAATGTCTACAAGGAATAAATTAAATATCAGGAAGTGGAAAAGGGAACTTGCACGGGCGAGCCTCGGGAGCTCTGGCTCCTATAAATACAATGACCAGGGTTAGATTTAAGGGGGAATTTCCAAACATTTTGGACTTGTGCCATCTTATTGTTGATTTTTAAAATTTCATACTTATTCCTCCTTTCAAAAAGGTTTTTGGGGGGACATACATATAAGAACACCACCGAATTTTACACCAACTAGTATATGTGTAATAGAGGAGCCCTTGAATTTGATGAGACGGTCTGGAGACTAGAAATCTGAAAGTTGAATATTTGGGCAACAGAAGCATTCAGCAACACATGCTCACAGTATGAGCTCCACAGTATTTGTTCAGGGAATGTAGGTCCTGATGAAGTTCTACCTGAAGGGTACGTCAGGCCAGTTTAGCACCTTGGCCTGAGAAACTACTGAACTATATACTCTAAGTTCAAATGGTACGTGTTCCAAGAACCATAGTTGGCTTTTGGAAGAAGATGCAACTCGATTCAATGTGCCGATATTTTGAGGTTTTCTTCGTTTTTAGAGTTTTTCAACAGACCATGGTAATCGCTCAGTGAATTTGTTTGCCTGGAACAATTTACCTGAATTCCACAGAAGAGGCTACTACAGCCTTTTCTGGGTTTGTAGCAACAACTTGTCTCCATGTTCTGTTTCCAGACGGCAAAATAGCACAATGTCCCTGTTGGCCTTAGACTGTCCATGCCGTGTCATTATCTTCCAGACACGACAGGAAGTGTGGAGGTCGTCCTTAGCGCTGATCTTCTGGGATGTTCTAGGAAACTTAACAGGTTGTCAGTTTCTGCTAAAATGTTAAGCTACTTTTGCAAAACTCTCCCGCAAGTGTGTAGCGACATCTTTTTAAAATGCAAGTGGAAGTCTACATTTATGACAGCTAGAGATCACAAATAATTACTGGAGCAGCAACCCTGGATACTTCAGATTTATTAGGTTTTTATGTCCATGGGGTCTTTTTTAATATTATTTGGATTGGCGGTTCTGACTACAAAAGAAACACAAACCCACTGGAGAAATAAGAGAAAGAAAAAAATGCATGAAAAGGACATTTCCTTAAATTTTGCCACGTAGTAGCAACATTTAGGTATATTTTTGTCCACTTTTTTCTATGCATATTATTGTATCATTGTGATTATATTGTGATACAAATTTGTATGCAGCTTTTTGTCATTTAACAGCCTAGAATGTTTATTGCCCCATACCATTAAAAAGTCTTTTAAGGGAATTCCCTGGCGGTCCAGTGGTTAGGACTCGGCACTTTCACTGCCGAGGGTCCGGGTTCAATCCCTGGTGGAGGAATTAAGATCTGGCAAGCCTTGTGACCAGAAAAAAAAAAAATGAAAAGAAAAGAAATCTTTTAAAATCCATTTTTAGAAAATATATTTCTGATAATAAGAGAAGTAGAAAAATTTGAAAAATATATAGTAGTATATGGAAAATAAAAATTACCCATAATCCTACAACTCAAAGTAATCATCATTAATACTTTGCCATATTTCCTTCTTTTCTCTTTAAATGCATTTTCTTTTCCATAGCTGAGATAATACATTTTTTTTTTCTTTTTTTCTTTTTTTTGCGGTATGCGGGCCTCTCACTGTTGTGGCCTCTCCCGTTGCGGAGCACAGGCTCCGGACGCGCAGGCTCAGTGGCCGTGGCTCACGGGCCCAGCCGCTCCGCGGCATGTGGGATCTTCCCGGACCGGGGCACGAACCGTGTCCCCTGCATCGGCAGGTGGATTCTCAACCACTGCGCCACCAAGGAAACCCTGAGATAATACATTTTTTATCCTGTTTTTCTTCACTCATGTATCTTAAATATTTTCCCACATTATTAAAAACTTTTCATAAAAAATATTTTTAATGTCTTAAAATGTTCTATCATATCAATATACTTGCTTGTCATATCAGTATGTCATATATTATCAATATATTTCCTTAAACATTCCTCTCTTTAGTCAAGGCTTTTTCTAACAGGTTAAATCTTTCCTTGAGTAATCCAGGAGTCGAGTTTTATGTTCATTTTCAATAAAGAATCAAATAGCTTGGGAAATTCACACCAAAGCTACGAAAGAGAAAACGGGTCATTATAAATACGAAGTCAAGAGGTAGTCATTCTTAACCACAGGGACCGCGCTGGGCTTTAAATATTTGCTGAATGTACATTTGTTTCTAATCTTTTCCAAAGAGGGTTTGAGATGGTTTATAGAGAGACTCAGAAATTAGGACAAAGGACAAAGGTGCTAACGGCAGGCCATCTTGAGCATCCAGTGGCCAGAGCAAGTTAATCGTAAGAGTCACAGTTTCCTTACAATGAAAACCAAGTTCAGCTCAGCAGGGCAGCTTTACCTGGTATCGAGACCTAAGAGAATTCCTTATAAAAGAGTGCAAGCTGCGGGCGTGGTGTTAAGGGGGGCTGTATATGAGTCTAGGAGCCAGGGAATCTGAATTCCAGTTTTGGCTTGGCCACTCACCAGCAGTGCCAGCTGGGTAAGCCACTAAGTCACTCTTACAGCCTCTATTTCTGTCATTTAGTGGTCATTTGAAGTACCCCGCTATGTTCCACTAAGATTATAAAAGCAAATAAGAAGTTTGTGTCCGAAGGAGCACAGATCCTGATGGTTTGAAAACTTGGCAGAAAGGTTATAATAAAGTTAGAAACAAATCTGTGCATGTTCCATTTGACACCGGTGACTTTTAGCTTAATCCAGACACCAAACAGCACCTCCTGTAAAATTCCATTATGTTTGTCAAAAATCAATGTCTTGAATTAGGAAATATTAAAATTTTAATAGGATTGAAGTGATTGAAGTATCAGTGAAGCCACCATAGCTGGGGGACGGTAATTGTATTACATAGAAAATAGAACATGCACAGAATAGGAAGGTCTGTGGTATTCTCACTCACTTTCGTAATTATAATGTGGGTTGTTTTGCAAAATCTGGTCCAGCAGAGAGTTGTTTTTTAAATTGTACACTTTGTCGGAAAACCAATCCTCTCTTTCTTTTTTTCCCTACATCCACTCATGTACTTTTCTGGCAAAACAGTCTGGTTAAGCCCCTTTCAGTCTCCACCCAATGACCCTACTGTCCACATTATTATCACAAATCCCCCTTTGCTGTTCCACCTTCAAGTTTAAAATATTCACGTTTCTTTGACACTGATGTTTCTTTGGTTTCTTGTATCTAGTCAATCAAACTTCACAACTTTATTTCCTGAACATGTTCAGATTTTTCATTCACCTCTGTTCTCACTGCTTGCCTTCATTCTGGTAAACTCTCACTTGGGATTTTCCAATATCTTCCTCATGTGGTTCTCTGCTTCCTTTCCTCCGCTCCCCCTTCTAATTATTCTTATGTACCTTTACATTACTAGCCTCTACGGTGATTTACTTCTTAGAATTCCTTTAATAACTCTGCCATTTTCCAGAGTAAATAACTATTTTGGACTTAACGGAAAACTACAAAGATTCTAATCAGGATTTTCCATCCAAGCAGGTTTTTTCACATAATCTTTGTCTCTTGGGCAGGAGATGTCTCATTGGTCGCTATGATATTCTCTCCTCTTTTAAGACTCATAATCCCAATTCACCAGGGATCCTTTAATATTTAACTTTGCATTCTTTTAATTCCATAATCCACATGTATTCGCCTTTCTGCAGTTTTTTAAAATGCTCGATAAACTTATTTAGGATTCAAATCAACATTTCAAAGCAGACTTAACTCATTGGAAACATTATTAAAGCAGAACACCGAATTGGTCAGATTCAAAGCAATATTATTTCTTCTGTTCATTGATAGGAGTTCATTATTTATTTTGCATTTATTAATTTTTTCAATTTATGTGTGTCTGTATTTCTTATATACAGACTTATTTGTTTTGCTCTCCCACTAGGTTGTGAGTCCTGGGGACAGTGACCACGTCTGCAGTAAACACTTTCCGGGGGAGCCGACATTCCTGTCTTATCCCTCCCCCATGGCTCTATCCCAGTAGTCCGAATGGAAGAGACCACCTTCTCTTATGATCTTGTTTTTCTGGTCACAGGATTGATTAAGGGGTAAGACTGTAAACCAGTGTGAACCAATCACAACTGTCCACTCCTCAGACCACCGTGATTGGTCCACTGAGGGACATGTGACTCAAATGGAGCAGAATCCTATCTCAGGACTTCAGAGAGAAAAGCCATTTTTGCTGTTGTCTATGGAGCCACGAGAATGAGAGCCTGGACCTATGGGGCACAACATCTCCCACCAGAGGGGAAGGATCTGGGAGGATGGTCGAGAAACAGGCAGAGAAGGCTTTACATCCCTCTTTTTGCCATTCTGAGATTTAATTATTCAACTATTTATTCCATTCTGATAGCTACCCCAGTATCCTTTCAATAAATCTCCTCTCATTTTATGTGTCTCATCTGGTTTGAGTTGGGTTTCTGTCATTTGCAGCCAAAAGGGTCCTGACTCATGTAATATTTAAACTATATTTTGAAGTCCTTGTAGCATAGAGCTGTAAAGTGCTAACCCTCATATAATGCAAGCCTTAGAGCATATCTAGCCAGTCATCTTAACTTCAAAAAAGCTTTAGAAGAAAACTTTTGTTGCCAAAATTCTTGACATTCTGTCCTGAAATTCTTCCTAATTTGTTTACTCCCTACAGCCTTTTGGTTACACCACCTGAAAATCGTTGCAAGACAGAATTCATTCGGTCTTCAAATAAGGCAAACTCCAACCTCCCTAAAGTCAAACGGACTCTTATATTTGCTGATTATCCCTTAAAACACGAACTACTGTGTATAAAATAAGGTACAAGGATGTATTTTACAGCACAGGGAATATACCAATATTTTACAATAACTATAAACGGAGTATATCTATAAAATTTTGAATCACTATGTTGTACACCTAAAACGAATATATTGTAAATCAACTATACCTAAAAAAAACCCAGTGATTTGTTTATTGTACGTAACAAAGATGTACACAATGCTTATTTTGAGCCAGGTGTGTGCTAAAAATGTAGCTCATTTGACTCTCCCAACAAATCTCCAAGGTAGGTACTATTATTATCGCCATATATAATGAGGTGATTGAAGCACAGAGAGGGGGAGTAATTTGCTCTAGGTCACAGAGCTAGTGCACGGTGGAGCTGGAATGAATTCTTAAAGTTTATGATGCATCAGAACAAATGGGATATGCGTTAACCATGCAGATTCCTGAGACCTACTTATTCAGAACCAGAGCAAGAAAAGGTGAGGCTACTCCTTAGATTTTTTTACATCGACCAAAAAATTCTGATCTCTCCTCTGCAAGCTTTAGCGATCTCAAATTTGGTGGAGGATACATTTCATCTTCTTTGATTTTTGTAATAGAATGAGATTCTGCCACACGTGGATCTGTTATTTCAATTATACTGAACTTGCTTCAATAAATAGGACCGAATATATGCCCTTCAGGCATTCACTAGACACCTTAGTCTTGTGCCCCTCCAGCTCATTGCAAAGGAATAGTGGAAACAGGTATTTGAGACAGACTTGAGCAAAGGACAGGCTTACTATTCCACACTTTAGCATTTCTTACTCTACCATGCAAGCAAAATACATTCACCACAAACCCACAAGCTTGGACTTCGCTGGTTTGCTTCTCTGTGGAAATACTTTCAATCTCTCCCTCGGTTAACGACATGCCATTCAATGGCCAACTTAACTGCAGTCTGTATTCGTGCCACCCCCATCCCCATCCCCATGTTTCTACAGCCACTGTTTCTGAGGTCAACAGCAGCTACGTGGAGAGGACACATGTAGAGGTGAAGAGGTGTTCTCCGGAGCCAGTCCAGCTCAGGTCAAAGCTTGCTTCTGCCACTAGGACTTTGTTGAGCCCCCCAGCCCTGTGCTACTCGGTGTTCTTATCTGTAAAATGGGGACAATCATGGTACCCGCATCATAGGGTAACCGTGAGGAGTGAGAGGGTAATGCTTGTCGGGTGATGAGAAGAGCACACGTAGTCCGCATCCAATAAATGCTCTTCACCAGAGTATGAGTTCCATCAAGGGCAAGTTCAAGGTTTTGTTCATGACTATGCCCTCAGTGCCTGACATACAGTAGGGACACAAATATTAAGTGGAATGAGTAATAACTCCCAAGTCCAGGGGCGTTTTGGGGCCTCTTATTCGATCTCACTGTGACAATTGATCAAGCACTCAACAGCAGTTACCTCATGCCAGGATCTGTTGTAAGCACTTTACAAACACTCTTAACCCATTTAATTCCTGTAACAATCCGATGAGACAGGTACAAGGATTGTGTGCCTTTTACACAAGATGAAAGTGAGGGACAGAGATGCTTAGTACTTTGCCCGACCTCACACAGCTAGTAAGTGGCAGGGCTAGGACTGGAACCCTTTAACCTATGTTTGCTGTTAATCGTTTCTTCCTTCTTGAAACTCGCTTCCCTTGCTTCCATGAAAACGCCCTCTTTTAACCTGACTCCTCCTTCATTGGTTCTTTTCTTTTTCTTTTCTTAAAAAATTTTATTGAAGGGCTTCCCTGGTGGCACAGTGGTTGAGAGTCCGCTTGCCGATGCAGGGGACACAGGTTCGTGCCTCGGTCCGGGAAGATCCCACATGCCTCAGAGCAGCTGGGCCCGTGAGCCATGGCCGCTGAGCCTGCGCATCCGGAGCCTGTGCTCCGTAACAGGAGAGGCCACAGCAGTAAAAGGCCCGCGTACTGCAAAAAAAAAAAAAAAAAAAAAAAAATTTATTGAAGTATAGTTGATTTACAATGTTGTGTTTAACTTCTGCCGTACAGCAAAGTGACTCAGTCATGCATATATGCATGTTCTTTTCCATTGTGGTTTATCGCAGGATATTGAATACAGTTCCCTGTGCCAAACAGCAGGACCTTGTTGTTTATCACTGGTTCTTTTCTTTCTGCTCATCTCTAGAGCAGAGATGACATTTCCCAGAACCCTGTCCAAAGCCATCACCTCCATTTACATGCTAACATATTTACCTAGTTGATGGTTTCAGTTTCCATCTGTACTCTGATGACCCCCGAATCCATAACTCTATCCCAGGTATCCTTCCCAAGGCTCAAACTTCTGTGTCCAATCACTCACCAGACCACACTCGCATTCAACATATATAAGATAATAAATTTGGGCTTCCCTGGTGGCACAGAGGTTAAGAATCTGCCTGCCAATGCTAGAGGATACGGGTTTGAGCCCTGGTCCGGGAAGATCCCACATGTCACGGAGCAACTAAGCCCGTGCGCCACAACGACTGAGCCTGCGCTCTAGAGCCCGTGCGCCACAACTACTGAAGCCCACGCGCCACAACTACTGAAGCCCGCGTGCCTAGAGCCTGTGCTCCGCAACACGAGAAGCCACCGCAATGAGAAGCCCGCGCACCGCAACAAGGAGTAGCCCCCGCTCGCCGCAACTAGAGAAAGCCCGCTATCTTAGGAAATGGTAACCCCCCGCCCCATCCCCAGAGCCAGAAATCCAAGAATTATCTGTAACTCAGCTCGCCCCTGTACCCTCCATGTGCAGTCAGCATCCATGTCCGTTTGATGGTACCTCCTAAGCATCTCTGAGTCCTCATAACCACTTCCTTTGTCTTGGTTCTCTTTCCCTGGTTTCTCTTACCTCCTAACTGGTTGCCCTGCCTGTACCCTGTGCTGCTTCAACCCATCTCCCTTATTGCTGCTAGTGTTACTTGAAAACAAAACAAAACAGAAAACTCATGACATCACTTTCCTGATTCACAATCTTTAAGGATCCCCCTTTCCTAGGGAAGAGAGAAGAGTGGCTGAATTCCTTGGCATGACTTACAGCTGGTCGTGTCCACTGTCTGGTTTCATCAGTTTCCCCTCTCACTTGAAAACCGCTTGGTCTAGCAACTGTGAACTGAGGCAGGTCCCCTGGAGAGCTCTATGCTCTCGCCAAGCTGGGCTTTTCCTTCTCTCACCCACTCTCTTCCAGCCATCTCCCTGATCACCCTTCCTACTCCTTCAAAAACCAGATCTTGAGAGATATGGGAACATATGTATATGTATAACTGATTCACTGTGTTATAGAGCAGAAACTAACACACCATTGTAAAGCAATTATACTCCAATAAAGATGTCAAAAAAAAAAAAAGAACCAGATCTTGAGAACAGCATCAAATCAAATGCATAACACAAAAGAGGCCATTCCTTAATAGATGCTAGCTCCCCTTCCACACACGATCCACCCTCTTTCCCTGGCAAAACAAAGTATTTGTTCTACTGTTTAAACTGCTTACGTTTCTTTTAGTCCATTAATCACAATGAATATACATTTACTGTAAAAATATAAACACATTTTAACATAACTTCACTTTAAATAAACACACATGTTGTTGGTTCAAATTTACTGTCATCTTTATATTAAAATAATAGGAATTAAAAAAAAAACCCCTCACAGTCTTAACCTCAAATCAATATTTTATTTGTTCATCTTATATTTAGATCCTTATCCAGGTGCAGATTCTGTTTGCTATATTTATGGCAATATGCTCTGTAGAATTTTACATTTCACCTCTTCTGTTGACCAAGTCATGCCTGTTTTTCTAGTTAGTTTCTGTCCCCCCTGTTTCTGACTTACGTCTTCTCCGCCCCATCCTTCCCCTTAGGAAACCAGTGACAAAGGTTTGGTGTGAATCTTTCCACCCTTTTCTCCTGTTGAATCAGTTATATTTGGGGAGGAGGAAAGGAAGGTTTTGCCGTCCTTTTGGCAAAAATGAGAATATATAATGCAGGGGTCTGTTCCTCTTCCTTTTCTCATTTAACAATGCATGGGACTCTCTCCAGGCTAATAAACATAGCTCTAACTCACTCCTTCGGCTGCCTAATATCCTAGGGGCTAAAGATACCACAATTTATTCAGCTATTCCTAGCTTGAAGGGCCTGCAGTTGTTTCCAGGTCTTTACCACCTTACCCAGTGCTGACAGGAGCAACCCGGAGCATACATGCCAATGTCCACTGATGCTTTGTTTCTATGGGATTTTGCCCCCCAAACGGGAATTGTTTATAGCAGGTAGGTTGGAGCGTGATTTATAAATAAATAAAAGCACACAGCTTAGGGCCATACATTCAAAGAAGTTCAGTAGATGCTGATAATGATAAGGATGTTTGACTATGCGGTTACCTAGCAGCCTTTTGATGGGAAAAGATATGTTTCCCGGCAACTAGCAAGTATACATCATTGAATGAGAATTTGGTAGGAAAGTACAAAAGACAGAGCCTGGCACATAGCAACTGAGAATCTCTGTTGTGAAGCCAATTTCCTGCCGCACTCGCCAGGCCCTCTTAGACTGGCAGAGGAGCAGGGTTATTACTGGATACCGAGTCCCTGACCTTGAGCTAATCAAACTGCAAAATGCTTTCGACAAACCTCAGCTTTCAAAGATCTTACCAATTGCATTATCTTGATGCTGGTGACTTAAGTTACGAAAGGGTCTATTGAAGGCAGTGTGTGTGTGAAAAAGCATCGTGTGAGGAGTGAGAACATATGTCCTTGGCTTCGCCAACCTGTCAGCATCGTGGCACTTTGAGCAAGCCTCCAAATGCCCATATCTAAAATAAAGCTAATAATACGCCCGTCGCCTACTTGGCAGTATTGTAGTGAGGAACGAACGGGATTATGTAAATGAAAGTGCTTTGAGGGGTTATACATATATTAGCATTGTTAATCTTATTCAGATTCCTGAGTAGGTAATGTACTGTGTATGGTGGCATCTTTCCTGTTCTTTGTATCGCCAGGAAAGAACATATTAGCACTTAAAAGAAGATTATTTTGTTGCAGTCATGACGTGCCCTATGAAAACTCAAGGCCAATCAATATAAAAATAACAGACTAGATGTTGGCCCTTGAATCCTTCAGCAGATACTGTTCCATGGACTTCTGTAACAATGAAAGTATTTACAAAGCTGCCTCCGTTTCGAACGTTTCATAGATAAATGAGAATAAAGAAATAGAGGAAGATTCCCGCCCCCTTCCCTTAAGTTTCTATTTTTAACTCCTGTACAGCGTTAAATGCAACACCCTGGTGTTCTTTCCCTAGTCCTGGCTCTTGCCCATGAAACACACACATGTTACAGGAATCCAGCCACCCTTGGGAGATTCCTGCCCAATAAGTGTTAATTTTACCGGGACTAGAATATTGAGAAATTGGTACCTCTATAGATAGATACTCCAAATATATGATGGACGGGTATGTCTATGGATGGAATCGCAGAAACTTCCTAACAGACGTGGGGGTCATGCATTGCAGAGATGTGGCATACTTCAGTATTCACTCTTCGGTAGGACAGAATGTTGGTATAAGGAGTTCCAGAAACCTCAGTGCCGGTTGAAGTTTGGCGGTTGGTTCCTTCCAGCTGTTCTTAAAGGTATTCTCTGCAGGGATTAAGAAGTGGCTCATAGTTATGGCTTAAGATTTTTATGTTTCGCTGTTTCTGATTTCATTTTTCTCGTTGGGAAATACAGGAAATGGGATGTGTATCCGGTAGTGAAGGGTTTATGAAGTTCTGCAGAGTTAGGTCTAAACTATCACAACTGTCAACAGCTGGTAACATCAGTGGGGAAAATGGCATCATGTGTGAAGCATGCAATTAAATTAATTAATTATCATTCCTAATATTTGACCTTTCAGCTGGTTGTGGTGGTATCAGGTGGATAGCCCCGGAGAAAGAAAGGCAGACGTTCCTTGGAGTGACTTGGAGTTTCAGACTCTTTCGGGGTCTTGGGAAGTCATCATTTGGGGGTTTGCTCAATCATGCTCTTCAGTGCTTCTGTTGAAGAAAAAGGAGAAAGAGAAGAAACTTTTGAGACTGAAGCTGCCGTTACTTAAAATCCCTTTTCAGTCTACATCCTTTTTTTAACGGGAGATTTTTGTTGTTGATTATTTTACATTACTTTAAGGATTAAGTGTATTAAAATTTAAAATGTGTAACAAGAACACAGAAGTGCAGTAAATACAAATATTCTCCTCACTTTACCAAGACATGGGGAAAAATGTGAATTTTTTTTTTTTTTTACTGTTTTCTCTTGGAGAAAATTGAATTTACAGGATAGATAAATTATAGGAGTGATTATACACATTATAGAATGGCTCTTTGATTTTTCAAAGCATCATATAGATTCATGCAAACAGCTGAATTTTTAACGTACAGAAATCACAGTGCATATTGTTCACTATTCAGGAAACCGTATTTATCAAGAACTCATCTATTACTGTAAACAATATTGAGTTTAGGAAAAGTGTACTGATTTCTGCAACTTACTTGTGAAATGCACCAAAAAGGAAGATGGGTTGATGGGTGATAGAGGAATGGACAGATTGATAAATAGGCAATTAAGCAAATATAATAAAGTGTTAATGTTAAATTCTAAAAAAAAAACCCTCATCTATTGCACAAAGCAAAATAGTCCTATCTCACAAATAGAATTAAAGTTTGAATGACTTAATTTTATATGTATATAACATAATACGAAATAAGAATTAGCAATTACTAAGGGAAGGACGACTGTCAATTATCTTCTAGTCTTTTTCATAAATCAGAGAAAGAAGTATATATTTTTTTCTTGAATGATCTAGAATATGGGCAAACAGCCTAGAAAATGAGTATTATCTAAGCCGCTTGAATTCACTCTGCACTCTGTAGATCTTGACAAAGGCAACCTGAAAGATGGGATTGCATGTCGATACCGAGCTTTGGAAAATCATATATACACAATGGAAAACTCTGTCATTAAATTTTTAAAAGTTTATGACCCACATGGAAATTTTTGATTGTGCAAAACTATGTCTTTCTTACTAATACAAATACATGTACTACAATAGTTTTAGTTTCTGAAATTATACATAGGAGTATTGAAAACTAAAAAGATTAATTGTAAAAAACGTACCATACTATTGTAAAATGTTGATAATAGGGGAATCTGGGTGCAGATATATGCAAACCCTCAGTACTATCTTCTCAACTTTTCTGTAAATCTAAAGTTGTTCTTAAAAAATAAAGTCTGGGGCTTCCCTGGTGGCGCAGTGGTTGAGAGTCCGCCTGCCGATCGATGCAGGGGACACGGGTTTGTGTCCTGGTCCGGGAAGATCCCACATGCCGCGGAGCGGCTGGGCCCTGAGCCATGGCCGCTGAGCCTGACGCCTCCGGAGCCTGTGCTCTGCAACAGTAAAAATAAAGTCTGTTAAAAAAGAAAGTAACAAGAACAAAACTCATTTCTGTTTTATTCAGTTTCCTTGTTCTAGGATGTTTTCCATAATCTGTAATGTGTAAGGATTCAGAGGTAAAACAAATATTTAAATTTTCCTGTAATATTTTCCTTTTGAAAATGCCATACTACTTAACTATTTGAATCATATCCAGATTTTAATCCAGACCCCTACTTAATATTTGGTTTATTAGTACCTAACAAGACTAGTACAATATAGATTTTTCTTTCCTCTGTAAGACACAAACACATGGCAAATTTCTTGTTCCCTATTATCTCTACTAAGTTTAAATCGTTACAGTTTTATTTATTTTAAAAATTTAAGATTTTAGATTTAAGAGAGAGATTTAATTTATATACTGCAATTAAGTATTTTTCTAATGCTAAGAACTAGTAACTAGCAGATATTTGGAATTTTATTATACATAGCACACAATAACAATGCGTGCAGTCTCACAACAGCTGATGATGTGAAAGTTTCTTAACTTGAACTGGCATTTTACATATTATTTAAAAACGATTCACACTTATTACCCTTTAAGGTTTATCCTTCTCGCTCTTTTATGCTTTAATATTAAAGATTTTTTTCTACCCTGTTGAAGACTGTAACACATTTTTCCTACTTGCTGTAGTCTAAAGAAGTGAATAGCACAAGGACTATAAGTGATGTGCTGGTATGTTATCTTATAAGTGCTCAAGGTACAGCTTCTGACATTGAAGAATAGATAAATAAATTGACCTTGATGAAGTGTGTCTTCTTTTGTCTGTTCCCAGGAAAGTTGATTTCAGGTATTCCTGCTGCTGAAATGATTAGCGTTAACAGCTTTTTCCCTCCATTTTCTTTTACAGGGTCTCTTCATCTTCCTGATATATGGGGTGTACAACACAGAGGTAAGTCTGCTTGGAGTATCTCAAGGCTGACAGAGTGAATGAGAGAAATGACAGGTTTCTTATCTTGATAACTGAGGAACAAATTTGGCTTTTCATATGAGTGTCCTGCTGCCCTTCACGCTTGGACTAGCTTATATGCATCCCAGCTTACCATTAAACACTGCCACCCTGAGCAAAGGGACAGCCTCATTTCTCATAGGCGTTGACTAATATTTTACAACTGCCTTAAGTTTTTGAGTTTTCAGTCTTTTAACACTGAAATATACTTGACAGTATTAGAGTTTCACAGTTTAAGTGGCAGAATACTTCTAGGTAGTTGCATGGAGTTAGAAAAATACTAATATTTCTTGTCTCAAAACACTCATTACATAGTCTTTTAAGTTTTTGAGCAGGCTCAGAGGGGCCTGTAAGGATTAGTTGATAATCTTTATGATTCCAGTTGCAAAATTTCTCAGAGAAGTCATTTATTATTTAACTATGATAAGTTATTTGGCTAGAAATATTGTGAGACAATTGACTTGTAATTTCATCATGAAAACGTACCATGGAAAGAAATTATTGTCATGGTGCTGGTTCTTTTATGAAAAATAATCCTGTGCTTTACATACACTCTTGGTTAGGAGAGTTGCTGGTTTAGATTTTCGCTTAACATGAAAGTGGGTGCCTTGTGTGTACATTAGGCACGGAATAAATATTTGTTTGATTTTTGTTGCTCTTTGATTTCAAGATTTTACTTTGTAAGTTTCCTTAAGAGAACAATTAGTGATTTTGCCTGCGTTTCTCAGTATTCTGTACTGGGGAGGGCAGAGTGGATCTGAGTAGCGCTCTTAGAAGAGCCTGGCAGTCGATTTTTCATAAATAACATAGAGGGCCAGGCAGCAATACAACAGGGCCAGCGGACTCTTAGACAGACTGAGAAGGCCTGTGGGCATTTAAAGAACATCTGATGATGATAAAGTATGCGTGTGGGCGTGTTTTACAGGGCTGCCGCACCTGGATTACACGCGGCTTCCTCTTTCAGTAGCCTTCAGGTAGGTTGGCAGTAAGACAACCTTTTTTTTGCAACGGTACCTCTGCTGCGGTTTCAAAGCAGGCCCCTCCCACAAATGCAGAGGAAAAGCGCCCATTATTAAAGTGTGTGCCAGACAAGGAGGGGTACCGGAAGCAACCTGTCCCAGTAGATGCTGAGCACTGGAGATTCAGGGCACACAGGCAGAACCCACAGCGCCCCAAGCCTCCCCCCTCCGGGGCTGGGCTCGGCTGCAACACCCGGCCTACAAGCCGCAAAGCCGAGGGGGCCGGGCCGGCCGGGCCCGTCCCCCCGCCCACTCCGCAGCCCCGCAGCATCCCCCTCCCTCCGGCCTTTCTCCGCCGCCGCCGCGCAGCAGCCCGCCCCGGGTCCCGCCCCCCGACGCCCGGCGCGCGGCCCACCAATCGCGTCCGGCCGCCCGGGGCCTCCCCTCCCGGGGGCTCCCTCCGCCCAACCACCCGAGTGATTGACAGGCGGCCGGGCGGAAGCCGCGGCGCAGGCGCGCTGGCCGGCGCAGCGGCCCTCGGGCCGGGTCGCCGAGCTCCCGGCAGGCCCCGCGCCGCGGCTGCGCAGTGCCGCGCAGGCTTTTAATTCCATTGTGGAGAGGACGGCGTTATTTTTATTAACCGGAGGCGGCGGCGGCGGCGGCGGCGGCGGCGGCGGGACCCGTAAGTGCGGGGCGCGGGCGGCGGCGGGCGGGCGGGCACGGGCCGGGGACGCGGGCCGGGGGCGGGTGGGGGCGCCGCGGCCGGCGGCCGGCCCACTCCTCCTTCCTCTCCTCAGCCAGGCCTGCTCCGGGGCATGAAAGTCGGCAGCGCGTTCCTGAGCGGCGGCGGCGGCGGTGCGGGCAGCGGCGGGCGGGCGGAGATGGAGCCCAGCTTCCCGCCGGGCATGGTGATGTTCAACCACCGGCTGCCCCCGGTCGCCAGCTTCGCGCGGCCGGCGGGCGCGGCCGCCCCTCCCCCGCAGTGCGTGCTGGCCGCCGCCCCGGCCGCGGCCCCGGCCGCCGAGCCCCCCCCGGCGCCCGCCCCGGACGTGACTTTCAAGAAGGAGCCGGCGGCGCCCGGCGCGGCCTTCCCGGCGCAGAGGACCTCCTGGGGCTTCCTGCAGTCGCTGGTCAGCATCAAGCAGGAGAAGCCGGCAGACCCCGAGGAGCCGCCGGGCGCCCCCCATCCTCACTACGGGGGGCTGTTCGCGGGGGCAGACGAGCGGGCGCCGGGGCTGGGCGCTGGGGACGCGGGAGGCCCGGGCGTCATCCAGGACCTGAGCGTCCTGCACCCGCCGCCGCCGCCCGCCCCCCACCCCCGCGACGTGCTGCTCGGCCGGACTGACGACCCCCGCGGCCCCGAGGAGCCCAAGCCGGACGCGAGCGTCAAGAAGGCCAAGAGGCCAAAGCCAGAATCTCAGGGAATCAAAGCCAAGAGGAAGCCGGGCGCATCTTCCAAGCCGTCGCTGGCGGGAGACGGAGAAGGCGCCGTCCTGTCCCCAAGCCAGAAACCTCACATCTGCGACCACTGCAGCGCCGCTTTCCGCAGCTCCTACCACCTGCGGAGGCACGTCCTCATCCACACCGGAGAGCGGCCCTTCCAGTGCAGCCAGTGCAGCATGGGCTTCATCCAGAAGTACCTGCTGCAGAGGCACGAGAAGATCCACAGCCGGGAGAAGCCCTTCGGGTGCGATCAGTGCAGCATGAAGTTCATCCAGAAGTACCATATGGAGAGACACAAGCGGACGCACAGTGGAGAAAAGCCATACAAATGTGACACTTGCCAGCAGTATTTCTCAAGGACTGATAGACTGTTGAAGCACAGGCGCACGTGCGGCGAAGCCCTGGCGAAGGGGGCGCCCAGTGCAGAGCCTGGGTCATCCAGCAACCATAGCACCGTGGGTAACCTGGCTGTGTTGTCTCAGGGAAGTACAAGTTCTTCAAGGAGAAAAGCGAAGTCGAGAAGCATAGCTGTTGAAAACAAGGAGCCCAAGACTGGGAAAGCAAATGAATCCCATATGTCAAACAGCATAAACATGCAGAGTTACTCAGTAGAAATGCCTGCTGTGTCTTCCAGTGGGGGCATCATCGGCACTGGCATAGAGGAACTCCAGAAGAGGGTGCCAAAATTGATCTTTAAGAAAGGAAGCCGGAAGAGCATGGATAAAAACTACCTGAACTTTGTGTCACCGTTACCAGACATAGTTGGACAGAAGTCCTTGTCTGGGAAACCGAGTGGCTCCCTTGGCATCGTGTCAAACAGTAGCGTGGAGACCATTAGTCTTCTCCAAAGTACAAGTGGCAAACAAGGTCAAATAAGCAGTAATTATGACGATGCCATGCAGTTCTCAAAGAAAAGAAGATACCTACCCACCGCCAGCAGCAACAGTGCCTTTTCCGTGAACGTGGGACACATGGTCTCCCAGCAGTCCGTCATTCAGTCGGCGGGCGTCGGTGTTTTGGACAGTGAGGCCCCGTTGTCCCTTATTGACTCCTCGGCCCTGAATGCGGAAATTAAGTCTTGTCACGACAAGTCGGGAATTCCTGACGAGGTTTTACAAAGTATTTTGGATCAGTACTCCAACAAGTCAGAGAGCCAGAAGGAGGATCCTTTCAACATAACAGAACCACGAGTGGATCTGCACGCCTCAGGAGAACACTCAGAACTGGTTCAAGAAGAAAATTTGAGCCCGGGCACCCAGACTGCTTCAAGTGACAAGGCGAGCATGTTGCAAGAATACTCCAAATACCTCCAACAGGCTTTCGAGAAATCCACGAATGCAGGTTTTACTCTGGGACACGGTTTCCAATTTGTCAGTCTGTCTTCACCTCTCCACAACCACACTTTATTTCCAGAAAAACAGATATACACTACATCTCCTTTGGAGTGTGGTTTCGGCCAGTCTGTTACCTCAGTGTTGCCATCTTCGTTGCCAAAGCCTCCTTTTGGGATGTTGTTTGGGTCTCAGCCGGGTCTTTATTTGTCTGCTTTGGATGCCACACATCAGCAGTTGACACCTTCCCAGGAGCTGGATGACCTGATAGATTCTCAGAAGAATCTAGAGACTTCATCAGCCTTCCAGTCCTCATCTCAGAAACTGACTAGCCAGAAGGAACAACAGAAAAACTTAGAGTCCTCAACGAGCTTTCAGATCCCATCTCAGGAGCTAGCCGGCCAGATGGATCCTCAGAAGGACGTAGAGCCCAGAACAACGTACCAGATTGAGAACTTTGCACAGGCGTTCGGTTCTCAGTTCAAGTCGGGCAGCAGGGTGCCAATGACCTTTATCACGAACTCTAATGGAGAAGTGGACCATAGAGCAAGGACTTCAGTGTCAGATTTCTCAGGGTATACAAACATGATGTCTGATGTTAGTGAGCCATGTAGTACCAGAGGAAAGACCCCCACCAGCCAGAGTTACAGGTAAGGTCCCAAGAGTGACCAGGCTGGAGGTCTTCTAATGTAATTTTGTTTTATTTTGAGAACACTGCCATTGGAATGTTTCTACACGATCCTATTAAGAATAATGTAATGCCCTTTCAATGCAACTTTTCATATTTAGTTTATTTTGTTAGTGTGATTTTAGCTCTGTTTGTATTATGATTTTTAATCAAAATCAATAGATTAAAATAGTTTGACATTCGAAGTGACAATGTTTAGCAATCAAATTTCCATGTATAGATCGTCAGGGAATAGCCCAAAAGTTTTAAATGCAAAAAAAACAAACAAAAAAACCCACAAAAAAACCATACAAAAAAAACAAAAGAAAACAAAAAAAACACACAAAAACAAAAAAACAAAAAAAAAAACTTTGTTGCTAGGATTAAGGTTATTCTAATTGCTTTACTCTCAGGAAAGTGTAATAACGCATGGGAATTCTGTACGTTATCACTGTAATGGAATATCCAATTTACAGATAGTATGATAATACATTTCATTACTTAAGTAAGGGATCGAAAACATTTCAAATTGCTCTATCTGGGCTGATACGATACACGTGTCATCATTTAAGTAAGGGATCGAAAACATTTCAAATTGCTGTCTCCATCTGGGCTGATCCAAAATTCTGAGATGTTGGCTACCTATATTTTGTTGCAGCTTTTAAATGTACTCTGAACTTCCAAACCACATTCATTCCAGCCTGGTAGAACAAATATTCTTGAATCTTTGATCAAAGCCTGGAATGATAGCTTTAATAATAGGAAGAGAAAAAAAAAAAGGCACCCTCTCCTTATCCCAACTGTAACAAGGCTGTGTGACTCCCATCAAGAGTTGATGGGAACAGTGTTGAAGCCCAAGTGGTTGGTTGGTTGCAGTATTAGAACCCAAGTTGGAATTACATAATTCTTTGAAATTTGGGGTGTGTGTTATTTATTATACATGGCCTAAAAACACTGTTCTCCGTCTCTGTTACTACATGTCACCCACACTTCTGGGGGTATTTTGTGTTATTTTTGTTCTTACCCTGTCCTCTCAGAGCTCTGGGCCTTCCTTGTTCCCTCTCCTCTCTATCTGGACAGTTTCAATTTTAGAATGATTCACATTCCAATAGGTAATTTGTTATGCATTTCCTATGCCTTCCGGCGTCCAAACAGTAGAATAAACATCCACCCTCCCCCTTTTTAAAAACAGAACCCACACAGATGTCCATGTATAATAAAGCCCCACACGCTCAGAGCTGTGGATATTAATAAGGTGGTAATTCCAACTGGTGACAAAGCCGATGGGAGGGGGAAGAGTGGCTTATTTAGTAATGACATCAGAACCTCTTTGTGAAACTGCAGCCTGTGTAATGTACATTTTAAAAGGGTGCGTTAGTCAGTATTGTACAGGGGTCTTGTAAAGTCATCCAAACTTGCTATGAACGCTAATTTGCCATTTGAAGCCACTGGTAGACAGTGGCTCTGCTCTAAACCACTTTTTAGCAATTGTATTTTTTTCCTGATTATATTTTTAATGTACTTTGATGTTTATGCTGATGAGTTTTTTATGTACTTTTGGTGATGTTTCAGTCTTATGTACTCTTCTGACGTCAGAAAAGTACCACTGGTTGTTTGCAGTCTTATTGTGTAATCAGCCTACCACAGGCTTCCATGTATAATAAAGTAATTAATATTGTGCAAGTGTAAAACACTTCTGTTATGAAAGCAGTGTTTGGAAAATGAGAAATTATTTAAAATGGTTACAACGTACTAGTTAATTTCCTTTCCCCACTTTCCTCCCTTAAGTCTGCTTTACCAGCTAAAGGGTCACTTATTGTCATTGCAAGGACCTTAGAAAATGTGTTTAATCCTCTTAAATACACTCAGTACTAAAAAGTATGTATTTCTTATTTTGCTAAGTGCGGTAAGTTCTGTTGGGTACAGAGTACAAGCTGTAATCGAAGGATGGAGAGGACCTTTACCACTGTATCTCTTGAGCTGTATGATTTTTCTCCAGTGTTTTGTTTTATACAGGTTTTGAATTTCTTTAACTTTTATTGTGTGTACTGAATACTGCATATGTACTATTCTGATTGTTTGCTCTAGTTTACTACCAATAAAAGACCTGTTAATCACAAAATTGAAGAAAGGAGATATCACTTAATATCCAGTCACATTTTTCACATTTTTCTGTTAACTACATTTCATAAAATATTCATGTCAGTGGTATAACCTGCAGTTTAGGGACTGGAATGTGTGTGTGTGTGTGCGCACGCGTGCGTGTGTGTTTAAAGTGTTTCGTGTTTCTAGGTTTATTATATTTGAAAATTGGTTGAATATTTTCTTCAGTTTGAGGCACACTATCTGGAAGAATAGGAATTTAACAGTGTGGAAATGAGAACGTGTTTTATTGAAATGGGGTTAGCCATCCTAAATATTATTCCAGAGAGATTATTTATTGAGGTTTCATTTTAAATCAGATTCCAGTTTCTTTTGGTTCTAGGTGCATCCTTTTTGACTCCAAAAGGTTGTAACAAAATAACAGTATGACAAATGAAAGTGGTCCTGAGCATTCTTAGTAGGGGGAAAAAAAAGTATTGCTTAGTCTAAGTTTAACAGTGTTTCAAAAGGATGTAAGTATAGATATTAGAAGAAGAGAGCCAAGACATGGAATACTTAAGGTGCAGACAAGGTGTTTGAAACTTAGTGAATATGTTAAGTTTTAAAGATAAAGGGGAAAAAGTGTAGGTCTGTGTAAAATCTATGAGAAAATTGTGCTTTGAAATTTAGTGACTACAAACGTTGAAAAATCAATAAAAATATCAAAGGGTGGAATAGGTCGAGGCTTTGCCTTTTTGGTATATGATACTATGTACAGAAGTGATAAATTATTTGTGTTCAGCATAAACATGGATTTCTCTGTAGAGACGTATCTACTCGTGGTCCCATATGATTAGGAAAAGTAAATTTGTTTTCTCTTTGCCAAGATTATTCCCTAGATATAGTCATTTTCTTGAACAAGCATGCTAAGCAGAATCTCACTGATTCTGCATTGAAATCCAACTCTTGATACCTCTGCACATGTTCTAGATTAAAGCTAACATTAATTTTGTTTACTGACCCCCACCCTTTTTTTTTTCTTTGTGTGGAATGTCTATATCTGAATATGATAATTTTAAAATTAAGGTTTTTACTTCTAAGGTATTAGGGTATGAGGTAGGAAACTAGGCTTTGAATTTCTATTTTGCTGCTGTAAATTGAAGATAAGGGCTACCATAATTTAGCAGTTGCCTGTTAGTAATTTGGGAGGTAATCTCATTCAATAATGAAAACAAAAAATGAGAAAAAAACTCTGTAGGATTTTTAATGTTTTTTTAAAAGTTGCAGACAGTTTACAAATATTTCTACCTCAGATTTAGTTTTCTGTATTACACTCATCAGATGAGAGGGGCGTAACTTTCTGTACATCCTTGGTATCTCTCATTTTGTAGTTACCTGTCATTAGTAGCATTTAAGCCTGAACTGGGTGACAGTGTGAGCAATATGGCCTCGTGAGGACACACACAGTTCTTAGCTTCCAAATTCGTAAGTTCTTGGAAAATGTCCCTCAGAAAAGAATTAGCTTCCGAACTTCAGTTGTATTTTTAGAGTGAACTGCATCTGAAGACTATCGTTTTCAGAGTTTTGTGGTCTGTGTGTGTTCTGTGACACATAATGACAGGATTTCGGTTTTGAAGTGCGATGTAAGTAGTGCTCTGGCACCATCCGTGTGTTATGTTGTACAAGATTACACGGTAATGGTCCACAAATGCTAAGCGTCCCTCCTGGTGTTTAGGAGGCAAGGTCTGGGGTGGTTTGCCAATCTGCTTGTACCTTCTATGAGATGATAAAGAGTTTCTGATGGATTTTGAGCAACAATCTTGTGTTCCACTTGTTACGTTTTTTATGTCCTTAATAATCTATTCATTAAAATGAACATTAGCGTGAAGACAGCATCTGGTAATTCTGTTGTCTTACCCTTGATCAAAAAAACCTAACAAAAGAAAATCGTCTGTGAGATCACTGTTAGTTTTAAAAGAGACTATTACCGTAAAGAGGGCATGCACTTTTAAAATGATTTCTGCTTTGTTTGTACCTGGTTTGCTTTTTTAAAAAAGTCATGACAGTCTGTGAGTGTAACTTAAGTAGATTCTATTTCAATTCTTCACGAACCTTTGGGCGCACTCTAGGGAAGAGCTGCATCGCCTTTTTAGGGTCATGGACTCTTGGGGCAGCTGGTGATGGAATGGATGTCACCCCATCCCCATACATTAGCAGAAATATATTTGCACATGAAAATTTAGAAGCCCACGTATATGCTTGCGAGAACCAGCCCCCCCCTCCGCAACCTGATAACAAAATTCCTAACCTATGGACCCCAGGCTGAGAGTACTTGCTTTGGCAGGCTGCCTAAACATTGAACTTTTTATTGTACAGATAACTTAGAAAGTCAATACCTAAACTTAAAAAGCATGAAATATTAATTTTTAATATTGAAATTTCTTGATCTGCTATTTAATTAGCGTTTATGGCATACGTTCAGGTTACATAAAGCCTAGAGTTTTATGATAAGCTGGTCAAATAATGAATAGAATTTATAATTCTTGGCAGTTCCTCATCTGATAAGTACCATCGAGATGCTAGGCTTGACAATAGTTCGCTCTTTTCCATCAACAAAGAAATGTGTTAACAGCGCATGATAACTACAGTCAACTACTGTGGTTCTTCAGTTGCACGGAAGTCGCTTCCCCCATAAGTGTATGGGCCAGAATGAAAGGCCACAGCCTTTTTGTCAAGAAGGAATAATTGTGAGTTCTTAATAACACGAAGCCTATACCTCAGGTAGCCTGAGTAACTAGCTGGGTTGAAATACACTGTGCAAGATAAGCCTTGTAAATAAAGCATGTTTTGTGTTGAAATCGGTATCTCTTGGGAAACGTAGATAAATAGCCAGAGAAAAATGCAATGATTTGGACCTTATACCCCAAAGGAGAAAATTTGCTCCCTGTTTTGGAATGGTGGGCAGAGGTGGTGTGTTGAGGGAGAGAGGTGGGGATATCTTAGAATGGAGAAGAAAAGGAATAGGTTTTGAAGAAAAATAGGGAATATAAAACTTAGTCCAATATTGGCAGGGGTCCTGGAGAGTTTAAATGATCAGAAGGGTAAAGGAGATCTGTGATTGAAAAACTCAGTTCTTATGTTGTCATTCTTTCAGTTCAGACTTCCTTTGGTTCTTTGGTTTGGTATGAACTTTAGGACTATTGTGGAACAATTAATAAATAACTCTTAACAGACAACTGTGGTGAACTTCTGTTTACATTCCCAACCTAGGAAAAAGATGGCTAATCTTTGTGTTTATATGTTATATCTTTAGTAACTCAATCACACAGCTTCCATTGGTTGGTGAGCATTTTAAATAACTCTCATAAAAACGATTCGAGTCAAAGTTATTGTTTTATGTGGTTAAGGGAATATGCACAGAATTTAGGAATTAAAACAAAAGCTCTGAATCTATGTGCCCAACCTACCAAAAAAAAAAAATGAAATTAACAAGTACAGTGTATAAAGGCATACTTGGTTATGACAAAGGAAAAGTGTGATTGTAAAAAGTTGGAAACTCCCTAATTATTTTTTAAGGTTTGCATTGCAAAATGTTTAATTTTAACTTGTGACTGGCTCATCTGTTCTTTCTAGTTTAAAAATCTTGTTTTATAAGCATTGTCTATTGGAAAGTTAAAAGTTTTAGTTGGGAGCTAAAGTTTTAATCTTGATTTTTGGGATGCAGATTTTTAAGTCTGAAAGTGACGTTTTAGATTGATTTTTTTTTTTTTTTAAAGAGTGGATTGCAAAATTGAATGACAAGATTAGCAGTATAACTGTTTTATGTTTCGTTGTGCATAAACTGGGCTCTTCCTACAAGGGAGCCAAGTACAAACATGTGAAAGAGAGCTTCCTCTTTTTGAGAGGATAATGGGTATCCTTGTGGGTCTCTGTGGTAGACGGCCGTGACCCTGAGAGTGGGGACTGGAAAAATCCTTTCTGACGGAGCCGTCTCTTACTTCGTGGCCCAAACAACAAAAGTGCCTGCAAGTGATCGCATTAAAAAACTTGGTCTTGTACTACTTTCCACTTTTGCTATAAGTAGACCTTCAGTGAACGTCTGAAAATCGGGTTAATGTTAAGGGTTGTGTTGTTTGTAAGGTAAGTTACTGTGAAATTGTATTCCTCTGGATTTGGGAGGCAGTCCCGTAGAAGTCACAAACGTTTAGTTTTTATGTTTGTCTGTTTTTTAATGAACTCCACTAAGGTATCATAGGTGTTTCTATACTCAGGCACATTTGGAATAGTAAGCTGTGTATTTTTCTTCTAGGTGTTCATGTTGGTAATTTAGTTGATCTCTTAAAGGTTTAGTCTAGAAAATCTGAAACCATTAATTACACTCTAACATTTTACATTGCTTAATATTTAGTAAGGAAAAAAATTAGATTATGACTAGATTTAACAGTTTGTTCCAGATTTATTTGAATATAAAAAACCTATAAACGTTGAACATAGTGTAACTTGTTCAAAACAAAGTATTAGAACTGTTGTGACAGATTTGTCTTTGAAAGCGAAGGAAGGACTATTGTGTAAAGGAAAGAGGGAAAAGGTATCTAAGGAGATTAATATTTGTGGGTGTGTTCACTCTGGTCATGTCATTAAAGGGCCTTAAAGGTCTGAATGAGATCCGTTTGGAAGACTGGCAATAGTGGTAAACTGATGTGGGTTCCTTTGGGTTACTGCTGGTGAAACACAGGAGTGTATTATGAAGACAAAATTAAAATATGATTTGGGGAATTTTCTAGAGAAGACTGGTAGAATGAGCAAAAAATTACAGCTTTTCACTCTGTTCATTCTGATTTTATTAAACCTCTAAAACAAATTGTTATTTGGCAAGAAGAGCAGAGGAATATTAATGAAGACTACAAGAGTATTTTTGCTGATGATGCTAGTGTAAATGACCTATAAAAGGAAGGGCAGGTTGTATACGTGTTTTATTACTTAACAAGAAATGATCACTCGGGATTATATTCAGTCATCCACCCAACTGAACCGGTATTCCATCTGGAGCTAAGATACAAAAACATTTTGAACAGTCGGAAGGTACTGTTTGTTAAAAATGTTCAGTACTGAAATATCAGTTGGAATTTTGGCAACTGAATGTGAGAACAGAAATTAAAAATATTTGTAGAATTGCCTTTCATGATTCAGTGATTTTGTTTATAAGCCAGGTGTAAATAATTATTTAGATGATCAAATTTATCCTCACTACTTCCCTCCGCCCATGTACTTGCTTTGTAACAAAATATTCAGAACACAAGTTACTGGGGCTGAATATATTTCTAAGAAAAAAGAATTATATTTTCTGATGAAATACTAGCAAGAACAGATGGTGGGGGCATTGCTCAGCAATAAACAAGATAAATGTGTTTTTAGAGCTATTAAGATTCTGCAGAGAAGGGAAAAAGTTTAGCCTGTCAATGGGAAGCAACCACTGCCTGAACGCAACTTGACCTGGGTTTGAAAAAACCCATTTCTGGTCAATGTGCCTAGAAAATTGAGCTTCACGGGACAGATCCTATTTTTGAAATTCGTTGTTCACATACTGTTTCAAGAAGACCCACTGCAGACCTTTCAGGGGCCCTTCAGGTGTTGGGTGGTACCAGTTCAGGCTTACAGTAAAATGGGAGTCAGAGATCTCTTTTCGAAGAAACTGAAAGTTTTCGCTTGGTAAAATTACAGTGCATTTCTAGAAGTGTCTGTTGGAAGGTGAAAATTAAACATTTTGAAGACATTGAGTAACATGTGAAATGATTGCTCTTTTAAAAATGATCACTATAGGGTATTTGATCACAGCAAAGAAATCAAAAACTTAGTCTACACTTTGGAAATGGGTGTCCAAAATTCTGTGATTCTTCTCTGCCATGTTTTGGATGAACCTGTTAGGTTAGCTGAAGCTTACTCACTTATTAATTTATAAATAATCTAAGTTTTAGTCACTTCTTTCTCTTTTATAAATACAGCATCGCTTGATTTTACATTAGGAATAGATTTTTAAAAAGGCGTTTTGATAATTGCACTTTCCTGATTTAAAGTTGCCTTTTGTAATCAAACTAAGTCGAGCGTTTTACTGTTACCAGCAGCTCTCGTGAGCAGACATACTTTTGTAAGTTGGAAACGGTGATGACCAATGCTCTTCATCTTGGTCCCAATGACATTGTCATCCGCACCGAAACTGGAGGGAGAGCTGCCTGCTCTTGAACTTGGAGTGTCCCCTCCTCCATTCAGCTACTGGCAATCTCATAATTTGCAGCTGCTTGTAGTCTGCTGGCTACTAAATTCAGAGGTGATGTGTATGTGTTGCATTATGTATTCAGTAATGTTGAAGCAGAATGACTGTGGAAAAGAAAGCTTTTGCTAATCCGTTACTGAGATCAGATAAGTTCGTCATCGGCATTTTGTATTCATTATTTATAGGGTAATCAGGAATTAAGCTTAATATTTTTAAATATTAAACATCTCAGTGTATTACTTCCCAAACAAGACCAAAATGTATATGAACAATCATTGCATTATGAACAAAATGTTATATAAATCTGAGATTATTTAGTACTGGGGTTTGCAGACTCCCCAGCCTTCGCAGCAGTGCAGAGGGACATGGCGTGTATTTTTCACTGGCAAATAACTCTTCTAATTAGTCTTCCTCAGCCCTGATTCTCGTCTTGGGGCAAAGTTGTTTTAGATCCTGACCAAGAGTGCCGGTCAGAAGCAGCAGCAGAGCCTCCAGGGATGATATGGTTGGAGAAGTGCTGTCCTAAAACTTTCACCAAGGCTCCCACACTTCTTCCTTGGCTTTCCTTTGATGAGAAAATCAAAATCCATCTGATTCCCACAGGTCCTTAGTTCGAATTTCTCTTGTTTAGTTTTTTTTCTCTCTCTACTTTTTTAAAAAAAATTGAGATCTAATTGACATGTAACATTGTGTTAGCTTTTGATGTACAACACAATGATTTGATATACATGTGTATATATTGCAAAATGATCACCACGATGAGTTTACTTCTTATACATCCCTCACCACACATCGTTACAGTCACTAGTTTTTAAAAATCAGTCCACCAAGCAAATACCTGGGTGCCAGGCTCTGTGTTGGGTGGTAGAGGTGAAAAGAGGACAAATTAAGTGCCCTGAAGTTCTAGAGGGGGAGCTGGGGGAAGAAATACACCATAGGTTGTGGGGTAGAGAACTGCTGGGAAGAATGAAGGGACCAGAAAGTGAGAGTGAGGTGCGTGCTCTTCGGAGGGAAGGCCCGGAAGGGGTGACGTTGGAACCAGTTCCCCAGGGAGGCGGGAGATGAACCTGGGGAAGAGACCTAGGGTGCTGCCGTTGAGCCACGAGTATAAAAACGGATCACGGTGGGGAGCGCACCGGTGTGCCAGTCCACAGGTCCCCTGTGTGCCAGAGGTGGGAGTGTTTTCACGTCGCCGGTGACGAACAGAGCCCCGGGGGAAGGTTACACCTTTGGGAGAAGCGGTGAAACCCCTTGTGGGTCTAAGTCTTGTGGGTTTGTTTTGCTTTTGACTCTAATAGCCTACTATGTCAGATGTTAACGTCTGGGCTCCACAGTGAATAGAAGTAAAGTTACTTCCAGTTCCTGGACCTGAATTGCCTCATCTGTGAAGCAGTGTATGCTGCACCCACCCCAGGGGCTGGGGCTTGTGACCGTCTTTAACCTGCCAGGTAGCACACGTGCTCTGTCACACCGGAGGAAAGATGGAAAAAGTGGTTCTCAGCCGGGAGCAGTTTTGCCCTCCAGGGGACGATGGGTAATTTCTGGTGACAGTTCTGGTGGTCACAGCTCGGAACCAGACTGTCTGCCACTGGCGTCTAATGGGGAGAGACCAGGGATGTTGCTAGACAGCCCCCTACAACAGAGGATTACCCAGCACAGAACATGTGCCCCGTGCTGTCAGGAGGAAGCTGATCCAAATGGCGCCACTATTGGGGTGATTTGGGAACAGATGGTGGGAGCTTCCGGAATACCTCGATGACCTGACCAATCGCTATATAAGAGATGAGTCCAGGGCTTAGTGTGATTAAAGATGGGGTGAGTTTTTGGAAGAAGCTTTCCTAAAAAACCTCCTTGGGCCTACCTGATTCAATGATTTAATTTTTTTTAAATTAATTTATTTTATTTTATTTATTTTTGGCTGAGCTGGGTCTTTGTTGCTGCGCGTGGGCTTTCTCTAGGTGCGGCGAGTGGGCGCCACTCCTCGTTGTGGTGCGCGGGCTTCTCACTGCGGTGGCCTCTCCCGTTGCAGAGCACGGGCTCTAGGCACGTGGGCTTCAGTAGTTGTGGCACGCAGGCTCGGTAGTTGTGACTGGTGGGCTCCAGAGCTCAGGCTCAGTAGTTGTGGCGCACGGGCTCAGTTGCTCTGCGGCATGTGGGATCCTCCCGGACCAGGGCTCGAACCTGTGTCTCCCGTGTTGTCAGGCGGATTCTTTTTTTAAAATTTTTTTATTTTTGCGATATGCGGACCTCTCACTGTTGTGGCCTCTCCCGTTGCGGAGCACAGGCTCTGGACGCACAGGCCAGTGGCCATGGCTCATGGGCCCAGCCGCTCCACAGCATGTGGTATCTTCCCGGACCGGGGCACGAACCCCTGTCCCCTGCATCGGCAGGCGGACTCTCAACCATTGCGCCACCAGGGAAGCCCGGCAGGTGGATTCTTAACCACTGCGCCACCAGGGAAGCCCCAATGATTTAATTTTTAAGCTGGTTTTATTTTATTTTTTCTCTCTTTTTTATTTTGGCCACACCGCTTGGCATGCGGGATCTTAGTTTCCCAAGCAGGGGTAGAACCCATGCCCCCTGCAGTGGAAGCACGGAGTCTTAACCACTGGACTGCCAGGGAAGTCCCTAAGCTTGTTTCAAGCCAACTACCCTTTTATTTCTGATCATTGTTTTATCTGACAGTGATATTAGTTAATTAAAGGAACTTACTGCTTCTTAAACTTTAAATTAAAATCACCGATGGAGAGCTTCCCTGGTGGTGCAGTGGTTAAGAATCTGCCTGCCAATGCAGGGGACGCAGGTTTGAGCCCTGGTCCAGGAAGATCCCACATGCTGCGGATCAACTAAGCCCATGTGCCGCAACTACTGAGCCTGCACTCTAGAGCCCGCGAGCCACAACTACTGAGCCATCGTGCTGCAACTACTGAAGCCTACGTGCCTAGAGCCCGTGCTCCGCAACAAGAGAAGCCACTGCAATGAGAAGCCCATGCACCGCAACGAAGAGTAACCCCCTCTCGCCGCAACTAGAGAAAGCCTGCACGCAGCAACAAAGACCCAACTCAGCCAAAAATAAATTAAAAATAAATTTATATAAAAAAGAATGAATGAGAATAAAATCACTGATGGAATATTAGAGGCATCTGGAGATTTGACTGAAAGCGCTAATGATTCTGGTATATTCTAGATAGTTTCTGGCTCACTGTGATGGTAGATTTAGGATTATTATGTGGTATTTAGAGTTTGAGATCAGCCTAATTTCTTTAATGAGAATAAATCTATTTGCAGTTAACTAAAATTCCTTATATTAATTTCTTATTTATATGTTTTTATTTTTTTTAATTTTTTAAAAATTAATTTTTGGCTGCGTTGGGTCTTCATTGCTGTGTGCAGGCTTTCTCTAGTTGTGGTGAGCGGGGGCTACTCTTTGTTGTGGTGCGCGGGCTTCTCATTGCAGTGGCTTCTCTTGTTGCGGAGCACGGGCTCTAGGCACGCGGGCTCCGTAGTTGTGGCTCGTGGGCTCTAGAGCGCAGGCTCAGTAGTTGTGGCGCACGGGCTTAGTTGCTCCACGGCATGTGGGATCTTCCCGGACCAGGGCTCAAACCCGTGTCCCCTGCATTGGCAGGCGGATTCTTAACCACTGTACCACCAGGGAAGCCCTCATGTTTATATTTAAAACATCAAAACAGTGAAGGAAGAGATACCTAATCTCTCTTTTATTCCAAGACTCTCTTTTCTTTAAAAAAGTAATCTCCCTTAAAGACAAGTCTTATGTTGTATGTGTTATCTGATAATGCCTTTGTGTGGCCTCCAGCTGGGGCTGAGGAATTGAGTAGCAGTTACTGCTTCAGATCAGCGGCAGCCACGGATGCAGATGGAGGAGGGAGGAGGCCGGTTATCTCGGTGGGAGAAGCGTGACCTGGAACGCTGGACCATAGGTCAGAATGTCTGTTTTTGGAGCTGCATAAACCTGAGGGAGCCTGATTGTCATGTGCCCTGTCATGGTGGGATCGTATGTGCTAATACCCCAAGCACACGTCCTGAAGAACCCTGTTCATGCAGTTCCACTGGCTTTTGTGGTGGTTGGGTGTTATCATTTATTGAACATCTACTTTGTGCGAAATCTGGCATACTTTGCCTCATTTCATTCTCCTGACAAGCCTGGAAGGCAGGATAATAATAATCTCATTTTACAGGTGAACAGATCGGGCTAGGACCCTTCCACCAGAGAAGCACCAGGAATGGCAGACCAGGAAGGCGAGCGTAGCTCAGCTCAGACCCCTTCCACCTTCCACAGAGCTCAACGCCCAGCCTGGCGCTGAGTTTCAGGATAACGGACGGAAAGAGCTCAAGCCCAGGGATCCAGAGACTTGAGTTCTCAAAGCAGCTCCTGGCTCCAGGGCTTCTAACCTACTGTTAAACCGTTCTAGATTACTTCTTCCCATAAATATAAAAATAGATGCCTGCCTGGGTCTCAGGAGTGCTGTGACTGTCGTAGCGGGGACAGGAAAGTGCTCTGTGACAGGTAGGGCCTGTGGCCTTACTTAGAGGACGTTGACTGGCAGAACTGGGCTGGCGGGATATATAGGAGTGAAGGGTTTCTATTTTTACCCATTCTTTTTTACAGACTGTCCATGTCCTATTTGTGATTCCGCAGTTAGGTGGTGTTGCTGCTGTGCTCAGCTATTGGTTTGCAGTTTTCAGTGTGTATAGTGTATCGTGCTAATATTTGCAGTTTGTACACCGGAAAAGGTTTTTTGAGGAAAGCAAATTTTATAACATGAAAAAGTAAATTGTCTTCTGTCTCTGTGATGTTCAGATTATTTTTGTAGTTTCCATTGGCGTGATGAATATAAAGGAAATTTAGTATAAATATCACCACCTTCCTCATTTTGTTTCCCCAAAATGTAACAATTTATAGAAACACTTGACTCTTCTTGTTATCCTGTCACAGCATTCTTACTTAAATATGAATAAGTAGATAAAAGGAAATATAATTTGCTCAGAAATGGGAATTGTATAATGATATCAGGGTTGTGTTTTTTAAATTTATTTATTCATTTATTTTATTATTTTTGGCTGCGTTGGGTCTTCGTTGCTGCACGTGGGCTTTCTCTAGTTTTGGTGAGTGGGGGCTACTCTTTGTTGCGGTGCACGGGCTTCTCATCGCGGTGGCTTCTCTTGTTGCGGAGCACAGGCTCTAGGCACGTGGGCTTCAGTAGTTGTGGCACGTGGGCTCAGCAGTTGTGTCTCGTGGGCTCTAGAGCGCCGGCTCAGTAGTTGTGGCGCACGGGCTTAGTTGCTCCGTGGCATGTGGGATCTTCCAGGACCAGGGCTCAAACCCGTGTCACCTGCACTGGCAGGCGGATTCTTAACCACTGTGCCACCAGGGAAGTCCTGAGGGTTGTTTATATACCATGCAGTTTGATTTGTTTTGCTTTCAGAATAACTAATTTAGAGAAAAAAATAGAAAATGATATATTCAAGAGTAAAAACTCTAGTGTTTATACAGATTAACTATTTTTTGAATTACAGTCTATTGAGGAATCTTTTCTGAAGCTGTTTAGTTTAGAACTTGTTTAGAGGATGAACTGAGAAATTGAAGATAATTTGAGAATAGTTTGAAATTTTTAAAAAACAAAAATGTCACGTGGTTTTCTACTGCATGTGTTTATAATCTGATGACTGGTTTTTCTGGGACTTCTCACTATGTAGCCAGTTAGCCCGTTTAATCTGTCCCCAGAAATAGGTAGAAAGGAAAACAACATTTGTTTTGTATCTGGGATCTCACTTCAGTATTCTAAGTAGGTGGATGTCAAGCATAAAACACCTAATTTAGGAGAATATAGACACTTCTAAATGCAACCCGGTATTTTGTTATTATCTCATTAAGAGGCAGCTCATTTTACGGACTTAACTTGACTAGTACACTTTGGGATTTTTAGCAAAGCAAATTGCTTAAGATACCCGTATAAGATGAATAATAGTATCATAGTTATGTGTAACAGATTTGCTTCACTGTTGAGACTTCACATTTTCACTGATGAATGAGACTTCACATTAATCAGTCTTTTGTAGCAGATTTAATGCCATAAGCTTTTAAAAAGGTGATTTTCGGTGTTAGCTTTTTAAATAAAAATTTGCCAAAAAAGAATAAATACATGAGCATTTCTAACAGTCCAAGTGTCAGATATTCTGTGCTATTGAATAGATCCTAACATCAGCCATGTATGTTGCAGATTTATGCCACTGGTCACAGGGGAGGTCAAAAGAGTGGATCAATGTAAGCTCAATCCCTGCTGGTGGTAATTCAGTTTTATATCACTTTCCTAGTGGGACGGTGTTTCCTTTGCATACAAACAATAACAAACCAGGTTCGTTTAGCGTAAGCTGTAATGTAATGATTTCCGTTTCCAACTCAAAAGTCACTCCACTGCTAGTATTTCAGGTTTAAAGTTATGACATCGCTCCGTAACAGTATTACTGCGCGCCAGGCGCTACTAGCTGCTGACGGTGAAGCTCAGAACGAGACGTGGTCCTTCGTCTTGACCTTCGTTAAGGTCTAGTGGCAGAGAAGGGCCGACGCAAGGAGTCATGAGAGGGACGTGGGCGTCCTGTAGGTCCTGTAGTTGGGAACTCACCCCAGGGGCGGCGTCTCGGGACGGGAGGGCTGAGGAGCTGGGCAGGCCTGAGGATGGCCGTGACCGCAGAGCAGGTGGTGCCCCTGGACAGGCAGCAGGACGGGGCCGCAGTGGGCAGGCAGCGTCGGACGCAGGGGGCGGGACGGGGGTGGGGTGGTGGGAGGAAGGACGCTGGGGGCTGGAGAGCAGCGGGGGTGGGGTGACATGAAGAGGAGGTCCCTGGAAGTCCAGCGGGCTTTAGTCCAGAGGCTGAGCAGTCCCGGGCCTCAGCGGTGTGGGCGCAGCTGTGGGGATGGGCCGGACTGGTGCAGAGGGGCCGTGGGAACACGAGGGGCGAGGGGATGGGTGGCAGGCCACTTGGGTCTGGAAGGTTTCCAGAAAGGTGGCAGGACTTGGCAAGGAGGGGAGCCGTCTCCAAAGCGTTCCTCTTAGGACCTGGGACGTGGCTAAGAGATGTCCACCAGGGGACGTGCCCTGAGGCCCAAGACAGTCTTACAGGAGGGGAGAGCTTTCAGGAAGTGTTGAGACGGTGCTCCTGAATTCTCCCCATTTCAGCAGGTGGACGGATTCCCCTGAGTATATTCTCTTTCAGCCCCCTGACCCGGTTTCAGCCCCCCAGGCCTCTCGATGAGACTCTGACCTTCCTTACTCTCCTCCCTTTGTCATTTTTGCCCCTGCACAATCTGTTTCCTCTGGATAAAATCCAAACTTCCAGCGAGACCCCGCCCAGCCACGTGGCAGTCACCTTTCTCGGATTCTGTCCCACGGGCTTCCCCCTCTTGTCCCTGCAGGAGGCGGGCGTAGGGCAGGGCCGGACCCCGAACTGGTCACTCCATCACTGCCTCATGGTGCTGGACGCGGCTGGGCCCTTGGAAGGTGCTCACTGAATATTTGTTAAGTGAGTGAAGAGCAGCCTCCTCTTGAGAGGCTGTGGGGAGACAGGTGGAAGTGAACAGCAGGTTGGGGTAGGAGAGTTTAATCTGGGATGTGAGTTGCCGAGGTTACAAAGGCAGGCTTTGAAGAGAGCAGTCTGGCGAGGAGAGTGGGAGTGCAGAGAGCTTGGCGTTTGTGGTGTAACAGGCTGTGTAATCACGGTGTCACAGGGAAACTCGGTGTCAACAAATGGACCAGGACTCAGTGTGGCCAAGCTGCCAACACTTCACTTGGCTTCAGGCAACTCAAAACTTCTGCAGGTTTAGGGCTTGGATTAGGGCATGACTATGGAATCCTGCCCCACGTTAGTTTTTCATACTTTCCAGGAATACTTGATTTGGGGATTTAATTTTGATTGGGAGTGGGGAAGAACAGTTTGTTGTTGGTTTCATTGTTTCTCCACAGCATTAGAAGAGAAGCTTTCAAACTTTGCCTGCGACCCCACAGTCAAAAATGCATTTTAGGGACTTCCCTGGTAGTCCAGTGGTTAGGACACAGCGCTTCCAATGCCGGGGAGGCGCAGGTTCCACCCCTGGTTGGGGAACGCCGATCCCCGCATGCCGTGTGGTGTGGCCAAAAAAAATAAAATAAAATTTTTTTAAAAATGCATTTTACATCACCTATGATACAAATCTTGTAATAGATACAGTTTTCATATAAAATATCTTTGTTGGGACTTCCCTGGTGGTGCAGTGGTTAAAACTCCGCGCTCCCGTTGCAGGGGGCCTGGGTTCAATCCCCAGTCAGGGTTCTAGATCCCACATGCATGCTGCAACTAAGAGTTCACATGCCACAACTAAGGAGCCCGCCTGCTGCAACTAAGACCCAGCACAACCAAATAAATAAATAAATAAATAAAGGAACAGTCTCATTCTTAAAAAAATAATAATAATAACAGTAATACTAAAAAAAAAAACTTTGTTATTGCCCTCTGATATATTTCATTCGATTTCATCTTTTAAAAAGTGCTGGAAGGGACCCACTAAAAACCAACCTATAACTTGAAAAAAACACTTCTAGAAAGTGAAGAGTGTCCCTTCCCCTGAATGATGGAGTAGCTTACACGTCTGTCTTGGTTTTGTCCCCTTCGGGGGAGTGAGGGAGAGAGATGGAAAGGGAGGAAAATGGGCTTCTGTTTGTGACTCTAGGTTTTACATCAATATTTAGGTCAGGTTCTGAGTATTTCTGAATGAATAAACAAATAACTCGGAAGGCCCCATCCCATCCCCTTTTCCTTGCTCTATTTCCAGATGTCTGTTGCACAGGGCAATGAAATGGAGAAAAAGTGACTAATTCTTTTCCTTTTATCCACCTTCTGTCACTCTTAATTGTTTTTATTCGAGGGAAAAATCTTTTATTGCCAAATGTGCCATAGGTATGCCTTAATTGCAAAGTTACTATGCTGTTAAAAGCTCATATAGGGCTTCCCTGGTGGCGCAGTGGTTGAGAGTCCGCCTGCCGATGCAGCGGATACGGGTTCGTGCCCCGGTCCGGGAAGATCCCATGCCGCGGAGCGGCTGGGCCCGTGAGCCATGGCCGCTGAGCCTGCGCATCTGGAGCCTGTGCTCCGCAACAGGAGAGGCCACAGCAGTGAGAGGCCCGCATACCAAAAAAAAAACACAAAAAAACAATAAAGGAAAAAGCTCATATAAATCATCCTAAAGAAAGGCAAATTTTAAACGCTTTCATGAAGCCTCCAGAAATTATGGGACAACATTTAGAAGCAAACATATTTCAAGTTACAGCCCTTTAGGTGAACAAAGTCCATTAAAAGTATGAGCCAAGATGCTGAAGATAAAACTCCAGAAGGTAAAGAGGACTTGGTAGCATTTTTACTTTATTGAAAGAAAGTTCAATGACTGCATATATTTTTATGTTTCTTTTGTTTTTTTCCTAATTATCAAGATGTTTATCATGATGTTTATTGCTAAGAAGCTAGAAGATACAAAAAAAAGAAAAAGCATTCAACACTTAGAAAACCATGTAATTAGCATTTAGTCATATTTCCTTTCAGTTTTCCCTATGCACGTATCATTTTTGTCCTTTTTATGATATTTCTGTGTAATTTTAAAAATCTAGTTTGTTGCTTCCCTGTTACTGGTTGTTGGTAATTTTTCACTGTAGTGATGATGAAATATATGAAGTTCTGAATGCCTTTGTGTATAATTCTTTGTACCTCTCTCTGATAATTTTACTACGATTAAGTCTGTAAGTAGAATATAGGTTAAAGAGTTTGAAGATTCTCAAGGCTTTGATACTGCTAAATTCACCGCCAGAAACGTGTGCATGTGTACTCACTCAGCTACAGTGTATGAAAGTGCCCAGATGATGCCCACTCTTTTTATTTATTTATTTTATTTATTTTTGGTCGCATTGGGTCTTCGTTGCTGCGTGCGGGCTTTCTCTAGTTGTGGCGAGTGGGGGCTACTCTTCGTTGCGGTGTGCGGCCTTCTCATTGTGGCGGCCTCTCTTGTTGCGGAGCACGGGCTCCAGGCGCGTGGGCTTCAGTAGTTGTGGCACGCGGGCTCAGTAGTTGTGGCGCACGGGCTCAGTAGTTGTGGCACTGAGGCTCTAGAGCACAGGCTCAGTAGTTGTGGTGCACAGGCTTAGTTGCTCCGCGGCATATGGGATCTTCCAGGACCAGGGCTCAAACCCGTGTCCCTGCATTGGCAGGCGATTCTTTTTTTTTTTTTTTTTTAAATTAATTTCTAAGAATTCCATGTTTTGTTTCCTACTATCCTATTCTTTTTTTTTTTTTTAGAGGTTGGGGGGAGGAGTTTATTAATTAATTTATTTTATTTTTGCTGTATTGGGTCTTCGTTTCTGTGCGAGGGCTTTCTCTAGTTGTGGCAAGCAGGGGCCACTCTTCATCGCGGTGCGCGGGCCTCTCACTATCGCGGCTTCTCTTGTTGCAGAGCACAGGCTCCAGATGCGCAGGCTCAGTAGTTGTGGCTCACGGGCCTAGTTGCTCTGCGGCATGTGGGATCCTCCCAGACCAGGGCTCGAACCCGTGTCTCCTGCATTAGCAGGCAGACTCTCAACCACTGCGCCACCAGGGAAGCCCGGCAGGCGATTCTTAACCACTGCGCCACCAGGGAAACCCCATACGCCCACTCTTGCCAACTCCAGGTAGTTCTAAGAAATGGTACCATTTAGATAGAGGGGAAATGCAGTCGTTTTACTTTGCATTTTTGTGATTATTTCAAAGGTTGTTTTCTTAATGGGTATTGGCCGTTTTTCTTTTGTTAATGGATATTGCCTATGTTTTGATTTAATACATCACGTAAGTTAAATACACTGTTAATGTAACCTCCCTTTGAAATGGACTAAACTTTCCTATACTGCCAGTTGGTAGTTTAAGTACAGCTTTGCTGGACGGCAGGTTATGTCAAAAACCTTAAAGTATTCATAGAGCATTTGAGCTCCCAGTTACAATTCTAGGGGTGTTTTCTATGGGAATATTGTGGACGTGTACCAAGATGAGCAATGATGTACATTCCAGCACTGTTTATAAGTGAAAAATGGAAGCATTCTAGATGTCCAGACAAGCTGACTAACCCATTCTGTTTCTAGAGTGCAATCATTAAAGGTGATTTTATGGGGAGTTCCCTGGCAGTCCAGTGGTTAGAACTCGGCACTTTCACTGCTGTGGCCCAGGTTCAGTCCCTGGCGTGGCACGACCAAAACAAATAAGGGAATTTATAAGAATGGAAAGATGCTCAATATTGATTCAGTGTAAAAAAAAAAAAGCTGTAAGATATAGGATGCCTCCTGTTTTCTTTTTATAAGAATAAATGCATGGGGAAAAGTCTAGAATGGTTAACAATGTGTTATGTCTGGGTGATGGGATTGTGGGTGGTTTTTTCCCTAAGTCTTTGCTTATCTGTGTATTCTAATTTGTCTACAGTGGTACACATATGTGTGAAAATTAAAGCTCTGCAAAAGACAAAAACGAGGTGGCCTAAATTTCATAAAGTGTCAGTGTTATCTAAAACAAAAAGCACACTTGACACAGAGTTATAGAGTATATTGATACATGGTTGCTTTAGTTGGAATATTATGTGTTTTAAAATAAGCTAATGCAAAGTGTCTTTAAACTTACTCTCATCATTTAATTGAACTACTATTTGCTCCATCTTGAATTAATGTGAAATATAAATTCACCTTCATGATTTTCGGTAGATCTTTGTTAAAATGCTAATATGACAACTTCTGGCCCTACTCTGACTCGCGTTGTCAGTTGGCCGAGATGCTGCCTTTCCCGTGCAGAGAAGACCACTTAATCCAGTGTCCTTAGGATGTGTTCAGAGTTTTTCTAAAGTCTAGAATGGTTCTAGGATGGTTCTGTGTTTGGCAAATAAATCCTATACCTTTTTGAAGCAAAATGAATTATAAAGAGAGACTGAACTGGGTTTTCTCTCTCTCTTTTTTTTTTTTTACTACTTCTTTTAAACTTTTAATTTTATATTGGAGTATGGTTGATTAACAATGTTGTGATGACTTCCCTGGCAGTGCAGTGGTTAAGAATCCTCCTGCCAATTCAGGGGACACGGGTTCAAGCCCTGGCCCAGAAGATCCCACATGCCGCGGAGCAACTAAACCCGTGTGCCACAACTACTGAGCCTGTGCTCTAGAGCCCAAGAGCCACAACTACTGAGCCCACGTGCCACAACTACTGAAGCCCAAGCGCCTAGAGCCGGTGCTCCGCAACAAGAGAAGCCACCGCAATGAGAAGCCCACACACCGCAATGAAGAGTAGCCCCCGCTCGCCACAACTAGAGAAAGCCCGCATGCAGCAACGAAGACCCAATGCAGCCAAAAAAAAAAAAAAAAAAACCAACAATGTTGTGATAGTTTGAGGTGTACAGCAAAGTAATCGAGTTATACATATACATGTTTCTATTCTTTTTCAAATTCTTTTCCCATTTAGGTTGCTACATGATATTGAGCGGGTTTCTCTTTAACCACATAAATATTAAGGACTGTGACGGAAACTCATTCTAGTTGTTTATAACCTGTGTCTTTAACAGAGGTGATCTGTTACATTCTTTAACACTCCCGGCTGTGCTCTTGTCCTCCGTGGTGAGGAGTTTCGCTCTAGTTTTTGTCATCGCTGGAGCTGCGGCATCCCATTTCTTTTCCCCTCACGCAGCTATTAGCATCGGCTAGGTACCAAGAGCCACGTGGGTAGCGCGAATGTGGAGACTGCAGCGTGGCTGGAGACAGGAGGCCCCAAACCTGGTGATGAGTGACTGGGCAGGGTTGTCCATGGAGTTGAGAAAAGTGTGGGGTCTGCTTACGTCCTGAAGAATACTTCGGTAGGAACCGTTCTAGGAAATCTCCGTGCACTATTGTAAAGATGGCTTGTGCTGAACTCCACTACCGACCAAATTCTAGTAACTAGAAGTCACAAACAAATTGTAAGGCAATTGAATAAAGCTTTTTGTTTGTTGTGTAGCCTCTTCTTTGTTGGGCTTTCTTTTCCGCTGTCCCTTAGTTCTGATTCCCTGGTGACCCTGCAGAGCTGCACACGGTAAGGTTTGCAGAAGGGGCCCTGCTGTTTCCCTCGGGATGTGTGGTTTGGTCTTTTTTTTTTTTATATTTATTGTTTTGTTGCGCCGGGTCTTAGTTGCGGCAGGCGGGCTCCTTGGTTGTGGCATGTGTACTCTTAGTTGCGACATGCGTGTGGGATCTAGATCCCTGGCTAGGGCTCGAACCTGGGCCCCCTGCATTGGGAGCACGGAGTCTTATCCACTGCGCCACCAGGGAAGACCCTGGTTTGGTCTTTTCATTCTGTGATTCCCTCCCTCCATCTCCTTGAAAGAGGGCTACTTCTGATAGGCGCCATGGCTGTTTCTCACTTTTTTCTTCCTATTAAATTTGTATAGTATCCTCATATAGAGATTGGTCCTTTAGGAAACAGAAAAATATAAGACGTTTAGCAGAGTGTGGCCATGTGTCAGGGTACTGGGCTGTGCGGGACACACCTTATCAAGTTGAGTGTGGCTAGAATGGCTGGACCTCAGAGAGGGGTTAGGATCTGAACCTGACCTTCCCTGAGAGGCTCACCTCTTCTGTTACCTTCCTTCCGTGATATGGATTCTGACCAAGAGATCTGTCAACTAACAGGTAGGTCAGTAAGTTCAGATTCCCTGAGTGGAAAAGAAAGAATTTTGCCCAACTTACACGTATGTAGTGAGTTCAGGCTTTGTTCAGTGTTCTTAGCATTGATGCAGCAGAGCCGGTGGACAAGTGGTGCGTAGTGCCTGCCTAGCACTGTTCGAGATCCTGGGGGTACAGTGATGAACAGAACAGGTAATGTCCCGGCCATCAGGGTGGATAGCCAGCATCTTTTAGCTGTTTTCTGAACAGAACGTGTATTTATTTGTTCATTCATTTATTTATTTATGGCCTCACTGCATGGCTTAGGGGATCTTAGTACCCCGCCCAGGGATTGAACCCGGGCACTGGCAGTGAAAGCGCTGAGTCTTAACCACTGGACCACCAGGGAATTCCCTTCTAGAATGTGTATTTAGATAGTTTTATGCATAATTACTCCAAAATGGTGCTAAGGAAACCTAAGATGTTTTGGGGACACATCTCTTAAGCTGTCTCAGGAGACAGTGACTTCCCATAAACTCCTGGGCTGGATGGACCATTTCCTGGTATGACTTCTTTCCTGTTTCTCCACTGCTTTTCTTGACATAAACAAAAACCATAGTATTTTCATATTCATTCTGCGTTTCGCGGAACACCCAGATTACTCATGCTTCTTTCTGAGAACAGAGTGAACTCTGGGTTGAAATGTATGTAAGCAAGATGTGAGATGTTCATATTCTTTGACTTGGTAACCCCGGTCCAAGCATTTTTTTTAGAATCTAGTCAGATGTATCTGTGGTGTTAATTTTTGATGGTCTCCCCTACACAAGAGATATGTCCCACAGAAGGAGCATTAAAAAAAAAATGATGGAATTTTATCAGGTGGAATCTTTGCCACTGAAAATTATAAATGTGAAATGTCTGGCAACAAGGAAATAAATAAAGCAAAAAGGACAAAACCCCAAATAGCATGTATACTGTGAATGCAATGTAAGATTATGTTCGCGTATGGATCAGAAATGATGTACTTGGTTTGGTGCAACGGCAGTGTCAGGCCATCCATACTTTTTTTCTTCTTTTATACTGATTTTCCATTAATGTTGCTCTATTTCCATTAACGTGGCTATGCAAAAGTAAACCAGAGCCAGATGAGTTCATACACCTACGCGATGCCTGATTTAGGAATAATTATGGTTGTAGGCAAAAATCTCATCTATTCTATCAAACCCAGTGTATGGAGAAGGCGATGAAAGCAAAAGAAACAGCTGAAAGTGAATGTTCAATCTTCTTAATTTTTAGCTAGACTTTGAACTACCGTGGTGATACCATGAAACATCAGTGGGTGTCGTGTCTGAATGTACCGCGAGGAGGTTGAGCTGGTGTGCGTTCATCTAGGTTGTTGGGTCCCACGTTCGACGAATTGTGTGGATCGTATCAATACACCCTTTTATCCCCAAGATGACTCAAAGTAGACTCAGACCATGAGCCTAGGACACCCAAGGAACCTGACCATATTGTAAAATCAATCAATAATTCAGGGAACACAAAGTGAATGCGCTGCAATGAGTGACGCTAGAATTGAACGAGCCGTAAAGTTAGAGACAGGTCTAGATCCAATTTCATACCTCTGATCAGAAAAGGTCCCATTAAGTAACGTCTTTTCCTGAGAATCCAGATGTAATGAAAAACTAGAGTATCCTAAAGTTACCAGGTTAGGGCAAAATGAAGAAATTTGGGGTCTCTGCAGATTCACTGTTGAGTTAGTGAATTGAGTATTTTTACTATACCGGTGATAATTAAGAAACGTGACAGGACATTTAGAGTTGCTTGTTAGGTTGAATAGACTTGCAGGTGATGCTATAGCTGGAATCCTGCAGGTGTTAATATGTCAGTTAAAAAATGTACTCTTAGGAACGTAGACCATACCTTAAATTTGAGAGCAGTTTGAACTTTGAACTGTGAAGATCTTTCTTAGAACTCTATCTGCAATGGGGAGGCTTGGATCCTTCATCCACGGAGAATAAAGTCAATTACTCAGAAAGCCTTTTACCAAATCTTACTTCAAAACAGAATTCTGTATTGTCCTATAGCGGCCTAGCGTAAGCAGTCTGAGACCATGTTTACAGGGTTCTTCCTGTGGTCACTGATAAGGTATTTACCTTGCCCTTGGATCTAGTATTCTTTTAGTCCTTCATTCATTCTTAAGAATTTGAATATCTACCAGGTACCAGGCACTGTGTCAGGTTCTGGAAGACACTGATAAGCTAGGACAGTGCAGGTTCTGCTCTCCTGGGAGTAGCATTCTAGTGGGAGTCACAGATGGAGAAGAGAAAACAAGATAACTGGATTTTGATAAGTGCTGCGCAGAAGGACCCGGGACCCCGAGCCAGGGTGGGGTGTGGATGGGGCTGCTTTAGACGGGACTCTGGAAAGTGAAGATGCATCTTGGGCGGTGGGTGTCTCCTCCTAACAGTCCCAGCCTCTGAGCCCATTAGTGTGCAAAACTGAAATGGTGAATTAGGGGTGGAGGAGATTAAGGTGGGGTGGGGTTGAGGTGAGGTGCTCCAAACCTGCTAGGCAATTTGACCAAGGATCTCGTGGAACTCGAACATGACTGAGTCTACTGAGACAGCCTTTTTTGCCCCAGTTTGGTTCAAATGTAGCCTCTGTACCTAAATTTCAGCACCCAATTTTTAAATACAGTATATATGTAGCCAACATCCATTTTTGGATAGAGCCTCTCCTCTGGCTTGTGAAGGGAAGTACGCGTGCCTCTCTAACTTCACGTTACAAACTGTGTTTCTATTTTGATGAGCTCTGTTTCTTTATTTGTGCATTTATGCATTTGTTGTTCAACACATATTTATTTGAGAACCTACTAGGTCCTGGAGATACTGAAGTGAACAAATAAATAGCCTCTCGTTATGACACTTGATTCCTTTTCTTTTTCTTTCTGACTTTATACTAATATTCTGTGAATGTCACTGCTTCCTGTCATATTTGGAAGGCAATCTTTATGTGACGTAAATAGACGCAGTTTACAATATGCTCTGCCGCTCTTAACCCTTAAACATATTTAGGGAATTCCCTGGTGGTCCAGTGGTTAGGACTCCGAGCTTCCACTGCAGGGGGCCTGGGTTTGATCTCTGGTCTGGGAGCTAAGATCCCACATGCGTGGCGTGGCTAAAAAAACAAACAAACGTTATTTGTATTGTCGGTGATTGTGTTCTTTGGGACGTGGGTAATTTAACTTTTATTAAGGTGATTTTGGTATGCTAGATACTCAACTCTTTTGGCCATCAGAGCGTTCTTCTTTGTTTGGGAGCATATAACCAGTTGTCCCTGACGGATTATGCGGTCCTGACATATCTGGAGGGAAGATCCAACTCTAAACACTGCGAGATAAATCATTTCCACATTCCTGCTTAAGTGGCCATTTTAGTGTGAGAAGCACATTTTCTGTCGAGCACCAGAGCCAGTGTCTCCTTGACCCAAGGTCGCAGCAGTTTTTGAGCAACAGAGGCACAACGGTTTAGGAAAAGCTCCACAGATAAGAACAAATCCTGTAGAGTTTAAAATTTTCCCTTTGAAGAACTATGGACAAAAGCATTCATTTGAAACACTGTAAGTCACATATATCAGTAATGACAATGGGGACTGTTTTCATTTCTTCTTGTTTACAGACACACCACGATGACTGTGTCTGAGTTTACTAAGCATTAGCTGAGCAAAAGCTCTGCTTCCCTAGGCAGATTCCTGAGTTCTTAGGAACATTTCGATCTCAAAACAATGAGACAAAACTGTAGAATTCAGTAGATTTCCCCCCATACACTTAATGCTTTGTATAACAGATCCACTCTGTGTCTCCTTTCACGTGTAAACATCAAGGACCAGTATCTGTATGAACGGCTGTGTAGGCGGGGGTCCTCCCCTGCACCGTCTGTGGGGATGATTAACCCCTTTTGGAAGCAGCCCCCAGCGCCAGGGGCAGCCCCCCCCCACCCCGTCCCCTCCGTCTACCAGAGGAGAGCTGTAGCTGTGTCCAGGAGGGTGCTGCTCCTCTCAGGGGGTGGACCCACAGCTTTTCACAAGCCATGTCCTCTCTGGAAGCAGGAGGGGCCTGGGATACAGATTCTCCGACCAAGGGCGTGAGTCAGGGGCCTTCCAGAGGCGGAGCCACGTGCCTGTATGATCTCACTGTGTCTGACAGTAATGCCGACCCTGGCATCGTCCCCATATCGTGACACTCTTCTTAATTCCTCTTAACGGCTGTGTAATATTTCACTAGGAAGGTGTACCGTACGTAATTAACATATTTCCTATCATCGGGCATTTAGGTTGCTTCAGATTTCGTCGTGTACATCTTTTTTTCCTTTGCGTCATCTCTGAAGATCGGTTTCCAGCAATAAGATTACTGTGTCAAAGGGAATTGACATCTTTATGACTCTTGGGCCACACTGTTAAATTGCTTTACAAAAGGTTTGACCTTTTTCTTTGCGCAACTTTAAAGGTGAATCATCAGCCGTGAGCCAGTGCTTGGATTCTGGGGCAGTTAATTATTATTCCCACATTAGGCAGAGAGAGATGTGTGCACGTCCGAATTTCTTCTAATTGCTTTCATTACACAGAGCTGACTTGTTGAGAAAAATGTTCTGGCTGCAGGACATTCCAAACAACAGAGCCATCACTTTTGGAAAGTTTGGATCAATCCCAATTTTGTAATCGGTTCCCAGAGTCGTTCATATTTCTCTTGGCAGGGGTCACCTGTCGCTGTGGTCAAAGGCAGCTGAGTGGTTGAAGTCCCGGGGTGAGTGGGTCAAGGTGCCTATTTTAGCATTAGGTTGGCAGCCTGGGGCCAGGTGTCTGGGTATTTTGAGGGAAGTAGTTTTGAAAAGTAATTTTCAATTCATAACTGCAAATAGCATCAAAGAGTCATATGCAGCCCTTCCGTGGAACTTCTCTCTCTCTCTTTGTCTCCCTCTCTCTCTCTCTCCCTCCCCCCTGTACCAGTTGGAGTGGAATCATTAGGTTTCAGTGAAAACACATGGATTGCACGGAAGTCAAGATGCCTGCGTGCATCACAGCGCCTGTGTTTTGCAGCAAACCGCTTGACCTGGGTTTCCGCCTCTGACAAGCGAGCATGTTGGAAACATGTGGAAACATCCAAAGTCCTTAAGAATTTTTAGGATTTCTGTCCAGTGGGTGACACCAGTCGTGTCTGCATTTCTGTAGCCAAAGATGTAATTTCCCCGTTCACTGGTGCTGCCGTCAGGCAACAGCGGAGAAGAACAGGACGTGAGACATAAACCTGTGTTTACAGTTTTCCATTTCCATTTCCGAGGCTTCACGGCCTATAGCATTAGGACTAATAGCGAACACTGTTTTAACTCCCTGTGGCTTGAATATACTTAGGTCATCCCTGCTCCGCATTAATATGTTAAACATAAAACCCAGGGAGAAAGAAAAAAAAAGAGCATTCACTCCTGTCCAGCGGGTTGACGGGAAGTTGACCCAGTCTGTGGGACTGGTCCGGAATTTACTGGCCATGACTTTGTTTGCTGACTGCAAACATTTTTAGCATAGAAAATAGCAATCTCAGCAGCAACATCTTCAGAAATGAAGACCGATCATATTTTATTTAGCATAGCATTTTGAAAATCTGAAGGCAATTTGATAAGAGAGACTTGGGCCATTTAGGGGAGGGATAAAGGGTGAAAGTGGGTTCGCTCAGGATTCACTTCCTGTTAGCAATGCTGAATTATTTTTCATTTGGTCTGTTATGAAAGTAATTATGCTCATTTCCTCCTAAGAAGGCATAGAGTAAGAAGAGAGGTTTAAGCATGAGGCTGCGTGGTCACTGGCACACGTTTGTGTCTGTAGCTGCCCGCAGAAGGATTTTCTGTTGTTTATGGAAACGCCACCTGGAGAGGCAAGGTGAGGCTCACGTCTGCTGAACCTGAGCAGCCTACCTCACCTCTCTGGTTCTGCTTGTTGTGTGGATTAGAACCAATGCAGTTAAAGCACCCAGCTGGCCTCTTGCATATATATAGTATAGTGAGGATACTATATTTAGAGAGGAACCCAGTTCTCAGCTCTCCCCAGGGAATAGCTGCAGGAGGGTGGCCTAAAGGACGGAGACAGTTGGAAGGGAAGTAGTTTTTAGCACCATAAAGCCATCCACGTTCCTTCCTCAAATTCAGCTTTTTTTTTTTTTTTTGAGTGTCAGGCACTGTTTCAGGTAATAGGAATACTGCTGTGAACAAAACAGACAGAGGCCCTGCCCTGCTGGGGGAGAGAGACAATAAACAAGTAAACAAACATGATTTATTTATCAGATGGAGATAAGATCTCTAAAGAAAAGGCATGGAGACAGGGAGCGGAAGAGCGCACGGTGGGTTTGGGGCAGGGACTTCAGGTCAAATAAGGTTGGATCAGATCCTCTCACGGGAAGACACCAGGGCCTGTCCTGCAGGAAGTGCGGGGGCTCTGAACTGGCGACGAGAATATTGGGGGAAGACGTCCCAGAGAGAGAAGAGCGCGAGCAAAGGCCCTGAGGCAGCTGCAGCAGGAGCAGTGTCCTTGGTACCGTCACCTGCACAGGCCAGTGTTGTTTGTGGCTGGAGCAGACCAGGAGGAGAATGGGTGGGGACTGACCAGGGAGGGTGTGGGGTGGCCAGGCCTCAGAGAGCCCCTAGGTTAAGATAAGGACATTCTTTGGCTTTTATTTTGAGTCAGAAGGGAAGCCATGCAGACTTTGAGCAGAGACGTGGCGCGTTGCCTGATTTCAAGGGGGCTTTTATGGTGTGATGTAGTCAGGGAAGGGGGACCAGGTGGAAGGGGGAGATCACACAGAGCTGTGTTCTCCAATATGGTAGCCACAGGTGACTATTTTAATGAAAGTTAATTAAGTTTGTTTTTAATTAAAAATTTAGGGACTTCTCTGGTGGTCCTTTGGTGAAGACTCCATGCTCCCACTGCAGGGGGGCCGGGGTTCGATCCTGGGTCGGGGAACTAAGATCCCGCATGCCGCACAGAGGGACCAAAAAAAAATTAATATCCTCAGGAATTCCCCAGTGGTCCAGTGGTTAGGACTCAGCGAGGGCGTGGGTTCAGTCCCTGATCGCGGAACTAATATCCTGCAAGCCGTGCAGCTCGGGCACCCCCCCCCACCCCCCAAAGTTATATCCTCAATTGTAACACCCACATTCCCGGGGCTCACTTCCCACACGTAGCATCGCTGGTGGCTACTGCGTTGACAGTGGGCTATAGATCATTTCCATGACCACAGAAGGTTCTATGGGACAGTGCCGAGAGAGTCTTACAGGCCTTTGTAGGGACTTTGGGTTTGCTCTGGGTAAATGGAGAGGTTTACCCACTGGAAGGTGTCAAGCAGAGGATGAACACGCTCAAGTTACGATCACTGGGGCCGCCGTGTTGAGAATAGACTGTAACAGGGCAGCGGTGAAAGCTGGGGGCTGTTAATCGTCTGGATGAGACACGATTGAGTCTTGGATGAGATGGTCCTGCTGGTGATGATGAGAAATGGTTGGTTCGAATATATTTTGAAGGCAGAACCAATAGGCTTTTAGGATGGAATCGATGTGTGATTTGAGATGAGGTGCCGTGGGTGATGGTGCGGAGAGAAAGCGAAGCCCAGGAGGAGGGGTTCCCAGGCATCTTGAACCAGGAGGTAAGGCAGGGCCGTGGCTGGAAGGAGGTCTGCGAGCCCTCCCCACTGGAAGAGGTGAGGGCCAAGACAGGTGTGTTGGAAGTTTAAGGACGGTGGTGACTGAGCTGAAGGGAGAAACAGAATACAGGTGCTGGGCAGTGCTGGGGCCCATTTGAACTTGGTGGCCATGAACCCCCCTTCCTTTGGAGGTTCTCCAGCAGAGTTTGAACTGCTCACCTGCAGGTAAAGGGAAAGGAGATGCCCGCCTTCCTCCAGGGCTGATGGCTTCCTGGATGGATTTGCAGGAAATACAAAGGGGAAGGGAGTTTACGGGGTTGGCGAGAAGGATGTGATAACAGATTGCGGAATCTGAACTGAGGAAGGAGGAAAGTGAAAGAAGCAGGGGGCTGGTGAATGGGGAGAACGTAGACCGGGGGCTCCATCATTCCTGAGAACAGGTGGCACTGGAGGTCAGGCAGGTTGGAAGGAGAGATGCTTATCAAAGAGCCGGATGTCCAACTCAGTGGTGGTGATGGGTCGGGCCTTTGAAATCTAGGCAGATACATCTTCATCCCAGGCTGACTTGCCAAGTCCTGGAATCCATATACTAGACCCTCCCAAAGTCCTAGGATCCTACCTAAGCAGGTTTGGTAACCAAAATCCAAAGAGCATGGGATCGGGAGCCCAGAGACCTACCCCAAGTTTCCCAGCCCGGCGCAAACTGGCTGCATAACTAAGGGCCTTGAGGAAATGAACTTTCATGTCCCTCCCGTCTCTAATCTGTGACTGTGTGGCCTCATCATGATTGTAGTCTTTTCCCAAACACTGACCTTCAACATGGACCCTGAGGCATTTGCCTGTTAAAGTGTGCAGTTTTGCAAATATTTATCTGCCAACACCTCTCAGATGAGTAAACTCTTGGAAAGCTGCCTTCCGGGTCACATGACCATGCGGTCATCTGAGGGGGCGTGACGGGAATGGTATACCAGTAGCATCTGGGTTAAATGTCCTTCAGGTCCTGGGATGGCTGGGTCTTTACCTGATTTCTCTGACTGCTTCCCCCTAACACGGATTTTTCTTTTCAACCTTGTTCCCGCTCTATAGGAGCGCTCCTTCAGCAGAAAGGACAGAGGCTGTTCCTCTCAGGATCAGATGCGATACTGTGACCTGTGAGCTCCTATAGGAGCATCTGAACATCTCATTGATATTTATTGAGGGGGGATTCCAGGAAGGCAGAGCTGGGCCCTGCCGCCTCCCCCTCCCCCCTCTGCCCCTCCATCACGCTTCCTTCTCTGAGGCAGATTTAGCTAAAATAACCGCTTTGTTTGCACGTTTCCTCCTTTGAGTTTTCTAGGGTCATTAGAATGATCTAACTGCCTTACCTGTTATTTGAATGGGGTGAGCCTCTGGAGGGCCAGGAAACAAAAGAAGGGCGTTGAAATGCAAATAGACCGCTCTGGGTTCCAGTCCCCGGCTGCAAAATAAAGCCAAGGCTGACATCAACGTCCCCACAGAGGTCTGTGGAAAAGGCTCTAGAAATATCTCACAAGATGTATTTCTTTTCACGCGCTGGAGTCCCAAGGTAGGTAAGAAAAACAAAAACAAAATCAAAACAAACAAAGGATTTCATACTTGGAATTTGCTCAGTGCCAGTTGAATAGCTAATTGTTTCTTGTTTTCATTCCCTCCCCCCCTTTTTTTCTGCCTGAATAGATAATCCTTACAAAACATCTATTCATTCTACAAGTGAAAATTTCAGGAATACTCGATACTGACCTTGGCGAGACTAATGGACCGAGGTTGAGTGATGGATCTGTGTGTGTTGTGGCTGACGTGCATTTTGGTGCTTTGCACGCCAGTTTGAGAATATTTTAGCAAAAGGAAAGGAAGATTTGTGGTGTTTTAATGAATGAATACGATGAAGGCTTGAACTTGTAGGTAAAATTATAAGACATTATTTTTATAGCTTATTTTTGATTGTTTTCGTTGCTTCAAGAAAGGACCTGCTATAATGAACAATGGTTCCCTTTTCTATGTCGATGTTACCACTCACTGCTATGGAAACAATTATTTTTTAAGGGACATAAAATAAGGAGGTACTACAGCCTAGCAAAAAGTATACACTTTATCAGATCCTTAAATAAACTTGGGCTTTTATTTGATTTCTGCTATGATCGAGCTCTGCGACTTAGGATAAGTTATTTAGCTCCCTTTTTTTTTAACTTATAAAACTCGAATGAGAAATATGTGATAGTGAAAAAAATTTGTAAAAGTGTTTTAAAATCCCATGAAAAGGGCACAGTCAGAAACCACAGCGGGTTGTTGTTGGGTTTTTTTTAAGTGAAAACACCCGATCTTGTCGGTAAACCTCAATTTTAGTATGTTAGTTTATTTTTTTAAGCCATCATTTAATTTCAGGTGCTTTATGGACTCTTCAATTCGTTAATGGAAAGAAATGCCATTTACACAGGATGGCTACATAGCAACTTTATTCTGGTAAAATAATCCCTTAAGTCCTTTTATACGCAGCCCCTAACTGTTGGCTTTATAAGGTCAGTCCCAGCTGACCAGCCTCCAGGCTGTGAGGAGCTCATCACGTCCAAGATAGCACCAACTCCAGCAAAGGCACAACATGGAGAGTTCTAACAGTACCCCTGATTTGAATGTGACCCAGTCTGAACAGAGGACTCTTTAAAAAAAACTCACCAGCAATGTTACATGAATTGAGGAGATTGTTAGTTTGTATCGGTGAAATTTAGTTACGCCTTATTAAAAAGCAAAGGTTGAACGGTGGAATCCCTTCCATTCAGGTGTTCTTAAATGATGAAGGACTCCAACCTGCAGGCCAGCTCTTATTTCTGACTGCTGACGGCTTTGCAAGGAGAAAGTTTTGGAAACTAACATTCCAGTCCCCGAGGCCTCCAAGAAGCCTAGTCCCGTGAAGGCGTAGATTCTATGGGGTTAGCGGAAGCCAGCGGCTTTAGGAACTGGGAATGCCAGGCTCCAGGCTCCTGTGTTCCAATATTAACTCTGCCCGTGAGTCATCCTGACCACTGTCTTGTGTGTCCCTCTTTACAGAAGAGCTGAGACTATTGACTTTTTCAGGGGTTGCAAAACACATTACAAAAGGGTAGAAAGTCACTATGCAAACGTGTAAATATGAAACATTGGAGGGGGCACCCTTGAATAAAGATAAATGCATTCTGGGGGCTTCCCTGGTGGCAAGTGGTTGAGGATCTGCCTGCCAATGCAGGGGACACGGGTTCGAGCCCTGGTCTGGGAGGATCCCACATGCCGCGGAGGGGCTGGGCCCGTGAGCCACAGCTACTGAGCCTGCGCGTCTGGAGCCTGTGCTCCGCAACAAGAGAGGCCGCGATAGTGAGAGTCCCGCGCACCGCGATGAAGAGTGGCCCCCGCTTGCCACAACTAGAGAAAGCCCTCGCACAGAAACGAAGACCCAACACAGCAAAAATAAATAAATTAATTAATAAACTCCTACCCCCAACATAAAAAAAAAAAGATAAATGCATTCTTTGGATAAGTGGAAGTTTATCTTTATGAAAGACTAAGGAGTTTGGTTTCAAAAAGAGTTTTATGTTTGAAATTTTTTGTTTAAACAGTGTGAATTTGGGTCCTTATTTGCTCTAGTAATTGTGTTGTTTACTGAAAGGAGACAGTTGCCAAGTTGCCTTACTAGAATAGTTAATTGATTAGCAGAGATCAGACCCCCAGGCGTTTTAGAAAAGTACATTAAAATTTAGGAACCTGACTTTCCAAGAGGGAGACTAACATTGGCTGAGTAAAGCCAAGGTCCTTGGGTTTCTCTAGGGACCTTACAGAATTGTCTGTGTGTGTGTGTGTGTGTGTGTGTGTGTGTGTGTGTGTGAGAGAGAGAGAGAGAGAGAGAGAGAGAGAGAGAGAGAGAGAGAGAGAGAGTGAGAGAGAGTTAAGGAAAGCGATGCAGGCAACCATTTTATTTCTCACTTTCCCTGGACAACTGTTAGTACAGCTTGGGTTTTTGAATTCTGACTTCTTGTTGGGCATCGCCTGGATATCTCATTAATAGAGCAAACCTTTCTAATATGGAGCTCAATGTTTTTTCGTTCTTTTAATGGTGCAGCCATCCTCTCATCATTAAAAAAAGTATAATATTTAACTCCTCTTCTTTCAGCCTTCTTTCTACTCTACTAATCCAGCTACTCCTGAAATCCTTTTAGTTTTTCCATCTGTGTCCAACATCTCTCTTCTTATTCCCAGTAGAAACTGTACTATATTCCCATCATCAGTAACTAACAACCGTTATCTTTTTTGTTACATTTGTTTCAGTTCTTTAAGTGAATGAAGTGTTGGAGATAAGGTCAAGTTCCCTTTAAATACTAATCCCATTCCCTCCTCTGTCCTCACCTCACGGAGCCCATGTTCAGTTTGATATGTGCTTTTAAAATATCTTATATATATTTACATGTACTCATAATTAGTACGTTGCGTTGTTTCATGAGTGTATATATATATTTATATACATGGGTCCATACCTACCTATTGTTCTATTATTTGCTTACTTTCACTGAACATTGTTTTTGAGATCTATCTCTATATATACACATATATTGTACGTACACACTTGTTTTTAATTGCCATCTGGTATTTCGTGATATGCATAATATCACATTTTATTAATTATTTCATTAGTGGATATGCAGATTGTTAAAATTTTTTCACTAATATAAATAATGGTTGGGACTTCGCTGGTGGTCCAGTGGTTAGGACTCCGAGTTTCCAATGCAAGGGGCACGGGTTCGATTCCCGGTCGGGGAACTAACATCCCGCATGCTGCGTGGCACTGCCAAAAAAAAAAAAAAAAAGTAATCATAATAATGCTTGTATTACTTTTCCCTAAGTCAGATATAGGGAATAGTTTCCTTAGACTTGATGTTTACATGTAGAATTGCTACCTTGTGAGTATTCCCAATTTCACTTTTAAGAGATAGTACCAAATCGATGTTCAGCTCTTTCCCCAATGTTCTCCAATGCTGGTCGAATTATTTTTATTTATTAGAACAAAGTTTTTTTCTTGTAATGAGAACTTTCAAGATCTAATCTCGTAGCGACTTTCAAACATGCAGGACAGTACTGTCAATTCTGTGCTGTACGTGGCATCCCCGGCAGACTTCTTAATTGTTGCTGATTTTAGGGGGGACGTGGTTTTCTCTTGGGTTTTCTAGCTTCACTTCCATCCACTCTATTCCAAGGTGCTCCTGGTCAAACTCTGCCGGGGGCCCTGCCCTCCTTCCAGGTCCAAGGGCAGCCAGGCCCCTGGGCAGCTGCTCCAGAGCGAGCCGCTCACCACGTTCCCAGACTCAGCTTTTCCTTTTCTACCTCTGCAACTTGATCATGCTCTTCTGCGTTTCTTTATTGATTCAATAAATATTTATTGAGTTCGTTGCTTCCTGCCAGGGGCTGGGGGTATAACGGCGAACAAGAAAGACAATATTTAGGCTGTGATGGAGCAGAGGGTGGGGAGGGGCAGAAAAGAAACCAGTAAAGATACGAACAAGATAACTTTTCATAGTTTTAAGTGCGTGAAGAAAGCAAAATGGAGGAAGGTCAGTGTGATTTTGTATGGTGTGTGTGTTGGGGGCCTGCTGTCGGGAGTCGCGGCCATACCCACCCAGGTGGGAGCCTTAGAAGGGCAGGTACTCAGGGAGGCGCTGTTCCTCCTAAGATGTGGCGTGGGCCTCACTCACGGGCCCAGGTGCACGGAAGCCCAGGGCTGCCCTCGGGGCTGGGTGCCTGGACGGGCTAGGAGCGTGGCAGCTGCCGGGAGAGGCAGCGCCCTCTCGAGCGGTGATCCAACCCTCTGCATAGCCATCCCTGAGTGTGCTGGCCCAGAGGATCCTTCTGGACGTCCACAGCCCAGGATGGTGCCTCTCACGGCACTTTGCAAACTGCTTTGGGACCTTGGTGTCCGTTCTTCCCAAGAGCTAATGTGTGCTTTCGTTTTGCTGTTTTGTGTCTACCTAGAATGAGTAGGTAGAGGGGGAAGAGGTACAGTGCAGAGGAAGCCTGTCCTTTCTGATTTTCTGATGGAGTCAACTTTGTGTCTTTTCTTTTCCTTTTTGGCCGCATCACGCGGCATGTGGGATTTCTGTTCCCTGACCAGGGATGGAACCTGTGGCCCCTGCAGTGGAAGTGCAGAGTCTTAACCACTGGACCACCAGGGCAGTCCCTGGAGTCACTTTGGAATGAACTGAGTTTCGGTGAAACCAACTTTCCTTTGGTGGGTCCAAGCTGACGTTCAAATAAAGTGATAAATAAAAGAAATTTAATTTTCCTTAATAATCGGTAAGACCAGTTGTAGGTCTCAACGGGACTTTTCCCACCCCACCCAGGGTTGTTCTCAGAATAACAATGAGTGATTTATACTTAACAGTAATCAACAATCTTGTTTTCGATGCTGTGTCCACTCTGAGGTTTAGCCCGTGATGAAGAAGGGATGGTGTGTTAACCGTAGTGGGGACCTTTCTCCAGCATCACCAGCTATGAACATAACGTTGTGTACAGAGAATGAAATACATTTTCCTACGAGTTACGTCCCTTTATCTTCAGGACTATCTTTGAGTTGTGTGTTAGATTTCTCTTACAGATGAAAAAACTGAGCTTCACAGAGGTCGTTACTTGTCCCCAGGTTACAGAATTAGTGAACAAGTAAGCCTGCCTTTAAATTTGGGGCTTCTGACCCAACTGGCTCTGTGAAGCGGCCACGCTTTAAATACTAACATAGCAAACACCAACCACTACTATTTCTAGACACAGCCTTTGTGCTCTTGACCACTAAGATACACTGCGGGTCGCTTCTTCCTTCTCGAGCTCTCCTTTTCTCTGACCGTTTGTCAGACAGTGAGAGACAATTTGTGCAGAAGGTGAGAGCACGGCCTCTGTCTGGAGCTCGACTGCCTGGGTCAGGGTCTTCCGTACCAGCTCACTGGCTGTGTGGGCAGGTTACTCATCACGTCTGTGGTTGGGTTTCCTTATTTTTAAGGTGGGGATAATAACAGTAGCGACGTCCTTGGGCTCTTATAAGGATTAAAGGGGATAATACACGAAAGGCCTAGAAGGAGCCTTGAATCTGGGGAGCTCTCAGGCGATGTTTGTGTATCTCAGGTCTCAGCTCACACATCCAGGCCTCTCCTGGTGCAGGAGCCTCCCCCGGGCACCGGACACCCCTGCCCTCCGTCTGCGCCCCACCTTCCTGCCGCTTGGAGGTCCCCCCACCCCTGCACCTGGGGCTCGTCTGCTCCTTCGGGCCTTGGGCTCCGGGGCAGCGCCTGGCTTGCAGCTGGCCCTCAGTGCGTGCTTGTTGAGTGGCTTTCTGTTTGCTGTGTTGGTTTCCCGTCCATAGGCCCTAGGAAATCCTGGTCCCTGAAACTCCATTCCCAAAGCTCCAGATATGATCCCGAATGCCTCGTGAGTCTCCTCTTCTAGCCCTGACCCCTCTTTCCCCCTGTCTTTCCAGCTAACCATTAATAAAGCAAAATCCTGTAGGCCTCCCCAGCTCAGCCTGTTCTAAACCAAGCCCCCCTGCCCCGCCCCACCCCGCCTTCTGTTTCAGGCCATCCCCAGCCTGGCTGACCATGTGGGTCTGCACCCACCCGTGGAGAAGCCTGGGAGAAAACCTGGACTCTTCCCTCCTCCGTCAGCCACGCAGGCGTGCCCGGGATGCAGACTGGAGGTGTGGAGCCAGCTTTTGGCCAGCCTCCTGACTCCTGAGCTCACGCCCTGACCTCAGACATTCTCCAGCGTCAGGGTCACGACCCCCAGTTTGGCCCCAGTAGTCGCAACAAACTTCCACCTGATATCTCAGACCCTGTGCTTCTCACGCGGCCCCTTCTTCTCCACCCTGTGACAAGTCTTCAGTGTCTTTCTGAAATACAACTTTAGTCCTTTGACTCCGCTCTTAGAAACCATGGTTGGTTCCCTTTGCATCTTTTAGTCCAAACTCCGCACGTTGCGTGAAGCCCCTCCTCGGTCTTTTCCTTCTCTCCCCTCTCCTGCCCGGCTGCACCTCTGCCCCCAGGTCTCCTGCTAGACCAGGTGAAGGGGCGGGCGCAGCACAGGCCACGCGGGGCCTAGAGCACCCTCCCTCCCCTTTGCCTACCGACATCTTTTCGTCCTTCCACATTCAGCTCGCAAGCCACATCCTCTGCGAAGCCTTTCAAAGAGGGCTCGCAGCAGCCTGTCTCACCAAGGCGCCGGGGGCCCATCATCTGGGGGAACCCGTTTCTCAATCAGAAGGGCAGTTCCCACAGCCCCCGGAGACAGAAGGTTGGACCAGGCCCAGGAGAACCACAGGAGATCGTTCCCTTTCGCCCCTCTCCGCCCCGTGAAGGGGCCCGGAAGGCCCTTCCCAGGCAGGGACTTGTCGGTCTTCTCCAGGTCTGCCCAGGCTGGCCCGATGCCCAACGCAGCCAGTGTTTGCCAAATGTATAAGGATGACACCAGACCAGAGAGCCTATGATTTGAATGGATCCAACTCTCAGGTATAAACTCCTCCAAACAACCAACCAACCAACAGACCAGTGGAAGCCCTTGGTTGAAATCTTGGCTTTATCCCTAGAACAATTCGCTTCTCTTAGGCTCCACTTCCTCGTCTGTAAAATGGGGATAACTGGAACCGCCTCCAGGGGTGGCTGAGAAGATTATAGGAGCGAATGGAAGGATATTAGCCAGCGTGGGGCCTGGCTAAGGAGTCTTTGTTTCAGACAAAGATGTGTGTAGCTCATCACTCTAAACAGGACCTGGGAGACAAGATCATGTCCTAAAATAACTTTTTAAAGTTAGACTTTCATTGGGAATTTTAAAAGTTAAGACAGTTAAGAATGTCACTCATATTTCCAACAGCTTTCCCCTAAGAAGATGCATTCAACTACATCTTAAAGTACTCTTTGACTTTTCACCGTACAATGAGCAGTTGGGCTGGGGGTGGCGGGTGGGATCCACCTCTTGTTTTGCTGCACTTTTGTGTTTTATCAGCTCTGTTTGATCGCAGACCCGGCCGGCCTTAGGGGTCACTTGGGCGAGTGTTTTAGAGATTCCTGGGCCCTACCCCACACCTACTGAATCACAACAGGGAGCTGGAAGGGGACCGTAAATCTATATTTATAAAAACCTCCTTTGTGGTTTTGATCATCTGCAAGGTTTGGGAACCACTAACACACAGGCCACTAGAAAAGCCTAGGGTTCAATATTCTTGGCTTTATCGTCTGTGTAATTAAAAAAAAACACACAAAACTAGTTTATTTGCCTTTTCGTAAACAAGATTCGATCTCTCCAGGCCTGTTTTATCTTAACTGTTTATCCTGCTGGTGGAAAAAACTGGCTCCACTTCAACAATAGGAGAAGGAAAGGTGCAAACCTCACCGTCTTCCCAACATTTTTAACACCAGGGGGCTATTTCCCCCGCGTCCTACTGGGGCAATTTAAATGCTAATGCAGTTAAGTCCAACAATCGTTTTAGCAATCAGATTAGAATTGTTTTTTATGAAAATCTTATTTCTCTTTTCTCCGTTCTATATTTATTTTATTCTATTCTATTTTTTTTTTGCTAGAGAGGTGTATGTTTCGATTCTTTGACATTTCAAACCTTAAATTAAAAAACAAAAGATCCCACCCTGATATCTTCTCAGCAGTATTTGCAAGAGGACAGGAAGGGATCCACCCTGTAAACCTGAGGTCTGCAGTTTGAATGTGCTGAGTCACCTGGTCTTTGCTGAGTCAAATGTTTTGCACCCAGGGAAAGTACTGCAGACAAACTGTGAGCTGGTATGTGGCTAATTTAAATGCCAGTAAGAAAACTGGAAAGGGCTATTGCATCGATACAGAGTAACTTAGTATTAACTTTAAAACTTGTCTTTGGAGATTTCTAACAGCCTGGTAAGTGCTCTTTCTGACTGGTAATGTGTTGCTGAAATTCTTTAAATACTTCTTCCTGTTCTTAGAAAGGGAAAACAAATATAAATGGTCTAGCAGTTGTCTCGTGTGGTTTAGAGAACAGGAGAAAATTCTTCTTGGCCATTATTCTGAAGTTTTGCATAATTAAGCTTCTTGAATTAGTTTGAAATAAGTAATAACAAACAAACAAAATATAGTAGTGAACCAGATATTGATAGTTGATATCTAACTGTAGTTGAGCTTTTCGGAAGTCTGTTTTCCTATTTTGATCATGTAGTTGGAGAGCCCGTGAGCAGGTATGACTACAACTGTACCGACAGCGGAAGTGGCAGGAAGCTGCCGTTTCCTTCGAACCAGAAGGAAAGTTTATAGAACTCCTGATGGGAACGTGGACTACAGATGGAGATAAAAGTCGGAATAATTTGTATTTGTAAGTGCTATTTTATTTTCACACTCTAAAGGTGGTTCCTTTAAAGTTAGTATCTGGGACTAAAGAGAGTGCACACATTCCAGGAAGTCAGAAATGTCTGTTCACCGGTATTAACCAACACCCTAAAGTCATTTCACAAGGTGGAAATTTACTATGGGGCCAGTTTACGTGGTCATCCTCCAGCGTGTTTGCGTCACGAGTGGGGAGCGGCCTCTGGTCTCTGCATGGCTGAGCCCTGGTGACCAGTGTCCCTGAACCCATCTGTGAAGTGACACAGGCGCTGCCCTGTGTACCTGCTTCTTACGCCAGCCACGGTGCCAGGTGCGTCCACTGCCTTCTCCATCCCGGCCTCAGTCACCTACAGAGGTGCAACTTGTACATTTTTTTCCTGTTTTTTTTTTTTTTTTTGGCCGCACCCTGTGGCATGCGGGATCTCAGTTCCCCAACCAGGGATTGAACCCTTGCACCCTGCATTGGGAGCGTGGAGTCTTAACCACTGGACCACCAGGGAAGTCCCGAGCAGCTTGTACTTTTAATACCTTCAAGCCGAGTGTATGAAAACTCAGAGACTAAATCTACTACCTCGCCGTGGTAGAGTGAGAGTTTGCACCCAGGCAGGACCCTAAGCCCTGATGTCCCCGTGGAGAGCGCCTCTAGCTCGTAAACGTGACTACTCACCGGCCAGTAACGTTAAACTATGGGAAGAACGTCCTCAGTGGGTTGGAATCCTTGCTTTCTCTCAGTGAGCAATTTAGGGGGAAACGGCAGAAGAGCTGCAAATAACCACCCAGGAGGCCGGAGGGGCTCAGAGAAAGATCCTAACTTAGTGAGTTTTCTGCTCAGAGCTAGTGTGTAATTCACAGGGCTGAAGACGTGAACTGGATTGAAAATCTGCTGTGTTTTTTTGCCAGCTTAGGTTGATGGCCATAATACAATGACTTGGCAGTAAGAGAACAAACAAACAAAAACCCTAGGCTACCTGCCTTTCATTTGACTCGGTCTGGAACCGGAGGCAAGCAGACGATATTGCCGCGGGCAGGGCAAGGACGCGGAGTGCCGGCGGTCAGCCGGGCCCGACCCGGTGCAGACGGGCGTCAGGCAGACACGGCTCTGAGTCTCAGTGGTTAGGAGCCTGGTGAGCTGGGACAGTTGATTTGACGCCTGTGAAATCTGGATGGTTTCTTCACAGGTCCTAGCGTGGGCTGGAGGAGACGCGCAGCAAGGTGGATGTTCTCCTCTCACATCCTCAGAGGCCCAGGTATGACCAGTCCTGGGACAGAGCATCCCGGGAGACCCTTGGAGGGGAGGGATGCTCTGAGGCGGGCGCCTGCATCTGAGTCCGTGGTCAGCTCAGGGCGGAGCTCCTTGAGCAGATGAGATGTAAGCAAAGAGCTGAAGTCGTGGAGAGATTTACCCGTGCGGGGGTCTCGGTGGGAGAGGTTTCCAGGCAGAGGAAACAGCTGAGGCAAAACAGGAAATTGCCTACTGGCGAGATTTAAGGAGAACAAGGGACGCAGTGTAGCTGGAACAGAGTGAGTGAGGCGGAAAGTAGTAGAGGGTGAGGTCAGAGAGGCCAGGCGGTCAGACTGTTCCCTCTCCAGGACGGTTACCTCGAGGGCAATACGGAGTCTCTGCTGGGCTTTGAGCTGAGGAGGTGATGAGGTTTTCAAAAGATCACTCTGCTGGCTTGTGTTGAGAATCAAGCCTGAAGCAGGGAGGCCCGTTAGGAGAGGAGCCAGGGCAGTAATCCTGGCAGGAGAGGGGGAGGGATCTGCCCGGGGCTCGTGACAGCAGAGGGGGTGAGAAGTGATCAGGTCCTGGGTATGTGTTGAAGGTAGAGCCAGCGGGATTTCTCAGGGGCTAGACGTGGGATGTTTCAGGCATGAGCGTCTGTGGGGATGGAGTGTGCCAGCACGTGGAATGGGGAAGGAGATGTAGATGCAGGTCTGGGGGGAGACCAGGACTTCGTCTGTGTCCACGTTGAGATGTCCCCTGGGCATCCAGGGGGGAAGGGAGGGGTCTGTCTGGTGACACACATTTGGAAATTATCAATATATAAATGTTTAAAGCCTGGAGACTTAACAGAGACTGCTAAGGGGGTGTGGATAGAGAAGAGAAGGGGTCAAAGGGCTGGGCTTTGGGGCACGCCAACCCTGAGAGTCCTGGAAGAAGAGTGGGGTCAGCAGAGGAGACTTGAGACGGGGCTCCCAGGGAGCTTGCGGGCAAGAAGGGGGGGGAGACTGGACGTGAGGCTGGAGGACAGGCGTCCCCAACTTGCAGTGGATGTGGACGCTCCATGTAAGACTTTGGTTGTTTCTTTCAAGGTGATGGCGGCTGGGTGTACTGAGACCTTGCTCTCATTTGCCATGTGCGGGGTACTTCGCTAAGCACATGACGTACCTTTAATCACTTAATCTTTACACATGCCCTGTAAGAAAGGGAGTGTCCTTATCTTCTGTGGTTGAGGGAACTGGCTCCCAGGGGTCAGAGATGTCACTCAAGGTTATCTTCCAGTAACTGCTGGTAACTGTCCAGGTGGTCCTATTCCAGGGTCCCTCCTTTTAACCACTAGCCTGTCTTCTCCTGGGTCTGGCCCTTCTCAGCCAGGGGTCAGAGGGTCAGAAGCTGAGGCTTGCGTCCTTTGCCTGGCGACACCTGGCTTCACTCTGTCCCCCAGAGGAGGTACTTTACAGGCAGAGGAGATGGTGTCTAGCAGGACGATGGCTTGATGGGATTTGCTTTGATGCACTGGTGCCGGCGGCAGCAGCGTGGGGAGAGGCGATGAGGATGCTTGGGAGCTGGGGAGGGAGATAGATTTGGGGCAGGTCAGCTCAGCTCTTGAGGGGCCTGAGGGCTGATGGAGCCGTGCAGCAGTGGGTGAAGGAAATGGGGTCGGCGGTGTGGGCGAGGGAAGCAATTCCAGATGTTCATCACCCACGTATAGACCCTCTTCTGATGGATCCCCTGAGAACGAGTCCGTCTCCCACTTTGCAGGAAAAGGGCACATCTCTTTGCCTGGCGTGTTCTGGGGCGTGTGTAAAAAAAAAAAAACCCCTGGGCTTCAGACAAAGGGGTGATGCATGAGGGCCTGGAGGCGCTTGCTTGCAAGTCAGGTGGTTTGGGCTGCTTGCTTTTACCACGTTGTGGGGACCGAAATGTAATTTTGTGTGTGTGTGTGGCTGCACCGCGCCGCCTGTGGGATCTTATTTCCCTGACCGGGGATCGAACCCGTGGCCCCTAAAGTGGAAGCACAGAGTCTTACCACTGGACTGCCAGGGAATTCCCTAAATGTGATTTTTGAGTAGAGATGACAAAGTGATTCTGGGGCTGTGACTTACACAGATTTCAAAGATATGACTAACACTGCTCTGAGTAGAATACTTCATTATTTCACTTATTATTATTATTTTGGCCGCACCATGTGGCTTGCGGGATCTTAGTTTCCCAACCAGGGACTGAACCGGAGCCCCGGCAGTGAGAGCGCAGTGTCCTAACCACTGGACCGCCAGGGAATTCCTGCTTCCCTTACTTATTTGAAAAGAGTTTCTCAGGGATCGTGTCTCTAAAAAGAAAAGCAGTGATGCCAGGTTATGCCAAAATGTTTCATTGTAATAATGAGGCATCCACAGACCCATGAGCTAATCATTGGAAAATAAACCCAGTTCCTCTCATTAAGAGATGTATTTCCAATCAGATCTTATCTTTTATGTTTAATAATTGTCAAAGTTTGCAATATACTTATGATGACTTGATTAATTGGAATTTACTGCTGCTCAATCCAGAAGAATTTTTTGTGTGTACTTAATGAATTATGGTCACAGAAACTTTTTATTTATTTATTTTTAAAATATTTATTTATTTATTTATGGCTGCATTGGGTCTTCGTTGCTGCGCGCAGGCTTTCTCTAGTTGCGGCGAGCGGGGGCTACTCTTCGTTGTGGTGCACGGGCTTCTCATCGCGGTGGCTTCTCTTGTTGCGGAGCACGGGCTCTAGGCGCGCGGGCTTCAGTAGTTGTGGCGCGTGGGCTCAGTAGTCGTGGCGCTCGTAAATTTTAGTTTTGACTTGTGTACACAGTTTGCGGATGAGATCCATGAAAAGGTTATCGATAAAAGATGCTGAAACATAAAAATAAATTTGGTTTAAAATCTGTAACACAAAACCTTGTAGAAGAATGTCTAAAGCGGCATTATTCATAATAGCCAAAACATAGAAACAAGCCAAATGTCCACCAGCTGATGAATGACTAAACAAAATGTGGTCTATCTGTCTAGTAGAATATTATTGGAAAATAAAAAGGAATAAGAATGGATCATGCTACAACAAGGACGAGTCTTGGAAACATTATGCTACATGAAAGAAGCCAGTCACAAAAGACCACATATTGTGTAATCGGATGTGTATGAAATGTCCAGAGTAAGCAAACCTATAGACAGAAAATAGATTAGTAGTTGCTCAGGACTGTGGCAGGGACCGGGGGATGGGGAGTGACTGCCGGTGGGGACGGGATTTCTTTGGGGGTAATGAAAGTGTTTTAAAAGTGACTGTGATGATAGATGCACAAGTCTGTGATTACGCTAACAACCATGCAATTGTACACTTCAAATGGATAATTGTATAATATGTGACTTACCTGTCAATAAAACTGTTAAAAAAATCTGTGGGGTAAGTGGAGTGGAAATGGAAGTTAAAACAGGAAAAAAGAATGATGTACCATTTCTAGCTTTACTAAAAAGATTTGTGCGTGTGCAAAACACAATTAACAAGATGTTTTGCAGCCATTGAAACTTGGGTTAAAACAACGTAATGCCAAAAGTCGACATCGTCTAGGGGCGTGCAGTTTGTATTTTAGGGGATTCACGATCGAAAGAGCTTGAAGCCCAATGGATTAGATCTCCTAAAGACAATGCCTAGATTGAGTGAGACCAAAGACTGAAGAAGGAGAATTAGAAACACCAGCCTTGGGAATTCCCTGGCGGTCCAGCTGTTAGGACTCAATGCTTTCACTACTGGAGCCAGGGTTCAATCCCTGGTTGGGGAACTAAGATCCCACAAACGACGCATGCGGAGAAACTAAGAGGGGGGAGGAGAGTGGGGGGGGGGCACTTTCTAGGTGGAGGGGGTGTCAGACATCCCTTGGGATTATTCCGGCCAAAGATGCAAAGCCATCCTCGGGGACCAGTTGGCAATGATGAGGTCATCGACCTGGCACCATCCGTTTTAATAAACTAGTTGCAGTCCAGTGCAGAGCTGGTGGCTGGAAGCAGAGTTTAGGGAGGTCAGAGGAGGTAGAAAGATGGAGGAAGTGAAGACCTCGACCTCGGACCTCGCTCTTCAGAAGTTGGAACAGATAACGGGGCAGAAATTTGGTAACTGGGGAGAAGTGGGGTAAAGGTAGTTGCTGCTACTCTAAGGATGCAATCAATTTGAGCATGTTTGCAGATGGAAGGTGAGAAGCTGGTGAGAGAGAGTGAAGTGGAGGAGAGACGTTCATCCCCGCAATGTGCAGGGCGTCCTGCAGATCAACCAGGTGGAGAGGACGCCTCCCGTGACCGCAGAGCTCCCAGCAGCTGGGGCGCCATGGCGCTAAGGGAGCCCCGTGGGAATCTCCCTGTTCTCCGCTACTTCAGACACCCCACTCCCCAAACGGCCTATCTCCACACAGCCCACGTTCAATGGGCGGGTGCTTAGGCTACGACAGGATGCGGATGGGGCGCGAGGAGTGATACGCTTGCTCGGCAGTCTTGAATTGGACTGCGGGTAAGAGCTGTTCCTCAGTATCTTGGGTTGGAGGGAACAGAAGTGCACAGGTGAACACTTCTACTCACTTAGCTCATTTGAATGATGCTGGAAGTTAGAAGCGGATCCGCCTCCAGTGCTAAAGGCAATGGTCCAAGGGTGGAGGCATGGGAGCTGCCCTCGTCCAAGCCCGCCCCCCATCCCCCAACCCTCTGGCCACATGAATCACGGTCCAGCGTGCAGCCCGAGACTAGGCGTCCTGTGAGGACACACAGGGCCCCCCGCGGTGCTGTTTTATCCCTCCAGTTCACTTGACCCCCTTGCAGCATTTTTACACTCTTAGAAAATGCTCTCGACAATAACTGCCCCAACAAGAGAGAAGAAAGGAGGTGTTTGTTTAGGAACAGGAAGAGAGAGGTGCGGTCGGGATGAGGCATCTCGCTTTAGTATCCGCGGCAGCGCGAGGAAAGAGACCGAGCAAAGGGAATCTCTTGTCACTCACGTATCTGGAGCCGCACGGCCCATTTGAAGGTCACCTTGCACGTGGCAAGGTCACGGCAAGGGAACTGATGTCCTCCCCGTATGGCCCCTGAATCTTCTCTGTTCTCTTTCCATGGTTTTGTGTTAATGCTCGGAGAATTGAAGACTGTGTTGTAAGGTGGCCAGGGAATGATGTGTTTCCAGGTAAATGTATTTGAAGCCCCTTGGCCGTCCGTGAACAGTCTTCCAGCCTCTACTTGGGTGTCAGCATGCTAGTAGTAATGGTAACAATTATTAGCAGGAGAAATTATTTATCTTTGTTTGTTTTTTTAAAAATATTTATTTATTTATTTGTCTGCATCGGGTCTTAGTTGAGGCACGTGGGACCTTTAGTTGCGGCGTGTGGGCTTCTCTCCAGTTGTGGCGTGTGGGCTCTAGGGCCCACCGGCTTAGTTGCCCTGCGGCATGTGGGATCTTAAGTTTCCCTACCAGGGATTGAACCTGCGTCCCCTGCATTTGGAAGGCAGATTCTTAACCACTGGACCACCAGGGAAGTCCCTTATCTTTGTTTTTGAATTGATACTTAGTATTGTCATTGTTATTGTTACAGTGTTTTGTAGCGGGATATTAAGTTCCCTCTGTGTGTTAGGAGCCTTGAGACACAAAGATAAATTGTACACGGCCTCTCTAAACAGCAGTTCTTATCCAGGCGGCCACGGATCCTTGTCCTTGGTTGGAATTCAGGGACTTTGTGAACTCGGATGGAGAAAAGATTACATGTTCAGTAACCTCCAGCTGTGATGTCGTAGTTCCTTCAGAGATGAATGGTGATGGAAAACCACGGTAGTATCAGCTGTCCCTGTGACTGTCACCGGGAAATTACACGTATTTTCCTGTCGCGTTAGAGCTGTTTGCAGTTCTCTTGAAATATTGTTCATACGTATCACTACTTTGAAATAATGGTAGTTATTTGACCTACCACAAGACCTTGGCATTGAATAAAAAGGCATAGATGTTATGTATTACATCAAATATGTATTTTCATGTTTTGATAACCAGTTCGTAATCAACTTTCTGCATATGCCTGTGTATTTTACCTGATTCTTTTTTTTTTTTTTCTTTTTTTGGCCGAACCGTGCAGCTTGTGGGATGTCAGTTCCCTGACCAGGGATTGAACCCAGGCCCTTGGCAGTGAGAGTGACGAGTCCTAACCACTCGAGCACCAGGGAACTCCCTTTACTTGATTCTGAAGAGGTTTCACAAGGCTGCTGAAGGAAACCAGGGCACAGAAAGGTTAAGAACCCCTTTAGGTGTACAGTCTGGGGCGGCGGCTAGGGGGACCAGAAGCCTGAACAGATAAAGTCGTAAGAAGTGGTGAGTGGCGGTGAGAAAAATACCCAGGAGCCACGGGGACCCAAGGAGGGACTGTGCTCAGCCTCAGGGGCCCCTTCTGGAGAGCTCTGAGCTGCACCTGGAAGGAGGAGTGAAGAGGAGAGAGACACAGGAGGTCGTTTCCAGGGAGGGAGCACATTGGGTGCGGGCGCTCTGGAGAAGCGAGGAGTACTGGGGCTAAGTGCTGAGTACTGTGCTGAGTCCCGGAGGCTACGGAATGACTCAGAGACAGCCGAGGGGGCCGGTAAGCTCACTTTTTAAAACTAATTAATTAATTAATTTTGGGCTGCTTTGGGTCTTCGTTGCGGTGCATGGGCTTCTCATTGCAGTGGCTTCTCTTGTTGCGGAGCACGGGCTCTAGACGCGCGGGCTTCAGTAGTTGTGGCACGTGGGCTCAGTCGTTGTGGCATGTGGGCTCCAGAACACAGGCTCAGTAGTCGTGGCTCACGAGCTTAGTTGCTCTGCGGCACGTGGGATCTTCCCGGACCAGGGCTCGAACCCGTGTCCCCTGCATTGGCAGGCGGATTCTTAACCGTGGCTCCACCAGGGAAGTCCTAAGCTCATTTTTAGAACCATTTTTAATGGGGCAGGGTGGACAGCGTTCACTTTTCTTGGAGAAATTCAGTGGCATAATAAAATTTTTCAGAACAGCATCACTGACGTGTAATTCACGTGCAATCAATGCACATATGTGGTAAGTTGTGACGTAGGTATCCACCGTGAAAACATCACAGTCAAGGTAAGGAATGCCTCCATCATGCCTCCCCTCACAGAGTGTCCTGCAGCCCTCCGGCCTCCCATCCCCAGCACTTGCTCATCCACTTGTGTCATGGAGACCTGTCTGCTTTTCTAGAGTTTTATGTGATGGACTCATAACCCACATCCTCTTTCTGGCCTGGCTTCTTGCACTCTGTGTAACACGTTTGAGATTCAGCCAGGCTGTTATAAATCACCAGTTCATTCCTTCTTGCCGCCGAGTAATTTGTGTGCTTTAAAAAAGGGAAAAACCGGGGCTTCCCTGGTGGCACAGTGGTTGGGAGTCTGCCTGCCGATGAAGGGGACACGGGTTCGTGCCCCGGTCCGGGAAGATCCCACATGCCGCGGCGCGGCTGGGTCCGTGAGCCATGGCCACTGAGCCTGCGCGTCCGGAGCCTGTGCTCTGCAGCGGGAGAGGCCACAGCGGTGAGAGGCCCGCAAAAAACAAACAAACAAACAAACAAACCCAAAGCCTGGTTTTCATAACAAAATGTAAAAAGGGAGCAAGTTTCCTAATCCTTATCAAATGGGAACGTGGGTTTAAGATTATTGAGAAACGCTGCGTTGGAGTGTGGCCAGAGTGCGTTTCAGCCCTGGGTTCTCTTACCACCATTGCTAAATTTGAGCACATTTGGAAATATTTTAGACCTGCAAGCAGGCAGCCCTGCAGGACGTGGAAACAAGCACTCAGCTGTCTCTGCAACCACAGGCTCTCTGATGAGAGGATTAGTGAAGAAACTGCCTGATGGAGTGTCTAAGAAGCATTCCGTGTGTCTCCTGCTGTCCTCACACCCCCCTCATTTGGTAGATAAGGGGCAAGAGCTATTATCCATGTTGCACAAATAGGAAATGAGGTTCAGGGAGCGTGTGAGGATTGTTACTCAAGACAGAAGCGAGTTAGGGGCTGACTGGGCTGCCTGCTCCCCAGTCCCAGCCTTGCTGGAGGCTTGGCTGACGTTGGAAAGAAAAGTGCAATCATTTCACTTTCACTTTTGTCCGTGTTGGAGCTGTGATAGGATCTTTATACTGGAGGAGTTAAGGTTTTCTTTTCCCCCTTTCTTCTTAAAACTTTCCCCTTTCCACGGGGTTAGGGCCGGCATGTGTCGAGGATTCCACAGCCCAGTGCCCGTGTGGAGCGAGGCTCTTTTCCAAACATCAGGGGGATGCCGAGCTGGGTAAACCCTGGAGGTTTCCCTGGAGTGAGTAGGACGGAAGGACCAAATGAGGATCAAACGGTGTGCCTTACCCTCTTCTGGGTCATGGAAGATTTGAGAATCTGGTGAAATCGTGGGTCCTCTTTCCCAGAAAAATGCACAGACGTGCACGCACATGATTTTGCAACGATTTCAGTGTTTAGACTCTCGAGAGCTGGTCTGTAGGAATGACCTCGGGGTGAGTAGTTTTGGCCTGAAGCGAAATAGTCATGCCTTCAGGAAAACACAAAGCCATAGTCACTGATGAGACAGCGATTCCAGATAAAGGCTGGGTGGGACTGGTGGGTTGGGTAGTGTTTGGATACACAGTCCTCTCTATCAAATATGACTAATACCCACCCCCATCCCCCAACTAATACCCGATTGGGGTGGGGCGTTAGTCTCTGGGAGGCACGATTCCAGGCAGAGGGGGATGTCTGGGGGTGGGTGGGGGGAACAGTGGAAGTAGGAAAGCTCCAGGGAGCCGACATGCCCAGTTTGACTGGAGGAAGACTATGGAACTGTCAGAAACAACAATAGAAAAGGAGGGAGAGGTCATATTGTGGGTGAACTTGAAAGCAAGGTGAGTACTTCTCCCTGCCCCCCCCCCGACTCCCCGTAAAATATTCTGTAATTCCTTTTATTTATTTAACGTCTTCATTGGAGTATAATTGCTTTACCAGGTCTTTTATTTATTTATTTATTTTTCAGGTGGAGGTTTGGGGTGTGTATAGGTGCATAATACATATTTATTGTCACAAATTAAGGATGTTGACAAAAATCAGAAATTCTCGTATACTATAATCTGATCTCTATTAACAGCTGACGTACTTTGTTCTAGTCGGCGAACATTCTTATCCCTCTCCCAGCTCCGAGCCGCCACCCCAGACAGAAAATAAATCCTGTGAATTTACCACAATTTGGATAACTCGTCTGTTGGTGTTCTTCACGTTTATTTAAGGCTCAGCATTATATCCAAGGATTTTTCTTTTTTTTTTTTTTTTGTGATACGCAGGCCTCTCACTATTGTGGCCTCTCCCGTTGCGGAGCACAGGCTCCGGATGCGCAGGCTCAGCGGCCATGGCTCACGGGCCCAGCCGCTCCGCGGCACGTGGGATCCTTCCGGACCGGGGCACGAACCCGCGTCCCCTGCATCGGCAGGCGGACTCTCAACCACTGCGCCACCAGGGAAGCCCCCAGATATTCCTTAATTTTTAAAACATTTACTATTTCTTAGGATAGATGCTTAGAGGGGGAATTATTGGGTCAGTGTATATAAACTTCTGTAGAAGCCTGAGTCAGTAGCTTTTTGGAGGGTTGGCTACCTGCTATCGGATTTTGTTCTGTTTATTTTGCTTATTTACTTTTTTCCTCTTGGTGTCCTGTGTCTGCTCCTCAGCCCATTTCTTAGATACTGGAGCCCCCCAGCCCCCCGCCGCTCCTGGGCCTTTACACTGATCCATTCTCTTCCTGATTTTCCTTGATCATCAGGCAGCCTGTGTTGAGTGTCTGTCACGCACCAACCATTGTGTTTAACAATATTACACATAATTTTCAACACACCCCTGTTGCATAAGGATTCGTATCTTCCTTTCACAGATGCGGACTCAAAGCCGAAAGCTGCTTTCCCAAGGGGACGTCTCTGGGACCGTCTCCCCAGGTCTGCATCTGTAGCTTCCCTCTCTCTACCCAGCTCCGGGGCAGCCCTCGCGTCACCAGCACAGATTCCACTTGGGGTTTCCATGGACACCAAACTGAGTCTGTCCACACTCGCCTAACAACTCTGACCACCAGCCTGCCCCCATGACATCACTGAGCCCATAGGTCACCCTTGATGATGTCTTTACTCTCCTGATTCACCCCACCCGGCTTTGTGCCTAAGTCTGGTGTTGGTCTCCATCCTCCAGCCTCGAGGAGATACCCCTATCTGAAGGCATCCCCCGCCTGGTCTGTCAGTGTGGAATCCCAGCTAGGTCTCTCTGCTTCTCTGTCCTGTAAACTCCCGCCCCAGTTTCTCGGCTAACTCCGGGGTGTGAGGACCAGGAGGTCTTAGTCTCTTCTCTCCCCACCACCTCCAGTGATGACCAGATTGTATTCTCATCTGATTCCTATTTGCTTTCCCATTTCCCCGAGTAAGGATTTTGAGGGCGGAGCCTGACCCACTCAATAGTCTTCGTGTTCCTGTGGACTTGACAGGTGGTTGGGAATCACGGTGTTGTCCCCGAGCTTCCGCGTGCTCAGTAGGATAGCTGCTCTGTCTGCCACGCGGAGCAAGTGGGCTTGAGACTTTGTATCTCTGACGTTATAAGAATGTACCGCGTTAAGTCCGTGAGTTAGAATTCGTTTCAATATAGTGTTCTGAATTGTTAAACTGTTGCCCCATTGTAATCAGATAGCTTTTGCTAGGAACACAATCTCTCCCCCTTTTCCCCAGTTTAGTGGCTTCAAACAACCGAGTCTCTAGCTTGTGATTCTGAAGTCAGACTGTTCTGGTCTGGGCAACTCAGCTGATTTCTTCTGGGCGGGCGGCTGATCTAGAGCCAGCAGTGGGTTAGATGGTGGCCAGATAACCCAGGAGGGCCCTGCTGATGTGCCTGGCAATAGGCATGTGTCTCTCCTCCAGCAGGCTAGCTTGGGCTCATTCACATGGTGGTGTTAGGGCCCCAGGTGCAGTAACCACCCGCCCCCCAGGAGTGGAGGGGATTAAAGCCACTGCTTGCATCACATTTGCTTCAAAAGTCACAGGACCAACAGAGATGCTAAGGGATGGGGAAAGAGACTCTGCCTTTTGATGGGAAGGACCTTGCTATGATTGCAAGAATATGGATGTAGGGAAAAGAATGTGTGGTCGTTTTTACTACCTCACTGGTAATGGAATTCCGCAGTATCTGATAGATATTAGGCACTTACCAGAAATCTGGATTTTTGGATAAATTATTGGCCGCTTATACACATATATACGTATTATATTTATTTTGCAAATAGGGTCAAAGCACGCGTAGAAAAAACTGACCTTCTCTTTCCAGGTCATCTTATTTTTGGATCTTTGATATTAGTGTTATGTAGAGCTCAGCTACTGCAGAGCTGTTAATAAAATGTCAACATCAGTACCTCAAATGCATTTTTGGAAAAGGGAGTTCTTGAAGAATACTGAATTCAATGTAGAACTGAATTAATTGAAACAGATGACCAAAGCCTAGTATTATCGGGCTGTCGCCTGGGGTGCATAAAAAGCTACAGAGGTTTGGTTTGCATTTTAAGAATACCTCATGCACGAAGTCTTTCCATATCTTCATGCTTCATTGTCACTTCTAAGGAAAACACCTACCGACTAGAATTACTTCATTTTTCTGAAGTTGTTTGCTTTTCATTGGTGGGGTTACAATTCAAGCTGCCTAACTTGATTTTACAGATAAGCAGCTGGATTTGGATGACAAAGCAGTGGCTGAAATAAGGAGTCAGGTGGACGGTGTTTATCATTTTTGCATGCGTTTATCATTTTTGCATGCGAGTGTCCGGCTATCCCACTAACGCTGACACATCAGCCTGTATGACATGAAGATGAATCAGGCAAAGCTCCCACCTCCAGGAGCTCGGTTGGTGTCGGGGAGGGAGAGTCTTGAGGACGGTCCTGGAAACACACACGCACTGATGAAGTTTTGCAGGTTATGCAGTGGAACCTCGGTTTTTTTTTTTTTAATCCCTTCCCCCGTTCCTCCCTCCCTCCCTCCCTCCCTCCCCTCCCCCCTCCCCCTCCCCTCCCTTCCCCTCCTTCCCCCCCTCCCCTCCCTCCCCCCTCCCTCCCCCCTCCCTCCCCTCCCTCCCTTCTCCCCTTACCCCCTCCCTTCCTTCCCTTCTTCCTTTGGAGCCTAGATTTTTAACATGGGTTCTTTTTTTTTAAAATAAGTTTATTTATTTATTTTATTTATTTTTGGCTGTGTTGGGTATTCGTTGCTGCACGCGGGCTTTCTCTAGTTGCGGTGAGCGGGGGCTACTCTTGGTTGTGGTGCATGGGTTTCTCATTGCAGTGGCTTCTCTAGTTGCAGAGCACAGGCTCTAGGCACACGGGCTTCAGTAGTTGTGGCACACACACAGGCTCAGTAGTTGTGGCACACGGGCTTAGTTGCTCCGCGGCATGTGGGATCTTCCCAGAACAGGGCTTGAACCTGTGTCCCCTGCATTGGCAAGCGGATTCTTAACCACTGTGCCACCAGGGAAATCCTTAACATTGGTTCTTCATTCAGGAATGACACAGCAAGCAAGCAACACTGGTGCTTTTATCCAGGACATATGCCCAGGTGCTTCCCTGAAGATTCTCACTCCTTAGGTCTTAGGTGGGGCCCAGACATTTGTATTTTGAAAAAGCACACGTGATCTGAGAGGTACCCCTGCTTTATAAAATGTTAGTGTGCATGTAGGTGCAATAATGTGTTTTAGTTAACTTGGGATGGCAGGAGTTGCTGCCTCTTTTACTTCTTAGGCTAGACGGGTGTGGTCAATGATTAGACATCATAATTACAAAAGCAATGCCTACTCTAGAAAATGTAGACAATACAGAAGATCAACTAGAAGCAAAGAAAATACCGACAATCTTCCCCGCCCAGAGGTGACTGCTATTAATATTTTCATGAAAATCCTTTCACTTTTTTCTGGAAAACACACCACAAATGATCATACTCTTGTATGAACTGCTTTTTTCATTTAATATATCCTGATCATATTTTCAAGTTATTAACTAATCTTCCATTTTTTTAAAATAAATTTATTTATTTTATTTATTTATTTTTGGCTGCGTTGGGTCTTCGTTGCTGCGCGCGGGCTTTCTCTAGTTGCGGTGAGCGGGGGCTACTGTTGGTTGCAGTGAGTGGGCTTCTCACCGCGGTGGCTTCTCTTGTTGCAGAGCATGGGCTCTAGGCACGTGGGCTTCAGTAGTTATGGTGTGTGGGCTCAGTAGTTGTGGCACACGGGCTCTAGAGTGCAGGCTCAGTAGTTGTGGCGCACGGGCTTCATTGCTCCGCGGCATGTGGGATCTTCCGGACCAGGGATCGAACCCGTGTCCCCTGCAGTGGCAGGCAGATTCTTAACCACTGCGTCACCAGGGAAGCCCTTCCATGTTTTTTTAAACAGCTCAAGAGTATCTATTGTACATGCTTTATATTATTTCAGTAATATCCTATTCCTGGTGCAGGGATGTTGTTCTTTAGGAGTTGATTGTCTAGTACAAGAACACATGTGAAAAAGTATAACACAATTTAGGAATCGCTATAAAGAGTGCCTTGTTTAAGGGGACTTCCCTGGCGGTCCAGTGGTTAAGACTCTGCCCTTCCAATGCAGGGGACGTGGGTTCAATCCCTGGTCGGGGAACTAAGATCCCACATGCTGCGAGGTGTGTCCAAAATAACCCAAAAAAACCTTGTTTAACACAATCAAGTGAGCTTGGCAAACATTGGCTCATCCAGGTTTATTCCGTGTCACTTCCTGGTGGACCTGCATTTCATAATTAATAACCACTAATACTAACACCATTTACTGAATTTCAGTTACTTAGCAGGTACTGTGCCAGGCACTTTATATAAATTATCTAAAGTTTACAAGCATGATGCAAGATAAGTTTATTTTAAAAATAAATTTTATTGAGACGTAATTCACGTCCATTGTAATTCACCCTTTGAAGGTGTGCAACGCAGTGGTTTGTGGTATATTCACAGGATTTTGCAACCGTCACCACAGTCAATTTGAGAACACATTTATTACCCCACCAAGGAACCCTGTACCCACCCGTCAGCAGCCTGTCTCCGTTTCTTCACAACTCACCCAACCCGAGGCAACCACTCGTGCCCGTTCTGAACATTTCATATACATGGGATCATCCAGGATGTGGTCTTTTGTGACTGACGTCTTTCACATAACGCAATCTGAAGGTTCGTCCGTGTCATAGCAGGTATCAGTACCGCATACTTTTCATGGCCAAATAATATTCAATGGCACGTAATAGCACCTTTTATTTATCCATTCATCAGTGGATGGACATCTGAGTTGTTTCCACTTTAGGGCTCTTATAAATGATGCTTCTGTGCACATCTGTGTCCAGGTTTCTGTGTGGATGTGTGTTTTCACGTCTCTTGGATGGATCCCCAGGAAAGGAATTGCTGGGTCATACGTTAACTCTCTTCTTTTGAGGAACTCCCAGACTATTTTCCGAAGTGGCCACACCGTTTTACATTCCCGTCAGCTGTCTAAGAATTCTGATTTGTTCACATCCTCGCCAACACTTGTCAGTATATGTCATTCTGATTATCGCCAAAGATAGGTTCTGCTATCCCTACTTTTCCACGGAAGGTACCCAGGGTCTAAGCAGTTACCAGACCATAGACAGGTACCTGGTACCCTCAGACCCCAGAGCTCGTCTGCCTGCAACCCACAGCTCTCTGACTCCACTTATCTTGTAATAATGGAAAGAGGAAAACACGAAAATGCATTTTTTTTCTCAGATAGTTCAGTATTTTTTTTCCTGAATTAGTGGGCAATTGAATACTTTGTATGATGGATTTTTGTAAATGACTGGTATTCCTTCTATTAAATGTATGTGTCTGATTTAATTCTACTACCTCTTACAACAAGATTTATGTCCAGGTGTGTATAGAGTACAGGTGATCAAGTGTGGTAAGGCAACCACGGAAATGTCCCTCAATTTTAGAATTTCTTAACTGTGACATGGTCATTCTTAGGCAGAAAAAAGTGGATAAACAGACAGAAACTCAGGTGGGGACGTTTGTTCTGGGGCTCACGTCGTGACAGCTCTTCAGATTAATCCTTACATCTTTAAACATTTACAGGCAGACACATTAGCCCAGCCCCAGACCAAGTAAGCTGGAGTCTTCACCGTTGGCTCTGGGGTGTCTGCATTTCCAGAAGCTCCCAGGGTGATTCTGAGGCTCAGCTAAGGTTGAGAACCAGTGGTTTATATGCACAAAATGATTTGCAGAACTGCAATGTTTTTGAGAAAAGTGACTGGCGGGCCCGGCCGGGCACATCCGGTGTGAACGTCCTCTGTGTTTCTGTTGCCGAGGGTGGGAAGGGTACTGGGGGTGGGGGGTATCGGGGTGGCTTTGGCAGCTGGGAGAGGGCAGCGTGGGTAAAGCGGAAAGGGGATCGAGTAAAGCAGCGTCTGTTTTCAAGTCATGGTGAAGCTCCCTGATAAGGAAATGGTGTTCATGTGCTGTGACATCATGCCTCCCCCAACGTGTTACTTTTTTCTTTTTTCTCGTATTTTGCAACAGAATACAGCCATGGTTTCACGTCTTCTAGCTTTGCGTGCATTACGTAGTGTACAGGCCAGGCCAGAAGCAGTCTCCCTTTTGTGTACCTACACCATGTCATTTTGTGTACAGAACAGAACTTAGAGCACACCTAGCGCGACTCTGTCATTACGAACGTGAAGAAACCAAGGCCTGGAACGCTAAGGCTCCGGGTCTCGCGCAGCAAGGCAAGGACCAGAAATGGCCGTCCTTGGCTAGAGGCTCTTCCGTCTCCACCACAGTTTGTGGTCAGCCCACTGCTATATACGCAGACCCTTTCAACCCATTTTCTCTTTTTATTACATGAATCTCTGGCAAACAAGGCTTCCATCATTCAGATGTTTTTTCAAAAGTTCTCTTTTTAGTTTGTTTCTGATATTTAAGAATGGCCCTGGGGTCATTTTTCTGATACCCTTCATGATCCCTCCCCCCGCCCCCAGTTTTATTGAGCTATAATTAACATATAACATTGTATTAGCTTAAGTTGTACCCCACTTGTTGTGAAAAATTTCAAATCTAGAGAAAAGTTGAACAAATAATACCATGAACGTCAGTATTCTTTTTATCTAGACTGAGCAATTGTTAACATTTTGGCACGTTACCTTTCTTTTTTTGTAATTAATTTTTATTGGAGTAGAGTTGATTTACAATGTTGTGTTAGTTTCTGCTGTACAGCAAAGTGAATCAGTTATACATATATGCACTCTTCTTTTTTAGATTCTTTTCCCATATAGGTCATTACAGAGTACTGACTAGAGTTCCCTGTGCTGTCTCTGAATCTCTCTTTTCTAAACCATTTGAAAGTAAGATGCAGACATCATGACACTTACATTTTAGTAACTCCTAAAAATAAGCATAATTTTCCACATAACCATAATATAATCACCCCACTAAAGAATCTAACATTGATACAATACTACGATGGAGTATACAGTCTATATTCATTTCCTCCAGTTTTCCTGTTAATGCTCTTCATGGCTTAAAAAAAAAAAATCCAGGGCTTCCCTGGTGGCGCAGTGGTTGAGAGTCCGCCTGCCGACGCAGGGGACGCGGGTTCGTGCCCCGGTCTGGGAGGATCCCACATGCCGTGGAGCGGCTGGGCCCGTGAGCCATGGCCGCTGAGCCTGCGCATCCGGAGCCTGTGCTCCGCAACGGGCGAGGCCACAGCAGTGAGAGGCCCGCGTACCGCAAAAAAAAAAAAAAAAAATCCAGGATGTAACTGAAGTTTAGGCATTGCATCTGGTTGCCATGTTTAGTCTCCTTTAATCAAGAACACCCCTCCCCTGCCTTTATTTTGGACCTCGGATATTGTCAGTTTTGAAAAATCCAGATCAGTTATTCTGCAGAATATGCCTTGATCTGGCTGCGGCCAGGTCCTCGTGGGTAGAGTCAGGGGGACAGTTGACATCCTACACGGGTGTTGTGGGTCCTCTCTGAGCAACACGTCAGGTGATGTCAGTGCAAGACCTGGTCACCTGGCCCAGAGGTGCCCACCAGGCTTCTTCGCTGGCCAGGTAGCGGTCTCCTTCGTAACTAATAAGTAATCTGTTGGATGATTCGTAGAGTTTGTGTGATTATCCTTTCTTCCGGGGACCTTTCACCCCGTGGCTTTAGCATCTAAGCTGATCCTTGCCCCAGTCAATTGTTCCAGCGGTGGTTTTCCAATAGATCTACATTTATTTGTTGGTGGCCTGTGACTGTATAACCAAGTAAAGATAATTCAGGAATTATCTGAACCTGGGACTGTTACCTTATTTGGAAGAAGGGTCTTTGCTGATATAATTAAGTCAAGGGCCTTGAGATGAGGAGATTATTCAGGTGGGCCTGAAATCCAATGACCAGTGTCCTTGGCAGAGGGAGATTTGAGACAGAGGAGGAGACACAGAGGAAGAGGTAGTGTGGCCACCAAGGGGGAAGAACTTTGTCACCTCTGTAGTTGCTCACCTACCTGGCTCTTGCGTTTCCTAAAGCAGGGGCTGGCGACTACAGCTCAGGGGTCGGATCCACCATCACCTGTTTTTATGGAGGTTGTGAACTGAAAGTGGTGTTTACATTTTTAAACGGTTGGAAAAAATTAAAAGAAAAATTTGTGACGTGTGCAAATTTTCCTGCAACATTGCAACATTGCTTTCCTGCTTTCCTGCAACATTGCAGACTCGACTCGTTGCTGCTTTCCTGCAACATTGCAGACTCGACTCGTTGCAGGGAGCCCGTTTGGACAGCCAAGTCTAGAATATTCACTCTCTGGCTCTTTACAGAAAAAGTTTGCCCACCCCTGTCCTCCAGGATGGACAGAAGTTGCTTGGACGTAAGCCTCTCTGCTTCCTTACCCTCAGCTATTCATGTGCGTATCTGACTCCACTTCACTCAAACATTTATTTATTCAACAAATATTTATTGAGCATCTACTTCTTCCACCAAATAGGTCAAGGGGCTCAGCCCTGACTGTCCCCCTAAGCTGGTGGAGGAGTGTCCAGAGCATTGGGGACAAGGGGTCCCAGTGGCTGAACGGTCCCCTCAGCCCCACACCTCTCTGTCAAGGGGGGTGGTCGCTGTCGATAGGAAGAAGGCTCGCGCATCCATGGGGTTGACCCTACACCTCGGGCAGGATCGGCCCTGAAGCAGGTGGGCAGGCTCTGCTCCTGAGATGAGGCTTTTCTAACCCTTCTCAGTTTGGGCTCACCTGTCACCGGGCGAGGCTCAGAAGCCCTTGCTCTCTGCCTGTGCCTCTCTGTCTCCACCTGGGGTTGTAAATACATCTGAAGGAGCCGCAGAGGCCCCTTTTTCCTCTTCCGCCACGGTTTCCACTTCCTGTCCCCTGTCCCAGCTGTTAAAACTACATTAGCTAAGGAGGAGCTTGGAGGAACAAGAAATTACAGCAGTCAGCTAGGTGCCCAGGACAAGCATCCTTGCTTTTACAGGACCTCCGTTTTTAATCTTTTCATTAAAATCTTTTCTTTAAATGGTAGGTACTTGTATTGTGCTCCTGTTTTCCAGGTGGCAAGACTGAGGCTCAGAGAGGTGAAGGAATTGGCCCAAGGGAACATGACTGTGAAGCAGGGAGCCTGGAATTTGAACACAGGCGGTTTGATCTCGTGGGGACAGGCCGAGCACGTGGGCATATCCTGTGACCTGAAAGCTGTGTGGGTAGGAACTGTGGCTCTTTTTTTCCGTAATGGCATTTTTGGTCACGCCCTCAGGTACGTGCCAAGGAGAAAATTGGTCACTCAGGCTGACCATCATCTACCAAAGGGACTTGAAAGTTCTAGCAGGCCAGAAACTGGATGAAGGATGGAAGGACTGACAGACGTGCTTTCTGCTGGGGTGGGGTTGTCATCACTTTGTAAAGTTAAGACATCGCGACAACCCAGGATGTTTCTCGACTCGAACCCTGATTGTCCAGAATATCAGGGGACCATACCTTTAGCAGAACCGACCAGCCCAGCAATGCCTGAGGTGTCTGTGGAATGTTAATCACATTTCCAGAAAAGGGGGAGTGGTCAGATAAGGATGGGGAATGTGGAGGCCGGCAAAGCCAGGCAGGATTCTTGACAGAGACGCCCGTGGCCCTCAGGCAGGGACAGGGGATGCTGTACACAGCGGTGACCAGACTCAGCCACGTCCCTGCCCACCTCAGGGGACAGGACAGGTGCTCCTGGGTAATGCTGCCTCGGGCCTCGTTCTTTCCATTTTCGTTTAAGCCCCAAACAGGGAGGAGGGATAAATTGGGAATTTAGGATTAACAGATCCACACCACTAAATGTAAAACAGATAAACAAGGACCTACTGTATAGCACAGGGAACTATAGTCAATATCTTGCAATAACATCATGGAAAAGAATCTGAAAAAGAATATATATAAAACTGAATCACTTTGCGATACACCTGAAACATTGTCCATCAACTATACTTCATTTAAAACAAACAAACGAATATAGGCCAGCCCTAGAAGGTTTTAGAAGAAAAATGAAATATTCTTTAATTTTAAGAATTAGTAAAAGAAGATAATTTTATTTATTTTTTATTGAAGTATAGTTGATTGACTGTTAATTTCTGCTGTACAGCAAAGTGACTCGGTTCTACACATATATACGTGCTTCTTTAATAATTTGTTTTTTTGAGTTTTTATTTTTATCTATTTATTTTTATTCTTTTAACTTTTATTAATAATTTATTTTTTAAGATTAAATAAAACTATAGTATTCAGAAAAGAACAACAACAAAAAGAAGTCCCAAACACTTGAGTGACTTACAGAAAAGTCTGCGTCTCGGGTCAGTTCGCTGCTATTTCTAGGCTGGGAGGGGATGAGGGTAACACCATGTTTTCTGGCTCTGTAAACACTTTGTTAGGAAAGTTTTGTAGAAATTAATAATCAGACACGATATTAATAATACAGAATTAGCTTGGAGTTTCCCGAGAATTTTTCGGTTACAGCTACAGTGATGTCTCAGTAAAAATGAAAGTAAACTGGATCATATAAACCTTTCTCAAGTGTCAATGTTTTCTGTATTTTAGCTTGTCCAATCCTCTACATAGTGCTGAAAGTATCAGGACCCCAGAATATAAAGCATGCTTTGATTCAAATGATAGATTCAAAATACACACTTGTGCAACTCGATGTGGGAATTGCAGCACCTGCACTGTGGCACACTCAACATGGGAATATGTGGAATTTTCTTGTCGTTTTCAGGAAATAAGGTGTCATTGTTAGGACGGTTTCCTGTGGTAAAAAAATTCTCTAATTCGGTTTTAAAATAGCAGCCTTAGCTGTTGTTTTTGACTCAGAAATCCATAGGAAATCTAAAATTGTATCTTTTTTTTTTTCTTTTTATGTGTGTGCCTGTGTGTGTGTGGAAGAATTTTCCGTATTTTCCACAGACAAGAAATGAGCAGGTTCTATTCCTGGTAGCGAACAATGCGATGATGTTTGTATTTTCTACACGCACGTGTGCAGATGCCCTGGCATTAGAAGGAGGGAAACTCTGTGTTGATTTTGGTGACGGGTTACAGGTACAGAAGCCATCCTTCTTATTCTGTGAGCCCCAGTCCTGAGAGCTGGTCAGCCCAGCATGTTTAAGGTTATAATCTGTGGCCGTCAAACGGTTTTTTAACTTGAAGCTTCTCTGGCTTGGACCTCAGGACAAGCTTGCACTTAAAAACAGAGCTAACCATTTCTGGTTTGCTCGAGCCATGCCTTATTCTTTTAAGGAAGAGGTAGTCTGTCCTTAGTTTCTTTACATAAAGTGTCAGGAAAATAAATACTTTGCAAAAGTCTTTGCAGTGTCATTAGAGAAGTTAAATACTGAAGATTCAAAACCTAATCAGAGCGTTCTTAAAAAAAGAAGAAAAAAAAAGGCCAACCGGGGAGGAAGCACTGCTGTTTGTGGGACGGAGAGTGAGAGACTGCCGCTCTGGGGGAGGGGAGGCTGATGCTTTTTGCGAAGGTGGGGGGTGGGCGGGGGAGGGCGAGAGGGAGAGGGGGGGCAGGGGACGGAGTGGGGAGTTGATGCCAAGCTCCCTCAGAGCTGTGGGCACCAGACCAGGTATTCAGGACCTCACAACCCCGTGGTCTTCTCTTCCCCTTTTTTTTTTTTTTTAAATTGTGGTACAGTATATATGACACAATTCACCAATTTAACCGTTTTAAAGTGTTCCAATTCAGTGGCATCTAGCACGTTCACCATGTCGTGCGACCCTCACCATGATCTAATTGCAGAGCATTTCCACCCCGGCAGGAGACCCGCCCCGTTAAGTCCTTCCCCATCTCTCCCTGCCCCGTGCCCGCCTTCCATCTGTGGATTCGGATTCGCCTCTTCTGGGCATTTCCCACAAGCGGAATCATGCAATACGCGGCTTTTGATCTGGCTTCTTTCACACAGCATGTGTTTCCTAGGTTCACCCCTGTTGTAGTGGGTGTCGGTACTTCATGCCTTTTTATGGCTGAATAATATTCAATTGTATGGATGGACCACATTCCATTCATCCATTCGCCCGTTGAGGACATCTGGGTTGTTTCCACCTTTTGTCTGTTGTAAATAATGCTGCTATGAACATCCACGTGCAAGTTGTTATTTGAAAGCCTGTTTTTAATTCTTTCAGGTCCACACCTAGAAGTGGAATTGCTGGATCATGTGGTAGTTCTATGTTTAACTTATTGAGAAACCACCAAACTGTCTTTTCTCTTGCCTTTTAATAGCTTATTTTTTTAAAAAGTTTTATTTATTTATTTGGTTGTGCTGGGTCTTAGTTGTGGCAAGCGGGCTTCTTAGTTGCAGCTCACCGGCTCCTTTCTTGCGGCACGTGGGCTCCTTAGTTGTGGCGTGTGAACTCTTAGTTGTGGCATGCATGTGGGATCTAGTTCCCTGACCAGGGAACGAACCTGGGACCCCTGCATTGGCAGCGTGGAGTCTTAACCATTGCGCCACCAGGGAAGTCCTTCTCTTGCTTTTTAAATGCCCCTCTTAAAATAAAAATTTACCACACGATTGATATTACAAAATAAATTACAGGATGTGTTAAAGAATGGTTATATTTCTAGACTGAATATTAAAAGTCTAAGAGGTTTCTTTGGGGCCAAAATGCACTCAGAATAGTTTGCTAAATGAACAAGCAAACACAAACCACTTATGTTTATTTACTTCCTGCCAGAGTTGGCTTTTTCCTACAATATTCAGCCTTTTGCAAAATCCAGCATCTCTTAAGAGGATGCTTATAAATCGATTATACTGTCACTGTCCACTTTGGTTTTATACTTTCTGGGTCAGACGGCAGCCCTCTAATCTCTTTCGTGATTTGGGTGAATACAGAGTAATCCCAGGGCAGGTCTGAGTTAGTACTCATCTTCCAGTTTATGTTGACTCTGCTTAAATGTCACGGTTCCCCAGGGCAGGTAGATGGGAAATAACATGATTACAGATAATACTGCTGATCTCCCAACATCACATTGGCCGGTGACTTCCTGGTGTGGAAGTGGACATAGCGGAAGATTGGGGCGTGTGCCTGCCTGGGACATAGTGAGCTCACAGGAGGGGACTGGCCCATTCCTGTAGGGGCAGCTCCCACCCCCCAGCTCCTCCCTGGTCCAGCGTCTCCAGCTCCCTGGATTTTGGGAAATAGTTCGAGGGCGCTTCTCCACGAGGGGTCTGCTCTCGCCCAAAGCACTCAATAATCAATATGACGCAGGCATCAGCCAGTCGGCACAGAGCATGTGGGCCAGGGAAGGATGCAGAAGGTTCTGGAAGCCCCCCAGGGCTCAGACTCCATGCACTAGTTGCTGGAACATGGGCTGGTCTCAGGGTCCTAGGGTTCAGATGAAGAGGAGTGGCCCTGGGAGGGCGTGTTAGGGTGTTGACTATTTACCAACTGACATACAAGTATTTTAATATTTTAACAGCTAGCGTGGCTGTCCTGCCAGGCTTGGAGGATTTATCACTAGAAACTATGCTGATACTGCCCCGCCCCAACCAGCCGTCACCAGGAATCTTCAGGACCACGAGTCTGCTGTCTTACTCACTGTCTTTCCACAGGAAGTAGTTACCCGTTTTCCTACTGGGGAGGGCGTTATTTTGCCTACTTACCTGAGGCTCTGACTGTGATGCCCATCCTACCCAGATCAGTCCAGGAGGGTCACTACCATGACTGGTGATTCCTTGTACTTGCAGGAATTCCCTACTCCATGTTTTATCACAGCCTATTTTTTAAAATTTTATTTATTTATTTATATTTTTGGCTGCCTTGGGTCTTCATTGCTGCATGCGGGCTTTCTCTAGTTGTGGCGAGTGGGGGCTACTCTTCATGGCGGTGCACGGGCTTCTCACTGCAGTGGCTTCTCTTGTGGAGCACGGGCTCTAGGAGTGCAGGCTTCAGTAGTTGTGGCTCGCGGGCTCAGTAGTTGTGGCACACGGGCTTAGTTGCTCTGCGGCATGTGGGCTCTTCCGGGACAGGGCTCGAACCTGTGTCCCCTGCATTGGTAGGCAGATTCCTAACTACTGCACCACCAGGGAAGCCCCCCAGCTTCTTTTTTATTTACAACGTCTTTTCATACCTTCCTCCCTGCACACAGGATCATGTGTTCTCCCCAAAATATGCCCTGTCAGTCATCACCTCTATCTCACCATTGCCTCCATGTCATCGTTGGTTAAAATCCTTTCATACTGGCTGAGTATTCTTTCAGGGTCATAGGCTGTCCTCCTTTGGAAGCTGGGGAGAGGGTGGGTGACCCGAGCTGTGCAGTCAGCCTTTTTCAGGGTTGATGTGGACCCCTGGAGAGGGACTCTGGGACCATCGACTCCAAGGCTGCCTGGCCATTCATTCCAGGACTTGGAAAAACGTACCTGAGGAACAACTTCGCACAGGAGGTGAAGGGTGGGAAGATGTGCCCTGGGGTGCCAGGTGAGCCTTGGCCTCAGCCTGGTCTTCTCCACCACTGGAGATGGTCAAGTCCCTTTTTTGCTTCAATTATTTTGAATTAGGTTTTTGTCACTTACGAGAAGGAGGTGGCATGTCTTTCAAGGCACAGGTCACGCACCAGCTCAGGTCATCACCTGCCTCCTTCCCCCCTGGTTCTTTGTTTGCACTGGCACTGTGCTGGGATGGGCAGTTTGTGTACGAGCTTCATCCTGCAAGAGTCAGGGCCCCTGCAGGCCGGGTCCTGGAGGGTCAAGGCCAGGCTGCATGGGTGGTGAGGCTCTGAGTACCGTTCGTTCTTTGGTGACGTTGGGCGAGGGGTAGGGTGCTGGGCTCAGGTGGCCCCAGAGGGCTCCAGAAAGTTCCAGAAGAAAAAAACTCAGCCCCTGGGTGGCTGCGAGCATTTGCATTCACAGACAAAGGGGAGCCAGGGGAGAGGGAGGGGCCAGCAAGAGGGCTGGGGTGAGGAGTGTGGAGAGTCACTCAGACACAAATGGGAGAAAGGAGAATGGATTAAGATATGGTGACATTTTAACACGGAGAGGAAGGAATACACACGTCATGATTTTAATCTCTGCAAAGCAGCAAATCATCAATTTACCAGATGTGTTTTAATCTAAGACTATTTTCCTTAAAACTGCCTTGAGGGTCAAACAGCCACGTCTTTATTTTCCCTCTAAGAGGAGGTCGCCTCTCACCAACTCCTAAGGGGTTTCCTTGCCCGTGTTCTCTTCCCACCCCAACTGATGCTGTGTCCGGTGTCCAAGACCCGAAAGTGCCAATCCTACCTTGTCACCTCTTTTCTTGTTCCCCTGCACAAGCTTCCCAGAGGTTCCAGAGAGAAATCTCTAGTCCTCAGCTTGGCACACAAGGCCTTATGTCCTGTCCCAGCCCAGTACCTAGGGGGCTACGTGGCAGGTAGGCCCGGCCCAGCTGTCCAGACCATCTTCCACCACGGCTCACCTGCTCGCCCCCCGCCCACCCCTCATCCCTACCTCACGCTTCACACCTGCGCAGCACTGATACTTGGTATTTTCTGACAAAACTTGTGCTCTTCTTTCTCTCTAAATCTTTCTACATATTTTTGTTTGTTTGTTTGTTTTGGTCATGCGGCATGCGGGATCTTAGTTCCCCGACCAGGGATCAAACCCGCAACCCCTGCAGTGCAAGCACAGAGTCCTAGCCACTGGACCGCCGGAGAAGCCCTCAATCTTTTTATATATTGTTCCTGTTTAATTCAATGACACTGACTGAGCAGGAAAGAGGGGTCAACTCCTGCCCTTCTTCTCTGGGGAGATTTTCTGGGACCCTTTAGAGAGAGCTAAGAAGCATTGATTACATAGTAAGGATCAGATATGAATATAAATTAATTTTTTTAAAGATTTTTTTTGATGTGGACCTTTTTTAAAAATAAATTTATTTATTTATTTGTTTATTTTTTGGCTGCATTGGTCTTCGTTGCTGTGAGTGGGCTTTCTCTAGTTGTGGCGAGCAGGGGCTACTCTTCGTTGTGGTGCATGGGCTTCTCATTGCAGTGGCTTCTCTTGTTGTGGAGCACAGGCTCTAGGTGCGCGGGCTTCAATAGTTGTGGCTCGCGGGTTCAGTAGTTGTGTCTCGCGGGCTCTAGAGCACAGGCTCAGTAGTTGTGACGCATGGGCTTAGCTGCTCCGCAGCATGTGGGATCTTCCCGGACCAGGGCTCGAACCCATGTCCCCTGCATTGGCTGGCGGATTCTTAACCACTGTGCCACCAGGGAAGCCCCAATGTGGACAATTTTTAAAGTCTTTATTGAAGTTGTTACAATATTGCTTCTGTTTTATGATTTTTTTTTTGGCCGCAAGGCATGTGGGATCTTAGCTCCCCGACCAGGGATCGAACCCGCACCCCCTGCACTGGAAGGGCAGAGTCTTAACCACTGGACCGCCAGGGAAGTGCCAAATATAACTTAATTTACAAGTGCAAATCGACCTCTGCAGTTTCCCTGCAATAGGACCTCGGAGTGTGAGCTGGCTCGCGTATAGTGGTCAGCTCTGAAGTAGTTTGCATACTCTTTTTCACAGATCGGGCCTCACTGTTTCCATATGCGTTATTGTATAGGACTGTATCTATCCGAATAGTGTTTTGTGTGTTATGGACCATGCATGGGACTTTCCACGGAGTCATTCTGAGTATATTTCAGTTTCACCGTCTTGCTGACTTTAGACCTTCCACCTTCTTCAGATTAAGTTAAGGGATGAGGTGGAATTGCGTATATTATACTCGAAAACTCTTGAGAAGGCGGTGGGTTGGAGGGTGACATCCAAGTCCAACAATCACACCTTTTGCTCCAGAGTTTGAGATGAACCTGGGAAGAAGCCGTGGCTTGCATTTGGAACCAGGCAGGAGTGTCTGGAAACATGAGACTCACGCTCCAGAGACATTCAGGGAAAGACATGCCGAGGGAACCAGAGTCACGGGTGCTTGTTTTGTGGAACATCTTTTGGGCTATTTATACTGTTTTCTCTTTTTTTGGCAGCGCCTTGGGCCCTGCAGGATCTTAGTTCCCCGACCAGGAATTGAACCCAGAGCCCCGGCAGCGAAAGCACCGAGTCCTAACCACTGGACCATCAGGGAAGTCCCCTCTATTGTTTTCCTTTCCTCTTATAAAAAGGACTGGCAGAAGAATCTAGTCGGGCTGTGTCTGAGGGATGACAGTTCATAGGTCAAGGGGAATGTGTGTCCAGAGTGAGAGCCGGAGACCTAAGCGTGCCCAGGTGGACACAGCTGCTTACGGGTCAGGAGGAGGAGAGTCCGGGAGGGAATCTGAAAGGGGCCGAGCCAAGGAAAATAGTGTCAGGGAAAAGAGAGTGGCGAAAAGGGCCCGATACCGTGGACAGAGGCCTCCCCGTCGTCGCGAAGTCGGATGAAGCTGCAGGGCGTCCTCCGAGTTCCCTTCTCCAGAGTGGACTTCTGCCAGCATGCACTGCGGGTAGAGGCCAGACTGCAGGGAGGGGACCTGGGGAGGTGAGACTCACTTTTTCAATAATGCAGAGAGTTGGGAGAATGTGGAAGGTTGCTAGAAGGAGAGTGAGGGCTAAGAGAACGCTTTATTGTTTAATTAAAAACAACTTTCTTTTGGAGTGTAGTTGATTTACAAGGTTGTGTTAGTTTCAGGTGTACGGCACAGTGATTCGGTTATACCTATACATATAGTCATTCTTTTTCAGATTCTTTTCTCGTATAGGTTATCACAGAATACTGAGGAGAGTTCCCTGTGCTGGACAGTAGGTCCTCGTTGGTTATCTATCTTATACATAGTAGTGTGTGTATGAAAAGAATGCTTGGAAACTAAACAGAAGGAGAATTCTGCAGCCCGTGTTTAGGCTGGAGAGGCGGTTGAAAAGGAGAGATTAGGAACGGAAGTGCCTGCTGAGGGGATGCTTCATGGAAAAAGGCCCCGGGGGATTCAGGAGGGGCTGCTGAGGCCAGATACAGGACCTCACCGTGGGCAGAGGAGGGGCAGGCGGAGGCAAGCCCGTAGTGTGTCTTCCACGTGTCCTCACGGTGCAGTGGTGCCTGGCCCACAGAGGGTGAGGTCTTGGGGGGCAGGTGGGAGGATGCAGGTAGAGCCCCGAGAGCTGAGAGTTCTGGCTCTGTCTGTGTTCATAGGCAAGGAGGCAAGACCATGTACTGAAGATGCAGGAGGGAGGGGTGGGGGCTTGGAGAGGGAGCTGCAGGTGGGGTGGCAGGGGGACCACTGAGGGAGGCGGGAGAGGAGGATGGAGAAGCAGCCGCGCTGCACGGAAGGCCCTCCGAGGTTGGGGACCAGGAAAGCAGAGGCTACATCCATGGGATGGGGGTGCAGGGGCGCGTCTGCTCCAGGTGCAGCTGCCAGGGTGGGAAGACTTGGCTGCCCAGGGTGAGGGATCCAGGTGGCAAGAGGGTGGAGCTCCTCTCAGTTTCCAGCATTGGTTTTCCAGTCCCCCATGGGAAAGCTCAGCTCCTGCGCGGTCCTTAGACAAGAAGGGCAGAGTGCAGCCCTCTGGCCTCACCCCCAGGGGATGTGCACCGTGCAGGTAGTGACCGTGTGCTAACCCTGGCAGGCAGACATTGAACTCATAATAATAAAATCAGCATTATCGCTATTTTGTTGATCTATTCTATAAAACGCACTGTACTAATTCCATGTCAAAAATACTACTTCTGTAGAAGTTCCATAGAATCGGTCTCTTTTTTTCTTTTCTTCTTTTGGGCCGAGACACGCGGCTTGCAGGATTTCAGTTCCCCAACCAGGGACTGAACCCGTGCCCTTGGCAGTGAAAGCTTGGAGTCGTAACTACTGGACCACCAGGGAATTCCCAAGCTGGTCTCATTAATTGTAGTTATTACATTCCTGTTTGAAGATGCTCGGGTAACGCCAGCTCTTTGCGGGTTGTTATCCCTAGAGATTTGCTGTTCATTTAATGGACTTCGAGCATGCCTGAGCACCAGCTCCGGAGCTGGTCCTCTGGATTTGAATACTGACCTTACCCTCCGTGCCTGACGTGCTTGGACCAGTTACCACGCCTCCGAGTTACGAGGTTAAGTGCACTAACGCGTGTGACGTGACGGCACAACCCCTCAGACCTGGTCAGCTCTCAGTCAAGGTCATGAGCACATCCACGGCCGACAAACATTCTACTATGTACCACGTAGTTTAGACATATTGCCTGATTTCATACAATGGACTAGACACTCCCTTCGTTTTGTCATCGAGGAAGCTGGGGTTCAGAGGACAGAGTTTGCCTTGTCGGCCGAGGGAAGGGCAGAAGGGTTTATGCTCCCAGTTGCCTGGCTTGACTCCATGCACCTGGCTGCCTGGTCTGTACCGTCGCTGTGTCCCCAGAGCCCAGGACGCTCTGGCGCATAGGCGAGGCTGTGAACGCTAGTCTCCTGACCCTGCCGGTTCCTTTGTTTGCTGGGCGCTGCAGCATTTGGCTTGCGTGGTACCACACCCCTCTCATCAGTACTAACCTTCTTGTTGTTAAGCCTTTGTTTGTGTGTTGCCAGTCCCCACCCCCGGGGCTGGATGCAGCAACGGAGGTCCAGCCTGTTAGAATCCAGGTAGCACTTTCCAGAAAGGTTGCTTTGAACATCCAAGGATGAAGCGTCCTGACTTTCTTTGCTTTTAAAGATTCAGGTACCAAATACACCCTTGGCTGGCTCATCCTCTTCTGCTATTGAAGTAGAGTTGATTTACAACGTTGTGTTAGTTTCTGGTGTACAGCAAAGGGATTCACTTATACACATACCTACATTCTTTTTCATATTCCTTGCCATTATGGTTTATCACAGGATATTCAATGTAGTTCCCTGTGCTCTACAGTAGGACCTTTTGTCCATCCATGCTGTAGGTAGTAGTTTGCACTTGCTGACCCCAACCTCCCGGTCTTTCCCTCCTCCAACCTCCCTCCTCCTTGGCAACCGCAAGTCTGTTCTCTATGTCTCTGAGTCTGTTTCTGCTTTGATCCTTCTTAACTAGGATCAAATGTATGAAAGTGTTTTCACGTTGGCAGCTCACCTGGAAGTGAACATGCGGCCCGCTTCCAGGACTGTTGCTACTTTCGTTTTTGGAGGCTCGTAGCTCAGAGGACAGAGCACAGGATGTGGGTTTGAGACCCTGAGCTTCCCGGGCCTCTGCTGCCTCACTTATAAAGCTGGAGCGATGCTCTCCCCAAGGTCACGAGAGACGACCCGTCGTAAGGGCATTATCATTGCAGAGGACCATGAAAATAAAAGGGGGCATCTGGAGCGTTTATTAGCAAAAAGCAGGGGTTGGAGCAGAGCCCAAGGTGCCAATTCTAACACAGAGTTTCAAAAGAATATGCCCGAGATTCTACTTTTGTTATCTCTGAGTGATGAGCTTACGGGTAATTTCATCTCCTCGGTTTTGCCTATCTGCATCTCCTAGTTCTGCTACTATGAACGTTTTTTTTTTAACTTAGTTGAGTCATTAAAAAACAAGTCATTAAAGACATCCAAGAAGGAGGTTGTCCTTACACTTTGATATTTAGTTGATACTTGAGGACCATTACTGTAAATATCTGATACTATACAATAGATGTAGCTAGGTGATGGTATAACTAATATAAAATAACAGGATGGTTTCCATTGATTTTTTTTTTGTTTTTGTTAAGGGTTGTGGTTTTCCTGCCACAGTCTGATAGGTGGTTTGGTGCCTCATCCGGCCTGGCTTCTCGTGTGTGGCTTGCTCATCAGGCCTACGAGAAGCTAAGGTCCCCTGGGCTCTACCCACTCGACTCCCAAGTTTGTATCCAGACGATTATAGTGAAACGATTTTGCAAGTTCACTGTAAGCATGGATAACCATGATACACTACAACAGAGTCACAGAAATTCCATGTCATCTGTGACCTTTTGGTCTTAACATTTCTGGGAAATTCTTCATGTTCTCCCGGACCTGGCCTTCTCAATTTATTTTTCAAGAGATGTCCCTTTGAAATTGTTGAAGAATAGTGCACACTCGTTGTTATTTCTGCTTCTTTCAAATTGCTCATTATTCAAAGTCGCCATGTTCCAATATGGCGTTGCTCCTGCCTTTAGGATGGTCCGGCTACTCTTCAAATTCTGTGGGTCTGGGTCACCTGGCAGTTAAGGTTGACAGGGATGAGCCCCAGCCAAGGTCCCCTGGGGTCCCAGGCTCGGCCCACGTTCTTTCCGCTCACCCCACATTGGTCATGAATGTTTCTATTGAACTCAATGGTCTCGAAATGTGTTTGTCCATGTACTCCTCTAAAAATAATTTTGAAAAATTGTGTTCTCTCTTGCATAATTCCTAGTGAACATTTAACATTTTTCATCATAAGTTTAAATACTAAATTTTGAAAACGTGTAATAAATGTTAAGTCCCTTGTTTAAGGATTCTCAACCAGAGACCGTTTTGCCTCCCAGGGAAGCATTTGGGCAACATCTGGAGGCATTTGTGGTGGTCACAACTCTGTGTGTGTGTGTGCGTGTGTGCACGCGTGCGCGCGTATGTGCGTGTGCGTGTGTGTGAGTGTGCACGTGTGCGTGCGTGTGCGTGCGTGTGTGCGTGCGTGCGTGTGCGCGTCTGTAGATCAGGGACGCTGCTCAACATCTTATGATGCAATGCGCAAGAAAGAATTATCAGGGCAAAATGTCGATGGTGCTGAGGTTTGGGAAACTTTGATTTGAATGTACCCTAAGGAATATGAATATCATGGTGCTTTTCAGCGGCATCCACTCAAAAAACATCATCATCTTCTATAACATTGTTCTTTTTTCTCCCTGAAATTGTATTTCCATTCTTACTCCCCACAGAATTTTATCCTGACGAAATATCTTTATGTTTGAAAGCCTTACTAGTTACCATGTAATTCTCTGCTACAAAATTCTGCATGTAAATTGAATTTGTTTTCAATTCCTACAACTGTGAGGTACTAAAGGTTAACACTTTCCTCCCATATCGAGGTAGCATTAGAAATCGATCAAATACCGTATGTGCATATTACAACATTCGATAGATAGATAGAGTTTTATTTATTTTTAAAGTTTATTTGTTTTATGTATTTATTTTTGGCTGCGTTGGGTCTTTGTTGCTGCGCGCAGGCTTTCTCTAGTTGTGGCGAGTGGGGGTTACTCTTCGTTGCGGTGCGCGGGCTTCTCATTGCAGTGGCTTCTCTTGTTGCAGAGCACGGGTTCTAGGCATGCAGGCTTCAGTAGTTGTGGCACGCGGGCTCAGTAGTTATGGCTCTCGGGCTTAGTTGCTCCACGGCATGTGGGATCTTCCCGGACCGGGGCTTGAACCCCTGTCCCCTGCACTGGCAGGTGGATTCTTAACCACTGAGCCACCAGGGAAGTCCTGATAGATGAGTTTTAAACACAGAAACCTCTTGGTTGAAATTCATTTCTTCACAGGATAAATTGTGGAGGGATCTTCAGGGACCTGGTAGATAGTCTCTGGTGACTTGGAGATTTTCACCCTGGGGGCCGGGTAAGACTCCGGGGGTGGAGAGGGTGCCTTTGAAGTAAGGTTGGAGAATTGCAGTTGTGAATGGGGTAGAAAATTAGAATGTGTACGATGTTTACTCAGGTAGACCAATTTTAGCAAAGAAAACATACGGACACTGAGGATTTCGAAATGGATTTTCTCAGAACTATCCATGCCCACACCCCCCCGGAAAGTCTTCATGTTATTTGTATATTGGTTGGATTTAACTCGCTCGAGGTCTCCGAGTAACTTAGCAACTCTCTTCTTTTAATGATTCAGACTGTTTCTGCACACAGCTAAAGCATGTTAAAGAGACCTAAGCCAGTGTGTATTATGAATACTTTATAAGACCAGCAAGTGGAATTTCTCACAGGGAGCATCATTATAGCAGAGGTGGTCTAGCGCCGTAGTTGACTGTACTAGTTCCCGAATCAGACACAACATTTGTTCTATACTCCATCATTACCAGCTGTGCAACCTGGGGGCAGATTTTTACCAGTTCTGCTCCACAGCTTTCTCACCTGTAAAGTGGGACTAAAAATAGATTTCTCATTGGGTTGTGAGATTTAAATGAGGTCATGCATGCAAAGCACTCAGTGCATGCCCCATATATGCTAAGTACTGGGTAAATATTGTCACCTTTAGATATTACAGGGTTTGCCTCCAGGAAAGAGCTCTCTAAAGGAGATGGGATCATCATTTCAGCCTTATTTCTTCGATCGTGACCCTTCTGTGCACAAGTTACCGTACTGCCCACGCTGATTTTATGGCCAGCTGTAGACCTTTGAGATTCCAATTGACCGTGGGGCTCTGGAGCCACCCACAGCAGCAGGGTGCTCTCATTTTCCCATCAGCCTCTCAAGGACAAATGTAAACCCTCTAAGAACGCCTACCGGAGGGTGGCCCTCTGAATGCCTGAAGTCGTTTTTAATATTCTCAGAACACTGTCTAGGAGCTGTGTCAGGTGGATGGACACCATTCAGAGTCTCCTATGGGGTCATGTACACAAAACCCATGTAAAGGCACGGCTCCCGGTAACAATACAGGCACCTTAATCCTCGTATCGACAACTGTTCTATTGGGTTACACAGTTTTCATCTCAGAGGAATGGTCTCGACATTAAACTGTCCAAACAGTATTTATATCTGTGGCTGCCCTGCAAGATCACTTAACCCCGCACAGCCGTTTAAAAGTAGTTAATGACAGAAGCGGCCTGACTTGCCCCAATGAATGATGGCCCAAGTTCGACCTGGGCTGTCACGGTTTTATGGAGGAAGACGGTTTGTCCATCGTCGGCTTCAAGCACAGCAGGTGATTTGAAATGAAATGAGACGGTTTCTACAAGCAGATTGATGTGGGAATCTTGCCTGCTCTTCCCTTTGACCCTTGACAAGTTGACACTGCAAAGATTGTGACTTTAAAAAATGATTGGGCGCAAATGCATTTAGGTAGATGATTTACTGGGCGCTGAAGCAGGGACGGTGCCTGTGGAGTGATGCTGGGTGGGGAGGTAATTGTTAACTTTAACAACTCAGGTTTTCCGTTTCTGTATCTTATTAATTGTCCTGCCAGGAGAATCTGCTAGTGACCCTTGATCAAGTCATCTATATTCTTGGTAAGAGATCAGGGACCCAACTGCCTGGTCAGACACCAGGTAACCAACATCAAGATGAAGAGACTCAGGACTTCCCTGGTGGCACAGTGGTTGGGAATCCGTCTGCCAATGCAGGGGACATGGGTTCGAGCCCTGGTTCGGGAAGATCCCACATGCCACGGGGGCAACTAAGCCTGTGCGCCACAGCTACTGAGGCTACGCTGTAGAGCCCACGAGCCACAACTACTGAAGCCCGTGCGGCTAGAACCTGTGCTCCGCAACAAGAGAAGCCACCGTAATGAGAAGCCCGCGCACCAAAACGAAGATTAGCCCCTGCTTGCCGCAACTAGAGAAAACCCGTGCGCAGCAACGAAGACCCAATGCAGCCAAAAATAAATAAAATAAAATAAATTTATTAAAAAAACATGAAGAGGCTCTGTCTCTTATTTATGTCATAAATACTCTTACTTACGATAAACTTATCAAAAGGCACCGATTCAGTTGGTCATTTTGGTAGAAAACCCACAGCTTGCATAGGAGGACAAGAAATTGTGTTCACTTTCACGGATTCCCTTTTTTCGTTTTGGTAAATGTGGTTAATCAAATACGGGGGGAACACTGTGATTAGAAGGACGATAGATTCAATTTTTTCATCATCGAAGAGTTACCAGAGATACCAGGGGAAAAAAGAAAATCCTGCATTATCAAAACTTTTTTTCTAATCCTTTGTAATCACATTTATTTTCACAGCAGATATTATGTAATACTTGATGTGTATGTAAAATATTATGTAATATTTTAATATGTAATAATTAAGAAAATATTTTTCACATTATTTTGACTGTATTCTTCTGACACAGTTTTTTCTCTTAGAAGCGAAGTTGTGTCATGAATAAGTGTTATCTTACATCGAATTTAAAAATCAACCGTTTTCCAAAACAAGAATAAAAACGACAGTCAGGAAGACGATTTTTTAAAAGCGGTTATCTCAGCTCACGATTATGTAATATTTACACCTAGATTATTTTAAATGAACCTGGCAATTAATGTTGGGATTTGCATCGAAGTAGCCACACTCTTGAACGTTTGCCATAGAACCTGGGCCTTTTGTTGCAGCTTTTGTGTTTCTGTCTATTCTAACCACTTTGTTTGAAATATAATTTTGAAGATGCTAGTAAAAAGTATAACAAATTCCTTACTGGTCTCCGTTTAAATTATTTACTACCCTTTGGAGCCATATCTTCATTGAACTATGTTTAAAGTATTTTGCTGGAATGTTTCTTTATGTTGTCCATCGGGTTTAATAGACGTGCCATTTAATAAGTTCGCTACCTGTAAGGATAGACTATTTGACCTCCATGCCCTACCACTGGTAGACGTAGTATAAGATTGCTTTGTGAAATAAAGCTGTCGGTAACATCAACAAAATAAAAAATGATCGTATTCCAATACTCTCCGCTGAGTACTATGACAGCACTGAAATATGGAACAAAATTGAAAGTAGATTAGTTTTGGGTCTTAAGTCATGTTTTGACAAGAAATAAGAGAGGAGAACGTATCTTTGAACTTTCAGTTTTAAAGTTTTTTAATGAAAAGAAGGTTCCTTCTTTCTTTATCACACCATGGCTGTATAACCTGAAAACAAGCCATTCTCTTACTGTGAGGGATATAAATACTGTTCTGTCTTTATATTAAATACCAGAAAGGAAGCTCACACAGGGCGAGATGGCTTGACACTTGTAAGTGAAGGCGTGTCATGCTAATAAAAGGGCTTATTGAAGAGGATGGAAGCTCAGTTCATTAATAAGCTACGTACTTTTAGGGTACGTAAGGCACGTAAATGCTGTGGACAAGCAGGCCACGCTTGCTGTAGTTTCTGTTCACCTTCTGGAATGGTTCGCATCTGAAGAGGAAGAATAAATATTTCCGGGGTGGGGAGAAAGCCTGGCTGGTGATTGCTTTTGACCTGGAGGAATTTGAAAATTGAGGCGACTTGCAGATTGTGAAATGGTTCCTTTCACCTCCGTGGTTATTTATTAATCGGGTGAAATCACTGCCGATCTGTGGCGTTGACGGTCAGCAGAGGCTGTGGGCTGAGGACCCTGACCCTCCCCTCCAGGGATTTGTAAACATTCTGTGTCACCAAAGGTGGAGCTCTTGAAAATGCAGCGCCCACTTGCCCTTCGTTTCGTACACAGGGTGATTACCAAGGGGGCAGGTTAAGCAGCGCCCCCGTTCATCTCAGAATGAACTTTTCTCTTTTCACATCTTTCCCTTTAAAACCAAGGATGCAGAGTCTCTGCACACATCCCGGCTGCCCTGCCGGCTCTCCAAGCTCAGCGGCCTTCCCTCTGCGCAGTCAGGGCAGGGCTCATGTCTGCGAACCTTCTCACTACGGCTTCTTAAAAAAAAGTCCAAATGGACTTTTTTCCCCATAATAAATGCGAATTACATGGTAACATCGGGCTAACACTGGTCAGACTCTCATGGGATTCTGTAGTTAGTTATGAAAAAAGCAATCCTCTTGTCCTAATCTTAAATTGTCCATAGTCAGGGGTTTTAAAAGTAAGTTGAAAAAGTAAAGACTCTATGGGCTAAAAGTTCTGAAAAGAGTTTTCACGAGGGTTCCAACAATCTCTCCTGAGGTATTTTAAGGCTGTTACAGAGAAAAAATATTTTAAATTTTAGATGAATATGAAATATAGCTATGCGTCTTAGTTGAGGTGGATGCCAAGTCTTGTGGAGGGTCCCGTAATACCAACCCTTAATTTGTTCCATTACGTGGCTTTAACCTTGACTTTGCTAAATATTTGTAAACAGGACAGTGAATTACTGTGGTCGTTATGCTGGTGTCATTTGTCATCACTGGTCCGGGCTTGATTCCCGAGGGTGGAAGGTTGTTGAGTGATAACTATATAGTCACCAATGAACAAGACCAAGTTTACATGTGTTTTATTCATGTTTTTTCTGTCAAATGTCAAAATCCAAGAGGATCTCTGAGCATCCTGGGAAGGGTCAGTAAGTGTGCTCAGAGTCCCAGAGGGCTGGGAACAGTCACACCTGGTCATACCACGTCCCTAGTGGGTGGAGGTCACCTAGAAGAGAACAAAGCTGGGAAAGAGGGTGTCTGTGTGAGGTACCCAGAGGTGAGGTCAATTTTAGCATTCTAGAAGATAAGTGAGAAGGGAAATATGGATAGAAAATTAATGGTAGCGAATGAAATAGTACCATTTGCAGAGACATGGATAGACCTAGAGACTGTCATAAAGAGTGAAGTAAGTCAGAAAGAGAAAAACAAATACATAATATCGCTTATATGTGGAATCTAGAAAAATGGTACGGATGAACTTATTTGCAAAGCGGAAACAGAGACACAGACATAGAAAACAAACTTATGGTTCCCAAGGGAGAAAAGGGGGGATGGGGTGAATTGGGAGATTGGGATTGACATATATACACTGATGATACTATATATAAAAGAGATAACTAATGAGAACCTGCTGTTTAGCACAGGGAACTCTACTCAATGCTCTGTGGTGACCTAAATGGGAAGGAAATCTAAAAGAGAGGGGATATATTTATACGTATAACTGATTCACTTTGCTGTACAGCAGAAACTAACACAACATTGTAAAGCAACTATACTCCAATAAAAATGAATTAAAAAAAGAACATTAACAGTAGCTGTAGTGTATGACAGGAAAGGGATGTGGACGTCATTCCATGGTGAAGAGCTCCCTATTCAGGCAGATGAGGGGACAGTTTTCACAGGGCACCCATCCTGCTTTATGAAAAGCATAATGCACTTGTGTGTCAGCCCAGGGTTCAGGTATTAATTCTGCCAGCTGATATCTGTGGTACCTTTAGCATAAGAGGTGAATCTTCTGAGCATCGAGTCTTCAATCTGTCGAATGAAGATGAGACCACAGCGGCTGTGCTCACTGTGAATTAGATGAGGTAACTGCCCCAGAGGGCCCAGATTGGGGGCTGACACCTGCCCACTGCCCCCAGAACACCGTGGCCTCCCCTCCTTCTTCCCAGTTCTGCAGTAAGGATGCCAACCACTTCTTCCCCTCGGATTTCTTGAGCCCGATGGGGTCCATCCCATTCTTGTGAAGAAACGTGTTCTAGAAGTTTCTTCACCTTCCGTAACCCAAAAGTTCTTATTCCAATTCCATTTAACTCTGCTTGCTTAAGAAGTCCAGACTAAACCCTTAATGTCGTTGAATTTTAGAGATGACCTCTGTGTGGTAGCTTTGTAATCAAGCTGGAGTTAGCATTGTTTTAAAAATCATGGGCTGAAACAGATAACCAACAAGGACCTACTGTATAGCGCAGGGAACTCTGCTCAGTATTCTGTAATAACCTAAATGGGTAGAGACTTTGAAAAAGGATAGATACGTGTACACGTATAACTGACTCGCTGTGCTGTACGCCTGAAACTTACACGATATTGTAAATCAACTATACGTCAATTAAAAAAAGCTTTTTAAGAAATGGGCCACAGGGCTTCCCTGGAGGCGCAGTGGTTGAGAGTCCACCTGCCGATGCAGGGGACACGGGTTCGTGCCCCGGTCCGGGAGGATCCCACATGCCGCGGAGCGGCTGGGCCCGTGAGCCATGGCCGCTGGGCCTGCACGTCCGGAGCCTGTGCTCCGCCAACGGGAGAGGCCACAACAGTGAGAGGCCCACGTACCGCAAAAAAAAAAAAAAAAAAAAAAAGAAATAGGCCAGAGGGCTTCCCTGGTGGTGCAGTGGTTGAGCGTCTGCCTGCCGATGCAGAGGACACGGGTTCAAGCCCTGGTCTGGGAAGATCCCACATGCCGCGGAGCAGCTAAGCCCGTGCGCCACAACTACTGAGCCCACGTACTGCAACTACTGAAACCCGTGCGCCTAGAGCCCGCGCTCCACAATGAGAGAAACCACCGCAATGAGCAGCCTGTGCACCGCAACGCAGGGTAGTCCTTCCTCGCCGCAACTAGAGAAAGCCCGCGCTCAGCAACGAAGACCCAACGCGGCCAAAATAAATAAATAAAATAAATTAATAAATAAAATACCTTATTAAAAACAAAACGAAAAGTAAAATGGGTTGGAAAGAGCAGGAGAGCTGCGGAGGCTGTTCTGAGTGCCTGTCCGGAGGGGTCCCCTGCAGGGCATGAGTGACAAGAGTGAGTCCCGCCACCAACGATGGGACCGGTGGCGCCTGGGGTCGTGTTAATTCAGCTCTAGCCTATGGGACACTTGCTGAGCCAGGACTTACTTCTGAAGTGTCATCCAGACACGATTAACCTCTTCACGACCTGCAAGTGCAGAACCAGCAAGCGAGTTTAAAATTCTAGTAAGGAGAGGCAATGTAAAAGTGGAAAAAAATTTTTTAAATGGTGAACAAGGACATGTGCTGTACTTGGTCAAGGGACGGGTCCTCAGCTGGGTCATAAATTCAATTTGCTACAAGGGTCAGGATAAGAACTCCAGGGATTTAACATCATAATTATTTTTTGGGGGGGAGGGCAGCACTGCACGGGTTGTGGCATCTTAGTTCCCCAACGAGGGATCAAACCCAGGCCCCCAGCAGTGAAAGCTCGGAGTCCTAACCACTGGGAAGCCGGGGAATTCCCCATAATGGTTTTAGAGGTCTTTAGTTTTTTTAAGAATCTTCTTTATCACTGTTAAAGTCAGAGGTAAAAACAACAATAATAATAATTATTATTATTTAATGATATATATACATGCTCCCTATGTGTCCGGCACAATTCAACGTGATCTGTACCTATTAACTTATCTAAACTTCATAACACTCCCATAAGGTAAGAATGATCATTTCTCCTATTTTATAGATGTGGAAAATGTGTTCGTGCCGTAGGTGGCAGAAATGGAATTCAAAACTGGGAAGTCTGGCAGCAGAGTCCATGACTCTTATAGTGCCTGGCATGAGGCACTGTTTTGTGATTCAGTCACTCATTCATTCACTCAATCATTCGTGATCTACTATACGCTGGTTACTGAAGACACTGGGGACTAGAGAGGGGACCACAAGAAGACATTGCCTTCACAAAGCGGAGAGATGGGGGAGATAGATATTAATCATAATCATATTAGTAATCATAAAATCGCAATATTGGGTAAATGTACAAGGTGCCAAGAAACTCACAGTCGGAGACTCTGACTTAGTAAGGGAAAACTTCCTTGAGCAAATGGAGCTTGAGCTGCGGATCTGAACGATGAGTACAGTTATCCAGGCAACTGGGGGCGGAACTAGTGCCTCGAAGCCCCTGTGATGCGTGGGCTGGAAGGTGGAAGTTGAGTTCGGAGTCCTTGTTATCAACACTTTTAGGGATGCAAAGAATATAGTCAAACGAAAATATCTTTGGATGAAATTTCGCAAGAACCGCTGCCATGTTCCACACCTATTGTTCTCTTGTAAAACTGAGCTTTTCCTGACCGTGTTCATTTCACTCCTTGTAGAGTACCATGTTATGTTTATGAACAAATGCATTTAAAATCATCTTTTGGAACAAAACCATTATTCAAGAGAGGACTGCTCTAGTGTGAGTATAATTGCTTCTAAAATGTCTGCTTGTAGACAGACTTGTATAAACCATCATTAATTCTTTGTATAACTAATATATAAAATGCAGAGTTTCCATTAATGGAAAAGGAACCTCAAGCATCACACTGATAATATCAATAATATGCATTTGTAATTACATACTGTAGATAACTGTAAAGGCTACATTTTATTACATTAATAAAACTCCTGAAGCAGCCCAGCTCCGGGTAGAGGCAATATTATTAGGGCTCATGGCTTCATCAGCTAAGAGTCTGTCAAATCGCTGTTAGCTGTAGCCAACACGCAGCACGTTGGGAAAACGTTTCCCCCCATAAAATAATGATTTATTTTTCAAGATAAAATACTGGATGTTGATGGAATTACACACTACCTGAGAGCTATGGGCATAACAAAGCAGAGATAAAAATCAAACTCAATGGAAACAAAAAGCAGATTGGGAGAACTTGTCCTTCAGGCAGACGGAGCAATCAGGTTCTGTCTCTGACGATGTTAAAAATAGCTTCCTTCCTCAGTAAACAGCAGGTACGAGGGGGATCTCATAAAGAGAATGTTAATTTCACAGAGGCAATGTGTATAGGGTCCCAAATGTTCCTGGGTCAGTACCTTGGTCACACTGACGGGTAAAATGACCAGGGTGCTGGACTGTCTGGGCCAGTCGATAGCTCTTTAGGTGTCTGCCCATCGCCCATTAGGGAGCAAGACCGGGTGGATTAGTTCCAGCAGCTTCTCAGATGCTCTAAGGACGCGTCCCCGTCCCTACGTAGAAATGGGAGGCAGTGGCTTCATTTCCATCTGGACCAGGGAGGCTTCCAGATCAGGAAAGAGCTGGGATATGTTCAAAACAATGTAGAGGCAGCAGAGGATTCTGTGCTACCTGGACTGCAAAAGTGTTGGTAGAAACAGACGACATTGCTGTAAACTAAGCCAATGAAGCGACTACAGGCTACAGGGCTTCCCCGGTGGTGCAGTGGTTAGGAATCTGCCTGCCAATGCAGGGGACATGGGTTCCAGCCCTGGTCCGGGAAGATCCCACATGCCGCGGCGAACGAAGCCCGAGAACTACAACGACTGAGCCCACGTGCCACAACTATTGAGCTGCGTGCCTAGAGCCTGTGCTCCACAACAAGAGAAGCCACCGCAATGAGAAGCCCGTGCACTACAACGAAGAGTAGCCCCCGCTCGCCACAACTAGAGAAAGACGGTGCGCAGCAATGAAGACCCAACGCACCCACCCCACCAAAAAAAAAAAAAGAGAGACTACAAGCTCCAGATCGTCATCTGACCCAAATTCAGCTCTGGGAGGATTTGAGGGGTTAACCAGGGAGGTGTCAAAGCATAATGTTTCTGTTGGAAATACCACCCTGAACTCCCAATGAGCTTTCCCATTGATGAACTTTGAAATGAAATCCAAACATTCTCGGCTGCAGGGAGAAGTTGATGGAGAGGTTTTTTTTTTTCTTTCAATACACAGCCAGCTTTGAACTAAAAATCAAAGTTCCTTTCTGAATGTCACATTCTAATCATCTTCCCAGAACTCTCACTTTCTTCCATTTTACAGAGTTTTATGATAGAGCACAAAAAATGAGATTGATCTGCTGTATGTGTGGTCTACACAGGGGTATGTGGACGGGCTTCAGAGTCCGAATTGTTGTGTGCATGTGTTTTTCTTCCAGGAAGAGGGTCCAGGGTTTTCCTAATGTTCTCTCCAGAGGGTCTGTGAGCTCCCCTCCCCACATGTAAAAAGTATGAGTACCACACAGACACAGCATGTGACACAGGTCTGCGGTCCTCTCCCTGGGATGCCTTTCCTTATAAGGCTCAGAGGTGGCAGCATAGACACCAGCATGCAGCTGCCCCATTTTCCTGACCTGAGAGAACTCTCAAGGGTAAACATAACAAGAGGAGATCCCATCAGTAACCTTGCTTTGGCTTAGATAGATCGTGGATATGGGTGCCATCAAACCTCCCTAAAATAGCCCTGGAGGGGGAGAACAAGACTGAAGGAGCAGTCCTGGACTTGAAGGTCACGAAAATTGAAAGACGATAGTTGGGTGTCCTTTTCTTAGGGCGCTGAGCACCATGCCAGGAAGGCACAGAGCTCAATCATTGCCTGAATCAAAAGCACTTACATTTACATAGCATAAAATCGAATCTAATTTCCCAAGGTATGACTAATACTTGATTTTTCTACAAAGTATCATTATTTAAAGACTATATAAGCTGCCTTAAGAAATTACTTCTTCCGAACAGAAAAAGACGTTAGTTTCTTTGAATCAACACCGAAAGATCTCTTTCGGTTCTTCCACTCCTTGGAGGATTAAAAATAACGGAAAAAGGGGAAGTTGTCTTACACATGTAGATTCAGAGGATTTTAATTTTGCTAATTAAGTATCACTTTCATTTTCTGTGAAAGTATGAGAAATAGGGATCCTCGCTTGCAGGTTCTTAACCAGATGCACCCTGGATAACTTTTTCTACTTTAAACATATCTAGCCAATATAAGCGTTTTAAGTAGCAAACGCTGGGTCTTCCTATGGCTGAGTACGATGAAATTTCTCAAGATAAACTCATGTGTTTAATGGTCTATGTAATGTGATACCTGGATTTCTTAGTGATGAAAATAAGCCTGTGCTTATGTCTTAAAAAACAACCATTCAGTGGGCTTTAGATGAAATATATTTTGCCTATCATTTTCTTTCCTTTTAAAAGTTTCCATAAAATTAATAATTATTAGGTGACAGAAAGCAAATGTGCACAGTTTCAGGCTGTTCTACGTGGGAGAGGATGATGGATAGGAAGGGCTTGGTGGCATCTGACAAATGTCATCAGACATAACGCAAATTTTGTGGGTGGACTAAAATATGAGAAGTATCTGCCCGCCTGTTTTGGTTCATTTTTCACAGTTCAGTTTAAACTGTGAGACTCTCTTGAAATAGAAAATAATCTCCCGGGTAAAACAGGAACAAAGTGTTTACAGTGTAAGTCCAGGTTCTCTCTGATAATAAGTAACTTTAGAAGGCCTATTAGTTGATCAATTAAGTAACCAATTGATTACTTATGGAGTAAGTAATCAATTTATGGAGCATCTATTTTTTGCTTAGTGTTTCTGCTAAGTGTGGAGAGGAACATGAGACACATTTAACGCATAATTTCTTAGTTATATTCATGTTACCTTTTGTGCCTTAATGTGTGTGTGTGTGGTGGGGGGTTCAGGGTGGAGGAGAAAGGGTCCTAGTGGGAGCCATGGATGGGAAGGGGTATCTAAAAGCAGTTTGTTAAGTGTTTTAATGTAAACACTTCTCTCTCACTTTCTGAAGAATCTCTGATGCAAAAGGACTAAATGCAACTCCCTTCATCTGGCTGCCCCTCACTTCCTATGAGGCCAGGTGCTTGAGACACCTGGAGTTCCTTTTATAAAATGTTTTCATTCGGTCAAAGTTGGTCCAGATGGGCCAAGGTTTGAGCAGCCCTTAGGCTGCTAGTTTGACTTTTCTCGTTCTCAAGGGTGATGTTTGCATGTTTTCTTCCTCTGCCTTAAGGGAAAGAAGGTGTCAAAAAGACTTGAAAACCATGCAGACCTTCTGGGAGCACACAGCCTGTTGGGGTGCAGGGTTGTCTTTTGGGACAAAGGTGGGACTCAAGCACTAGAGCAGCTTAGGACTGGGGGCCCTTCTCCTGAGCATTGCATTCACTTCCAAGAACACTGTAGGAGTCTATATAAAGGGGATGAGTTTTAAATACTCCAGGTGAGATGGGGGCTGAGGAAGTCTGACTCAACAAAGATGAAATCTACTACACTTTGGGTTGTAGTTCCCGCAGGAGAAAAAAGATATTTCTGGAAACTTCTTATTCTGTGTAGTTTCAGGGTTTTGACACAGTGTCTGTTTATATAGTTTATATATATACATTTAGTTTATAGTTTATATATATATTCTCCCAGTTTTAGTGGGATGTAATTGACACACAGCCCTGTATAAGTTTAAGGTGTGCAGCATAATGATTTGACTTACATACATCACGAAAATATTACCACAGTACGTTTAGTGAACATCCATCATCACATATAGATACAAAATTAAAGAAATAGAAAAAAAATTTATTTTTTTGTGATGAGATCTCTTAGGATTTACTCTCAACCACTCTCATTTATAACGTATAGCAGTGTTGACTACATTTATCATAGTGTACAGTACATCCCTAGTACTTATTTATCATATAACTGGAAGTTTGTACCTTTCTTTTTTTTCGGTAGGAATATAGGAGATGTTTTTTTCCTTTTTTTTCACTGGCCTTTTGCTTTCAAATGATCTATAATAAATCAGATTACTTTCATAATAATTGATATATTTTAAAATGTTCTGTTTCCTCCAAATTCCAGAGATCTTTTATTTATTATTTTTAAAAGTGTATTTATTTATTTTAAAATTTTATTTATTTATTTATTCTTGGCTGCGTTGGGTCTCTGTTGCCACTCGCGGGCTTTCTCTAGTTGCGGAGAGCGGGGGCTACTCTTTGTTGTGGTGCACGGGCTTCTCATTGCGGTGGCTTCTCGTTGCAGAGCACAGGCTCTACGCGCACAGGCTTCAGTAGTTGTGGCACGTGGGCTCAGTAGTTGTGGCTCTCGGGCTTAGTTGCTCCACGGCATGTGGGATCTTCCTGGACCGGGGCTCAAACCTGTGTCCCCTGCATTGGCAGGTGGCTTCTTAACCACTGCACCACCAGGGAAGTCCCTATTCATTTATTTTTAATTGAAGTAGAGTTGATATATAATGTTATGTTAGTTTCAGGTGTACAGCAAAGTATAACTATACATACATATCTATTTTTTTTCAGATTCTTTTATCGCTTATTACAAAATATTGAGTATAGTTCCCTGTACTCTATGGTAGGTCCTTCTTGTGGAAGTTTGTACCTTTTGACCCCCTTCATCCAATCCCCCTTTTCCCACCCCCTGCCTCTGGTAACCACAAATCTGATCTCTTTTTCTATGAGTCTGTCTGTGTGTTTGTCTTTGAAGTGTAATTGACCTACAACACTATGTGAGTTCCTGTTGCAAACATAGTGATTCAATATTTCTATACATTTCAAATCGATCACCATGATAAATCTAGTTACTGTCACTGTACAAAGATATTACATAGTTCTTGACTCTGTTCCCCACCCTGTACATTTCATCCCTGTGACTCATTTATTTTGCAGCTGCGAGTTTGTACCTCTTAACCTCCCTCCCCTATTTCTCTCCTCTCCCTGCTCCCCTCCACTCTGGCAACCACTTGTTTGTTCTCTGTAACTCTGTTTCTGTTTTGTTATGTTTATTGGTTCTGTGTTTAAGATCCCACATATAAGTGAAATCATACAGTATTTGTCTTTGTCTGATGTATTTCGCTTAGCGTAATATCCTCTAGGTCCATCTATGTTGCTGCAAATGGCAATTTCATTCCTTTTTTTTTTTTTGCGGTATGCGGGCCTCTCACTGTTGTGGCCTCTCCCTTTGCGGAGCACAGGCTCCGGACGCGCAGGCTCAGTGGCCATGGCTGACGGGCCCAGCCGCTCCGCGTCACGTGGGATCCTCCCGGACCGGGGCACGAATCCGTGTCCCCTGCATCAGCAGGCGGACTCTCAACCACTGTGCCACCAGGGAAGCCCTTCATTCCTTTTTATGGCTGAGTAATATTCCTGTGTGTGTGTGTGTGTGTGTGTGTGTGTGTGTGTACATATATCTATCTCACATCTTCTTTATCCATTCATCTATTGATTGTTCACCTAGATATTTAAAGCATTCTTTTTTTAACTCAGTGGATTTACAAAATTCACAGAAAATGGCAGTTAGGGTCTGCTTCCTCTTCATTCTCTGAAAAAAATTCTTATGCTGCATCTTGACTTACCCCAATTTTAGGTGACCTATTCTGTATGTTAGATGGTTTAAATCACTAATTGCCAACATGTAATCCTAGAAATAAAAGTTCCACAGCATGTAAATGAGTCTTGTTCGGATACAGGTTCCACATGCCAATTTGAGAAATGCTGGGCTACACCAAGTTCTGCAGGTGTCTTGACTGAGAGCCGTAATGTGATCTGTAAACATCCCAAGGGGGCGAAGGAGCCGGGTTTCCCAGGTGCGCTGGCCAGTTTTCTTTCCACCGATGATCTTGCAGGACTGGCGTCCGAAGAACGCGTTTATGGAAACACACGTTTATGGATTTGTTCACGTTTGAAAAGACTTTATCAGAGGAAACGTGAGAAAGGTCTACAGAAGAGTGGACCTAGGAAAGGCAAAACTGTAAAGGTGCTTAATTTGCAGGTGATGGGCACGAGAGGGTGCATCATTTTGGAAAACCTCTTTTAATTATATATTTTATCTTTCGTTCACCCCAAAATAACCTAAAACCAAAAAGGCAACAGGTCGGTCTAAGGTAGTGAATGAACATAGTCTAAGAAAATGCATTTTACAACAATTTTTAGAAAGTGCCTTTAGGATTACAAATTGGTGAAAATATGAAGAGGCATCTAAAATAACACACATTCTCAGGCACCGTTTAAAATAAGGATCTCATTAAGATTCATGTTCTGAAAACGCTGCATTTCTAAAGTAGGCTTGGTGGCCTTTTATGTATAATTTAACAACGGAAATCATAACAAAAATAATGTATGGATAGGACGAGTTTATCCTCTTGAATGAACAAATTAGGTCATCGTCAAGCAATTTTATTTAATGGGAATCCCCGTGAGGTGCTTACTTAGAGAGAAATGGCCCTTCTCCTGGTAGAAAAGACTGCTGGAAAGGACGTTCCCCTCGGTTTCACCCAGCAATGGGAGCGTGCAGGGAAACTGGCAGCGTGCTCATCCCCGACGTGGAGCAGGTGCGCGTGTGGGGACCAAGGCCCACCGACACGTCCCCACCCCGCAGCCTGGGAGGGGCTGGACTGTTGGAAGGAAGGCCACTTCCCCCTTGCTCCCTGCTCTGAGGCTCCAGCCGGAGGGGTCTGGGGGTCTCCAGCGGGCCTCTGAGTTGGGGGCGTATTAATAGAAGTCCATACGGGACCATCGATTAACAAATAAAACCGAACTAAGAACACCAAGTGTCTCCAAAATACAAGAATTTTAACCGATGAGGGTCACAGTACAAAGGACACTGAAGTTCTAACCCAGACCCCCCGCGGGCGAGGGGCGTCTGCCCGGGGCAGAAGGTGCTGGGAACCCCCTGGGGACCCACTCAAGCCCCTTTCTCTGCTCCGAGCCCGGGAGGCCGGGTGGACTCGCTGGTGGACTCTACCTTGAACCTCCTCTGGAGCAGGCACAACCTTTCTAACAGGTGCCATGGTCAGGATGGTCATTCTTGGAAGGTGTAAATGAAAATCGCCCTCAAAATAGCGTTGCCGCCGCGGCTGTGTACCTCGCGGCTCTTCGCTGTGTGAATGCAATTCTCGGCGAGGGAGGCTCGGAGAAGCCTGTGCTCATTTTCGGTTTTCCTTTGGCGCAAGCTACCCCCCACCCCGCCCAGTCCCCCGGGGAGCCCCGCGGCCCCGCGCGCCGGCCGGCCCTGGGCTCCGGGCTCGCTCCCCGCAACGCTGGCTGGGCTGTGGGCGGGGCCGGGAGCGCGCGGAGCTGGCGCGGGCGCGGGGCCGGGAGCGCGCGGGGCTGTGGGCAGGGCTGCGGGCGGGGGAGCGGGGCTGGCGGGAGCGCGCGGACTGCGCGGGTGTCGTCGAACATCGTCGGCTTTAACCTCCGGCGGGGAAGCGGTTTCCCCCCAGGCAGCTGTGGCCGCAGCGCGACGGCTGAGGCCTGGGGGCGCCCGCAGGGGACTCGCCGGGCGGCGACGTGGGGAACCGGCCCAGGACGGCCGCGGGGCGTCGGGCGACAGGAGCCCGGCTGCTCGCAGCGTCCGCGGCGACCTGCTGTGTGTCCGGTGCTGCGGGCTGTCACTCTGGTGGGAATCCTTCGTGGGGACAGTGTGGGGCGGGGAGGGGGGCGGCCAGCGCAGAGCACGGGGCTTCTCGGCTCCCCTCGGCGATCCTTCCCCCGCGCCTTGCAGGCGTCCGCGCCCCTCGCAGGAAACCCTGGTCAATGCTGACCACGTGTGTGCGAGGGAGGCCCTGGACTCGGAGTGGAGGGCCGACCCTGACGACCGCCGCCCCGACTCTCTTCCCGTGCGCCCCCCCACCCCGTGGGCAGGGGTGTCGCCGCGGGGAGGTGGCGGCGGGGCGCCAGGCCCCGGTGTGTGGCGCGGCCGCCGGGTCGTGGCCGTCAGGGTCCCGGAGCGGGTTCCGCGCGCGCGTGGCTGTGAGCGGCTCGGCCCGGGGCGGGGGCAAGGCCGGCTCTCCCGGGGGGGCGGGGCGCGCTCGCGGGGGCCGCATGGGCGCCGCGGGCGGGAGGCCGAGGAGGGTTGGGAGCGCGCGGGCCGGGGTCAAAGTCACTGGCCGGCCTGGGTTTCCCCGCGGGCGCAGCGCCACCTCCCCAGCGGTTCCAGCTCGCTGTTCCGAGGGCGCTGCCGACCGTCCCCACGACGCCCTCACGCCGGGCTCCACCGCGCCTCTCCTCGTGGGTCCTGATACTGTCCTGTGTGTCCCCGCCTCCCTGACCCCGGCACTCACTCTCCGCCCAGTGCCTGCCTGAGCCCGCTGCTGCGTGTGTGTGTGTGTGTGTGTGTGTGTGTTGCTGTGCATGTGCGTATAATGTGTGTGGCATGTTGGTGTGTGTGTTGCTGTGTATGATCTGTGGTGTGTGTTGCAGTGAGTGTGCGTATGACGTGTGTGGTGTGCGTGTAGCTGTGTGTGTATGATCTGCCTGGTATGTGTGTTGCAGTGAGTGTGTGTATGATGTGTGTGGCTGTGCGTGTGTGTATGGTGTCTGTTTGGGGGAGCGCGGTGGGGCCTGAGGGGGGCTTGGCCACGTGGACTCCCTCCCTGGGGCGTGGGTCTGAGAACGCCGCCAAGGGGAGAAGGGCCGTTGCCTGGGCCGAACTGTGGCTAGGAAGGGGGTCTGGGAACCAGGCTGGAAGCCTGGGCTGGGGCTGGGGACTAAGGGCTGGGGGCTGGGCCAGGTGAGCGGTGAGTAGGGGGCACCTGGGAGAGGGCACGTCTCCCGGCATCTGATGAGCAGTTTCCTTCATGTTTTGTTAAGATTGCCAGAGCTGGAAGGTAAGGAGGTTGGGGGCCCTCGGCTCTGGGTGGTGAATGACACGCTGGGGTGAGAATGGGGTGCACCTGGATCCCTGGGCTGCCTTCCTACCTGGGGCTGTGGCCACCGTCCTGGGGTGGAGGTGAAGGAGTGAAGGGGGAGAAAGTGAGGGGAGGCTTGCGTTTTCATCGCTTCTGGTCTTCCTGGGCCCTGGGACCTATTTTCTCATAGAAACCTTATTCTAATAAATGTGTCTGGGTTCCAAAGTGGACTCCTAAAGCCTGTTTAACGCACAGTGTTTTGCATCATGTCATAGTACATAAAGCCTATTAATCCGCAGTGTGTCACGCATACCACGGTACCATTGGTATGAAAATTACTAAGACCGTGTCTTCGAATTTAATGTCTGTGGAAAAATTCATTGCAAATTCCAAGTAATCAGCTAGGAACATCATGGCCAGCTGGGGACTCTCTGATGTGAAATGGTTACACCGTGTGTCCAGGGCACGTTTCCCTGGAGAATACCTGTCCTATTACAAACGACCAGATATCACTGGAGTTGGCAAATGAGAAAAGTAATTTCTTTGCTGTAGCTCATATGTTATGTTCTTTAACATTTAAAAGACAGCAAACGTTGTTCTTCTATCACACTTGCAGATAATCCAGTTTGATCCTTGTAAGTGAGAGGAAAATACACTTCCCTGGCAGCATTTGTCGTCAGTATCAGTTCTTGATCGTCGGCCTTTTAAACTGGCCCCGGGATTGTCTTCCTGTCCTGGGGTTTTAGAATCAACGGTTAATATTGGTTATGAGAGATTGCTCTTAGACACTTGTCTGGATGAAAACCGCAGAGACCTCAGTCATGGAGTATTTAAAAAGCGAAACCTCTTACGATATGTTGTTAGTTATTGTTGCGTTTGTGGCTGTCATCATAGTCAGCAGTAGCAGCGCACCTAAGATTTATTAAATGCTTAATGTGTGCCCAGCACCACACTTTGAGAACCTCTTCCTTAGAACACATATTAATATTTTGCAGCAAAAACTGGTTTCTGCCAAATAATGTTTGGTAGAACCGCATTGACCATCACCCACAATTGTTGGTCCGTCAGCCAACACGGGGCACCTACACGTACCAGATCCTGTGCTAGACGCTGGGGAATCCGCTCTGATGAAAACGAATCCCTGTCATCGGAGAATTTCAAGGTGGAAAGACACATAGTTAAGCTGGTAATTAGGTCAGTCATCCCAGGTATACAAAGGGCTATGCAGGCATAGCGCAGAAGGCGGTGGGGATGTGTCACAGGGGGTCTGTCCTTGGGGAGAGTGCTCGTGGGGGTGAGGGGTGAATACAGACAGAGTGGACAAGGCTGAGAAGCAGGGGTAGCTGACGGAGGAAGCAGAGGGTGTGGAGGCTGGAGGCGGGGAGAGCTTGGTGTGTGAAGAACCGAGAGGGGTGGGATGGGATCGGGGGTGAGAAGTTGACTAAGAAGCTGCGGAGGGGTGAGGCAAGGAGGTGATAGAAGTCAGGTCATTCGGGGTCTTGGAGCCTCCCCGGAGGAGTTAGGTCTTTAAGCCCGGAGCGATCAGGTTTGCACGGTATGATCAGACTTGTATTGAAAAACCTGTCGCTTTGGCAGTGGTGTAGACAAGAGGCTGGAGGGGCGAGAGGAAGGGGGCGAGCTGGGGGGTCTGCTGAGTCCACGTGAGCTATGCGGGGACCCGGACTAGGGCGGTGACGTTGGGATCCGAAGGAACTACGAGTTAAGGTAGACCCTGTTAATTACAATGAATTGTGATAAGGCTTTAGATTTGGCCTTTTTCTTTTTCTTTCTTTGAGGCCCAAAAGATAACAGTGCATCTAATAATCAGTGGCTCTTCTGTTAGGTGAAATCCAGTGGGTAGGAAACATAGCCTGGGGGTCTTGGTGTCCCAGAGGTCAAGGAGCTGAGAGGAGCCAGTTGAATGGCGGGGTGAGGGCGAGCGAAGCAAAGGTTCTGCGGGCACAGTTTTATTCTTTAGCTTTTAAAAAAATATATGGCAAAAAAAAAAAAAAAAAAATATATATATATATATATATATATATGGCAAAATCCAAGTTAGAAAATCATTAGTTAATCTCTACCAGGAGTTGAGTTGCCAATTTTAAAGCTCGTGATGTAGGATATCTCAGTTTTAGTCATCGGTGTTAATTATAGGTTAATTGTTGATATTAAACGGTATCTGTTAATTTTGTTAACTCCTGTTTTATTAATTGTTGATATAGACTCGACCTCTCAGTCCACACAGCTTTCCCTTTAGGGTAGTTTATTCATATTTCCTGCTGCCGTTAGCATTCTTTCCTATCAGTTTTACTCCCTGTCTCTTGAGGACACAATAACTTTAGCTTGTACATGACTGACCACCAATCTGTGTTGGGGTCTTTATGGCGCAGATGCTCTGGAATGTCCAGTCGTTCACTGCCTCTTAGCAAAGCGACCAAATTCAATATAATATTTGTCAGGGAAAAGGAGTCATTGCTGGTAAATATTGAGCAGATTTAGTTGTCTTCCAGTTTACCAGCTTGGAGGGTACTTTTAGCTCAAGAACTACCCGCTTGTAGGCAATGGTGGTAGTAACCTGAACAGGAGGTGGAAACGTTCTGGGGGTCCCGCCCTGGACCTGCCTGTGGGGACCTTGCCCACCGATGTGGTTTTTCTTCTCCATCCTCCACGTAAACCCAACAATGGTTTAGATGTGTTACACAGTACTTCTGACCAAACGGTTCTAATTCAGTGGTTAGATGTTAATTTTCTAGTATTGTTGTTTTGAAGATGATCGCATTTATTGACTTTTAAAATGCATGCAGCATTTTAAACAACTTCTCAATGTTTTCCTTTGTTGTGGAATTGATTGTACAACAGACCTGGGAGATTAACTGGTAACTACTCTGGGCCTCTGTGAAAGTAGGTTCTTAGGATCTGTGACTTACGTTCTGGGGGGACCCTTAGACGCTTCCCTTGCATTGCCATTTGCTTTTGGGAATTGGAACTCTGTAATTGCCGCTGAGTGATGCCCAGACTTGTGCTCGGGAGGTGAAGCGATGTGTGTGAAGACGGCAAAGGGAGCTAAACTTGGAGGGGATCCCATGGAAAGGATTCGTTTGTCTCACTTGGCTGGAAATAACAGCGAGCGGTGCCCGACGTCAAGAACCCAGGTCTACAGTTGCAGCTCTCTGGCTGCTGGAGTGGAGAAACCAGAAATTTTAAAAACTGAAACAGTATGAACTCCTGACAGCGCTAAAGCCATGGAATGTGCCTCCTTTGGTGCGGCTCTTTTGCCCACAGCTAGCCACAATAATTTAGCAAATCTTGCCTTGGTTTATATGTGCACCAATATATGTTATTAAGGGGAATAACCAAGATTAGTTTATTTAGAATGCAAGGAGTCATTTTATGAGTCAGATGATAATGTTTACCTCATGAAACAAAACAGAGGCTGGTTCGTTCCTATATGCACGGGAGGGATTACCACATTGCCTGTCACTCTTTTCGTCTAGAGCTTTAAAACAATATTACTGCACCAGCAATTTTCATGTGCCGTGATAGGCAGGATGTTTAGGGAATAAGCCCTCCTGTGATTTCTGCTCTGGCAGAAGGATCTAGAAGAACGAGAGCTATTGGCCTGGGTTACATCATCAAGCTTTCTGATGGTGAACATTAATAATAATTATAAACATCTTAGATTGTTGTTGGATAATTTAAGAATACGCAAGTACTGGAATACTGAGTCTGTATCTTCACTGTTTCTTGACAATACTCATCTCAATGTTGGTGATTCATGTTTATTATTAACTAGGTAATAAAAATTAAAAGCATTTTAAAATAATGAAAAAATTATTTTTAATGAATATGTAAAAGGGGCCGATGTTTTCACTAGACAGAGAATTATGACCCCGTGTGGTGTACTGGTGGGAAAAAAATAGTCCCCGGTCAGATGAAGCTAGGCTGCCACGGGTTCTATTTTATTTCTGTTGAAGGCTTCTCGGTACCATCATCAAAATGACCTCTGCTTAACCCTGGTCTGGACTCTGGTTCCATCGATCAAAGAACAGCTGTGGATAAAGAAAGGCTTTGCTGGAGCTGGGAGGCATATGTGAGGATCTTCCTGCAAAAGGGGCTGAGGTCCCTGTTTAAAGCCTGGAAAGGGGCAAGGAGGGGATCAGCTACAAATGGGGTGGCTCTAAGTGATGTGGAAAAGGTGACCCCTGTGGGCACACACGGCCCTCAGGGCCGCTTTGGAGGATGGGCTCTGACGTTGCCCCAGTAGGGACCGTGAGCCCTTCCTGCGGCTCCTGGCAGGTGACACGACTGGTCACAGAGAGCTCGGTCCACCGTCCTCCTGCACAGCTGTGCTTGGCGGCGTTACACACAGGTAATTTCGCGTGCATGAACTGTCTCACACTCAGGGCTCACTGAGAGCGGGACGGGGTGAGGGATGCAGAAGGGCTGTTGGAAGCCTCTCATTTTTCTTGGTGAACGCGCACATGGCGGCTGCAGTGGAACTGAAAGGACAACGCTTAGAACAACAATGCGAAATAATGCAAAAGTTTCGCATAATTAAAATGCCTTTTCCAAGCAATTGGGTGGAATCCAAATGTCCACTCAGCGCTTGAAATCACATACTTGACATTGGTGTGTAAAGTTGTTTTATTTTTAAAGAGCCGTTTCTAGGTGTGAATTGTGGGGAATTCCGTTGATTGTCTTATATCTGGTTATTTATTTATTTATTTATTTTTGGCCGCGTTGGGTCTTCGTTGCTGCCTGCGGGCTTTATCTAGTTGTGGCATATGGGCTCAGTAGTTGTGGCTCGCGGGCCTAGTTGCTCCGCGGCATGTGGGATCTTCCCGGACCAGGGCTCGAAGCCGTGTCCCCTGCATTGGCAGGCGGATGCTTAACCACTGCGCCACCAGGGAAGTTCCTGTAAAGTTGTTTTAAAGCAAACACCTAGCGTGGTTTAATGCATGCACTTTGCCATCAGAATTAAACTTCACATATCTTAACCTGACATTGAAGTCCCTTTTTACTTTGGTGTCAGTGACCTTCCTACCCATTTCCTCTGCTACTCCTTCCTAATGGGGTGTGGCCATGCTCTCACCTGAATGCCCAGCTTCAGGGTCTCTAAACCCTATGGTTTATGTCCAAACAGCACTCCGTACCCATCTGTTCAATGCCCTTGCATCCTAAATGGCCCAGTCTGAGTACTGCTTTCTTTACGAAGCCTTCGACCGACTGTGATTTCCCTCCTCTGAATTTAGGTCCTAGTTTCTTCTAATTCTTTTGGTGCCCATAATATACTCTCTTGTAGTTATGTGTGTTTCTTCTTTTTTAATGCTCATGTAGGACAGTGATTTTCTTCTTATTCATCTTTCTGTCCCCCACCCAGTGCCGTGTTTTTTAATTAGGAAGATGAACGATGCATGTGGTTTGAATAAGGGAATGAATAAATGAATTCATTCATTGGATTTATTTAGTTAGGATTTGGACTTGGAACATACGTAGTTTCCTTCTCTCTTGGGAGAGTAATATGTTTTCAGTTCCACTATCACATTAAAAATTTATGCTTTTAGGAACTTCCCTGGTGGTGCCGTGTTAGGACTCCGTGCTCCCAATGCAGGGGGCTCGGGTTCGACCCCTGGTCAGGGAACTAGATCCTGCATGCATGCTGCAACCAAGAGTTCACATGCCGCAACTAAGGGTTCACATGCCACAACTAAGGAACCCGAGAGCCACAACTAAGGAGCCCGCCTGCCACAACTAGGACCCTGCGCAACCAAATAAATACGTAAATAAACTAAATATTTTTAAAAAATAAATATTTATTTATTTTAAAGTCTTTACTGAATTTGTTACAATATTTCTTCTGTTTTTTTATGTTTGGTTTTTTGGCCGCAAGCCATGTGGGATCTTAGCTCCCCGACAAGGGATTGAACCCGCACCCCCTGCACTGGAAGGCAAAGTCTTATCCACTGGACCGCCAGGGAAGTCCCCCCCAAAATTTATGTTTTTATTTATTTTTTATTTTATTACTATTATTTTTTGGTACGCGGGCCTCTTACTATTGTGGCCCCTCCCGTTGCGGAGCACAGGCTCCGGACGCGCAGGCTCAGCGGCCATGGCTCACGGGCCCAGCCGCTCCGCGGCATGTGGGATCTTCCCGGACCGGGGCACGAACTCGCGTCCCCTGCATCGGCAGGTGGACTCTCAACCACTGCACCACCAGGGAAGCCCCTATGTTTGTAAATGTATATGAAATCGTATATTGAAAATCACATATTTACTTTGTTAAATAAAATAAAGGACTGAGAAATGACGTGGCACGATGAAAGGCGTTTCTAATTTTACGTTGGCCGTTCGGTGACTGCCGTGAAGCTACGCTAACTGAAAAGAGAATCTCTGGACAGGTTAGCAAATCTTTCATTTCTTTCTTTTCTTAAAAAAAAAAATATTGTTGCCAGTGGGCTATCTTTGGAGTTTCTAGAATGTCCGGGCACTTCTGATACTGTCGGAACGGTAGCAGCAGCTTCGGAGAGCCTGCGGTCTGCCTCGAACTCTTCCAGAGAAGGTCAGAGAGAGCCGGGGAGGTGGCAGGACCCGGGTACCACCGGAAACTTGAGGCCTGGGGGGCCTGGCGGACAGGTGCCCGCCGCTCGGGGCAGGGGGCACAGGCCGTGGCAAGCGAGGGCGAAGGGTAAGTTCACGGCCAGGCTCTTCTTCCTCGCTGTCATCAGTGGTACCCGAATCCGGGCCCAGGGCATCGGCCTTGCTCCGAGAGATGTGCCCCTAACACGGCAGAAACGTTTGCTTCTAATCTTGAACCTGGAGAGTCTTCCTCCCTCACCCGCCTTCTGCTCTGTATCTGAAACCATCTGGCGTGGAGGTGGGGATCCCCGACCTCCTGTCCTGGGCTCCCCTGTGGCCCCAGTCCACAGCGTAGTCTGCACCCGTCTCTGTAGGTGACCCACCTGAAGGTGCTGAAAGAGCGGCAGGTGAGAAGGTCCTCAGTTTCCCTTTCTTTTACTTCCACAGCCGAGTCTGTCTTCATCCATCTCTGTTTCCCCCCGTTGCTGAGGACGCAGCGGCCTTGGACTCTCCCAGACACACGGCTCCATCCTGCGGCGTGGGAGTCGGCTTTTCACGGCGCTCACAAGCAACCCACGGCCCTAGCGCTCACACCGCAGCCTGGTTTCTCTTCCAGGGTCCCAGGGCAGGAGGGGGGCAGGTCCGGTTGAGGTGTGTGCCGAGGCTCGCCTTGGAGGCCCTGGTGCACGAGGCACCTGCTCCCCGGCCAGAGCGAAAGAGGGACGCGGGACTCTCCAGGCCCCTCAGGCCTCTGCTAGGGGCCGGCATGTCGTCCTTTTCTGCCGCATTCCCCCGGTCAAACCAAACCGCGTCCTGAAATCAGTGGCGCAGGAAAAGAGACCCCGCGTCTGGGGGTTCCTGCTGAGCAACGGGGCTGCTGGCCGCCCGCCTCCTCCGAAGCCCCGGCCCCCGTCCCGTTTCTCCTCACCCCGCCGCCCCCCTCTCCATCCTTCACTGGCTCTCACACCCTACGAACAAGTGAAACGTCCCTTGTCCTCGAGGAGAGACTCGTTTCTCTTCGTTCTCACTTCCCCCCGCCCCGGCTCTTCCTCGCCGAGTTCCTGCCCTGCATCTCCCCGCACTTGTCCTCAGCCACCGCTGCCCTGCAGCCCCAGGGCCACTCCTCAGCTCACTGCGACCTTCCACGCCAGGACCCCGTGGAGATAAGTCCATAGACCCCCAATTCCCAGTCCAGAGCCTTCTCGTCGGGCTTCATTTCGTTGTAGCGCTCTGTCTGGTTTATCGCTCTGCCTTGGAATCCCCTTCTCTTGGAGTCCCCAAAACCAGCCCTGCCCTGGCTCTTCTCCTGGCAGCTCCTCCTCTGTCTTCTTCCCACACCCTTCGTTCGTTCACGCTCTCATCTGGCCAATATTTATACTGCCCTTGCTGGTGCCGCACAGGGAGATACCGTGCATCCCTGCCTGCGCACCCATCAGGACCCCAGGACTGCGGCACAGCGTGAGCAGGGCTGCGACCGGGGTGCTGTGAAGAGCCTGCCTCAGATGGGGGGCTAGCAGAACTTCGCCATAATCGGGTGTCATCTGAGCCGCAGGCTCGGAGACCGGGGCGGCGTTCCAGGAAGAGCGGATGGTCCAGAAGCTGCCCCCTCCACCCCGACAGTCCCCCCAGCGTTTTGGCCCGACCTCTCACTCTGCACATCTTTTCCTCCTTTCCATCTCAGCCCAGCACGCTGTCCTGGATGGGGTTCCTCAGTGCCCACTGCTTATACAGCTGAGGGGCCAGGGGCACTTCAGACTCAACCCTAAATTCACCTTCTGAGCATTAGCCTTGCCCTACCTTCCCTCCCGAGTCCATCATCACCTCCCTGAAAAGGGAGATGCCTCCTTCTGCCCCAGCTGCCGTGTGTTCACCTACCAGCGCGGGTAATGCAGAGCACAGCCAGCCAGTTCTACTTCCAAACTCTCTCGGATCTTTGCACTTTCTCAGACTTATTGCTGGTCTCCAGTTTGGCCTCCTTCACTCTTGTAACCCTTTCTCGTCTTTTTCACCCACAGATCAGGTTAAAAACTCCTGTGACGTACACCAGTGTTCATAGCTGCTTTGTTCCTAGTGTCCATCCACGGGTGACTGGATAAAGAAATCGTGGTGTGTCCACACAAGGGAATATCCTTTGGCCACAAAAAGGGATGAAACGCTGACACCTGCTACAGAGTGAACCTAGAAGACGCCGCGTCACGTGAGAGAAGCCAGACAGCAAAGTCCACGTGCTGTGTGGCTCCATCACGTGGCACGTCCAGACCAGGCAAATCCCTAGAGACAGAACGCAGATTGGTGGTGCCAGAGGCTGGGCGGGAAGAAACGGGGACACTGCTTAACAGGTGTGGATTTATGTGGGGGATGATGGACATGGTTTGCAACTAGACGGAGGGGATGGTTGCACAGCACGGGGACCGTCCTGAACGCCACCGCATTGTTCACTTGGAAATAGTTCATTTCATCTTATGTGAATGTCACCTCAGTTGAAAAAGTAAAATAACCTTACGATGACTCTTAAAGAAGGCCCACCTTGGGCCTGGCGTCCTACCCGCCTTGGCCTGCCTCTCCGACGTGCCACCTAGGTCCAGCCTCCCCTCTTCTCTACCACCCCCTAGTGGCCACCATCCGACCTCCAGGCACCTTCTCGTTGCCAAGGCTTTTTGTTTGTTTGTTTTGTTTTGTTTTTTGCGGTACGCGGGCCTCTCACTGCTGTGGCCTCTCCCGTTGCGGAGCACAGGCTCCGGACGCGCAGGCTCAGCGGCCATGGCTCACGGGCCCAGCCGCTCCGCGGCATGTGGGATCTTCCCGGACCGGGAAGCCCCGAGCGGGGGCTGCTCTTCGTTGTGGTGCGCGGGCTTCTCATTGCAGTGGCTTCTCTTGTTACGGAGCACGGGCTGCAGGCACGTGGGCTTCAGTAGTTGTGGCCCGCGGGCTCTAGAGCGTAGGCTCTGTAGTTGTGGCGCGCGGGCTTAGTTGCTCTGCGGCATGTGGGATCTTCCCAGACCAGGGCTCGAACCCGTGTCCCCTGCATTGGCAGGCAGATTCTTAACCACGGCGCCACCAGGGAAGCCCAACTAAGGCTTTTTAAAGTCATTTTGTCTGAATTCTCTCCCCTTACACACCCCCCACTTTTTTTGTGGGAAAATTGAAAGACGGCTGAACCCAGGGGAATAGGGAGAACCCAGAATTTCTGGAGTAAAAAAGACTTGGATTCAATTTCTTGTTCTACTGCTTACCTGTGACTTTGCCTACAAGTTAGTTAACCTCTTTGCACCTCGTTTTCCTAACCCTATAGCACATTTCAAATACACAACGTCTATAATCATGGTTGTGAAGGGTAGATGAAATATTACACGCCGATCTGCCAGAAGAGTACTGGCCCCCGATAACCCCATGACGAACGTTGGCCAGGAGGGTGTCTGTTAGTTTCCGGTCGTCCTTCGAGGCCCCGACCAGATGCCCTCTCTTGCGTGAGCCCCTCCACCTCACCTCCCCGGGCAGAATCAATTCCGTATTTAGCTTTGCCGCACAGCTTGCGTCTGCCTGCATCGCACAGTTTGTCACGCTTGTCTTTTTCCATGGGGGCCCGTGAGCTGTTTAGGTTGGAGATTCGCTGCCGTTTGTCAGATGCTTGGCATTTCCTGTGCCCCCTCCCTCGAGGGCTCCCCTGTTTCCTCTCCCTGCTCAGGAACTGGAGCTGCATGGCTTGCCTGCTCAGTGGTGGAACCTCGGCTCACCTGCGGCGTCCTGTGCCTTTGGGCCCGTGCGTCACAGAGATGATGGTACCGCACAGCGTTCTGAGCCCATGAGGTCCTAGGTCTCAGTTCACTTTAAAAATCTCAGTGATCTCGGGGCCTCTGTTCTGACTTTGGGTCCCGGGGTAGGAGATGGTTTAAACCCTTAGCCTTCCTTTCTTTACCATCTTGTAGTGTGACCAAGTCATCTTCTCCTTCTGGGCTTTTCCGTGTCCATGGTCTGGATCCTGCTGATGCTGCTGTGATGGTTTCTAGGGTCCTTACGCACACTGACCACAGCACGTGGCCAGCTCAGACCCATGTGTTGGGGAAGAGAAAGCCCAGTGCTGGACAAGAGACCGGTGACCGTCGTGACAGTCGCAGGACCCTAGCAGGAGTCCCCTTGTGTCCGGAGCATTCATTTTACGCTCCTCCTTACTCAGCATTGTCCTAATGTTTCGGGCCTGTGTCACACGGCTCCCCGAGGCCTTCTCCTCACTACTTAGGCCTGCTTAGCTAACTAGGCCTAGCTAACTAGCTAACTAGGCCAGCCTCTTGCCTGACGCAGGAAAACTCTGAATTCAACCCCTAATCATGTTCCTGTTACCTCTGGCACCTTCCCACAAAAGCTCGATAAATCTGTTACACTTTCAGAGCTTCTTGGAACATTAATTTTTTTTTAATTGAATCTATTTATTTATTTATGGCTGCCTTGGGTCTTCGTTGCTGCGCGCGGGCTTTCTCTAGTTGCGGCGAGCAGGGGCTACTCTTTGTTGCGGTGCGCGGACTTCTCATTGCGGTGGCTTCCCTTGTTGCGGAGCACGGGCTCTAGGCGTGTGGGCTTCAGTAGTTGTGGCACACAGGCTTCAGTAGTTGTGGCTCGCGGGCTCTAGAGCGCAGGCTCAGTAGCTGTGGCGCACGGGCTTAGTTGCTCCGCGGCATGTGGGATTTTCCCGGACCAGGGCTCGAACCCGTGTCCCCTGCATTGGCAGGCGGATTCTTAACCATTGCGCCACCAGGGAAGTCCGGAACATTCATTTAAACCCATTAACGTTTGATGGGAAGAATATCCGTTTTCAGTGTTCTCCGAATCCTTGGATGAGACTGTTGGTTGAAGACGCGATACTTTAAATGCCTCCTTACGCCGCTTATGAGCCCTTTTCTGAAAAGTGAGAAGTTCGTGTGGGTTGAAATTCAGTAGGAGGAAGGGCAGAGGCTCTGGAGCAGGTGGGTGTGGCTCCTAAGCCTGGGCAGGTGGGTGTGGCTCCTAAGCCTGAGCAGGGGGGTGTGGCTTCTAAGCCTGGGCAGGTGGGTGTGGCTCCTAAGCCTGGGCAGGGGGGTGTGGCTCCTAAGCCTGGGCAGGTGGGTGTGGCTCCTAAGCCTGGGCAGGGGGGTGTGGCTTCTAAGCCTGGGCAGGTGGGTGTGGCTCCTAAGCCTGGGCAGGTGGGTGTGGCTTTTAAGCCTGGGCAGGTGGGTGTGGCTCCTAAGCCTGGGCAGGGGGGTGTGGCTTCTAAGCCTGGGCAGGTGGGTGTGGCTTCTAAGCCTGGGCAGGTGGGTGTGGCTTCTAAGCCTGGGCAGGTGGGTGTGGCTCCTAAGCCTGGGCAGGGGGGTGTGGCTTCTAAGCCTGGGCAGGGGGGTGTGGCTTCTAAGCCTGGGCAGGTGGGTGTGGCTTCTAAGCCTGGGCAGGGGGGTGTGGCTTCTAAGCCTGGGCAGGTGGGTGTGGCTTCTAAGCCTGGGCAGGTGGGTGTGGCTCCTAAGCCTGGGCAGGGGGGTGTGGCTCCTAAGCCTGGGCAGGGGGGTGTGGCTTTTAAGCCTGGGCAGGTGGGTGTGGCTTCTAAGCCTGGGCAGGTGGGTGTGGCTTTTAAGCCTGGGCAGGTGGGTGTGGCTCCTAAGCCTGGGCAGGGGGGTGTGGCTTCTAAGCCTGGGCAGGGGGGTGTGGCTCCTAAGCCTGGGCAGGGGGGTGTGGCTTTTAAGCCTGGGCAGGTGGGTGTGGCTCCTAAGCCTGGGCAGGTGGGTGTGGCTTCTAAGCCTGGGCAGGTGGGTGTGGCTTCTAAGCCTGGGCAGGGGGGTGTGGCTCCTAAGCCTGGGCAGGTGGGTGTGGCTTCTAAGCCTGGGCAGGTGGGTGTGGCTCCTAAGCCTGGGCAGGGGGGTGTGGCTTCTAAGCCTGGGCAGGGGGGTGTGGCTTCTAAGCCTGGGCAGGGGGGTGTGGCTTCTAAGCCTGGGCAGGTGGGTGTGGCTCCTAAGCCTGGGCAGGTGGGTGTGGCTCCTAAGCCTGGGCAGGTGGGTGTGGCTTCTAAGCCTGGGCAGGTGGGTGTGGCTTCTAAGCCTGGGCAGGTGGGTGTGGCTCCTAAGCCTGGGCAGGTGGGTGTGGCTTCTAAGCCTGGGCAGGTGGGTGTGGCTTTTAAGCCTGGGCAGGTGGGTGTGGCTTTTAAGCCTGGGCAGGTGGGTGTGGCTCCTAAGCCTGGGCAGGTGGGTGTGGCTTCTAAGCCTGGGCAGGTGGGTGTGGCTCGGAACCCCCCACCTGACCTCAGCGCGAGAAACGCACTCAACTAACCTCCAGACCTCAGCTTCCTCATCTGATCAGCGGGTAAAATGCTACTTCTAAGGCTTGTGTCGAGCACAAAATAAGATTTTTCTAAAGTTCAGGCACACGGTAGATTCTCAACAAATGTGAGCCCCCCTCTGCAATCTCCCCTTTCTCTCTGTACCCTGCGTCTGAACAATTTTCCAAAATCAAATTTGTTGAGAGTTTGAAAAAGCTTGAAGTATTATTTTTTTCTGTTCGGCGCTCTATTTTCAAGCACATTAACCATTCAGCAGTATTTTGAAAGAACTGTACGTTCTTCCTTGTGTTGCTGTGATGCTAAATCAGCTCAGGGGGTGATGGGCAGAGAAGCGGGGCTCACTACGGGATATCGTGCACCTCGCAGCATCAGCAGATCAGGCCTGCAAATTACAACATCGGTAGCTCTCAGAGACATGGTGCACGGTGGAGAAAGTAAGGGGTAGAATGTGGTATATAACTGAATACCATCGTATCAGTGAAAAATACATGCGGGTCCTAGGAATCTATCCCACAGCAATACAAGCACCCGTATGTATGGGTTCCCGTACCCAGATATTTACTGCAGCTTTGTCTGTGGTGATAAAACACTGAGCACAGCCCACACGCCCATCTGTAAGGGAATGGCTGAGTGAATAGTTGAACATTTGTACCAAGAAATATTATGCAATGATTAGAAAGAATGCATGAGAGATGCTTCTACTAACCGAGAAGGATGACCATGAAATAAGCCTAAGTGAGAAAAGCAGGCGGCAGAGATAAGGCTTACGAATCCAGTCTCATTAAACCAGACCTCACGTGCGTGCACACGTGCACACACACACACACACACACACGTCTTTATATATCCACTAGTTTAAGGGAGTGAATGATCTGGAGAAGTTGTGGAGATGGGCCCTGCCCATGCTGTTAACAGTGGTCACCTGCTGGGGGTGCAGAGACATAAGAAAAAAAGACTATCAAAGACCAGGAAGAAAACCCCTTGATAGGAATGTTCCATAGAAAATGAGAACACAAAGATTCCATCTCTGCTCTCGCTTAAAATGCGCAGACGAGGAGAGACAAACACGGGCCAGGTTGTAACATGAACAGGAGAAACGCTGGGTAAGAGGATTCTGAGCAAAAAGAACACGTGGACACAAACAGCAACGTCTCAGTATCCAAGGGAACGAAATCGACCTTCAACACCTGAGCTGGCTGCTGTGGGTGGGAGAGAGGAGGGTGAGAGTGAGTCGGGGATCAAAAGGGGATTTAAAGAAATTAAAGGGCGGGCGTGTGTGTGGACCAGTGATGATGGTGCGCCATGAAATGAGGCGTCTCAGGGACTCAACAGTCTGCACTGAAGGTTAAAAACGCAAATAAGGACTGTCTCCTGGAGATGTTTATGGGAAGAACAGTGTAATGGAACCTACATGGGGCACGACAGGCCCTGAGCCTGGGGAACAACTTCTCCACTGAGCATAATCTGAGGGTGACCGTGGTCGTAATCCGAGGGTGACCGTGGTCATAATCTGAGGGTGACTGTGGTGAGACAAATCCCCCAGAGACATAGTAACTAAAATTCAGGAAGGGTCTGGGTAAGACCTACTAAGTGTGGCTACCATTCCTGACATGGGAACTCCCAGACCTGATGTGGAGGGGCTCAGACTAGCGTTACTTTCTTGTAATTACCATGGGAGATGGAACAGTTAGACCCTCAGTGCACTTGCACTGTAAACCTGTAAACCTCCTGTAAACCTCCCAGGGGATCTCTCTGGGGAGAACATTGGCAATTAATTAGTTCCCTTAAATAGTGGCTTTGAACTTTCAGAATTAAAATTAATCAATGGTCTAAAAGAATGCCTTCTCATTTTTATGGCACTGAGACTTTTGCTAGGATTACTCTAATTGTTCTCCCCCCTTACGTCCCAGGCTGGCATCTTTTTAGCAGCTGACCACACTTCTCTTTTGAGCTCTGAACTCTGCCCCAGTGGATGAGTAATTTCATGCAGGTAATGTCTCCAGAAACAGCACCCTGCCTGCGTCTGATGTCTGAGGCTAATGGTCTCAGGCCTACTGATGCCCAGAGCTGAGGTCCCCACTTTTTTTTTTTTTTTTTTTTTTGCCACACTGCATGACTTGTAGGATCTTAGTTCCCTGACCAGGGATCGAACCCGTGTCCCCTGCAGTGGACGCACGGAGTCCTAACCACTGGACCACCAGGGAATTCCCTGCAGTCCCCTCCTTGTCAGCCGCCCCACAGGTGTGTTGCCCTCTCTCTAGGTACAAGGAGGTCATGTGAATAAGCTGGGTTTGCAGGCCTGAACTGGGAACCCAGAGGAGTGGGTCCTGACGTGAGGTCCTGGTGTCGGCCGTGCTGGCCGTGAGCCCTCCTGTTGTTGAAGGGCCGCATTAACACAGTTGCCATCCGTCTGTTGGCTTGCGTCCTTTACAGTTAACGAGTTGTTAGCATTTCCGTTAGGGATTTTTTTTAAGGGTTTATAACCTGGTAATAACAATCATTTGTTTTAGCCTGAAACTCTAGGAACAGGCGAATAGCCCAGCAATTACTTTTGCTCATTGCTGCTGGGGTGAGGAGTTGTTTCTACCCATGTTCGTAGCAAATGAAAAAAAAGAAACATGTCTAGAAACTAAAAATTCTTTTTTTTTTTTTTGCGGTACGCGGGCCTCTCACTGCTGTGGTCTCTCCCATTGCGGAGCACAGGCTCCGGACGCGCAGGCTCAGCGGGCCCAGCCACTCCGCGGCATGTGGGATCTTCCCGGACCGGGGCACGAACCCGTGTCCCCTGCATCGGCAGGCGGACTCTCAACCACTGCGCCACCAGGGAAGCCCCTGGAGGTTATTTTAACTCATATTCTCCATCATTTTTCCTTGCCCTCAGGGTCAAGTCTAGACTCATCATGGCCCTTAGGGCTCTTCATGCCTGACCCCTGATGAAAATGCACCCTCTCTTCATTCATTCAGGAACTCGACACACATTTATTGAATACGACCATGTTTTAGACATTGGAAACAAAATAGACAGACATCTTTGTTCTTGTGGGTCTTACAATCTAGTGAGCAAACGCAGAAAACAAAGGAAAGTGTCAATGAATTATACGTTCATGTGAAATTATATAAAAGAGTAGATATTAACATTCTTGGCCATAAGTAGGTGCTAACTGCCACGTGGAAAGAAAAATAGATCAGGGTGAGAGGACTCAGGGGTTCTTAGGTGGAGGGCTGGTTTGCCATTTTAAGAAGGTCACTAGGGTAGGCCTCTGAGTGGGAGACAGTTAAATAAACACTTGAAGCTGCAAGGGCGTGAGCCCCGTGGGTATCTGGGTGAGAGCCTGTGCAAAGGCCCTGAGGTGGGAGTCTGTCCATTCAAAAAGGAGGAGGAGGTGTGAGGTCAGAGCAGTTGTGGGAGGGGAGGTCGCGTCCCGCGGCATCTTATAGGCCACGTAAAGACTCTGAGTGAAGTATGGAGTAGAGGAGGGTCATGATGCGACTTGGCACTCACACAGCCTCACTCTGTGCCTGTGTTAAGGATGCCGTGTAAGGGGGCAGGGGTGGAAGCAGAGTAATCTGTCCGTTAGAAGGTTATTGTGAGACTCCAGGCAAAAGACAGTGGTGCTTTGGGTCAGATGGCCAGCCAAGGAGGTGTGATGGGGAAGGGTGCCCTGGTGCTAAATCACAGCTCTAAAGTCCCTTTTCTTCGTAAAGTTGCGGTTCTAACCGATGCTTAACATGGCACACCTCTCGTTACAACTCCTAGAAGAAAATACATTTCTATTTCTCTGAATGATTAATAAAGGATCTCTTACACATCCGGGTGTAATTACCTGTTAGCCAGAACCTCTCTAGCCAAAGGCCCCCCTCTACGAAAATGTTAGTTTCAAGGACGTCAGTCTGTCAGTCTCGTGAATGCAGCAGTGGTGCTGGGAGTTGGAAGCGGGGATGGGGGAGTCCGGGAGTGTTGACCATAACTCATGGGATTTGTAATTAAACTCTCTTATTATTAAAGCAGAAATTCGTAAAGACTCCTGCCTGTGTGGGACTGGGAGTTATTTATCACAGGATTTCAGCCTGCTTTGCTATAAAAATGTTGTTATATTATCGCGTTCAGGAGATCCAGACACTGATTCTTAAATATCTGTAGCTCCAGGTGGGCAGACATCATGTTGACATTCTTTCTAATGTCAAACTTACGGAGACTTCTGTGCGCGCGCATGTGTGTGTGACTAACGTCTTACCCTTCCTCTGTTGAATCTTGCCTTTTTTAGGCACCAAGTAGATGTCTCAGACTCACAAGAGCAGTTAGTAGGGGAGCAGAGTGAGTACACAAGCGTGACTTACCCTTTGCTATGTCCAGGGTGCATCTCTAGGAGAAGCTAGCCCCCCAGTGAAGGCAGCAGCCATCAGTTAAATAAACAAGCATTTCTATGACGACAGCGGCCTCAGCGGGGGTGCACCCACCACGTTAGTCTCTACTGAGGGACTTTGCTGACGGAACCATAGTTGAGAATTATCCAGTGAGTTTTTCCTTCCACGTGGGGCCAGTTACCACTTGGCACATGTGAAACAAACACACATTAAAATATATTAACCTACGTCTGTTTTAAATAGAACATGTTAAATGGCGGCCGGTGTCATTATTACTTATACTTTTGCCATAGATTTTCCACCATCACTTTTTTTCTTCCCCCTCAGCTTGCAGGATCTTAGTTCCCTGGGCAGGATCTTAAGCTCCCCAGGCAGGATCTTAGCTCCCCGACCAGGGATTGAACCCCTGTCCTCGGCAGTGAAAGCACAGAGCCCTAACCACTGGACCACCAGGGAATTCCCTCTACCATCACTTTAAATGGAGCTTTGAATATGGTTGGACTCAAGTCTACCATCTTTGTTTTGTATCTGCCCCCAATGATTCTTTGTTCTTTTCCTCCTCCTTTCCTGCCTTTTTTTTTGGTAAATTGAATATTTTTTAGTATTCCATTTTATCTCCTCTATTGACTTTTAACTATACCTTTTGTGTGTGTGTGTGTGTGTGTGTGTGTGTGTGTGTGTGTGTGTGTGGTTGCATTAGAGATTACAATACACATCTTTAACTTATCCCAGTCTACCTTCAAATAACATTATATTACCTCGCTACCATCACTTTAGTTAATTTTTCATATGATGCGAGGGAAAAATCAATGCTGTGCCTATTATATTTATGCGAAGATTAGCTGTGTTCAGATTTGCATTTTAAAATCAATGTGGATGTACAGGTCCCCTCTGCCTAATCACGGAATTGATCACGTAGTTCACAGACGTTGCCGGCTTACCTGAGGATTTTATTTCTTCAGAGACAAATAACTCTTTTGGTTTTCTCTTTTGAAATAACGGATGTAAATTAAGAAAACAAAAGGAAACATTTAGCAGAAATCTTTCTTGAAAGGGAAGTTGAAGTGGGGCTGCAGTGCAGGCTGTGGTGTAATGGCCTTTCTTCACAGTGAAGGTGACAGGAGTTTTTACCTCTCAGGCATGGGTACCATTTTATTGAGGTTTGAGTTGACTAACTCATCGTCTGAGAAGGTGAATGGATTTGAGGGGCTCAGTTTGGGGGTGAGTGCCCTTTGCCTACGACAAAACCCCTTGCCATGGTCTCCATGCCTTTCTTGCCTTCCCGTGTGACATGTGTGTCACATCCCATTTCACACCTCTGTGTCTATCCCAGAAGTCAATGTCTTGTGGACCAGGGACGAGGGGCCGCTCCTGGCACAGGGACACGCATGTGCTCACTGCTCAGTACAGCTGAGGAACCAAATACTGACTTAATGGATCCGCTATGTCTATGCAGACTGGCCATCTCTGGAAACTAGTTTTCTTGGCTACCAAAGGAGCAACTTAAGAAATCATTTCAGTGCCTTTACAAATAGTATGGTGAAACATTGCCCCTGCTTATAAAATTATTGGTTTGACCTTCAAGGCTTGAATCCTGCAAAATTCCATCTGTTATTATTTTACAATGTATAGGAGTTCACGTTACTTATCACTGTTTGTGCATTTAATTTTCAAAGTGACATTTTAGTGGCGTGTCATACCTTATAGCAGGTGATGCATGAGTGGTTATTTTAGCTGATTAGCAAAATTAATAGGTAGAAAGAACTGTGTTTATGATGATTGTGAAAGGAAAGGAGGGCATGCTTTATTATTCAGAAACACTCTCCAAAATACTTTTACCCAATGAACATACACATACATGATCAGCTAATGCTCATCGTATAACTATTTTGCTTTTTCTTAAATAGTTCTTTTAAAATTAATTTATTTATTTGGTTGCGTGGGGTCTTAGTTGCGGCAGTTAGGCTCCTTAGTTGTGGCATGCATGTGGGATCTAGTTCCCTGACCAGGGATTGAACCCAGGCCCCCTGCATTGGGGGCACAGAATCTTATCCACTGAACCACCAGGGAAGTCCCTAACTATTTTGCTTTTAACTGGTTACCCGGAATAGTTGCTTTCCAGGTTCTTATCAGGAACTATAATTGCAAACTCACTGCCATTAATATCTTTCTAAAGCTCTGCAGAGAGAAACAATATTTATGGAGGAGTGCCTGAAGTCTTTGCTGTCTATCCACTTTTTAGATGTCATCAGCAGTAACCTGTGGTCTCCCAGACCCCTGGGGGAATGTGGAGTGACTGCAAGGTTGCCTGGAAATCCTCCAATGAAAGTATGATTATTTCTGTCATTGTTATCGGTCAGGACACCACACCGACATTGAATAGTTTGTTGAAGGGAATAGAGCCTTTTCCAACATCCAGGTCTTTACTCAGAAGAAGAAAATCGTATGATAAATGAAGTCACTAATGGGATACGGGGCTGGAGTCTCCAGGCTCTGAACTTAACCACCGTGTTTCATGCTCCACTTTGGTATCACAGGATCCGGCTTTGGAAAAGACCCAAGGGCTGGTGTAGGTCACTTTTGTTCGTCTGTGCTGTGGGTACCAGGCAGCTGGTAACACGGGGAGGGGCGTTTCCCTCTGGAGGTGTACTTGCTGGGATGCTAAACTGTTCTTTGTAGCTGACAACCTTCGTAGCTGCTTTAAATATCTGTTTTTTACAATATCAATAAAGAAAAGAATTTTTTAAAATTTCCCCTTTGAAATGGAACAGTGAGAGTAGCAGCCTGCACGGCTCGGGTCTGTCAGGACGCCCGGTGACTGGGGTGATCAGACCAGCTCTTGCTACCCTGTCCGTCACCCGGAGCTGAACTGCGGTAGTTAGCACAGTGCTTTGTTTGTAGTCATGTTTTGCTTGGTCTATGCCTGCAGTGGACCGTGCATTCACAGAGGGAAGCATAAGAAGCATTGAATTTGAAAAAAAAGAAGTTCATGTGAAGCCTCCAAATTATAGTAATTCTGCCAATTTACCTAAAGTTGCTCTTCATCAGATCTGTAAGTTGCATTCGTCTGATGTGAATTCTAATATAGCATCAAGATGCCTCTGGTTTTCCAAAGCCAGGGGCAAGAGAGGGAAATAGAATGATGATGATATCCAATTTAGCTCTTCATTTATAGAGCGTTACAACTACCCATGGGGGCGATAGGAAAGTCCTTGCAAATGGTAACGGGAAACCTTCTTTTTTACCTTGTCATCTAGAAATAAAACAGATGATAAAAATAACATTTTTAGTGTAAAGTGTGTTTCAAACATCTGGTCCTGAAGACAGTTTTTAATCTATATTAGATGCAGTTAAATTAATTAACTATATTTAATGTACATTTCATCCCCAAAGCAAATATAAAATGGAGGTTTAAAATTTGTCATCAAATCATGTTTCTTGATACAAATACTTTAAAGTACATCAAGCATGATACTTATTAATGGGAAAATGTCAAATTTTATAGTTATGTAATGCACATCCTTACATATGATTTTTTTTTTTTTTTTTTTTTTTTTTTTTGCGGTGCGCGGGCCTCTCACTGTTGTGGTCTCTCCTGTTGCAGAGCACAGGCTCTGGACGCGCAGGCTCAGCGGCCATGGCTCACGGGCCCAGTCGCTCCGCGGCATGTGGGATCTTCCCAGACCGGGGCACGAACCCGTGTCCCCTGCATCGGCAGGCGGACTCTCAACCACTGCGCCACCAGGGAAGCCCTACATATGATATTTAAATACTCTTTAATAATTCCCAACTACAATAAAATATCTTTTCTTTCTCGAAATCATTCCTCAATCATATACCTCACACAAGTGACACAATTAAAAAATTCCAGAGGGAATGTGTGAGACCGTGAAATGGGTTTGAACGTCAAGGAAGGTTAGGAAATATTAATGTAGATTACATTTTAGGAAAACAAGAAGAAAAGTAAGAGCAAGTAATGGAACGATCTGTATTATTTTATAAACGACAAACAAAATAAATTCTCCTTACATGCAGTCTTTCTCTACATATAAATGTACATGTACAAAGTATTAAAAGGTCTGAAAGGATTCACCCCAAACTCTTAACAGCGATTCTCTCTGAGGAGGCGAACAACTTCAGGCTAGGTGGGGAGAGAGAAATCAGGTATGTGTTTATGTACTATGTTTTACTTGTGTAATAATAATAATAATAGTAATAATGGAAAGCAAAAAGTTAAGGGGTGGCCACGGCCAAGAACGTGTCTCTTAGATCTTGTACTGCAGAAAGTAACTGCCCCCTGACCCCGGCTGCCACCCTGACGTCCCTCATGGTGTGCCACACTCCAGGGGCTACTCCCAGCCAGTGCTGGTGTGGGGGGCAGGGAGGGGGAACTCAGGCAGGCCTGTTCCTGGGAAGTAGGGGGCGCCCTCGGATGGGAGAGTTTGGCGTGAGGACTCCCTGTTGGCCTTGGCAAAAGTAAAAAAACTGCTCTGCAATTTATGACCTCCCTCCCTCCTTCCCTCCTTCCCTCCCTCCCTCCCTCCCTCCCTTCCCTCCCTCCTTCCCTCCCTCCTCCCTCCATCCTTCCCTCCCTCCCTTCCTTCCTTCCTTCCCTCCCTCCCTCCCTCCTTCCCAACCCCAAGATCAGCATCTCACTCTGACAGCAGGGCCAGCCTTTTCCAGGCCCCCCACATCTTCCCTCACTGGTTTCTCCCACTCACCTTGCACTCTAATCCCATCTTAGCATCCACTTTTCAGAGGACCCTGACTAACACAAAGGCTTAAGAAAGAACGTTAATGACAGACGAAGCCCAACACCGTGTTGTTCGAGCGTTAGAGATCGCTGCTCTACTGGTGGTGCTGGGATACTGGTGGTGCTGGGATACTGGCGGTGTTTCTATACTGGCGATACTGGTATACTGGCGGTGCCGCTATACTGGCGGTGGCCAGCATGGGGAGACGCATTTCACACCAAGCTCTCTCATGGCAGCTTTCACAATACATGTAAGTTAAATGTATTATATTTATAATATAGGCACATGAGCTTGATTTATTTGTTTTCAGTCAATTGAGGTACTTAACATAAATATGATAAATTACATTTACAAATGCAATTTAAATTTTTTGAAGAAGTTTAATGTCCTAAGTTAGTGAAAGGCAAGAAATATTAATCAATACCCTTAAAGGTGATGTGAATATTTGTAGTTTTATAAATAAAATAATAAGATATGAAGTCGTTCTTAAAATTCAAGGAAAAAATAGGCTTTTGAACTTGAAAACAATGAGAAGTAAGTATTGATTAGGAAAATAAAAAGTAATTTTCAACCCAATTGAATATTCTTTTCTACATACTAAAGTTATCTTCAAGAGTACCTCAGGGACTTCGCTCATGGTGCACTGGTTAAGAATCTGCCTACCAATGCAGGGGACACCGGTTCGGGCCCTGGTCTGGAAGATCCCACATGCCGTGAAGCAGCTGGGCCCATGCGCCACAACTACCGAGCCTGCGCTCTAGAGCCTGCGAGCCACAACTACTAAGCCCGTGAGCCGCAACTACTGAAGTCCGCACGCCTAGAGCCTGTGCTCCGCAACAAGAGAAGCCACCGCAAGGAGAAGCCCGTGCACCGCAACGGAAGGTAGCCCCCGCTCGCCGCAGCTAGAGAAAGCCCGCGTGCAGCAACAAAGACCCAATGCAGCCAAAATAAATAAATAAATAAAGTAAATAAAATAAAATGAAATAAAAAAGAGTACCTCAAAGTTCACGTTTAGTAACGAGTAAGGCAGGGTGTTCATGCGGGTGGTGGGCAGTGATGTTCTGGTAAATACTTAATAACCGGTTCTCTGGGGGAGGGGGGATATGCCAGTATATATTTACATAAGATTATTATAATTTTACTGATATAAAAGGTGTGTGTAACTATGGGAACACTATTTCACGCTTGTCTTGATTTGAGACAACCGTAGTGCTTTCAGAAAAGAGCCAGCCATGAATCAGAAGAGGCACAGGCTAAAGGGATTCCGGCAAAGGTCACACATGCGTCACCTGCCTCGTGTGTCCAATTCTCCCGGATTCAGCAAATATTTACTGAGACCTTCATAAGCAAGATGAGGTCGGTGCTGAGATAAGGTGTACACAGTCATCCCTGGGAGCCCAGGGGAGGCTCCGTAGGCTTAGCTTGAAGGCAACTCTGAGGACTTCCTGGATGTGGGGAAATCTGAACTTTGAAGGATGCGTAGAGGTTGGGGATAAAGTGCCTATTACCGACAATATACCGAGTTGATAATAGTTTTCAAAAAAGTTTCAACAGTATTTGTTTGTTTTTTTTTCCGGTACGAGGGCCTCTCACTGTTGTGGCCTCTCCCGTTGCGGAGCACAGGCTCCGGACGCGCAGGCTCAGCGGCCATGGCTCACGGGCCCAGCGGCTCCGCGGCATGTGGGATCCTCCCGGACCGGGGCACGAACCCGCGTCCCCTGCATCGGCAGGAGGACGCTCAACCACTGCGCCACCAGGGAAGCCCAACAGTATTTGTTTTGAAAGAAAATCCTCTGGAATTAGAGTCAGCAGCTGTTGAGAAGTAGACAAGAGAGAATTCCAGCAACACTAGGGGAAACCATGCCTTCTGAGTATATACAGATATATAGTGGGTAGTGGGTCGGAGACATGGTCCTTGCCTGCGTGGGTGTAAGGGGACTCGAGCAAGACAGAATAACAACAGAAGTGGGATGCCTGTTGTGACGGTGGATGACACCATCCACCATCTTTGGGGTCACGCAGCAGCCGTGGGCCCCCTTGTCTCAGGAAGTGATGTTTAAACCTAAGTGACGCTTAGCAATTAGCCAAAAAGGGAAGGGTAAGAGTTTCTCAGGAAGAGGGGACAGCAGGAACGAAGGCCTAGAGATGAGAGTATGACATTTTATTAAAAACAAAAAAGTCTCTAGCGGCTGGAGCCAAGGGAGAGGATGGCTGGGAGGTGAGGCTGGAGAGGTAGATGGGGGGGCCAGTAGAGAAGGTTCTGGAACACCACTGACAGGAGACTGGATTCTAACCAGAGGCAATTGGAAGCCTTTGAAGAGTTTTCAGCGGGGAGGGGACATGATCAGATTTACATTTTCAAATAATCACCGTGGCCGCAGGCAGGAGGATTGATTGGATAGTTGCTGTGCAGTCATGTGAAAAAAAAACCCCCAACAAACCGCAAAACAGCCCTTTTCATTTGACTTGAGCGACTCTGAAACCATCATAAAGAAAATTTCAACACATGCTGACTTAGGAAATACTCACAGTTCTATTCCTTCAACGAGACTTAATGTCTTTTATTTTGCATTCTGTTTCTCCTTGCATATTCATGGCTTAGTCCCCGTGGCAGCGTGGGGCTGCCTTGGCGCTCATTAACCGCGGCCAAGTAAACCCCAGCTGTTACCCACCCCGGAGCATGGGAGCTGCTGCCCACGGAGGAGCATCTCCACTGTAAATCCATTTCCAGTGGTGGCTCTTATTTGTGACTTAGAACCTGGGCTCATATCCGATACCATTGTTTGTTTTCTCCGCTCGGCGGGGCTTCATAACTGCAAGTCCCCTCAAGCTGGGTGACACTGGCGTCTCGTGTCACCTGAGGTTCGGTTGCTCCGAGCGTGGCCGCCTGCGATAGTTTAAATCATTCCTGGCAAACATTCGTTCCCCTCCTCTCCTGCCAGGGGCAGACTCTCCTCCTCTGTGCCGTCGATTTTGGACTTGGCCACGTGACTTGCCTTGGTCAAAGGACCTGCAATTGACGTCCTGTAAGCTGGGGCCTTAGATGTGCTTGCGTGCCGGCCAGACAGGGGCCTGAACCCGCGCTGAGGGGTGCACGCGCCAGGGGCCGTAGTCTGGGGAGGGTGAGAGATGCAGGAGCCGGCCTGTCCCCAGCCATCACCCGCCTGGCCTCTGCCTGTAGGAGAGTCACTGTGCTGAGCCCAGCCTGGACCCCTCAAAGCAGGAAACATGTTGTCATAAAGGCCCTGAGTCTGCGTGGTCTGTCCCGCAGCACAATTGATGGCGAGAGCTGACTGAATCAACGGCCCCCCGGCGGTTCTTTCCCAGAGCTCCTCTGACTGTATTTTCTATGTGCCACAGAGTCTTATATGAAGACTATATTTTGCATGAGTTTAGCCATTTTGAAAGTATAGTACTACGTGTTTGTGCTAAACCTTAGTTAGGGCCCGGGGCTTTAAAGTCTAATGGGGAAGATGGGCTTCAATAACCACGTAGGTAAATTGCATGATTACAAACTGAGATAGAATCCCTTGAACTCGGCTCTGTGAGGGCATAACCAAGGGAATCTGCCTTAGACAGTGGAGTCTGCAGCTCTGCCGTGGAATCCGTGGACCTGAGATTTAAGGATGACAGATAATGATACGACCACCACGAACACCAGTCGTACCCGTAGATCACGTGTGCTGCTGGACGCTGCTCTAAGCGCTTCACCGACACTGACCTGCGTGGTCCTCACGACTCCTCTCTCATTGACGACTAACCCAGCAAAGAGCTGGTGGTGGCTGAGGCCACGGGCTGAGGGAGCAGCAGAGGAAGGGCCTTGGATGGGGTGCCCTCGGGGAGCCAAAAGGCATTCATCCAGGGTCGCTGGAGGGTGGAGATGACCCGAGGCTGGGTGGGTCAGCCGGAGCGTATTTACGCTGAGAACACCGGGAAGCCGTCAAAGGGCCTTAAGTAGGACGTGGTATGGTGATCCCACCAGGTTACGTTCAGCACAGAGAGTTCAGGCTGGTGCGCAAGTGGTTGGAAGGTCCCAAAGGAGGATGAAGGGAAATCAGTAAGCGGTAAGGGGGGTCTTGCAATAAACCAGGCCTGAAATCATGGTGACTTAGGCTGGGGCGATGGGTGTGGAGGTGTAGAGAAGCGGACATGCTGAGCTGTGTTAGGAGAGAGAATCTGCAGAGCTTAATGATTGGATAGAGACCTTTAGTATTATTTATTAGCTTCTCGGTTGAGTATCAACATTTTGCGTGTAAGTACGCAGCCCCTCTGATGGGTTTCCCAGTGGAGGCCCAGAGCTTGGAGGGAAGAGTGGTTTTCTGGTTCAGTGACCCTCTTTGAAGGTTGGGGAGGAGACCCCAGCCAGTTAGCCGGTGCATTGAAGGCAGTGAACGAGTCACTGCCTGCATAGACCACGTTCTGTGTTTGCACCTGTGTCGTCATTTGGAAATGAGAGGAACCGGACAAATGTGAGGGCGTAACGATCCACAACGTGGGCATTGAAAGCTCCACCTGTTTCTGAAATATTATCATTTTAGATTTCCATGAGGGGCTCAGCGGCTCCCACGGAGAATATCAAATGAGCCAGGAAGATGCCTTCAGGGCTGCAAGCCTCCCGACGTGACTGGGGATGAATTTTACGTTGCTTTTCCAAAGTTTAGGAGGGTATTAGGCCCTTCCCTGGGAACTAAGGGTCTGCTCACTTAATGTTCTCCAGTCTTAGAAGCTGTTTCTACCTACGTGTGTATTAAATCTATAATGAATGCAATTTGAAGGGAGTTAATATTCTGTTTCCCTCTTGCATTTAAAGGAAATCTGATTTTGGCTTTAAATGTCTTTGGAGACATATTAGAATATTTTAGGTGATTAATAGGTTAGGAATAGTTTGCTTCTGGTGGGTTTTGCCTCAACATTTTATTTTTATTTACTTATTTTATTGAAGTTTCAGGTGTACAATATAGGGATTCAATATTTTTATAAATTCCATTTAAAGTTATTACAAAATAGTGGCTATATTTCCCTGTGCTGTACCATACATCCTTCTTGCTTATTTATTTTTTACATGGTAGTTTGTATCTCTTAATCCCTAACCCCTATTTGCCCCTCCCCGCTTCCCTCTCCCCACTGGTAACCACGAGTTTGTTCTCTACATCTGTTTTGTTATATGCATTCGTTTGTTTTATTTTTTAGGTTCCACAATTAAGCGATAACATATAGTATTTGTCCTTCTCTGGATGACTTACTTCATTAAGCACAACACCCTCTATGTCTATCCGTGTTGTTGTAAATGGCAGGACCTCGTTCTTTTTCATGGCTGAGTAGTATTCCATTGTACACAGACACTACATCTTCTTAGTCTGTTCATGTGGTGTTGGGCACTTGGGTTGCTTCCATGTCTTGGCTATTGTAAGTAATGCTCTATGAACCCTGGGATGCACGAATCTTTTCAAGTTAGTGTTTTTGTTTTCTTCAGATAATAACCTAGGAATTGAATTGCTGGATCATATGATGGCTCGATTTTGAGTTTTTTGAGGAACCTCCATACTGTTTTCCACAGTGGCTGCACCAGTTTACATCCCCACCAACAGCGTACGAGGGTTCCCTTTCTTCACACCTTATCCAATGTTTGTTATTTGTAGACTTTTAATGATGGCCATTCTGACAGGTGTGAGGTGACATCTCATTGCGGTTTTGCTTTGTATTTCTCTGATGGTTATTGATATTGAGTATTTTTTCATGTACCTGTTGGCCATCTGTATGCCTTCTTTGGAAAAATGTCTATTCAGGTCTCTGCCCGTTTTTTAATTGGGTTGTTTGCTTTTTTGCTGTTGAGTTGTATGAACTGTATTGGATATTAACCCCTTGTCCGTCATAGCATTTGCACATATTTTCTCCCATTCAGTAGGACGTCTTTTCATTTGGTTGATGGTTTTCTTTACTGTGCAAAAGCCTTTAAGTTTAATTAGGTCCCATTTGTTTATTTTTGGTTTATTTCTTTTGCCTTAGGAGACAGACCCAAAAAAGATTGCTGTGATTTACGTGAGTGTTCTGTCTATGCTGAGTATTTTAAATACTGAATTTTCAAATAGAATTTTTTTTTTTTAATTTTTTTTTTTTTTTTTTTTTTTTTTTTTGTGGTACTCGGACCTCTCACTGTTGTGGCCTCTCCCGTTGCGGAGCACAGGCTCCGGACGCGCAGGCTCAGCGGCCATGGCTCACGGGCCCAGCCGCTCCGCGGCACGTGGGATCCTCCCGGACTGGGGCACGAACCCGTGTCCCCTGCATCGGCAGGCGGACTCTCAACCACTGCGCCTCCAGGGAAGCCCCAAATAGAATTATTTGATTGTAGTTTGGAGATACAAATACCATTTAATGTAATACCTTTAATACAAACCTTTCTAAGATGAAAAATGGGACTGTACCTAATATATAAGGTGTTTTTTTTTATCAGAAATATAGTTTTACTATTAAAATAGTTTACTATTAAAACATGAGGTACAAACTTCCAGTTATAATGTAAATAAGTCTTGGGGATGTAATGTACAGCATGGTGACTATAGTTAATAATACTGTACTGTAGGGCTTCCCTGGTGGCGCAGTGGTTGAGAGTCCGCCTGCCGATGCAGGGGACACGGGTTCGTGCCCCGGTCCGGGAAGATCCCACATGCCGCGGAGCGGCTGGGCCCATGAGCCATGGCCGCTGAGCCTGCGCGTCCGGAGCCTGTGCTCCGCAACGGGAGAGGCCACAACAGTGAGAGGCCCGCGTACCGCAAAATAAATAAAAGTAATTTTTTCTGTAAATCACATGTTGAAACAATAGTATTTTGAATTAACTAAAATATTTGAGTACAATTTCATGCATTTCTCTTTACCTTTTTTAACGTGGCTACAAGAAGATGTAAGTTTTGTATGTGGCTGGTGCGTTCCTGCTGGGCAGTGCTACCCTGGAACTCAAGGTGGCACCATGGATGAAATGACATTTATTTGTACGTCTCTCTATCAATGGTGGGACAGAATTACCTCCTGGCAATGGGGCGGAAATCGGTCTGACACTTTGACCAGGTCCTGAACTTGATTCTACTGGACCGTCCAGTTTGAGTCAGACACTGTCTTTACACAATGGGGAATTTTTTTTGCTGAATCTGTGACATGAGTGGGAGACAAACATATAATAAACTAAGAAACACATTTCACAATGCAGGTAACAAGGGATGTCAAGCTCACTTTTCTCCCAGGAGAAATTTCGTTGGTGAATTTAAATCTCCACGTTCCTTGATGTTTAGGAGAGTTTGTATTTAGGGCAGTTTCCATACTTGGGTCTGAGATTGATCAGACCTCTTTGGGGAAATCTCAAAATTCTGGGTGTAAAAAGCCTCTCTTTGTTGAAAAGGAAAAGAGGCTCAAGACATTTTTATAAACGCTGATGTGAAGTAAGCACAAATTATATGCAAATGGAATTCCTCTGGGCGTGTAATATCGACTCCGGAGTTAAAAAAGCTTTGTAATATCACTCCTTTAATTGGTACTTGTGAGGGTCACGTTGAGGTGCTTGTGAATAAGAGCACAGCTGGTGGGACTTCCCTGGTGGCGCAGTGGTTAAGAATCCGCCTGCCAATGGAGGGGACACGGGTTTGAGCCCTGGTCCAGGAAGATCCCACAAGCCTGCGCTCTAGAGCCCACGAGCCACAACTACTGAAGCCTGTGGGCCTAGAGCCTGTACTCCGCAACGAGAGGAGCCGCTGCCATGAGAAGCCCGCTCGCCACAACTAGAGAAAGTCTGCCCACAGCAACGAAGACCCAACGCAGCCAAAAATAACTACATAAATAAATTTGTTTAAAAAAAAAAAAAGAGCACAGTTGGTGTGAACTTCTAGAACTTTCTGCATTAATCAACAAAGATTCTTTTCCATCCCATCAGGCCCAGGGCCCTCCCTGGGGGAGATTGGAGGGGTGAGGGGTGATGGTGGAGGGGTGGAGGGTGGAGTCCACTCTCTGCTAGAGTTCCTAGTACTGTCCCTTGGGCAGGGACCAGTGGTGGGAAATACACTGCCCCTGTGGTCTAAGCAGAAGCAAAATAAGTATAAACCAAAGGGAAAATCTAGAGGAAAGACAATTATTGCCTCTAGGAGTAGTCTAGGTGTTCCCTGACATCACCAGTCCTTCATTGGGCTTCCTTCTGGTTCTTTTCTTTAAAAGAAAATGTGAATAAGAGCGAACGAGGGCTTGACCATCAGGGTTGCGGGAAGAGCCACTTAGGATGAATGGCAGCTCTTTGTGGAAAGTGCTTTATGCTACGATTTTAAACGTTCTTCACTGAGAATGTCAAGCAAAAACCTGCCTTTTATCTATGTGCTTCTGCCTCTTTTCCTCCTCAGTTCACCTGGCCCCTGGGGGGGCGGGGAGCAGAGGTCTGTCTGGGAAATGATTATCGCCTCGTACTAAAATGTTACTATGAGACCTGGTAAGCCTGGGTCAATTCTAGAGAAATAAAACTGGTGTTAATCCTATAGTCACTTGGAAGAGTTCTAGTAAACGCACACCGTCAACGATTGTACGTCCCCCAGTCATGAATAAACAAGTCAGTTTAGCAAAGGACTTGTTTTTCTCCAGTCACCATGCTAATTTCAAGCTGTGACCTTTCCTCCCTCCTGGTTGTAGGTAAGTCTACCTAGGCAGGCACTGGGTAGCCTTAGGAGTTAGAGGCTGGGCCGGCGGCTTGCGTGTCGGCTGGCTTTCAACGGTAGACGATTTGAAGTTTCGCATTTTCTGTGCGGGCAGGGAGAACCACGGAGCTGTTCCGTGGCCCTGTGTCCTCCTGCTTGCGGCAGTTTTCAGCTGTGCACGCACCTCCCATAACCTGAGGACAGTGTGTCTACTGGCGTCCAGTGGTTTCCAGAATGAAGTGTGTGCAGTGAAGGCTTACAAAAGGAAAATGTGAGAGCTTCCCTTTCTAATTTTATCTCATCTCCCTTTTATCTGTTTTTTGGCATAAGTTTTACAGCCTGACTAATGTAGTGGTAAAGGTTCACAGTCCCTTATCCTGGTGTCCAACAGCTCCCAAAGCCACAAGTTATTTTTATTTTTATTTTTTTTGCGGTACGCGGGCCTCTCACTGTTGTGGCCTCTCCCGTTGCGTCTCCGGACGCGCAGGCTCAGCGGCCATGGCTCACGGGCCCAGCCGCTCCGCGGCATGTGGGATCCTCCCAGACCGGGGCACGAACCCGCGTCCCCCGCATCGGCAGGCGGACTCTCAACCACTGCGCCACCAGGGAAGCCCCCACAAGTTATTTTTTAATTCAGTTGTCAGCTCAGCCTGAACTGACCAGAATGGATGTGTGGCTCTTTCTAGCTTTTACTGAGCCCAATTCATGGGAGTCATCAGAAAAATCATATGTTTCTGTGCAGAAGTCCTGAAGTTTCCTCACGGGGGACTGGGGGGTGCCCTTGATTTCCAAGGAACGTAACGTGATGTATGGTGTACGCACCCTATTACCTTGCTGAAATCGGAAAAATTCTGAAGCATGTTTGGTTCTGAGGATTTTGTCTGAGGGTTTGGGACCTGTAGCTGTATATTATATATTTATAAATGAATAATATACAGGGTTCAGGCTCCTGGTAAGTCTTGTGACCAAACAATCTTGGAGTCCAGTACACAGGCCGGCGCCTCTGACATTGACCTCGCCTGGACGAGGCCTCCTGACTCACGGGGCAGGTCCTCAGGTGCCTTGTGTGGTGACTGCCGAGGCCCCACGGATCGCTCACCTTGGGGTAAACACAGCAGGTAGAAGGACAGGTGTGGGGCAAACCAGAGACAGAAAGAATAAAACGTTCCCTGTACCTTGGTTAGGAAAATCCTTACAGCTTAGAGCCTGCCAAGACATTTCTTGGGATGGGAAACTCACGGCTGAATTCTAGAAATTAATATTTATTTTCTTGCCCTGTAAAATATTACATTTGTCATAATAAAATTTAAGAAATCATTTTGTACATAATGACTTTTTTACAATTGACGGAAGCAGTTATTCATATTTTAAATCCGAGAGAAAAAGACAGAAATGTGGGCCTGAAAGTTACGAATTAAGTAGAGATTTCCAGTCTCCTAACTGTCATGATGGAATGATGAAATCACAGTAACAAGAAAAATCAAATGATGGAAAACAGTCTGACAAGGGCGGCAGCATGCCCAAATGCTTTGTATTAGCTTCCCTCAGCGTTCTCATAAGTTGTCACAATGTTTACTTTATACTCAGTGCCTTAAAAAATAAACTTGGTGCGTGGGACTTGCCTGGTGGCACAGTGGATAGGAATCTGCCTGCCAGTGCAGGGGACATGGGTTCGATCCCTGGTCTGGAAGATCCCACATGCCGCGGAGCAACTAAGCCCGTGTGCCACAACTACTGAGCCTGTGTTCTAGAGCCCATGAGCCACAACTACTGAGCCCACGTGCTGCAACTACTGAAGCTCGGATGCCTAGAGCCCATGCTCTGCAACAAGAGAAGCCATCGCGACGAAGTGTAGCCCCCGCTCGCCGCAAGTAGAAAAAGCCCACGCCCAGCAGCAAAGACCCAAAGCAGCCAATAAATAAATAACTTAATTAATTAATTAATTAAAAGGAAGAAATCTTAAAAAAATAAACTTGGTGCAATTCTGGAGGATTTTGCCAAGCAACTTTTGCATTTGCCATCATGCCAAAGATGCAAGGGTGTAGCATCCTTGGACGTCTGTCATGGTGTTTACCTCAGGGCAGCAGAATGGCCCGTGCAGTGTTTGCTCCTGCAGTTTTTTGGTCGACTCTGGGGACACCAAGTGTCACTCTGACTCCAGTAAGTAATGCCAGTGGCACGGGTAGATGGATCTGACAGGCCTGAGGACTAACAACTTCTCAGGCGCCTTTCTCCAATGAAGGCTATCCATCAGCGCTCGGAATCTGCTGGAGCCGCAGAGGGTGACAAGGGAATAACATCCCTTTCTCTTCCATCGACAGGGGTAATAACTCCTCACTCCCTGGGGACAGATTGTAAAAGCCAATAGCCAGGAGCTGTGAAGCAGGGAGGGTGGAAGAATTGAAAATTAAAGAGGGAGTGGAAATTTGGTGTAAGGCTTTCGTGAGATGGAAGAAACCGTCAAACGTCAGTCTTTTAATTGCCTTGTTGTTGACACGAGCCTTTGCAAATGTTCATTTTGATTGCTTAATTATTTTAAGCAGATTATTAAGATCGTGTGCATTTTATAAATGCGGGTTTACGCTTCATGTCTGTGTTTCAGTAGTGAATGTTTCAATAGGCTGAGACTTAATATCTGGGTGTTTTTGAAGTCACTGTTGAAAAGTCTTTTTTGACAATGGATTTAAAAAGATCGCCATGAAGAAAGATGCAAGAGCACATCAGACTGCTTAAAATGCTTAACCTGATGTCTTTATTTCCTGTTGCATATCTGCGTATTTATAGCAGCGGAATTGGACAGGGTTCCCTTTATGCACATCACATACAATATTTTTCCACGGCTAAGAATTTCTGTTTTCGAGTAACCTTCAAAAGGACGTAAATGCCGTGGGGACGTTCGTCTTCTTATGACAACTGATGATGAACAGAGAGTTCTTAAGGTCTGTAGTTTGCATGAGAGCTTTGCGTTCACGGTACCACACGAATCAGTGAGTTTGGGGGCCCCAATGTTGCTTTGCCTTAAATGTAGCCCGAAGAAAGTTTTCACGTTTTAGAAAATCATGCCGTTGGCAAACAGATGCCTTTGAACGCCGCCTGCTTCATAGGAAATGTGCTTCCTTAGCTTTTAAACGAGGACTGGTGTTCAGTTAAATCTCCTGCGGACTCAGTTCACTGAAGGTGACAGCAGTCCTCACTCGGGCTCAATGAGAGGAGACACGACAGTAAATTTTTCCGGCGGCGACAGGAGATCTTGTTATAGGAGTCAGAGCAGGGGTCAGGGCAGAGCCTGTTGACGACTGAGGAAAAGAGAAATAAATTCATTCTGCTTCAGGCACTTTGTCAAGTGCCAGTAGCTTACCATTGAGAACTAGTCACCCGTCCCAGTCTTACGGCCCTAGAGGTCACCCCTCGGATATAAATCACAGCCCCGCATGGGTGCAGCCACCCACTGCCACTCGGGGATGAAATAAAAAAGAGGAATGCGGCTTTCGGAAGGGAAAGGGCTGCGAATACCCCACCACGTGTTGCTGTTTAATGCGATCTGCGGCTCGATATTGATCTCCCGAATCAAGTCATTAAAATGTGCAGTTGTTGTTTATTGGAATGAAGCAATTAAATGGTTCAGTTATGCCAGACCTTACCTTTTCTGATGAAAACTATTGATTTCTCGCCACAGCTTTATAAGCGACAATGTTTTTGATTACTCTTGACAAACCTCCTTGGAGTGTTAATTAAAATGGTACCAGATGAGCAGGTGTGGGAGATCATTAGATCGGCCGGATCACACCGCCACACTTCCTATTCTGCAGCCTTGCATAATGAATAGGGCACAAGAGGGGGGAAACAATATCTTCATCAGCAGAATTAGCATCTTCACTTTTTAAAAAACTGGGGGACATTGCATTTCATCGTACAGATGCTTGGGAATCATTGGCTCACTCCTACCGCTACGTTGGATCAAAATTTACTTTTCAGGTTTTGCTTTAATTTTCCCAACGTCTAATGAGTCGCTGGTTTTGTTTCCGAGGTAGCAAATATTTAAACACATATTTATACAGATAACTGAGGAATCAAATAAGGCTCTTCCAGTGCTTATGCAGATAAGTCATGAATATTAATTTGATTCCACTTAACACATTCAAAATCCCCTCAGTAAAGTATCTTCAACAGGATTCTAAGAAATATTTTACTACTTGTTTTGGGGACCTGCATGAAATGCGATTATTTAGGACCACGCTCTTTTGAAGACTACATTCTGTTGATTTATAATCCCACTTTCTCTGTAGCTGTTGTAAGAGTGTTGTATTTTAAAAATTAAAAATACTCAGTGATGATTTATAAAATCAGAGGAAAATAATATTCATGTTTTTGAGAAACGAATGATCTTTACATTCGTGATATTTGTTACGACACGTGATTTAATTATTACTTCGTTAATACAGGCATTGAGGTGAACTTCAGTTTTGCAGAACACACAGAATTTAAGTACATGAAATTAGATTTAAAATCCTCTGTGATCTGGTGTCTGTGGATAGCAAGGCAGCTTGCATTTCTAAGATTCAAGGGCCCTGAAAAGAAATTTGAGAGGTCATCTAATCCAATCCCCTGTTGCCAAAGTAGCTGTTTAAAAATGCACAATTTTTCATCAGTCTGGAATTTTAAAAAGGATTAATGAATTTATAAATGTATAATTTACAATGTTTTGATCATGTATATCTAACTGGAGCTAACAGTTAGACTTCGAAATGATAAGTTTTTAATTTTTAAATCTCAACTTCTCTTAGTGAAATGTTTTATAGTTTACGAAGTGTTTTTCCATTTACATTCCTTCATTTGATCAACAAGCAAGCTTTATACCTTAAAGAAAGGTTTTATAATTTTTTTTTTTTTTTTTTTTTTTTTTTTTTTTTTTTTTTTGCGTTACGCGGGCCTCTCACTGTTGTGGCCTCTCCCGCTGCGGAGCACAGGCTCCGGACGCACGGGCTCAGCGGCCATGGCTCACGGGCCCAGCCGCTCCGCGACATGTGGGATCTACCCGGACCGGGGCACGAACCCGTGTCCCCTGCATTGGCAGGCGGACTCTCGACCACTGCGCCACCAGGGAAGCCCTATAATTTTTTAAAATATACTTCTGGCTCAGTTTATTCAGCTGACAATAATATTTATCAGTTCTAATAATTTGAAGCTATGTTGTAGTTTCACAGCCTCTGTCATGAGCAGCTTCTGGAAAGCATAAGGGAAGCTACACTGTTACTTGTGTTTTGTAGGTGAAGGGAAATAGGAAGTTCAGATAAAAGCTTCAGTATAGTCTGTTTAGTACTAAAATCCAACTCACTATTTCTAAGTCCCATAAATAGTCATTGTACTCTATCAACCACGTAAGCAAAATATTATAAATAAAAAACATAGAATAGTTTTGGCAGGATCTTAGAATTTGAGTGTTCGAATGCTTGTTTGTATTCTGCATAAAAACGTAGTCATCTCAAACAAAGAAACCATCTATTTTGCTCATGTGTTTTCAGTTAAGCCTGGTTCATCTGCTGGACCAGGGGCTGAGGCTCCACCTTCAAGGCGGCTCATTCAGATGGACGGCAAATGGGTGCTGGTTGCCAGCTAGGAACTCAGCCAGGTCTGTGGGCCGGGAGCCTCCCCAGGTGGGCCGCCCCGAGGGTTACCTTCCAGCTTGATGGCCAGGTTCCAAGACCGAGTGTCCCAAGAGAACAAGGCAAAGTACACGACATGTAAAAACTCTAGCCTCAGAAGTCCCAGCATCACTTCTGCCATACTCTTGGTTGAAGCAGGCGTAAAGGTCTACTCAGCTTCGAGGAGAGGGGAGTATCAAGGTCAGGTTTCAGAAGAGCTTGTGGAATGAGAGATGCGGAAGCCATCTTTGGGTGACACGATTTGTCACAGAAACCATTTGTCCAATCCCTTTGCATAACACATATTATTTTGGGTGTGATTTAATTTGAGAGAGGTAGAAGTGAATGGAAAATCAAACAAGATTCTAATAATTCAACTATAGTTATTCTTTAAACAGCATACTTTAAGCTGTGTTTTGTTTCAGAGAGAAGGGCATAAAGACAGGTCATTCTTTTTAAATTATTATTATTATTATTATTTTGTGGTATGCGGGCCTCTCACTGTTGTGGCCTCTCCCGTTGCAGAGCACAGGCTCCGGACGCGCAGGCTCAGCGGCCATGGCTCACGGGCTCAGCCGCTCCGCGGCATGTGGTAGCTTCCCGGACTAGGGCACAAATCCGTGTCCCCTGCATCGGCAGGCGGACTCTCAACCACTGCGCCACCAGGGAAGCCCTAAATTTTTATTATTTTTTATTTTATTGAAGCATCGTTGATTTACAATGTTGTGCTAATTTCGAGACAGGTCATTCTTAATGAGATAATGAGTGTGGAAGCACTTTGAAATCTGTAATCTATAATGTAAGATTCAATGGGAAATAAAAACTGTGAATTAAAAAAAATTAACAATTGTTTAGTCAACATCTACTTCACCATCCTTTGAAAATCAGTTAGGTTCTGATGAAAAGAAGCCACGCTGTTTCCAAAAATCCTAATTTTTTTTTTTTTTTTTTTTTTTTTTGCGGTACGCGGGCCTCTCACCGTTGTGGAGCACAGGCTCCGGACGCGCAGGCTCAGCGGCCATGGCTCACGGGCCCAGGCGCTCCGCGGCATGTGGGATCTTCCCGGACCAGGGCACGAACCCGCGTCCCCTGCATCGGCAGGCGGACTCTCCACCACTGCGCCACCAGGGAAGCCCCCAAAATCCTAACTCTTTTGTCAGTTTTTGTTGTATGTTGTTACATTAGAAACCCATTTGCTGTGGCAATCACATTTGATGTTTGCTGACAGTCGATGACTGCATTGTAGCGTTATGTATCTGGGATCATTAAGAGTTGTCTCATTTATTCAGTGAATACTTGTGCTTCTATCCTGTGCCAGCCACTGTTCTAGGCCCTTCGAAAATGATTCTCAGAGTGGTACGCTCAAGGTACACAGTAATGGACGTATAAATTTTCTTTAACGGTTGTAACACATTTCTCTGTGCTCCTTTCTTCTGAACTACTGTGTAGGGTTTCTTTGTTTAATTTGTAATCGTGAAAAGAATTAGGAGATAAGGGCAATTTTTAGAAGGCCGTTGGGAGGTTTATTTTGCTCTTGGTACATAGTTAATCCCTAGTGTAACTTTTGATATAAATTTGATATATATTATTTGATATAAAATATATCAAATAATATATAAAATATATAAAATAATATTTTTATAAATTTTATAAAATTTATAAAATATATAAAATAATTGATATAAATTATTCCAAAGAACATAGAGCTCTCTCTCAAAAAAATAACTTCTTTACCTGTTTATTAATATATTTTTAAAAAATGGTATTTGTGGGTCCTTATTTGCCCATGTAACAACTTTACATAAGCAAATTTTCAGTACCGATTTTCTAATAATAATGATAATTTTTCAGACTTTTGTTGGGATACATTACATTGTATTGTACATGACATCTTTACATGCACTGTCTCTTTAATCCTCAGAAGAACTGTATGATGGTGCACTATACCCATTTCACAGATTAGTCTATCTGGTTCTCACCATTTCTTCTTTTCCTGCAGGCTTCTCCGGACTTATAGCATGCCCCCCAAGATAAATAAGGGCAACAGAGCAATTGTGGTCCTTGTAAGAACCACGTGTTGTCTGAATCATGTATCCAGGGTTACACAGAATTCACTTACGCGTAGAGCTTCTGCCCCTTATTTCTACTGTCCATCGAGATTTGGCAATGCTCCAAACACAGGGGGGTATCAGCATGTTTCCCAGGTGAACCATCTGAGATCAAGTCATTACATATCCATCATCTAGTTTCTCCGTCTTGTACAGTAAAATGAAATTCCACTTATTAAACCGTTTTTAAACTGACATAGTAAAAAGAAAAACAACAAAAACAAAAAAAACAGAGCAGTGTTTTAATCTCGAGCACTCCCGGCTCCGGAGCCCACATCCCCCAGTTTCACACAGGCGGCAGCGCCAGCAGTGGGCGCGACAGAAGGGCATGTGAGCATCTCACAGATGTTCCAAAAAGGCCAGCAGGCTGGGGAGTGAGTAGGGAAGACTTCTAAGCCCTTCCTTTGCTCTGCGGGTCTCCAGCTGTGCTTGTGTAAATTTTGTGCTCGGTCGCGAGCTTAGTTCCCCCGCTCTTTTTGTCGTGGCGTTTCTCACTTGTGCAGCTTCAGGGCCAAGAGGAGAAGCCGCTTCGGGTTGGAAGGGGCACCTACGTGCGCACAGTTGCACATCCCGTGCTGGCTTGTGCAGGAGGGACAGGCCGTGCTTTGAAGGGACGACCTCTCCTCTTTGGATCATCAGCGGTTTTCTGTTTATTGGCGAGGTTTCCTTGGTGGCGCTGTAATGGCTTGTTCCTCAGACGTACTGCATGTGAGACAAGCAGAGCCCGCATCCTTCCAGGGTCTCTTTATTCTTTCCTCCATATTGAAAATCGTTCCTGTCAGCCTGAGCTCTCCAAGCTGCCGGGAAGAACTTTGGCATAGTTTTCCTAACCTTTTAAACAGTAAAAGCAAACCTCTCCTTTGATAAAAAAAAAAAAAAAAAAAAGCCGGAGGACTTTGGCACGGAGCCATGAAGGATGCAGGCGGCTCGGCTGCGAGCTGACAGAATAGTCCACAAAACCCTGAAAGTTCTCTCTCGGGGTCCCAGAGCGGGCGAGGCACTTTGCTTGTACTTAACATACATCAACTGTCACCCAGAGGCAGTCGGCGTTCAGCCGAACACAATGGAACATCCAGATGGTCTAAACAAAGCCGACAAATGTTCACTGCTATTAAAAGCTGTTTACATCAACTTCCAGGATGTCATGCAGTGAAGTTTATGTTGTGTCACCACCGAGGTGCTTAGCCCTGTCCGCAGCCAGGACCGGCCTTTTACACAGTCCTGTTGCTGGCGTCCCTGCACTCTAGCGGAGGGGAATGGGACAGTAACGTAGGAGATGGAATAATGGTAACTAGACCTTCCGCTGCAGACGTCCTGAGTGGCTTGGCCCCAATTCTGTTGTTGTTTTTTGGCTGCGCTGCGAGGTTTGCGAGATTTCAGTTCCCCGACCAGGGATTGAGCCGGGACTGTGGCAGTGAAAGCCCCGAGTCCTAACCACTAGGCCACCAGGGAACTCCCCCTAATTCTGTTTTATTGCCCGTGGATTGCAGCCTCGGCCCTGGACCCGATGAACGCACGGCGGACCCTCGGCTACAGTGGGTGGGCGTCAGGGGTAGACGGACGGAGCCCCCGCTATCCGCCTCTGCAGACAGGGGTCTCCTCAGCCACTCGCTGGGGATGTCTACGCTGTAAAGGGTTCTGTCCTCTTCCTCCGAGACGCTCTGCTATCAGGCCCTGTCTGCATGAGGGACAGACCTACATTCTTCTGTCTGCTTCCCTCGACCTCCTCATAGCACCTCCCTTACAAATTCCAGATGCGCTGCCGATGCTGTTCAGGATGTGTTGTACTGTGCTGTTCATAGCAATACCGTTGGGGAAGATGTCCAGCTAGTTCCTCGTTAAAGAAGAATCTGGAAAAACTGTCCCCGTACTCAGATTTTTAATCAGTACCAATTCCTCTCATTGTAACATACTTGAAAAATGAGTAAATACGAAAAGCATATTGTATATTAATTTGCCCTGAAATTCAAACTATTACAAGAACAGAAAGACCCTCAACAGAATAATTTGAATAATTATTTTCTATATAAATAGATAATTTAAACCAATTTGTATCATATTGGCTTAAATTTTATGCATTTAAAAAATAGACATTTGGACTTCCCTGGTGGTCCAGCGGTTAAGACTCCACGCTCCCAATGCAGGGGGCCCGGGTTCGATCCCTGGTCAGGGAACTAGATCCTGAACGCCACAACTAAGGATCCCGCAAGCTGCAACGAAGATCCTGCGTGCCGCAACTAAGACCCAGCACAGCCAAATAAATAAACATTAAAAAAAAAAAGGCATTATTTGTTGTGTTATTTCTAAGTTACCATGGTTCAAGTTTTCTGATGTATTTTTCAAGATGGGTGAGCTCATAAATGATTAAAGTAAAATGTTTAAGAAAATATGATTTGTTGGCCCATTTTCTCCAGAAACAACATTTAAGTTAAGGTCAAGATGGGTATGGAACAATGTCATGTGACGTGATAGAGAACTGAATTTTACTGATGGTATGTAATGTCCTCAAAGCAAGATTGATGTGAGGCTGTTAGGGAGACAGTAAAGACAGCTCCCCTCTATTGCTTGGGAACATTCTCATCTTCACAATTGTCCTGGAGAATCAGATCATTTCAATAGATTTGATAAGGAATAGGTTTTGATCTCCTATATTTTTATAGGTTATAGACCTTCTTTACATTATCACATGAAATTGAAAGCTTTAAGCTCCCAGGTTTAAGATGAAAGAAAAAGGTATTGTCCATAAAAATTTAATCTAGAACAGTATATTTCCTGTATGTCATGCTACTAAAGCAGAAACACGGAGACCCTCCCTACAGGCTTTTAAGAGTTTGAAATTTTTCGCTGATGATAATTTTGTCAAATGATATTTCAGGAAGGCAGCGTGGGAGCAGTGGACACGATATGCACCTTTATAATTTGGATTAGGGAGATCATCTTATTGGCTCTTGGTGTGTGTGGTATTTTCGTAGATGTCTCAGAGTGATTGGATTTTTTAAAAAAAATATGGATAGCACAAAAAAGAAAAAAAAAGAAAATGTAACAAAGCCAGAGCACGGGCTTGTGCCCACTTTGGGTGACCCACGCTGAGCTGCCTGTCCTTCCAACCGTGGGCTGCTCCGTTTCCTGTTTTCCACACCCAGGAGCCTGCTTCAGTGGGGCAGGCTTTTCCACACACCCCAGGAGATCGCTTCCTTAAAGTGGCTCGTTATTTATCATTGAAGTAAGCCATCGGAATTTCGTTAATTTCTGTTTGACTTAGCTCGTGCAAAATGCATAATGTTAACTTATAACTGTTACCCAGAGTAATAAAAGTGACCTTTGCAAAACAAACCTGATCAGGGAGTTTAGGAAACAGCGAAGATGGAGGTCAAGTTGATTCCCTTCCAAGCCTTTGGATCTATAACCTGACATGAACAACAGTCAAAGCCTGTCTAGTTATTGGAAGAAGTTCTTTTATTTGTCTTGACTAACGTGGTCAAAATTTAGAAATCTCTTTAGCTCCAGCCAAATATCGAGTGAGCTGAAGTTCACCCTGTGTGGTCCTCATTCTATCTGCCTCCGTCTACCTGTCTGTATCCAGGTTCTCCACCATTTTTGCCTGTCTCTTAGCAACACTTGGAGAGATTATGACAACCTAGTTTACACTCAAGTATAAATGACAGTTTGCTGAGTAGTCGACCTTTTCTAGGGCTATTTGTACTTTAAAATAAGATACAATTCTAAGCTAAGAAAATAAAAATTTGAAATTTTAGGCTTCAGTTAACTTGGTAGGAGGGGTATTTTGGGTGCATGACAAAACTTCTCAGCACCCCTGTAATCAATATCAACTAAAAATTTGTTTCTTTAAACCCAGATCTGTGCTGTACTCTCTTGTATTTATTAGATGGTGTGGTATGCTTTTTAAAAAAAATTTGAATTCACATACAGTCCAAGTTTATTCTTATGTAGTGAGAAGTTACACACTTGAGATGTCTATGTTTCCCCCCACCCAAAATCATCTGATGACCTTATTTCTTAATTTTATCTCAACAGAAAGGAAGCCTTATTTTCATTTCCTTATTTCTCCTAAAATATACCATCCTTTCAAACATTTTTGAATTTCATGAAATCATTTTTATGAACGTTACATTCTTTTAAAAATTTTATTGACTTTTTAAAAAGTTCCTATTTTTAAACAAAAACTTAAATGCTGTCCCAGTTTCCAGTTTTCCCCTGTTCACCTACCCCTATAAGTTGGCCATAGGTGTCCTGGGCATCAAATGTCACTCAAGTATTTGGGAGATGAAAGTATAAAATGTGTAAAGTAAAGCGGTGATAGGCTTTTATCGAAAAGCTGATAAAATGAACCTTCTGATTGAAGATTGTTGCTTTGATTCTATAAAATTTGCAATATTTATTTGTAGCTTCTGCCTTAATTATTACACTAAGAGGAATATTTTTGCTTTGTAGTAATTGATGGGAAAATGTTTCAACACATTGCACTCTGATTTATAAAAAAGCACAAGATTAAAGTTGGAAAGATTGGATTAATCTGACACTAGGTTTCCCGATAACATATCTGATATAAGGTGTGATACCTGTAAACATGCAGTAAAAAGTCAAGGGATTTTATCCCAGTATAATTTCAAAAGAAATACCAAAGACTTAGTGGCTTTGCAAAGAATTAAAAGTACAGCAATTATTTATCTGATTAAGTCTGAAATATATCCAGGTCTAGATATAAGATTCTACGGGATTGAAAAGCTTGTAGCTGGAATATTATTGCACTTGGTTGTTGATTTTACTGGGCTTTGGGAATGTAGTTAATAACGAAGGTCTTGTGATCTGTAAGGAGTCTTCTTGTTCTAACATAGTATGATTTGGCCACTTTCTCAAATTACTTCCCCCTCATGTTTAGATGCACACAGTCTTTTCCCAAATGTCCTTATTGTACCATGGTTTCCTATTATCAACAGCTTGGAACGGTTTATATTTAGAGTACTGGACGATATTGCTTACCTACGTTCCCTTGTTTTTTTTCCTTAAAGAAAATTTTCATGAACTGTCTTATTTCTGTGTTATATGGCTAATTGATTAAAAGGCAGCAAAAATTCAGCATCTCAGCAAGTACTCCACAATCAGCCATATTTATAAACATAGCTTCATAGAAATAGGCCATGATATTCCGTTGGCCGTACAATGACTAAACACTTACATCCTTGGGAATTGCGCTCACGTTCGATGATGCATCAGCACACGTTTTATCTATCACCGAAAGAGCATCCCGTTTAAAGGTTTTCCCCATGGTAATCAAGGTTAAAATCAGAGAAAAATTATATTCCCTCCAGAGACTACATCATGATGAGTTGAATAGTTTTAGAAGACTAGCCTACTGGGTCAAGTTCTTTCCATGATATCATCTTGACTAAATTTGACTTTCCCATTTCACTGCCAAGATGTTTGTTGACTTTTTTCTTGAAAAAAATCTTGACTTCTAATACCTTTTGCCTGAAGGCAGGAGTATACTGTTTCTTTTATTATTATATGTTATCTTTCTTCAATTGCTTGTTATAAAGATTGCTATAAGATTTGTTTGGTTCAGTGCACACAGTTTCAACAGAGTTTTAGTAACTTAGTAATGTGTTTGAAGCTGTAAAATAATTTTAGTATTCACAGGTCAATTCTTAAGAATGGCCAGGCCTCCTAATCTTGTTTCTAATACAAGGCACTCCTGTCCTTTGGACAGCTGCAAGTATAATGAATTCATTCAGTCCACAGATATTTATTTAGATCTCCTCTATGTCATTCGCTGTTGACACGGTGGAGTAGGTCACCGTCCAGAGAGCCTAGTGTTTAGTAGGGGAGACAACCAACATTCAGCTTACAGTGTGAAAAGCAAGATATAGGGGCTGGCTTTTAATACCTTGGGGTGTTGGGGAGAAAGCGAACCTGGGCTGAGTCGGAATAGGAGTTAGTCATCTGAACGTGCTCATGATGGAATAAAAGTTCCCGGTGGAGGGAACGGACTGTAGAAAGCGTGAAGGTTAGAGGGCAACTTCAGGAACTAACCACAATGCATGTGGGTGAGGAGGGTTCAGGGTCCACCCAGGGGCTTTGACGTCAAGGCTCTTTAGGCAAAATGGGAGGCCCTGGATGATTTTAGGTGATCAAGTGACATGATAAGAAAGGACAGTTTGATGGTTAAGGGCTGTACTAGGTGGGTTCAAATCCCATCCCTGTCACTTAATTTTTTTAAGTTTTAATTTTAATTTCAGACTATACTACAAAGCTACAGTAATCAAGACAATATGGTATTGGCACAAAAACAGAAACATAGATCAATGGAACAAGATAGAAATCGCAGAGGTAAACCCACACACCTATGGTCAACTAATCTATTGCAAAGGAGGCAAGGATATGCAATGGAGAAAAGACAGTTTCTTCAATAAGTCGTGCTGGGAAAACTGGACAGCTACATGTAAAAGAATGAAATCAGAACACTCCCTAACACCATACACAAAAATAAACTCAAAATGTATTAGAGACCTAAATGTAAGACCAGGCACTATAAAACTCTTAGAGGAAAACATAGGAAGAAGACTCTTTGACATAAATCACAGCAAGATCTTTTTTGATCCACCTCCCAGAGGAATGGAAATAAAAACAAAAATAAACAAATGGGACCTAATGAAACTTAAAAGCTTTTGCACAGCAAAGGAAACCATAAAGAAGATGAAAAGACAACACTCAGAATGGGAGAAAATATTTACAAACGAATCAACGGACAAAGGATTAATCTCCAAAATATATAAACAGCTCATGCAGCTCGATATTAAAAAAACAAACAACCCAATGCAAAAATGGGCAGAAGACCTAAATAGACATTTCTCCAAAGAAGACATACAGAAGGCCAAGAAGCACATGAAAAGCTGCTCAACGTCACTAATTATTAGAGAAATGCAAATCAAAACTACAATGAGGTATCACCTCACCAGTTAGAATGGGCATCATCAGAAAATCTACAAACAACAAATGCTGGAGAGGGTGTAGAGAAAAGGGAACCCTCTTGCACTGTTGGTGGGAATGTAAATGGATACAGCCACTATGGAGAACAGTATGGAAGTTCCCTAAAAAACTAAAAATAGAATTACCATATGACATTGCAATCCCACTACTGGATATGTACCCAGAGAAAACCACAATTCAAAAAGACACATGCACCCCAATGGTCATTGCAGCACTATTTACAATAGCCAGGTCATGGAGGCAACCTAAATGCCCATCGACAGATGAATGGATAAAGAAGATGTTGTACATATATACAATGGAATATTACTCAGCCATAAAAGGAACAAAATTGGGTCATTTGTTGAGACGTGGATGGATCTAGAGACTGTCATACAGAGTGAAGTTAGTCAGAAGGAGAAAAACAAATATCGTATATTAATGCATATATGTGGAACCTAGAACAATGGTACAGATGAACCAGTTTGCAGGGCAGAAATTGAGACACAGATGTAGAGAACAAATGTATGGACACCAAGCGGGGAAAACCGTGGGGGAGGTGGTGGTGGTGGGATGAATTGGGAGATTGGGATTGACATGTATTGACTGATGTGTATAAAATTGATGACTAATAAGAACCTGCTGTATAAAAAAAAATGTAATCAAATGTATTCTATTGGAAAGAAGCAAAAATAGACCATATTTACTGTCTAAATTATGTAATAATTTAATGATATTTAGCATCTATTGCAAATGTATTCATTATTGCAGATTGTATTTGCTTTATTGTATTGCTTTTTTGAAGTATAGTTGATTTACAGTGTTTCAAGTGTACAGCAAAGTGATTCACTTATCCATATCTATCTATTCTTTCTCAGATTCTTTTCCATTATAGGTTATTACAAGGTATTGTCTATAGTTCCCTGTGCTGTACTGTAGGTCCTTGTTGTTTATCTGTTTTATATATAGTAGTGTGTATCTGTTAGTCCCAAATTCCTAATTTATCCCCCCACAACATCCCTGTCACTTTAAATGCCTCTCTCTGGGAACTCACCTGACTCAAGACGGTATTCTGAGGATCGAATGAGGTGATACATGTGAAATGCTTAGCACTTGTGCTCAGTACATGCTGTTGTTATCGTCCTAACTCTGGAGTGGCTGATGAGGCCCTGGGGCCAGGTAACTAACTACCCTTTTGTATTAATCCAGGGGATAAATGATGAACTAAGGCGTGGAGGTGGGGAGAAAGAGGTATAAATTATGGGGGATTTAGAAGGTAAAGCAACAGGATCTGGTGATCCACTGGACAGGGTGGGGGTAGGGGAAGGACCTACTGGAAGAGGGGGGAGGGGCCGGGGGTCCCCAGGATTCTAGCTGGGGTATTTGGGTGGATAGTGGTATTAATCAAGGGAGAGAGAGAATGGAATGGTGGGGGGCAGTGGATTCTGTCACCTGTGAAGTGCTGGAGGTGAGCCAGTTAGCATCCAGACATCTGGGCAGGAGCTCAGGAAGAAGGCGCTTGCCGGAGATGTCCATCTGAGCTTATGGGTGTTGATGAAAGCCACGTGCCTCAGTCAGAATACTTTGGGCTGCAAGGAACTGCAGAAATCCAACTCAAACTGACTCAAAAATGAGATTTTTAGCTCAGAAGAATGAAAGAGCCCAGAGGTAGGCTGGCGGTCAGGCTTGTTTCATCTGGGGCTGTAGCCTTATTTCTCTGCCTGGGGCTACTGTGCCCTGGTGGCCAAGGGCTCCATTGGCTCCACTAGCCTCATTCACGGACACATTTGACAACGTCCCAAAGAGGAGATGTCGGGTCTGAAGTGTGTCTCTTGGAAGAACGAGGTGCAGAAGCTTTCCCAGAGCTCTCGGTCCGCCCACCTGAACAGTCTGGGCACAGGTGGGGTCAGTGGTCTAGACAGGCGGGAGATGGAGATTTGAGTGGGAATCAGTATTCTGCCAGCAGAAGGCCCACGGTGGAGAACCAAGCAGGCTCACTCTCCCTGAGGAGCACATGAACTTCCCGAAGGAACTGAAGGAGAACAAAGCAGGTCTGGGACGAAATCCTGGGGAAAGCCAGACCTCAGGAAGGTGAAGAGAAAGAAGGGTCTTGGGTTGTTTTGAAACACATTTTTCTTTTTTTTTCTTGTAAAGTTTAAAAAACTTTTTGGCCACGGTGCGTGGCCTGTAGGATCTTAGTTCCCCAACCAGGGATCGAACCCGTGCCCCCTGCAGTGGAAGCCCAGAGTCTTAACCACTGGACCTCCAGGGAAGTCCTGTGGGTGGACTTTTTTTTTTTAACGTCTTTATTGGAGTATAATTGCCTGACAATGGTGTGTTAGTTTCTGCTTTATAACAAAGTGAGTCAGCTATACATATACATATGTCCCCATATCTCCTCCCTCTTGCGTCTCTCTCCCACCCTCCCTATCCCACCCCTCTAGGTGGTCACTAGCTGTTTTTTTTCACTGCAGACGTTTCTCACTCAGAAGACTTGAGAGAAACCACTGGCCAAAGAAGGATGGAGTATGGGTTTCATACTCTCTTGTGATTTGTTAAATTTTCAATCTCCACAAACCAAACTCAAGTCACTGGGTCCTAGGCTTCAAGAGAGATGCATTTTTTAAGGGGCCTGTGAACCCATAGCTCTGACAAACATTTTATGTGGAAAAAACCCCAAACCCTGTGGCCTTGCACATATGGGGTGCTCAGGAAATGGCGGCCAAGCCCGGGGCTGAGGGGGAGGCCGGGCCCCCATCACGGAGTGTCTGGACCTCATGCTGGAGGTGACTGATGGAGACCCAGAAGGGCTTCAGGGCAGGGAGCGTGTGCTCAGGACCGGAAGCCGGGGGAGGTCATTAGGAGTCAGAGTTTATCATGGATTTATGTGGCCTAGACGGGAGAACGAGAGCACAGTTGGGAAGCTACTCATGAGAGTCTAGGAGAGAGATTGGAGGGCTACCGTGTTGGATGTAAAGACAAACTTGGGATTGAGGGGTGGGTAGGGGGCAAAGGTACAGATTCAAGAAGTATTTAGGAGGTAAGGTGATTCTAGGATGGTTGTCAGGTTTCTGATCCGAGTGACCGGGTGACCGGTGGTGAGACAGCTGTAGGGCATGAGGACCGTGGGATCCGGCTTGTCCAGGAGGGTCGGGTGTGTCCCCTACGAGGAACCCAGATGGCAGCCGAGGGGAGGTGTCCTGTAGGTGGCTGGACGGACAGATCCAGGGCTCCGGGGAGAGCGCCTAGCCAAGCACTCCGCGTGGTACGTTCTATACAGTGCATCGGGGCGGGGTGACAAGCCTGCCCTCTGACGCTGGTTCCTTCCCCAGTTCTTGACTTGGGCTAGAATTTGTCCCTTGACAGTGTCTGGAACGTGTTCTGCTACAGGCTTGGGGGGTCAAAACCTTTGGGGAGTCAGCAGAGGAAGAGGAGGGATCGCGGTGCTGCTTGGTGAAGTGGTGACAGACAATCTGACAGTTCTTTAAAAACGTGAACCCGAGGAAAGCCCCACAGGGCAGGTGGTGGGGTTCTGGGCGCCTCACCACTGCGTCCCGCCCCCCGCCCAGCACGGCTTCTTTCCCTTCTTGGCAAAGCTCTGAGGGCTCGTTGGCTCCCCGGGTCCTCTGTGGCCCAGAGACGGATGCATTATTCCGGGGAAGAGCGATGAGATGAGAACAACAACAAAAGAGACAAATGATTAAAGACATACTCTTTCACTTACCTTTTCAGACTCATTTTCACAAGGTGGCATTTCTTGAAATGCCGTATTTTAGAAAAATATGAGTGTTTCCTATTTATGGCGCCCTGGCCTGTGAGATGAAAACTTCTTGCAGTTCCAATCTCTCTCATCAGATTTGGGGGTAAATAGGCTTCACTCACCCCTGACAACGGCATGAGGAACAGTGCCTCTGTAGGATGGAACTCCATTGATTTTTCATAAAAGTTTAATAAGATGCTACAGGTCAAAAGCTTTGCAAAGTTTGCTATAAATTTTAGTGAGGAACGGAACAAGATGTAATTGAATGAGAAAATGGAAATGAAACTTGTTCCAGTGCAGTGGCGTGGCTGACCCTCAAGAGCAAAGCTCAGGCCTGATCGCTGATGACTTAGTACACCTGTTACCCATCAGTCACTTACTCTGAATGTCACATACATTGATCAGGTACATGCTAGGGGTACCGATTACATAGGACGATCAGTATGCTTTGCATCCGACTTAATTTCCAGGTTTTGCTTTCTGGTTATATGTTGTCTAATACCATAATAAAGGCTAGTGTCAATTCTCTTCCTTTAAAACCAGCTGCACTATTTCCAGTACCTGTAATTTATGTTGTATTGATTTACTTTAAATTTTCTAAACGGATGCAAATTTATTTCATTTTGACATAAGATACTCTCTCTTCCTAAATAGGGCTCTGCTTTTCACATTCATAATGTATCTTACTTAAAGATTTTTAGAGTCTGTTTTCTTGCAGTTGCATTAGAAATGATAGCAATCCGTGCATTCCTTCTTTCTTATTATTAAAAAGTGATCATCTCTTTAAAGACCTTTGGATAATGTCTGTCATCGATTTAAATTTTCCTCCCCAACACAGCACATTCTACCTAATCAATCTGTTGATGATCGATTTAACATCACGAAATATCACACGCGCACACGAATGATATTTCTTACAACTGTGTTTCTGTGGAGATACGGGAAAGATCGACTTGTTAGGCTCCCTTCGCTGTACTACTTTCTCAGTGGACACATAAACTTTCTCTCTCCCTTGTTGGTGAAATTTAGGACAGAGTTAAATGGATGCTTTTAGAATTTCTCTGCTAGGCAAAGAGCAGCTAGTTCGCGTTCTGGTTTAAGAGACCCGAGCCTGATTGAGACTGGGAGGTTAAGATGATGCAGGCAAAAACGTTTTCAAAAAGCAGCCTTATAATTTAGGATTCCAGTAAATTACTAGGAAGTTGTGCAACTGCTATTTAACAGACGTGGACTAATTATAGCCCCAGAGTGGTGAGTCTCATCCTGCGGATATACAATATAATTCCTTTTAGAGAAGCAGAGACATGTTGTTAATACCAGGCCATATTAGCTTATATCCCCCCAATTCCAAAGGCGTTTCTTTAAAAGGGTACATATGACAAAGAACCAGCGGGTAGCCATCTGAGCTTTGCACGTTCAACTATTCTATGGTGGCTCTTTTGTAAATGGAGGCACATAACTCAAAATTCTGAGCCACAATCCTCTACTCTGCAACGATTGCTTCTCTATAACAACCGCTTTTGTTTATTAATGACAATAATAATTACCATAGCCCAAAATGATTGAACCTTTCCTCTTTGCTAAGTGGTTTATATGCCCTAGCTCATTTAGCCCTGCCAATAACCCTGAGAGAGCATTATTCCATTATCTTATAACAGATGGAAAATGGTAGCTCAGAGAGGTTAAGGAACTTGCCCAAGGTTACACAGTAAATAAGTGGGGCAGCCTGGATTCCAAGCCAGCTTAGCCTGTGCAGTATTGCTCATCTCAGTTGGGGATGGCTAATTGGGCCATTCCTAGTTCTGGGGCTCCGTGTGACTGAATTTTCCTGTGCCTTGAAGGTCTCGAGGGTATTGGATGCTCCTGGAGGAAAGAGGCTGTTGGCCCTTGAGCTCCAAAAGGAATGTGTTTTGTAGTTTGACTACAGATTGTCCTGAGAGCTGGGGTTTCACACCCATGAGTCTCTGGGGCTGCTCCAGGTCTTGGAACCTAGAGATGCTCCTGGGATCCCTCATGTCTCCCTAGTGGGAAGCACATTTATCCAGATCTTGGGTCTATGCCTTGTAACATCTAGGAAATGCCTAGGGGTGCCAATATCTGAACCTGTTGGTTGCTTTGAGACATCCTGGTAAGACTCAAATCCCTATGGGTCTTCAAAGAACTCAACTTCTTCTCTGTAGCTCTTCTTGTCAAGAGCCTCGCCTATTCTAGGCATTGGGCCTCCGGGTACCTGGGATTCCTTCACACCAACCTGGGCAGGCTTTCCAGCCTTTACATACGGGAAAGAGAGCCTTTCCCCGAGGAGGGCGCCCCTTCCACCAGCTCAGCTGCTCACAGGCACTGAGGGTCACCGACTCCCTCCTTTCCGAGTGTCTTGCCTGTGTTCACACCAGGTGACTCGGATACAAACAAAATGATGGCTTTACTATCAATAATTAGTATGTAAATCTAGTGGTTTTTCTAGCTGATTTAGAAGCATTTTCTGAATATTTTATGATAATTTTCGACTTAGGTGGAAGAACTTTTAAATCTTTTCATCACTCATTCGCTCATTCGTCATCTGCTATGTGCAGTGAAGTTTCAGGCTCAGGGATATGGCTGTGAATCAGGCAGACGAGGGCTCCACCCTCACGGGCTTACACTCTGATGGTGGTAGAGTGACAAGATACGCAAATACAGAAATGCAATATCAAGGTAGGAAGAGGGTTGTGCAGAGAACTCTAGCAGGCGAAAGGATATCAGGGGCTAGGTGGCTCATTTAGACCCAACGTCCAGGGGAGGCGTCTCTGAGGAGATGGTGTGAAGACAGCATCCACCACATGCAGATCTGGAGGATGGAATTTTAGAGAGGAAAGAGCAGAGCCTGTTCAAGGAAGAGAGACAGGGCAGCTGGTGAGAGAGAGCTGGGTTCAACCCACACTCTGCTTTTTGTGCAGAAACGTAGCCTCGCTGCTCTTTGTACAGCCCCCAAACAGTTAGTTTAGGCAGTTAGAGGTCACGTTCACCGACCCTTTCTCCAAAGATGCCGTGAGTACATCCACCAGGGTCAAGCCCGATTAGGCGTGATGAGACAGGTGGAGTCCTGTCCCCAGGAACCTCAGTCTCGGGAGGATGCTTGAAGATACAGATGTGTCGGACGTGTGCCACGCTGTGTGATAAACCTCTGTGATGACATGGAGAAAAGCATCTGTCCTGGGAAAGGGAGTCTTCCTGGGGGAAGGGAAGCCTGATGTGAGACTTGGGTACAAGCAGTGTTTGGCGGGGGAAGGGATGGAAGGAGGATTCCACGTGCAGGGACTTACCTAAGTGAGGGTCAGGGGTCACAGGAGAACAAGCTTGTTTGGGGACGGCAGTGCGGTGTGAACACAGCAAACAGTGAGGGGGGCAGTGTTCCCAAGATGTGCAAACTGTGCACGATAGAGCAACGCACGAATGCATTTTTAAAACTTGAGGTATCAATATTCTCTGATAGCCTATAAGAGAAAAGAATCTAAAAAAGAGTGAATATATGTATATGTATAACTGAATCACCTTGCTGTACAGCTGAAAGTAACACGACATCTTAAATCACCAATGAAATTAAAACTTTAAAAAAAGTTAAAAATTGAGGTATAGTTGACATATAACATCCTATTCGTTTCAGGTGGACATAATGATTCCCTATTTGTATATATCGTGAAACGACCGCTACAGAAAGTCTGATTAATATCTGTCATATTATGCGCCTATACCCCAATGCACACATGCATATTTAAACTTCAGAAACAAGAGAATACTATTATGAAAGGTGCAATTCATAAGAAGGAAAGAACGGTAAAGTATCTGTAGCTTGCAGAGCGAAACCTTTACCCCGGGGAAGTTCTTGTGTCCAAATGACAGTCTTGTGAGTTCAAATTCTCCTTGTTACGGAACCTCAGATTCAGAAACGAGAGCCTTTGGTTTCTCGCTTGATTCTGGCCTTTACTTTTGCAGCACGCCCCAGGTAGAACATGTGTCACTTGTTTTCCGTAAATGATACAAGCACTTTTATAAACAAGTTATCTTGGTAACAAAGGATGTAGCACTAGCAGGAAGGAAGGTCAGAAGAGCCTAGAGTTACTGGGGAAACGTATAATGCCTGGCCACGTTTTTTTCCTGGGGAGAAGTGTTTGGCCTCAGGAGGGTGTCACGTGGGCTTGATGGGGAGGTTGCGGAAGTGCTGTGTGTATCTGCCCAACACACACGATCGCTGGAAAGTGAAGAAGGAAAGGAGTCTGTTCATTGTCCGTGAAGCAGAAATGTTACATCCTGATCCTGACGGGAAGCTCCGCTTTGTGTTTTTCTTGCTGAACGGTGGAGTGCGTTTGAATACTCTAGAGGAAGAAGGGGATGCACTCGGTGTGGCTCATGGAATTAGATTTAGTGAAACCAATTCACTGGGCTGTCTTGGTAAACCATGAGATATATGTATTTGTTTATTTTTAATTTATTTTTTTATTGAACTAACATGTGTTTATAGTGTTATATGTTTCATGTGTAAAACATTATAGGTCCACTTCTGTTTACCCTACAACATGCTCACCACCAAAACTTTAGCTTCCATCCATCACCATACAGTCGGTCCCCTCTACCCATTGCACCCTCCCACCCCCGCCCGTTCCCCCATTCCCCTCTAGTAACCGCTACTCTGTTCTCTGTATCTACGTGATAAACCATGGTATTTAGTCTTCTATTAATATAAAGCATATTTTAATTGAGTAGCTGGCAGATCCTTTTCCAAGGTGCCATCTCATAAGGCCATGTTTTACAAATGTGAAAGATGGGTACTGTGCAGCGAATGTGCCTTTCTCTTATCTTGAAAATTCAGTTGATTCCCAAGAGCTCTCTGGCTGGTTTGCGGGAAAAGTTAGAAGAATTAGAAAACGTTTTATTTGGATGAGTGTAAGCAACTTTTGTTTACTTGAAGCAATTAAAGACGAGACTCCTGGGAATTCCCTGGCGGGCCAGGGGTTAGGACTCCCTGCTTTCACAGCCGAGGGTGCAGGTTCGATGCCTGGTCAGGAAACTAAGATCCCACCAACGGTGTGGCATGGCCAAAAAAAAAAAAAGGACAAGAATCCTCAGGACACCACATAATAATATCTGTTTCTTAATAAGAATCCTGATATAGCCATAAATTTCTAATTTTCTTCGAAGAATCTAGACAAAAATTACCCAATACTTTGTAGTGTTTACACGTGTGTATGTTCCAAACTATTCTTTAGGGTAGAAAACTGCAGATTGCATATATCTCTCTCCCCCATATAACTATATCATCATATATTTAACGGTCCATAAAAATGACACTGTGGCAATCCAGCTTAAAACCTTAGAAAGAAGTGATGACTGCAGAATGGTGAAAAGGGCACAAACGTTTTACTTTGCACCCTGATTAAGGGACTCGCAACAGAACTTCCTTCCTCTTTGCAAATAACTCACATAGTCAGGTTATCCATGAGGCAGGACGAAGGCAAATATACAGAAAGGCATTAGGAATATCTTCGGTCTTTACAAGAGATCGTATCACACTGTTTCCCGCCTTTATCAACACTCTGCGTTAGACAGTTGCTCTGAGAGAGGTGCCTGTTTCTCTGGCCCTCCCCTTCCCACCACTCCCAACCCCACCCACAGCAGGTCTGTCGGTCCTCGAAGGGCGCTCTTTCTGAACCTGAACTTACTGGGCGTATCTTAGAAAGGGCGAGAGATAATACAAAGCACCACTGAGTAAAACTCAGGGATAGTCAGCCTTGGGGGGAATCACCAGAGGCTGGGGGAAGTCAGGAAGGCTTCCTGGAGGAGACGGGACTTGAGCTTGGCTTTTAAAGGGGGAGTGGGACTCAGGCCAAGTGCAGAAGTTGGGGAGGATGGTCATTCTGGGCAGAGAAAAGCTTCCACTCCTATTTGAGTCCCATCGAATGTAATAATGAATGAATGCCTCCAAAAATGGTCCAGGATGGGATTGACATGTACACACTGCTATATTTAAAATAAATAACCAGCAAGGAAAAAGAAATAAGACAAAAAGTTTGTCATGCTGGAAACAACAATGGTCTAGGAATTGCAGGCACCCTTGGCATTTCGTGTGCCTCATTTGTAAAACCAGGGTCTGGACTCCAGTCTCTGAGGCCCCTCGTAGCTCTGTGGTTACTTGTGGCTTATAAGCTTCCAGGCTCCCTTTCTCTGGTTGCCTTCAAGAGCAAAGTACAAAAACATCCGGGAGCTTCTTTCTTCAGCCCAAGCCCATCACAAATCTCCCATTTCTGAGTTGAGGATCGTTGCCACTCTTCCCTTTTCTGGTGTGAATCTTCCTGTCTCTGCTCCGGACATTTTCTTTCTCTATCTGCTGATTGAGACTAAACTGATCCCTGAGGTCCTGGCAGGAAGCGTAGGTGCTGAATCATCATTTCTCCCTCATCCGTCCTCACGCAGCTGGTTCCCCTGCAGCCTTCCAGCCCAGATGAAGAGAGAGAAGGGGAGAGACTTCAATTCCCACGTCAGGCATTTGGAATGCGAACAGGCTTTCCTGCCCCGAGAGGGGTTCAGAGACATCTGGGGTGAAAGACTCCTGCCTCCCTGGGAAAAGGGCGAGAGACACCCACACCCAGAGATCGGGATGCTATGGGATGTTTCTGAATGAGAGTATAAAAGTCTACTTGAGAAATTTCAGAAATAGACTCCCGCCTCTGCGCAGGGCTGGGTGACCCCTCTCTAAATGACACCGATTCTGAAGTTTCTCAAGAATTGAATTTGAAAAGTCGATCCAAGGGCCTGTGGCTATCAGAATATCAACGTCTTCTTAAGAAAGCCTGCTTTGGGGTCAGCTTCTGGCCCTAATGTCTCATTCTCCCTCTTTGTGTGTGTGTGTGTGTGTGGTGTGTATATGTGAGCGTGCACGTGTGTGCTTGTATGTATGTGCACATGCTAAGTGCCTGTTCGCTCTTGAGACCATTCCCAAGGGACCGGAACTCGTGTCACACAGCTGAGATTGGCAGCGAGGCTCTGGGTTAAAAGATTTCCCTGTTAGCCATGGAGTTATTGCTGCAATGGGTGCAATTACACGATTCTCACTTCTTTGCCAATTCTCGTTGTGCTAAAAATAGCAACGGCTCCGGGCTGCCGGGTGGAAGATTTGAGATTCAGATTTAAACCCCTCTGACATGTTGGAAATCTCTAGGGAGAGCCTACACTCAGGTGTATCCTGAGTGTCCACACTCAGGTGACAACGATGAGGGGAGGGAGAAGAGATGCAGGCGTTTCCCACATCGCGTTGTATAAAGCAGACTTGCCCATAAGTTGACTGAAGGGCACTTCCGCCCCGACATAGCCTAGGATCCTTTGGAAAGTTGGGTAGAAGATGCTTGAACTTCCATTAGTGAAATGACTGCTCTACAGACGTGCAGTTGTGACACTGAACTGGAGATCCCTGGAAGACTTAGAGAAGCGTACCCTCAGCAGTGATATTATTTTTCTGAGACTTGCATATGGTATTTAGACGTGAACTTAGGAGCAGGGTATAGAGTAAACAGTGAAAGAAAGACAACCAAGAAAACATCTTGATACTTATCAGGTGAACTTGCATCCTCCTATATCCTTGGAACACGTATTTTATTGTGGAAACTGAAAAAACAATCGTATTTATTGAGAATAAGTTTTAAAAATACAAAACTTATCTTGATCTTTCTAGCTGTTGCTATGGTTTTGAGTAATATATCATTAGCAGCCCGGCACTGCCATGATGTATTAAAGCTATACATCATAACAATGCCGTGGCTTTGATGATATATTAATGTGATTCGTGGTTAAGGCGCCATTGGCCCCATGATGTATGACTCGAAGCACCACCAACTGGTTAGGTCAACACACAGGGACCTGTGTGTTAGGGACAGGAGAATGGCAAACGATTCTGGACCGAAATACAATTGAACTTCTCAGAGATGTCTCACCCACAAGTCAGCTCTGTGAGATTGGCTGGGCATCAAAGGCTAGCCCGGGAAGGGTGGGTCTGTGCAGCAATTGAAGGGCAGGGAGACGGCTGCTCTGACCCCGTTAGAACCTGTGCCCAGGGCCAAATTGTCACGAGGTTGGGGAGGAACACGCCTCCGCTTTGCCCGGCACCAGCCATTATCTCAAGTCACCCCTGCTGAGACGCCGCTGGACGTTACGCACCTGATTCCAGAGACCAGGAACCTGAGGTTCCTAGCAGGGAAGCGAGGGGACGTGCTCGAGAGTGACAGAGCTGGGACTGGAGCCCGTGTCTGTCTGTCTCTAGAGCCGGGGGGACGGGCTCCTTCTGATTTCGTGCCCCCAGCTTAGGGGAATGGTGTGTTCCTCTCTTAAAAGGGAAAATGGAGAACGAGTGGTCTTCTCATCTTACTCCCCACTTTCCTCCCTCTCCGCCTCCTGGGTATACGATATCAAGAGGAGGCATTTGAAGGAGCAGGTCTGGGGAAGCTTAGGCAGCGTTACAGGCCTCTGGCAGCTGTCTTAGTTCCTCAGGGTCCTGACAAAGGCCTGACCTGTGGTCGAGGGAGGGGGCCCCTGGGGGGCGGCTCAGCTGGGGACCAGAAGCTCGACTTTGACCCTTATGTCTACCGATCATCCTCTTCCCCGGATTCCAGGCTTCCACTCCGGCTCCGGCGACAAATCCATCCTTCACACGGCAGCCAGAGACGTTATTTAAAACGGCAAATCCCACCATGTAGCCATTTCACTTCATTCCCTTCGAGGCTCTGCACTGCACTTAGAGTAGGATCCAACTCCTTACCCTGGTCCCCGAAGCCCCGACCCTTGGTGGGGCTGTGCTGGCCTTCCCCCCGCTCCTCGAACGGGCTCGCTGCTGCCTGAGGGCTTTCACACGAATTGCTGACTTTGACCAGCTTGGAATGGCTACGTCTAAGGTCTCAGCTTAGACACCACCTTCTCAGAGAGGCTGTGGCAGATCACCTGGGCACTCTTTCCCGCCCTTCCCTGCCATGCCTGTCTTATGACTCCCTGGTAATTGATTGTTTATTGATCTGTTTCTTGTCTTCCTCCTGGACACCCTAGTGGCAAAAGCCTAGACCTGGTCTCTCGTGTTCTTGCCCGTGTCCCAGGGCTTAAGACAGAGCCGGGCGCACGGGGCGGCTCACTAACAATGACTAAAACTAAAGACGATGTGTCGATTGATTGACTGACTGACGGTGGAGACGACTACAGTGCACGAGAAGATTCAAAAACGAGCTGTCGCAGAGCTAAAGGAAAAAGAGTCCGTAACAAGGGACAGGGCTGGCCTGAGAGAGACAGCTGACATTTCCACGTGCAATAAGAGATGGCCCTTTCCGCAGGAACTGGAAGGCGGAGCTGGATTAGGGTTGGGTCGAGTCTACATGACAGTGCAGGTGCGTACGTGGTCGTGTGGGATCACACTGACATTCGTGCAACACTTGAAAAAGTGAGAACTTATAATCACAACCCCTTTCACACTTCCTCGTGTTGGCTGATGTTGGAGAACATGCGGGTGTTTCGTATTCATAATGATCACAGACACTTGTATTTGTACTTTTACATATTTTTCATAAGCAAGTTCCCCGAAATTGTATTCGCTTCAGGTCCCCCAAACCTAGGTTCACCCCTGGTTGAAAGCATGTTTTGGAAAAACGAGAATGGGAAAAAGAGTGTGGTTGTAGAGTGGTGTCCTGATCAGCTTTGATCAGGTGTCCCCAAACCCTGGGCTGCGGACCGGTACTGGTCCGCGGCCTGTTAGGAACTGGGCCGCACGGCGGGAGGTGAGTGGTGGTGAGGCAGCAAAGCTTCACCTGCCCTCCCCATCGCTCCCCATTGCTCACATTACTGCCTGAACCATGCCCCCCACCCCCATCCTCTGTCCGTGGAAAAATTGTCTTCCAAGAAACTGGCCCCTGGTGCCAAAAAGGTTGGGGACTGCTGGTCTAGATGATGGAAAACTAATTAGCGTCCAGTAATCCTTTCACTTTACAATGGGGAGGAATTGTGTCTTACAATTTATTATAACTATCTCTTGTCAGACAAAGAGCTCAGAGCCTGGGAAAAAAAGGGAAGTTTCTGGAACTTTCTTCCTTTTTTACAACTCATTTGTTTCTTGCCTTATTTTCTTGGGGTCTTGGAAAGCAATGGACTATTTAATTTTGGATAAATTAACTCACATTAAGATGTTATTCATTTAGTGTGTTATTTGCGGTTAGAGGGCTTCTCAAGAGATGACAGAGAATGAGGGAATTTAGGACAACATGGTAGAAGGTATGAGAGGCACGAAGCGTTTAGATAGCCCTCAAATCAAGGACCTAAATGCCCTTTATTAAGTTAAATAAACCGATTTGTTGAGTGTCTTCCAAGTGCGAATTTTGGGGAGTTAAACGGCAACTCAAATCAGAAGCCGTGTCCTTTAAAATTACGTTTATAGGAGTTATACTTCAATTTCCAAATTTAGTACTAAATGGGCATGTTTTATGTGTCATTCACTACTGTTAGAAAATGTCGAGAGTTTGACTTTATTATAAAACAATGCAGGGGGCTTCCCTGGTGGCGCAGTGGTTGAGAGTCCACCTGCCGATGCAGGGGACACGGGTTCGTGCCCCGGTCCGGGAATATCCCACATGCCGCGGAGCGGCTGGGCCTGTGAGCCATGGCCGCTGAGCCTGCGCGTCCGGAGCCTGTGCTCCACAACGGGAGAGGCCGCAAGAGTGAGAGGCCTGCGTACCGCAAAAAAAAAAAACAAACAAAAAAACCAAAACAATGCAGGGTTACAATATTTTAGTATGCTTTAAAAAAACTTATTTGGCTTTAATTAATAATGAATATTAATTGTCTATAATTAACATACACAATTAGAATTCACATTGGCAAATTAAATAGATAAGTATTATTTGTGTTTATTGAAAGACCTATTTAGGACTTCAGAGATTGTAGTAGGGAAGACATTTCATGGTGCCTGAGGAGATAAAGCATTAACTCATGAAAAATAGCAAAAGAATTGTATCTCTTGGTTGGTTGCTAAGTGAACTGTATAGAAAATAGATACTAGGGTAGTTTTTTTTTAATTTAATTTTTATTTTATACTGGGGTATAGTTGGTTTACAGTGTTGTGTTAGTTTCAGGCGTACAGCATAGTGACTCAGTTATACATACACATATATCTATTCTTTTTCAGATTCTTTTCCCATATAGGTTATTACAGAGTATTGAGTTCTCTGTGTTATACAGTAGGTCCTTCTTGATTATTTTATATATAGTAGTGTGTATATGTTAATCCCAAACTCCAAATTTATCCCTCCCCTCCGGTAAACATAAGTTTGTTTTCGAAGTCTGTGAGTCTATTTCTGTTTCGTAAATAAGTTCATTTGTATCATCTTTTTAGATTCCACATATAAGCGATATCATATGGTGTTTGTCTTTCTCTGTCTGACTTACTTCACTTAGTATGATAATCTCTAGGTCCATCCATGTTGCTGCAAATGGCATCATTTCATTCTCTTTTATGGCTGAGGAATAAAGGAGGAAGGGAACCTGCAGGGCAGAAGGGCCGGGAGGCTTTATGGAAGCGATGGGATTTGAACTCTGTCTTTCAAGGCGAAAGAGGAGTAACCAATCAATTCAAGAAGTTGTTAATCGCCTATTATTCTATATGCTTATATTTTATCTCACATCAGACTAGGTAAATACAAAATGATTTCTGCATTCAAGATACCTTCAACCTAATAGGGATATTACTAAAAAGAATGGAAGTTTCCAGGGGGCTGGAATAGTAAGAGCTGCAGTGCAAGGGGACCGTCCCTGAGCCTGTTTGCCTGGAAGGGGCGATTTCGTGAGTACTATAGGAGGATCCCAGGTAGCGGATGGCTAAGCGGCTTCCAGATTCTTTTTTTTCCTGCAGCCAATGAGGAATCATTTAAATACTATGAACATATAGTTCTTTTGTGCTCTCACCACCTCTGCCCATCATGCTAAGCACACGCATTCTTTGGAGGAGAATAACACGATTGAATCCTGGGCTGCCTGGTCCCAAGCCCCATGTTTTCAGGTGAGTGTGATTGTACAGGTGCAAGTGGGACAGGGTGGACGGAGGACAGAACTGACGGCAGAGGGATCGGGGAGGCGGAGTCAGGACAGTACGTGTAGGTAGGAAATCGGGAAAAGCAGACCTCTGAACTAAGGAGCATTTTAATCACCCAAAACAGAATCAAGATGCATTGCTATGGGTAAAGAAGCTGTGGTACATATACAGAAATGGAATGTTCCTCAGCCATAAAAAAGAATGAAATGATGCCATTTGCAGCAACATGGTTGGCCCTAGAGATGATCATACTAAGTGAAGTAAGTCAGAGAAAGACCAATACCATATGATAGCACTTATATGTGGAATCTAAAAAATAATGCGAATGAATTTATTTACAAAACAGAAATAGACTCACAGACGTAGAAAACAAACTTATGGTTACCAAAGGGGCAAGGAAGGGAGGGATACATTTGGGATTAGCAGATTGAAAAAAAAGATGAATTGCCAACAGCTCTTCCTCGCAGGCCAGCGTTTCATCATTACCCCCGGGTCGCAATGGTTTTTTCCAGCTATTATTAGTCACATAGGACCAGAACCCCTGGGGCTGTCACCAGGACCAGGAGAGGCCTTGCTTAAATGTCATGGAGTCATAAGAACAGCTGAGTAAAACATGCCAGTGGTATTTTTCTTCTAGGACCTTCCAATTCTCTCAATTTTGTACCTGCCTTTGAGTTTATTGAGACCAAAAAGTCTAACAGTGAAACACGAAGCCGGCAGCCTCCGGGGTCCCCAGGAGCCCTGTAAGTCTTGACAGCCAGACGCAGTCAGGGGCGCTGCTACAAGCTGTGGCTGCCACGGGGTCACAGCCGGTCGCTCACCCTGCGCGCAGAGTGGCAGGAGGAGGGGTCGGGACTACCAGATACCTCTTCGCCAGTTCCTTTGATCCGAGCTTGCAGGGGGCCTCGTGGAGACTGACCCTCTCTGCTGCAGGCCTTGTCGGGTGGCTCTGAGTCTGCGGTAGGTGCGGCAGGGGACCACGGAGCCGGCCCCTGGCAGGGCCCCCAAATCTCCCAAGAGTTGCAGCTGGCTGGAGGAGTGTGGGAGATAGCGCAGGTGCGGCGTGAGGGGGCAGCAAGGTGGCCCTGATCTTGATGAGTCAGCACGGTGAGCAGTGTGTCCTGAGCTCCTGGCCATTAAGGAGAGCTGTGCCCGGAAGGACGGAACTGGGAACGTTTTCCAGGGGTCTGTGAAGTTTCCCTCGTGGTCATGTTTCTGGGATAGCTGTGTTTACACCTGCGTGTGAAATTTACCTTGAGTGATAGGTAGTGAACGTGTTGCTTCTGATGCAGTGGGAGAATTTCCATGTCACGTACAGCAGGTTCCTGGACCGGAAGAGGCTGGTCAGTGGGCGTTGAGCCAGAATTCGTATGCCTGGCCCCAAATTCGTCGTGTGTCTAAAAGAAGATATTGAACAGCTATTAGAACTAGGAAAACAAATGGAACCTTGAGAGGATATGTTATTTCCTTTTTTTTTTTTTTTTAGGTAAATTTTAAAAGTGAATTTTATGTTTTTTTTTTAATTGGAGTATAATTGCTTTACAATGTTGTGTTAGTTTCTGCTGTACAATGAAGTGAATCAGCTGTCTGTATACGATATGTCATTTTCATCTGTTTCAATTTCTAAAACTCAAGGTTGAGAAAGTTTTTTATGAATTCGTTATCCATCTACATAGAAATCAAGAACGAGAGAAGTATGAGAAAAAAAATAATAAATGGGACTGACCAATTAGAAGACTTCTTCCATCCTTAGAACGCTCACGCCATTATTGTGATTTATAAATATTAAAAAAACCCCAAGCATGAGAGAAACAGATTTCAGGAGGGTTTCGCGTGGCTCAGCTGGTGAGGACTGAACTTGATCGTTTAGATTTTGCAAACACGGCTGCATAGTCAAGGGTTGGGGCTTAGGAATCTGTGGTTCAAACTCTTCTATCTCATAGTCTTAACCCCTGACAAGACCCAAAAGGTAAGAAAATATGGACACAAAATCCTACTTATGGCTTACACAGAGGCACTGCTGGGATCCTGAAAACTAGAGCCAACACCTCACGCAGCAGAATTTCCTCTGAGCTTCTCCTCCTGTCTAGGGCTGGGGTGGGGGGATAGGAAATCATAGGCAGAGGGACAAAAAACATTTCTACGTGCTGCTGCTTGGGGGTCCACCGTGCCGGGCGAGGGCTTGAAAAGGCAGAGTATGGCCCTGCCAGCTGCTGGAGGAAGTCCTAAGGTGCTTATGCTTGTTGGGGCTCTTGGTTGAAACTCACAGTAGCCCAACTCAAAGCAGCTCAAGAAAGAATGAGACTTTATCAACTCAGGCCAAGCCTAAGAGAACAGAAAAGCAATGGAAAAGGCTTCTGCCTGCCTTGTCCACGAGCTCTGGGTTCACAGGGAGCTGACTCTCATCACAGAAGTTCTGCTTTCCTCTGTTGTGTTTGATTTTCAGGCAAATTTCTACACAGGTGGTGTCCGCAACGGCCACTGCAGTTACAGTTAGTTCCAGTCGCTCTGAGCGCAGAGGGACAGAGGGCACCTCTGTCCAGGAGCTCCAGCACGAGGATGAGGGTGCTCTCACGGGCCGTGTGGGGTCAGTGTCCGTCCTTGAGGCGATCGTGACCGCTCTGTGGTGCTGTGGCCAGGCCAGGGTCAAGGCTTACCCTTGGAACTGTAGGTGAAAGTCCAGCTCCCCAACCAGAAACATTCGATGGAGGGTGGAAGGAGCCTGGTGTCCAGAAGGAAAATAGGTCTCGTTACAAAGAGAAGGGGAAAGGGATGCGGGACAGGTGAAGAGAACAGGTGTGTGCCAGTGTGCTCGCGGCCGAGGAGCCTGTCATCTCCGCACCTACAGCTGATGTCCTGACTGGCCCCTGAGCACACCCCTGCCCCCTCATCAGACAACAACCCCCGGGCATCTGCTCCCCCATCAGACTGGCCCCCTGGCACTACATCCCCCGGCATCAGGCTACACACTGCTGCTCTGTGGCATTCCTTCCCTACTATTTCCTAAGGCTGTTTCTTGTTTTAAGTAGTTCTTTATATATATAAACGTAAACAGTCACAGTAAAAAAATTCAAATAGAAAGTTATTATAAAATTCTCTAACCACCAGCCCCCAGTCGCTAAGGTGACCAAAATGGTAGAGGTCTGGAAAACGTCTCCATATATGCAAGTATCTACGTATCTACCATCTATCTATCCTTTTATGTTTTTTATTAACAAATTGTTTCATATTATGTATGTTGCTCTCCAACTTGCTTTTTCACTTAGTGATATTCGCAGCATCTTTTCCTGTTGGTGCACAAAGTTTCATTTAGTAGCTGCATAATATCCCGTTAAATGGAGGCACTGTAATTTACTTAACCCTTTTCCTATTCATGGACGTTCATGTTCTATTCATGGTTGTATTTCACACAATTCTGTCATGATCATTGCTGTACACATAGTGTACTTTTACAAGTATATCTGTAAGCTAATTCCCTAGAAGTGAACTTGTTCAAAGGCTATATGCGTTTTAACTTTGCGTAGATGTTAATAAGTCGACCTCCGAGAAGTCTGCATCCATTTCCATTCATACCCAGAGCACTTGAGAGTGTGTTTCCCGACACCCAGTCACCACTGGGGATCGAAATGTTTCATTTTAGTTAATCTGACCGGCAAAAAGGGTATATCCTTGTTTTTATTTGCAACTTAAAATTAGAAATGAAGTTGAGCATCTTTTAATATGTTTAGCCATTCTCTATTTAACTTCTGTGAACTTAAATTCTGTTCTTTCTACCCTCATTAAGACGTTAACGGTTGGATTACTTCTGTTTTCCCCTTGAGAATTCATTTCTTCCTGGTTGTGGAATATGATACGTGTAGATTTATTACCCATTGAATCCCAGGATGTTAGAGCTGAAGAAACTCTTGAGCTGATGCCATGATCCATTTTCATTTCCAGATAAACAAACTGAGGTCTAGGGAAGCAAACAATTGTCTAAGATCTAAGACTGGGTCAGAATCACAACACGCGCTGTCTGAGATGTTACCTGGGTCTTTTATTCTGCTGTTGATGACAACGAGAGGTCTATCTTGGACATTGAAACCACTCATTTTAATCTATGAGCATCCCAAAGAGTTTCTTTTGACTATTACCACAAACCAATGAGCCAGCTTCCCCATCCAGTGTTTCACGTAATGGTGTATTTTATCACAGTCCAGCGGTCCTGCAGGCTGGATGTCTGCGTGTTAAACTCCCCTGAGCGCAGCAGTAAAACGCCCTGCATGTCAGAGGCTGTAGCTCAGGGAGAGAGAGCTTGTAATGCTCGGTCAACACCAATGCAGGACAAATCAAGTGAGAAAAATCAATAGTCTCACTCCTGCCATTACTTACGGTTTTCACGGATTGTTTAATATAATGAAATAGCTACAGGAAAAAAAAAAAGTCTAAAACTCCATATTATATTCTCATCTTTGTAGAGCTACCCCAAATTCCTCATGAAATTATCCTCATTTAATTTCAGTCTTGAAATTGGAATTTTATCTTCTTTACATTCCTTAGGGGACCCTTAGATAATTACAAAAATCTGAGTTTATCATTAGGGGAATTTAAAAATGAGAATTGACCTGTCATAGACTTTAATCCAAGACACCCTAAGTACATAGATTCCAGACTTCACTGTTTCCCCTATATCACCTTGTTTATTTCCCCCTACTAAGGGAAGACTTTTTATCATTTAGATACATCTAGGTCTTCTTTTCTTAAACTAAGATCTTTTTTAAAAATTAGAGAACTTATAAGAATGTTATAAAGTTATTGATATAATTTTCCAATTGATAGAAAAAACATAAGAGTTTGAGGAAAATAATTGAACAAAACAAAAATAATTGGCCATGTAATGCTTAAGTTGCATGTTACCAAGTAATCCACATTAGAAAGCAAAATAAAAATGAGGTTCAAATATAGAAGAAAAAGTGTATATTTGGATTTTAAATACCGTAATTAATTGAAAATGCTTAATATGTGATCTCAGATTTTTTTCTTTTCCAGCCAAATGTGTACAGCTCAACTGCAGCTAAGCTGGGGACCTGTGCTGAGGGGCTGAGGGGTCTAAAGGCACTATTTCTGTTTTCTGAGTGAGTTGTTTTATTTTTTTTCCCTTTTCATTTCCAGGTTCTGGTCAGCTAGTTATTGGAACGCTGAACATTCTGTCCCGATACTTGAAAGTTCTTGACTTCTGTGTGGGCCAAGAGAGGCATAATGGGTACAGGGAAATTCTCCCAGCCCTGTTTTACTGACCTTCTCTTCAAGTACCTTCTTAAGAAATTGTGTTTAAATCAATGGAATTGTACCCTTGGTTTCAGCTAAATGCAATTGGGAACTAGTGTATTAATACTAATAAAAATGTTCTTGCTTTCAGAAGCTGACTTTCTGTGAAAGTCATGGCAAAAGTCAGATATTTTGTATACATATTCAAGGGAATGGATTTCTAATGAAAAAGCAGAAGCAGGGTTGGATGAGGCAAGGGGACAGCAGCCCTCTCCTAGGATTCTTTCTGGACAGAGCAGCAGAGACTAAAGAGCTGGCCTGGGAACGGCAGTAATGAAGGATGCTTCCACCTAAGGAAGTACTTAAGAAAAGATTGTAGAAATGTTCCTCTTAGCTGTCCGCCCCCCTCCCAACAAAACCCAACACCCAGTGGCCAGATTTATGGGAATACTGACAATTGAAACCTAACACTGACTGAAGACAATGGAGATACCCACAAATATCAGAAGCTCTGAACATCAGATAATGAACAGTGGTAGATTCAGAGGGGAATTATTTACTGTCAGGTAAGTCAAGATAGAAGAGCTGTTTAGGTAGGAGGTCGGGGGAGCCTAAAAGGGGCTAATGGATGTGTGCTCCTCTCACTTCGACAAGCCTTTCTTTCCATCATTAAAGATGGAAGTACAGCAGAAGACTATCACTATTTAACTGGAAGTGTACACAAAAGTTTGTTCTAAAAAGATTTTTTTTAATTAATTAATTGGCTGCATTGGGTCTCCATTGCTGTGCTCTGGCTTCCTCTAGTTGCAGCGAGCGGGGGCTACTCTTCTTTGTGGTGCACGGGCTTCTCATTGTGGTGGCTTCTCTTGTTGTGCAGCATGGGCTGTAGGTGCATGGGCTTCAGTAGTTGTGGCACGCGGGCTCAGTAGTTGGGGTGCACGGGCTTAGTTGCTCTGCAGCATGTGGGATCTTCCTGGACCAGGGCTTGAACCCGTGTCTCCTGCATTGGCCAGCGGATTCTTAACCACTGCGCCACCAGGGAAGCCCTAAAAAGATTTTTTGATCAATAATTACCCATTTAAAAAGTGCACCATTGACAGAGATTGGTTCAAGATGGCAGAGTAGAAGGACGTGCGCTCGCTCCCTCTTGAGAAAGCACCGGAATCACAATTAACAGCTGAACAGTCATTGACAGGAAGACACTGGAACTCACCAAAAAAGGTACCCCACATCCAAAGACAATGGAGAAGCCACAAGGAGGGGCTCAATCACAATAAAATCAAATCCCATAACCACTGGGTGGGTGACTCACAGACTGGAGAACCACTTATACCACAGAAGTCCACCCACTGGAGTGAAGGTTCTGAGCCCCACGTCAGGCTTCCCAACCTGGGGGTCCGGCAACAGGAGGAGGCATTCCCAGAGAATCAGACTTTGAAGGCTAGCAGGATTTGATTGCAGGACTTTGGCAGGATTGGGGGAAACAGAGACTCCACTCTTGGAGGGCACACACAAAGTAGTGTGCACATCAGGACCCAGGGGGAAGAGCAGTGACCCCATAGGAGACTGAGCCAGACCTACCTGCTAGTGTTGGAGGGTCTCCTGCAGAGGCAGGGGGTGGTTGTGGCTCATCAGGGGGAAAAAGACACCGGCAGCAGAAGTTCTGGGAAGTACTTATTGGTGTGAGCCCTCCTGGAGTCCACCATTAGCCCCACTAAAGGGCCTGTAGTTGCTGGGTTGCCTCAGGCCAAACAACCAACAGGGAGGGAACCCAGCCCCACCCATCAGAAGACAAGTAGGTTAAGGTTTTACTGAGCTCTGCCCACCAGAGCAACACCCAGCTCTACCCACCACCAGTCCCTCCCATCAGGAAACTTGCACAGGCCTCTTAGATAGCCTCATCCACCAGAGGGCAGACAGCAGAAGCAAGAAGAACTATAATCCTGCAGCCTGTGGAACGAAAACCACATTCACAGAAAGACAGACAAAATGAAAAGGCAGAGGACTACATACCAGATGAAGGAACAAGATAAAACCCCAGAAAAACAGCTAAATGAAGTGGAGATAGGAAACCTTCCAGAAAAAGAATTCAGAATAATGATAGTGAAGATGACCCAGGACCTCAGAAAAAGAATGGAGGCAAAGATCAAGAAGTTGCAAGAAATGTTTAACAAAAATCTAGAAGAATTAAAGAATAAACACTTAGAAAAATTAAAGGACAAACAGAGATGAACAATACAATAACTGAAATGAAAAATGCACTAGAAAGAATCAATAACAGAATAACTGAGGCAGAAGAATGGATAAGTGACCTGGAAGACAGAATGGTAGAATTCACTGCTGTGGAAAAGAATAAAGAAAAAAGAATGAAAAGAAATGAAGACAGCCTAAGAGACCTCTTGGAAAACATTAAATGCATCAACATTTGCATTATAGGGGTCTCAGAAGGAGAAGAGAGAGAGAAGGACCCGAGAAAATATTTGAAGAGATTATATTCAAAAATTTCCCTAACATGGGAAAGGAAATAGCCACCCAAGTCCAGGAAGCACAGAGAGTGTGAGGCAGGATAAACCCAAGGAGAAACACGCCGAGACACATAGTAATCAAAGAGACAAGAATTAAAGACAAAGAAAAATTATTAAAAGCAACAAGGGAAAAATGACAAATAGCATACAAGGGAACTCCCATAGGGTTAATAGCTGATTTCTCAGCAGAAACACTACAAGCCAGAAGGGAGTGGTGCTATATATTTAAAGTAATGAAAGGGAAGAACCTGCAACCAAGATTACTCTACCTGGCAAGGATCTCATTCAGATTCAATGGAGAAATCAAAAGGTTTACTGACAAGCAAAATCTAAGAGAACTCAGCACGACCAAGCCAGCTCTACAACAAATGCTAAAGGAACTTCTCTCGGTGGGAAACAAAAGAGAAGAAAAGGACCTACAAAAACAAACCCAAAACAATTAAGAAAATGGTAATAGGAACATACATATCGATAATTACCTTAAATGTGAATGGATTAAATGCTCCAACCAAAAGACACAGGTTTACTGAATGGATACAAAAAGAAGACCCATATATATGCTGTCTACAAGAGACCCACTTCAGACTTAGGGACACATACAGAATGAAAGTGAGGGGGTGGAAAAAGATATTCCATGCAAATGGAAATCAAAAGAAAGCTAGAGTAGCAATACTCATATCAGATAAAATCACTTTAAAATAAAGAATGTTACAAGAGACAAGGAAGGACACTACATAATAATCAAGGGATCAATCCAAGAAGAAGATATAACAATTATATATGCACCCAACATAGGAGCATCTCAATACATAAGGCAAATGCTAACAGCTATAAGAGAGGAAATTGACAGTAACACAAAAATAGTGGGGAACTTTAACACCTCACTTACACCAAAGGACAGATCATCCAGACATAAAATTAATAAGGAAACACAAGCTTTAAATGACACAATAGACCAGATAGATTTAATTGATATTTATAGGACATTCCATCCAAAAACAGCAGATTATACTTTCTTCTCAAGTGCACACGGAACAGTCTCCAGGAGAGATCATATCTTTGGTCACAAATCAAGGCTTGGTAAATTGAAGAAAGTTGAAATCATACAAGCATCTTTTCTGACCACTACGCTATGAGATTAGAAACAAATTCCAGGGGAAAAAACGTAAAAAACACAAACATATCGAGGCTAAACAGTACCCTACTAAATAACCAAGAGATCACTGAAGAAATCTAAGAGGAAATCAAAAAATACCTAGAGACAAATGACAATGAAAACAGGATGATCCAAAACCTATGGGATGCAGCAAAGCAGTTCTAAGAGGGAAGTTTACAGCAATACAATCCTACCTCAAGAAACAAGAAAAATCTCAAATAAACAATCTAAACTTACACCTAAAGGAACTAGAGAAAGAAGAATAAACAAAACCCAAAGTCAGTAGAAGGAAAGAAATCATAAAGATCAGAGCAGAAATAAATGAAATAGAGACAAAGAAAACAACAGCAAAGATCAATAAAAATAAAACCTGGCTCTTTAAGAAGATAAACCAAACTGATAAACCTTTAGCCAGATTCATCAAGAAAAAGAGGGAGAGAGCTCAAATCAATAAAATTAGAAATGAAAAAGGAGAAGTTACAACGGACACCGCAGAAATACAAAGCATCATAAGAGATTACTACAAACAACTCTATTCCAATAAAATGGACAACCTGGAAGAAATGGACAAATTCTTAGAAAGGTATAACCTTCCAAGGCTGAACCAGGAAGAAACAGAAAATATGAACAGACCAATCACAGGTAATGAAATTGAAACTGTGATTAAAAATCTTCCAACAAACAAAAGTCTAGGACCGATGGCTTCACAGGTAAATTCCTTTTTTTAAAATTAATTAATTATTTATTTATTTTTGGCTCAGATCCCAGACCAGGGATTGAACCTGTGTCCCCTGCATTGGCAGGCAGATTCTTAACCACTGCACCACCAGGGAAGTCCCTTCACAGGTGAATTCGATCAAACATTTAGAGAAGAGCTGACACCCCTTCTTCTCAAACTCTTCCCAAAAATTGCAGAGGAAGGAACACTCCCAAACTCATTCTACGAGGCCACCATCACCCTGATACCAAAACCAGACAAAGATACTACAAAAAAAGAAAATTACAGACCAATATCACCGATGAATATAGATGCAAAAATCCTCAACAAAATACGAGTAAACAGAATCCAACAACACATTAAAAGGATCACGCACCATGATCAAGTGGGATTTATCCTAGGGATGCAAGGATTCTTCAATATATGCAAATCAATCAATGTGATACACCATATTAACAAACTGAAGAATAAAAACCATATGATCGGGCTTCCCTGGTGGCACAGTGGTTGAGAGTCTGCCTGCCGATGCAGGGGACATGCGTTCGTGCCCCAGTCTGGGAAGATCCCACATGCCGTGGAGTGGCTGGGCCCGTGAGCCATGGCTGCTGAGCTTGCGTGTCCAGAGCCTGTGCTCCGTAACGGAAGAGGCCACAACAGTGAGAGGCCCATGTACCGCAAAAATAAATCAATAAAAATAAATAAATAAATTAAAAACCCCATATGATCATCTCAGTTGATGCAGAAAAAGCTTTTGCCAAATTTCAACACCAATTTATGATAAAAACTCTCCAGAAAGTGGGCATAGAGGGAACCTACCTCAACATAATAAAAGCCATATATGACAAACCCACAGCAAACATCATTCTCAATGGTGAAAAACTGAAAGCATTTCCTGTAAGATCAGGAAAAAGACAAGGATGTCCATTCTCACCACTATTATTCAATATAGTTTTGGAAGTCCTAGCCATGGCAATCAGAGAAGAAAAAGAAATAAAAGGAATACAAATTGGAAAAGAAGTAAAACTGTCACTATTTGCTGATGACAAGATACTATACATAGAGAATCCTAAAGATGCCACTGGAAAACTACTAGAGCTCATCAATGAATTTGGTAAGTTACATGATACAAAATTAACACACAGAAATCTCTAGCATTCCTATACACTAATGACGAAAAATCTGAAAGAGATATTAAGGAAAAACTCCAATTCACCATAGCAACAAAAAGAAGAAAATACCTAGGAATAAACTTACCTAAGGAAGTAAAAGACCTGTACTCAGAAAACTATAAGACACTGATGAAAGAAATCAAAGATGACACAAACAGATGGAGAGATATCCCATGTTCTTGGATTGGAAGGATCAATATTGTGAAAGTGACTATTCTACCCAAAGCTATCTACAGATGCAATGCAATCCCTATCAAATTACCAATGGCATTTTTTACAGAACTAGAACAAAAAATCTTTAAATTTGTATGGAGACACAAAAGACCCCAAATAGCCAAAGCAATCTTGAGAGAAATAAAAAGGAGCTGGTGGAATCAGTCTCCCTGACTTCAGACTATACTGCAGAGCTACAGTAATCACAACAATATGGTACTGGCACAAAAACAGAAATATAGATCAATGGAACAGGATACAAAGCCCAGAGATAAACCCACACACCTATGGTCAACTAATCTATGACAAATGAGGCAAGGATATACAATGGAGAAAAGATAGTCTCTTCAATAAGTGGTGCTGGGAAAACTGGACAGCTACATATAAAAGAATGAAATTAGAACACTCCCTAACACCATACTCAAAAATAAACTCAAAATGGATTAAAGACCTAAATGTAAGACCAGGCACTATAAAACACTCAGAGGAAAACATAGGAAGAACACTCTTTCACATAAATCACAGCAAGATCTTTTTTGCCGCACCTCCTAGAGTAATGGAAACAAAACCAAAAATAAACAAATGGTACCTAATGAAACTTAAAAGCTTTTGCACAGTAAAGGAAACTACAAACAAGATGAAAAGACAACCCTCATAATGGGAGAAAATATTTGCAAACGAATCAATGGACAAAGGATTAATCTCCAAAAACATATAAACAGCTCATGCATCTCAATATTTAAAAAAAAAAAACCCAGTTAATAAATGGGCAGAAGACCTAAATAGACGTTTCTCCAAAGAAGACATACAGATGGCCAAGAAGCACATGAAAAGCTGCTCAACATCACTAATTATTAGAGAAATGCAAATCAAAACTGCAGTGAGATATCACCTCACACCAGTTAGAATGGGCATCATCAGAAAATCTACAGACAACAAATGCTGGAGAGGATGTGGAGAAAAGGGAACCCTCTTGCACTGTTGGTGGGAATGTAAACTGACACAGCCACTATGGAGAACAGTATGGAAGTTCCCTAAAAAACTAAAAATAGAACTACCATATGACCCAGCAATCCCACTACTGGGCATATACCCAGGGAAAAACATAATTCAAAAAAACACATGCACCCCAATGTTCACTGCAGCACTGTTTACAATAGCCAGGACATGGAAACAACCTAAGTGCCCATCGACAGATGAATGGATAAGGAAGATGTGGTACATACATATAATGGAATATTACTCAGCCATAAAAAGGAATGAAATTGGGTTATTTGTAGAGACATGGATGGGCCTAGAGACTGTCATACAAAGTGAAGGAAGTCAGAAAGAGAAAAACAAATATCGTGTATTAACACGTATATGTGGAATCTAGAAAAATGGTACCGATGAACCGGTTTGCAGGGCAGAAATAGAGACACAGATGTGGAGAACAAACGTATGGACACCAAGGGGGGAAAGCTGGGGGTGGGGTGGGGGTGGTGGGGTGAATTGGGAGGTTGGGATTGACATGTATGCACTAATATGTATAAAATAGATAACTAAAAAGAACCTGTTGTATAAAAAAATAAATAAAATAAAATTCAAAAAAAAAAAGTGCAGCATGGTAAAGTAAAAAAATCAGTGTGCTGCTGTGTGTTGCAAAGTGGAGATGGTGAGATCGGCCAGGCTGGGACTGACCAGTGGATGGCTCTGTGCAGCGTCAATCAGCATGGTGTGCACTGGTGGGAACGGTCAGGGACGGATCAAACAGGACAGTCAAAAGTGATTTTGCATATTGTGTTTCTGATTTCAAAACTTATGCTCTTGACCACATGACTCTGTCTGTGTGCGCACGTGTGTGTGTGTGTGTGTGTGTGTGTGTGTGTGTGTGAAGCTACTTTCAACTTTCGCAGGAAGTTGAAAGAAGGGGAGTTTGTACACACCTTTCATCATCAAGAGAGTTAAAGAGGTTACATGTGAGAAGAGCCTTGAAGATGGATAGGCATTTAAAAAATTCTAAATTCTCATTATTGGTATAAAACAGTATTTTTTTCTTATAAAAATAATACATGCTCTCTGCAGCAAAAGTAGAGAATTCAATAATAAAAAGAAAGAAAGAAGGAAAAAAAAAAACCCACCCAGGATTGTGCTACCAAGAGAGATGTCCTTTTAGCAACTTCTTTTTTTAATTGAGGCATAGTTGATTTACAAGGTAGCAACTTGGTGTATATCTTCTAAAACCTAATTTCCTTTTTCTAGGTAGACTGGTGGGTAGATGGATGGAGAAAGAGAGAAGAATAAGCATGTTTATTGGGGGGGTACTAATATATTGTTTTCACTTGTTGATTTTGTTTATTTAGTCAATGTTATCTTAAGGAAGTAAGTCACAGGTTTTGATGGGTGGAGAGGGCAGAGGTATCTTAGGCAGAGGAAAGCTTTAACAGGACCATGGATCCGGAAAGGATTGTAGGGTGTGATTCAAGAGTAGATGTGCGATTTGAGGTGGTGTTTGGGCTGAGGGGAAGTTTGGAGCCAGATTGGTAACACATTAGACTATCAGACTGAAGAGTCGGGAGTTTATTTGGTAGAAAAGGTGAAACCATTAAATTATTTTTGAATTTTCTAAAGCTTTGCTTTAGAAAGGTTAATTTAGGAATCAGAAACTGGATGGAGAGGAATACGACGAGATTAGAGAGTTAAGAGCTTGTTAGAGGACTGTACTCCAGGTGAGAGGAACCAGGGACAAAAATGAGGTGGGGACAGCAGGCAGAGAAAAGAAGAGCCACAGAAGAGGAAGAATTAATAGAGTAACTGGGCATCTGACGCGTGTGTGTGGCGGGGAAGGGAAAAATCAAAGATGGATGAGGGCTACAAGTGATGGGCCATAAACAGTCCTGGGGAGGCTGAAGGAAGAGCTAACCCAGGAGTAAGATGATTAGATGTTGACTCCGGGGAATCAGTGAGACACCCAAGGTGGGGGCGTCTGTCGGGCCATCAGAGATGTGAGTGTATGTTGAAACAGCACACGACTCTCAGTTACTCATAAGAAGCTTCTGGAAGCCAAAGGTGGGCACCCTATTAAAACCTTTAGTCTGCATCTTCCATTTGTGTTGAGCTCCCTAAGAGGCTGCCTCTTGCAGAGGGTCAGTGCCGTCCACACAGTCCGCTTGCCCCTAGTGAGCGTTGGTCATGCTTCCCTGAGCTCTGCATCCACACATGGTTCTGGACCATAAATGCTGGATCATCATTTCATTCTGAGATCCTTTTCTTGGTTGATTAATTTTGATCTTCTTGAAAATAGTGGAGTGGCTGTATCCCAAGTGTGTATCTAAATGAGAAGGAAATGGCGTGTTTTCACCAAAAAGGGAGTTAGAAGAGTCGCTTTGTCTGCTCTGAGAGCCAGGTGGTCCACATGTGGGGATGTTCAGGTCCACCTCTTCCTCCTCCTACTGTAACACACCTCAGCTGTTTATAGAGATGGTGTGAATCTTACCCAAGTCATTAAAAAGGTTTCATACTCTGAACCCGAGGCTCAGGGAACCATGTGAGATTTGAGAATGTATTGGTGCCAAGCCAGAAGTTTATGTTAACTCTTTTAAGCCCTTTGAATCTGAATGAGCAGATGCCAGGCTGTAAAGTGGTTCCATGGGATCTTGGAGAGATGATTCTCAAGGCCTTGTTCTCAGGGATGCTGGCTGTGTGCAGTCCAGCTCAGGTTGGAGCCATGAGTCTAGAGACCAGACTTAGACCTTCTACCGCTTCCTAAGACCCAGGCTTAGATCCCAAAGCTTGCTTGATTCTGTCCATTTCTAATTTCCTCATCGCCACTACTCTCTGATTCAACTCCATCCTCTTGACTATTCCAACAGCTTCACTGGCCTCATCCCAGTCAGCCCCTCCTCCACGCTGCCACCGGCATGGTCTTTCTAAAACGCTCCGAATATGACACTTACCTACGTAAAAACCTTTCAACCCCTGCCCTGTTTATAGAGGTGAAAGCAAATTCCTCAGCTTACCGGAGCAAACCCTTGCACGCCCTGTCCTTAGTTACCTTTGCCGTCCTCTGCCACTGCCCACACTTGGGGCTTCCACACTTTAACGTGTACCCATTTCTCTGTTGGTAACGCCTTCGTCTTGGCCAGTCCATCTTCGTTCTCCAAAGACCAGTGTGTACGTCACTTCTGTGAATTATTCTGTTTCCTCGTTCCCTCGCTCTCTGCATGTTGGCTCAAAAACTGCCTCTCTCATCTGTGTCCCATTAGCTCTCTGTTCTCTTTATCATAAAGCACACTGTGGTGTGGTAGATGGTTAACTATTTACATGTCTTTTTCTCTGGCTGGGATATGGTTCCCCAAGGGCAGGACTGTATTATATGTGTCTCTTCACCTTTTCAGGAAACATAAAATAAGTGTTGTTTAAAAAAATGGGGGGAGGGGTGTATTCTAAACCATAGCCTGATCCAACCTCAATCTTTAGTTTGGGGTTTGTTATTTATAAGGAAAATTGAATGGAAAGCGTAAGAGTTCTAACTGTTTAGCAGCAAACACACATATTTATCGCTCTCATCTTTTTATAATAAAACTGAGATTTTGTAGAATATTTAGAAAAGGGAATGTAATCGAATTTCCTTTTTCTCAACTTGCTACGTCCAAAGCTTCCCCCTACCATTCCTTTTAACTTTATTCTTCAAAATATTATAAAATGTATCGGTATGCTTGCATATCTTATAAAACACAGTGTAGCAAAAGTGATTTAGTCTTTTCTCACGGATTGAGAATGTTAGTGACATATGTCAAGAGCCTTTGAAATGTTTCGATATCTTGCTCTGGTAATCTCTAAAATCTAAGGAATCGACTGTAAATACAGGAAAAGGTTTTTGCTGAAAAATGCCCTGTTTGAGCTGAGATCTTGTGGCCATCCTGGAGGTGTGCCCCACGGCTCTCCCTTCGAGAGAAAGGCTGCCGAGAGGAGGGTGGGTGGTCAGCGCACAGCCTCCAGCCGCTGGCCCTTCGGACGCAGCGTCACGTACACCCAGGGTTGCTTTCACCCCAGATGGCCACGACGTCCTCAGAGCTACACTGGGGTATAAGGCTCTTCTTCTTTTTTTTTTTTTTTTAAATTGAAATATAGTTATTTTACAATGTTGTGTTAGTTTCTGCTGTACAGTAAAGTGATTCAGTTATACATATATACATTCTTTTTCATATTCTTTTCCATTATGGTTTATTACAGGATATTGAATGTAGTTCCCTGTGCTATACAGTAGGACCTTGTTATTTATCCATTCTCTAAAAGTTTGCATCTGCTAACCCCAAACTCCCAATCCATCCCTCTCCTGTCCCTCCCCCACCTCCTTGACAACCACAAGTCTGTTCTCTATGTCTGCGAGTCTGTTTCGTAGATAGGTTCATTTGTGTCACAGTTTAGATCCCACATTTAAGTGAGATCATATGATATTTGTCTTTATCTTTCTGGCTTGCTTCACTTAGTATGATAATCTCTAGGTCCATCCATGTTGCTGCAAATGGCATTATTTCGTTCTTTTTTATGGCTGAGTAATATTCCATTGTATATATGTACCACATCTTCTTTATCCATTCATCTGTCCATGGACATTTAGGTTGCTTCCATGTCTTGGCTGTTGTGAACAGTGCTGCTATGAACATTGGGGTGCGTGTATCTTTTTGAATTATAGTTTTGTCTGGATATATGCCCAGGAATGGGATTGCTGGATCATACGGTAATTCTATTTTTAGTTTTTTAAGGAACCTGCATACTGTTCTCTATAGTGTCTGAACCAGTTTACATTCCCACCCACAGCGTAGGAGGGTTCACTTTTCCCTTTTTGCTTTGAGGATCTTCTTGTCCAACCCTTTCTTCCTCTGTCCTTTCACAAGTGTCAGAACTTTCTTTTACTCTGAAGGCTCCCTGCCCCTTCTCCCTTTATCCTTCACAGGAGTTTCCTTGGCAAATCTCCTGCACTTTTGTTTCCATCTCAGTCCCTGCTTCCCAGAGGGTCTGACCTCACTGAGCTGTAGAATGAGTAGGAGGGGTGCTTGGGGCAGAGGGGCAGAAGGGGCACATAATGTGAAATGAACTGGGAGGGGAGGCAGTGCTACACGTTCAAGGAAGGGTTTTGTTTGTTTGTTTACTTAATCCTCAAATCTTTATCTGTGCAACGATTTTTTAAAAATAAATTTATTTATTTATTATTGGCTGTGTTGGGTCTTCATTGCTGCATGTGGGCTTTCTCTAGTTGCTGCGAGTGGGGGGGCCCCTCTTCTTTGGGGTGTGCGGGCTTCTCATTGTGGTGGCTTCTCTTGTTGCAGAGCATGGGCTCTAGGCACGTGGGCTTCAGTAGTTGTGGTGCACGGGCTCAATAGTTGTGGCTCGTGGGCTCTTGGCGCACGGACTTCAGTAGTTGCGGCACGTGGGCTTCGTTGCTCCGCCGCATATGGGATCTTCCCGGACCAGGGATCGAACCCGTGTCCCCTGCATTGGCAGGTGGATTCTTAACCACTGCGCCACCAAGGACGTCCCTGTGCAAAGATTTTACTCAGAGAGGATCAAATTTGCATCTGAAAAGATTATTCTGGCACCATGGTAACAAGGGGGCCGGTTCAGGAGGCTACTCCAATAACCTAAATGAGAGTTAGGGGTGGTCTGAGCTAGGGTGGTGATGAGATGAAGACAGAGGTGTATTTGAGGGATATTTAAGAAATAAGGAGACAAAGAAGAGGGAGGCATAAAAGCTACTGCGTTTGGGCTCATGTAACTCAACGGATGGGTGAGCCACACGTTGAACTTGGGACCCTTGCAGAACTGAGCGTAGAGGGAAGATCGAAGCCATCGGATTCGCATGGACTGGATGTGAGATGCGCAGGAAGACAGTCAAGTGAACGTTTGAGATTAGGGCCGGGACAGGTGAGAAAAATGTGTGCATGGCGGTGAGTGGTGCTGTGGGCGGGGATGCAGAAACTGGCAACCCTGGGACCAGAGTCTCTTCAGTGAAGGACGGGAGTGGCCGGGCTGTCAGTGGGGGACGGCAGCCCCCCTGCAAGGGGCGTGGGGCCGAGCTGGAGGATGGGTCATTTATGGTTTGACAGAAGCACAGATGAGCTATGAAGTGGAGGGGCAGGGGGACGTCCATCCTTTCTGCCAACACGGGTGTGCCTGGAAGTGTGGGAACCACACACACACACAACCACATATGCGTGCGCACACACACACACACATCAATACATTTATTTTAAGGGAGCCAGCAAGCCTGAAGTTAGTAGGGCAGGCTGGCATCTCAGGCAGGAGTTGATGCTAGAGCCTTGAGGCAGAATTTCTTCTTTTTCTGAGAAACCTCAGTTTTTGCTCTTTTAGGGCCTTTCAACTGATGGGATGAAGCCCACCCACATTTACTGAACATTTTCTCTTTACTTAAAACCAATGCTTGTAGCATGAACCCCATCTACAAAATAACTTCCCAGCAAGACCTAGATCAGTGTTTGACTCAGTGACTGGGCTCTGTGGCCAAGGCAGGTTGACACATAAAACTACCCTCACAGGGACTGGGGATTTGGGAGGAGTGGGTCATGGGACCTCGAGGTTGCAACGCAGACCCGTCGGGGCAGGGAAGTACCTGCTGTGTTTGAAGACTCGGGGAGGGGGCTGGGTATGGACTGGCTACTCCAGAAGGCCTGGTGTCAGGTGTGAGATCGGTGGAGCCGCCAGGATGAAAGGGGCTGTACCAGAGGCTCCCGCGGCTCTGCAGGGACGAGTGTGACCAGCTCCGCTCCATCTTCACCCCCGCGGGTGAGCCCGGAGCCAGCCTGGCTCCTTTGGGATCCGGTCCGCCTTTGGGGAGCCTCCTCTGGAGGTAGGGAAGCAGCACGTCGGAGATGGGGGGCGGTCACGTGATGCCCTGTCCCAGCCTCCGCCACGCCCACCTTGCTGGTCGCGCCATTAGGCGCACTTGTAACTCCGCGTCACTTATTTCCTGGCGCAGATGGCTGTGCCTTCCAGTGGCTTTCTAAGTTGTTTATTAACTATTGCCACCTATGCTCTGACTTGGAAAGGATGCGTCTTTCGGGGGTGTGAGAGCAGGAGCTTCCACCTGTGGGAAAACAGGAGTAAAATCTGCCCATATTTTTGGTGGAATGAATATGTTTGGACTTCCCGGGTGGTCCAGTGGGTGAGACTCTGTGCTCCCAATGCAGGGGGCCCGGGTTCCATCCCTGGTCGGGGAGCTAGATCCCACAGGCCGCAACTAAGAGTCCGCACGCCTCAACTAAAGATCCCACATGCCGCAATGAAGATCCCGTGTGCCGCAACTAAGACCCGGCGCAGCCAAAACGCATAAATAAATAATAAATGGAAAGAAAAGAATGTGTGTATACTTTGCAAGCATCAACTTGCTTGGAAAGAGTGGCTATTTGCCCTGTCACTGCCCAAGAACTAAGTGTCACGGAGCCATGGAGAAGACACAGAAAAGCACTCCCCCGGAGTGATCTGTGCCTTCAGTTTTCCGCTCTGTAAAACGGGTGGAGAATAACTCCTGCCTGGATTTTTCCAGATGGTTATAAGAAGCGGATCTAGTCAACGGATAAAATTAATTCCCGAGGAGAGCTGTTGTTATTGCTGTAAGTGTGGCTACTTTTATTCTTATTCTCCTTATCTGCATAGACTGTAAATGCAATTTGGAATTTTAATGTGGCCTCAACACCAGGGAAAACGGTACATGTGGGACCCTGCTGGGTCTTTCCCAGTAAAAATTGCTTATCATTGATCTGCTCATGTCTGATTTCTTAATCAGCATGATGTTTAGTTAGACTCTCTCTCCTTGTGTGAGTCTCACCCTGCTGGGTTAAACCCCAGTGTGGCCAGGCTTTTTGACGGGAGGACCACACTGTGGTTTCCGAAGAAGCCTCCGGCCTCCTTGTCCTGAGGCTGCTTTGATGTTGCAGACAAATTGCCTCAGGGTATCCACAGCTTACCTGGCTTCTTTCCTCTGTTTATGAGGCGGGATTTGTCTCTCTTTCTCTTCCTGTGTGGGAGACAGATCTCAGTCTTGGAAATCAGAATTATTCACCCTCCTATACATACGTGCATCAGGCTGAAATTTCACAGGAATCCAAGTTATAACCAAGGCGCTAATGCGGTTTCATGGGGCACAGTTGTTCAGAGCTGCTGTTCAGAGCTCAGCGCTGATGGCAAACCCGGCGTGGCCGTGGCCGTGGCCGTGGCCGCACTCACACGCAGGGTAGCCACAGAGCAGAACGAAGGCAGGAGAAGAAGCTGGTGGTTGACGTCACTCTGGTTTTAATTTATCCATTTGGAAGTTGTGATTCTTAGATTATTTTGAATTTTATCCTCAGCCTTAGCGAGCAGATTAAAGTGTTTATCCTTCTTTAGAATAAACTTTTTTTCAAGCACTGGGTAGATGACTATCTTGCAGATCATTGCTGTGTTAATTATATCCCATCGCCTTTACTGTGTATACCACTCACGTTATCAAGTACACATAAACGGATTAAAAATGTATGCATTTCATGTCCCAATAGAAAGAAGCTGCCTGGGTATCAGTGATGCTCAGAGCACGTGCCCCGTCCTCCCCCGCATCCCATGGTCTCTTCAAGATGCGGACCCGAGTCTCCCCGCACACTCTCCGCGAACACCCTTCAGCCCTTCTGGTTCCTTGGCCTGCCCTCCATCCTCCCTGTCTCCCTCCCCTGGGCACTCGAGTTCCATCACGCCGAACAACTTGCAAGTACACAGGGACTTAGGAGCTACCAGGGCTGTACCAGGGGGTCTCCAGCAGCAACGTCGCTCCCCGCTGTGTCCTCTTCCTTATCTGTGTTTCAGGCGACCACTCACGGGTCTCATCACCCCCTTGTCCTGCCCCATTCACTCTTCCTCTGGCCTCCACAGAGCCTGGCCATCGGGGCACCCAGGGCAGCTGTCACTGCTTATTCAGGTGGTTTCTCCCTCATCAGACTGAGCGAGCCCTCACACCAGGGACTGGCTTCCACCTCTGAACCCCAGCATCTAATACACTTCCTGGTCCTCAGAGGGCACTCAGTAAATATTTCTTGAATAAGCGCTTTGTACCTGTTTCCTAAACTAGTTCTACAAAAGGCCATCTCCTAGTCAGTTTACTCTTAGCCTAGTTTCTTAGCTTGTAGGTCTTTGCTCCTTGAACTGTGGTCCAAGGACCAGGGTCACCTGGGAACTTGTTAGAAATGCAGAGTGTCAGCCCCTCCCCAGAACCACTAATCAAAATCTGCATTTTCATAAGATCTCCAGGTGACTGTGGGACCTTCACACTGCTTCAGATAGCTGCAAGTAAAGTGATCGCGTTTCTTTAAAAATAATTCTGTAATTCAGATTTTTAAACGCTTTTTTGAAATACAATTGTATTATTCTAAGCTAATTTGTAAAAAAAGTTTTTCCTAAAACCCTAGTATGCTAATTTCAGGAGTGATTTTTAATACAAAATAAAATTTCATTTACCTTTGATGTTATTGCAGATACAGGAAATTTCTTTTTTCATTTCTTTTTCTTTAACATCTTTATTGGCGTATAATTGCTTTACAATGGTGTGTTAGTTTCTGCTTCATAACAAAGTGAATCCGCTCTACATACACATATATCCCCATATCTCCTCCCTCCTGCGTCTCCTCCCATATTTTTAAATTTCTTTTAGAATTTTTATTTTATATTGGAGTATAGTTGATGTACAATGTTGTGTTAGTTTCAGGTGTACAGCGAAGTGATTCAGTTACACATACACATCTATCTATTCTTTTTCAGATTAGTTTCCCATTTAGGAAATTTCTGCTTGTCAAAAGGACCACACGGATGAGTGAAGTGTAACTAACAAGCTATGCGTTTCTTCCTAGGAGGGGTTTTGGGCGGCCCTCTGGCTGGAAGAGGGGCCAATTTGTCTTGAAGTTGCATCTGTGTGACAACCCACCATGGCTTGGATTACATGTGACCAAGTTCACATTCGATTTTTCTAGAGAGGCATTTGTCCACATTTCATATAGGGCTGAGGAAATGTCAGTTGTCCATTACAGGGAATGGGTTAACTTCCTTGCCTCCTTTTCTGTGAACGTCCACAGCCAACCCATCAGCAGACCCTGCAGGCATCACCTTTGGAAGGTGCCCAGACCGCCCACTGCGCCCTACATATCCCTCTGTCTCCTTTATCCTAGACCCCTCGTTATCGCAGCAGCCCCCAACTGTCCCCCGCCTCCTCTCTCCCACCGCCCAGCCCCCGGTCTCCACCCAGTGCCGGATCGCGCCCCTCCGCCCACCGCCTCCGGGGGCTTCCCCTCCTGCCTCCCCCTGGCGGACCCTGCGTCCTCGCCCAGCCCTGCACCCTGCACCCTCTCGGGCTTTCTCCCCTCTGGCTTCCCAGCTCCCTTGTGCGCCACCCCTCCACACAGGCCTGCGATGCTCCCGCCTCAGGGCAGGACACCCTTCCCGCCCTGGAAACCGGTCCAGACAGCTTGTTCCTTCTGTCCAAGGCGGCAGAGCCCTTCCCAGCCCGTCTCTCCTGCCCCCTGCTGCCCCTTTCCATCTCCTGATGCGGTTTGATTTCATCTTGGCAACTGTCACCATCGCCCGATATGTACAGGTTTATGACCCTGCCTACTTTTGTCTCTTCCCACTGTAGTTCAAACTCCATCAGTAGAATGTGTGTCCTGTTGTCCCCTGTGTCACCCTAGTGCCCAGAAGAGCCTGGCACAGAGCAATTGCTTCATCGGTATCAGGTGACTGGAGGGCTGAATGCAGTATGAAGGGCAGGCTCTGAGGGCGTCCCTGGTAAGGATTATGGGGGCCACGGCTCAAGTCCACTGTCGTTAATAAGATGTCACCTACAACGGACTGAACCCCAGACTTGCTAGTGAGCTGCCGTACTGTCGGATTAGAGATTTCTTTCCTCATCTGTGTTGGCGTAATTCTCGGAACGCCACAGTTAGCAGCCACGGAGGAGACAGAGCAGGAAGTTCTTAAATAATCACTACTGTTTATTCTCTATTAGGGTTACATCCTCTTTATTTATTCCCCTTCCCTCCCAATTTCCCTTCCCTTAAAATAATTATTGATTGATTGATTGATTTTTTGCGGTACGCGGGCCTCTCACTGCTGTGGCCTCTCCCGTTGCGGAGCACGGGCTCCGGACGCGCAGGCTCAGCGGCCATGGCTCACAGGCCCAGCCGCTCCACAGCATGTGGGATCTTCCCGGACCGGGGCACGAACCCGTGTCCCCTGCATCGGCAGGTGGACTCTCAACCACTGCGCCACCAGGGAAGCCCCAAAGTCATATATTTCTAGACCGTGAGTCCTGGCGGGCAGGAACGGTGTCTAACACGTATATTAGGTATAAAGGAATATCTTCTGAATAAGGAAACATACATACATATATAACCCCTAAGACAAGCCCAGCGGCCATTTTATATTGGATGTAACCAGTCAGAGGTACAATGCTTGAGGCGTGGCCCTTCCGTGGCTCGAGGATTTGGGGCTCTGGAACTTGACGGTGAGGAATGTGTAGGCAAGGAAGACTTTATATCATCACTTCTAAGACATACGTTTTCCCAACGAAACGTATTCCAAGTCAGAGTATGTCTTACAATGCCAGAAGCATGTTTCCTTTTCAGTGGTGTGTACAATCATGGCATCATCTCACAACTGACATGAAATGAATTGATCTTAGATTTGAAGAAATAAGGTCTTTCCCACTTGGATGTTCAGATCAGAGAGTGGCCAAACAAAACATTCATCTAAGTAAGAACTCTGTTGTCTATGATGCAATGACTGCAAGGACTGATGAAGCTCATAGCATCTGTATCTTAGGTGCTAAAGGTACGGATTGCTTTAACTTTCAAACAATATGAACATTCATGGTGAGTCAACTGACAATGAAAAGTCAAGTAGGTTTTCATGTTTGGACCATAAATGGCTTTAAGAATTATTTTCTAAGTCATATCTCCTCTATCCTAGATAATCAAGAATCTATTGACATAGGGCTTCCCCGGTGGCGCAGTGGTTAAGAATCTGCCTGCCAATGCAGGGGACACGGTTCAAGCCCTGGTTCGGGAAGATCCCACATGCCGTGGAGCACCTAGGCCCGTGAGCCACAACTACTGAGCCTGCGCGTCTGGAGCCTGGGCTCTGCAACAAGCGAGGCCGCGATAGTGAGAGGCCCGTGCACCGCGATGAAGAGTGGCCCCCGCTCGCCGCAACTAGAGAAAGCCCTCGCACAGAAACGAAGACCCAACACAGCCAAAAATAAATAAATATTTTTAAAAAAGAAAAAACTTCAAGAAAAAATAAAAAGAATCTACTGACATAGAAATTATCGGTGAAAGTACAATTTTAGATTATTAGGTTCTCTTTGAAAGCAGTTATAAGAAAGGTGAAGAGGAAGATTTTCATACAAATCAGGATCTTTCAAGGTGAAAGATCTGTTAACACTGCTTTTCAAATTATTTGTGTTTTCAAATATATGTTAAATTCCCAGAAAAGCCATTAAATATTTGATTCAATCCAAGAAGCATTTATCAAGCACCTATTCTGGGTAGGTGTGGAGTTGCATGCAGCTCAGGCTGGGAACAGGAATGGGTCCCTGGCGGAGGGTCTGACCACTCACAGCTTCCGGGTGGAAGACACAGGGCGCGTTCAGTAGACTTTAATTCCGTTTTAATTCTTTAGCCCCATGTGATGGCACAGTACCCAACTGGGACATGCGTCTTTTGGGCTGGGAGGTTTGTATTTTGCAGGCAATTCGTCAGAAAGGAAGTAGGGAGGGAGGAAGGGAAGGACAGGTCGTCGCCTTGGGGCATCTGGACCTGGACCGGGACCACCGCTGTCTTGAGCTCCTGACCACGGATGGGTAAACAGCCTATTCACATTCCTCTGATCAAGAAAAGTACGGGAGCGAAATTGCCCACACAAGATGCAGAGCAAGATCCAGCGAGCTGGGGACAAGGTCTTCGCCTGTGTGGGGAGCACAGTTACCCGATTTAAAGGTAGTTGGTGACACAGCGGGAAGGTGCGGCGGGCGGGGAGATGAACCCCTTCCCCGCTACCCTTCCCCCCACTTCCCTCCATCTCTGGGAGCCTGACGCTTTCTCTGGGGTGTCCCCAGATACACAAGTGGCAGGTGTGCAGCCCCATGTTTGCAAAGCCACTGCTATCGACACTTCTAACCCGGGGCTGAAGGGAGCCGGGACCCCCTTGTAGGCACCGAGGGGGTGACAGGAGCGACTTTCCATTCCTGCCCTCCTGAGAGACAGAAGGGAGGTCCCAGGCTTTCATTCGGCTTGGAGGGCTCGGAAGCAAACAGAGATGATTAGCAACAAGTGTTTTACCAATGGATTACAAAATAAGCAGGCTTCGGGTTTCCCTATTCCCCCTAATGATCACGAATTGTGTTCACAACATAAAAACACTCGTGGCCCCGAGGTCTCCCGCAGTCCCCTCCCGTCCCCAAATCTGCTAGGTGGCTCTGTTGCACATCAGATTGTATTTGGGAAAGTTTCCCGCAGAGCTTGAAAAACAGGAACTTGGCACCTCTGTGGGTCGTAAATCAGAGCTGGATGGAAACCCCCTGCTCGGACGCTCAGTGCCATGGAAGCTCTTACTGCCCTGCATGAAAATAAACGCAGGAAGTTCTGAGGGTGCTTCAGTGGAGCTAAAATAATTACACATGGGTAAGATCATTTGATGTCATTCCTTATTTGGCCACAGTTTTTCACAGAATGAGGTCATACAGTGACAGTTTTAATATCAGGAGAACAATGACACTTCTCATTGTTACCTGGCTGATCCCAGATTACAGGCTTTTTCTTTTGCAGAGAGGCGGCCACATCCCGTCTGCCCCCCACCCCCCTTTCATCCCTCTACGTTCTGAACTCATCCTTCTGTCCTTCTGGGCTCTCATGTCTGTGACTCTCCCTCGGCACCTGGTTCCTACTTCTTGTTCCTCAGTACTCACCCGAGGTTCAGCCCTTCACGCCTTTGTGGACAGCACCCACATCTAAATATTGCACCTTCCACCAGCTTCTCTGGCCAGTAACATTCTAGGCACCAATGTAGCTGGAGAAGGTGGCTGCATTTTAGGGTTGAAAACAACCCAGCTCCTCGTTTGAGTTCCTTTACATTAAAACAAAACAAAGCAAAAGTGAACAAAGAGAAAATGAGCTTTTTCTCAAAAGCTGAAACCGCGGAGGCGTGCTGTTACTTTTGGGCTTTGTTACGCCACGGTGGTTTTTACAGATGTGAGATTATCACATGATGGGGTGTGTGTTCTTGCCTTTTCTTGAGATGTATATAGATCTCAACTGAAGCTGGGCAAAGGGAGGGTTCGTCCCAAACAGTCAGGCAGCATGATGATGAAACAAGAAAAGCAGCTGCGGAGCGTAGCATCCACCTCTTCCTGTGTTGTTTTGCAGTTTCTGTACCGATCCGAGTGAAACACACGGCTCCGTGGGGGAAATGGAGGTGGGTTAGCGTCCCGGCCTTGCCACCCAGCGGCTGGGCAACCTTAGGAAACCGCAGTGATTCAGCCGCGGTTTCCTCATCTGTGATGCGACAGGGATAAATAATGCCCACCTCCGAGGCTTGTTGTGAGAATCAGAGGAGATGATCTGATTAAATGACAGCTCAGAATGGCGCAGGGCACGATTATGGTTCTCCGACCTCGTCCTTTTCTCATCAGTGACACTGGGAGTGGGTGCGTGGGTGGGTGTAGGAGATGTGAGGCCTCCCCTGGGTACTTGCACACTTTCTTCTCCTTTAAGGGAGGTAGGAGGCTGGGTGAGCACCGGCTGGGCATCGCCCCCCGGGAACTTGGCCGCAATCCAGGCCACACAATAGTTGTAGGAACATTTGACACTGGAATAACACAAGGCCACACGGCAGGAACAGAGGGGAAGTAAAAACTGCTACGGCCACACCAGGGGCAGCGCGACACGTGTTTCCACGCTTATTTATAGAAGCCGCTCCACCTCAGTGGCAGAGAGCTTTTGACAGTCTTAATTTATTTCTGGGGAAAATCCTTGGGACAAGATCTTTTTCTTTTCTTTTTTTTACGTAGTGAGTACTTTAGTAAGTGGGCCGATGGCAAAGGTAGGTGAGCCGAAATGACAGGCACAAAATGTCTTTTCTTCGTAAACATTATTGCCTTGGATTCGTAGATAGGATGTTATGAAGAGTGAATGCAGATACGATGTTTCTTGAATGACTTTGTGATAAAATAAATAGGGAAACTACTAGTTGGACTAAAGTATGAGAAAATTAGGGGAGCTCTTAAAGTTACAACACGGTCAGGGCCAACATTTGGGAGGTGATGATGGTGATACTTCCTGTCGAGAAGGTGTACAAATAAAGGTTTACAGCCCGCGATTCTTGTGTATGTAAGACTCAAAGAATTTGTATGTTGTGGATGTCGCCGAGGTCCTGGGCAATCGACACGTGTTTTAGACGCCAGTGGTTATAACCGATCACTCCCACGCTCGTTGGGACAAAGAATGTTTTTGTGTTTTGGGTGCCACTATTTAAAAAACTGTCTGTCACCGTTGCTTCTTTTGAGTCCTGAAGAAAAGGCTCAGTAATGAACACAGGTCCTGCAGGATGCCCGGTCTGTGCCTGCAGGGGGTTCAAAGCACGGGGTTTAGAATCAAACAGAATCATGTGAACCCTGCCCTACTACTTACTGACTATAAGACCCGGGCAAGTTACTTAACTTCGGTAAATGTCAGTCTCCTTGTCGTAAGATGGGGTTGGCTCGAGGATTCAATAGTATCATTTTTGTATATTACGGGAAATGCTAAGCTTTTGAAACAAAGAGACTCCAAAGTACAGTGGCCTAAATAAGAGCAGTTAATTTCTCTCTCACCTGAGTCCACACCTTGGGTCCAGGCAGGGAAGGAGGTAAGAGCCAAAGTCCAAAGAAAGTGGCTAGTCTCTGACGCTGGAAAAGGGTGAGAAGTGGGATGATCGTTTCCGCCCACGTTCCACCGCCATTGGTGCATCTTTGGCACATGATCACACCAGCTGCAAAGAAAGCTGGGAAATGTAGTCTTTCACTGGGGAGCCATGTGTCCAGGAAACCAGGAAGGATGGATTCTGGGGGAGACAACTAACAAGTCTGTCACAGTATGTAGCTCACAATGCCTAGCACATAATAAATGCTTAAAGAGAGGTGCTGTTATTTTCTTGAATCATTTCTAATATGTGTTCTTTGGATGCATTTCCTCAATGAGATCATTTCCTGGAACGTAGTAGAGGCTCAGTATTTTTCAGGTGAGAAATACTGGATTAGTAAGCAAACTGTTTTTCTTTCAGTTAAGACGTTGCTGTGGATGGCGTGGGTTTCTCCAGTGCAACCTCTTTCCTTTTCTTTTCTTTTTTTTTTATAAATTTATCTATTTATTTTTGGCTGCGTTGGGTCTTCGTTGCTGTGCGCGGGCTTTCTCTAGTTGTAGCGAGTGGGGGCTACTCTTCGTTGCAGTGCACGGGCTTCTCATTGCGGTGGCTTCTCTTGTTGCAGAGCAGGGGCTCTAGGCGCGCGGGCTTCAGTAGCTGTGGCACGTGGGCTCAGTAGTTGTAACGTATGGGCTTCGTTGCTCCGCTGCATGTGGGATCTTCCCGGACCAGGGCTCTAACCCGTGTCCCCTGCATTGGCAGGTGGATTCTTAACCACTGCGCCACCAGGGAAGCCCCCAGTGCAACCTCTTTCATTTGCTCTCTGTTGTCAGCTGGCAGGGCGCGCTCTGAGGAAGGGCTGGGAAAGCAACCTTCCTGGGTCACCTCATCTGACCTCAGGGCATTGTGGCCCACAGAGGAGGTGTATGTGGGGAACCAGCACCTCCACCACCACAAGTTGCCTCTACTCTATGGCAGATGCTGGAGAAGCAGTTTTGAATGAATGAATGGAATTTTTCAAAAAGTCACCCTTGGAAGGATGCCTCCTGTCTCCCCTTGGCTTTGTCTCAGAGACGTGGTCCTGGGGACAGTCTCAGCCCAGTGTCCCAGGGAGGCTGGGCTGGGGTCCACAAGACCTCTTGGGGCACCCAGGGTCCGCCCCATGCTGGCCTCAGCTCAGGAGGGGAGCGTGAAGGGCCCAGCAATCACCAGTCTACTGGCTTCTTGACCGTTTAGTGTCAAACTCACATCAGGGATACTCAGCGATTAGTCTAATTACACCCCTTCTGCCTCTTCCCCTCTTTCCTAGCAACAATTAAATATGCGACGTTTCACAGACTGGTTCTAAGCTTTTCTACAAACAAAACCACCATCACAGCCTGATCTCAGTCACTGAATTATTAATTCCTCACTTAACATAAAACAAATGCCTATGTGAAACAGTTAAAGTACTGCAGGAATATTTATTTTGAGTGACTAAACCATACACTTCCTGTTCAGCCTTAAGGAAAATTGGTCTTTATTATTCCAGGGAAATGTCAAGATCGCTGAGTGTCGTAGCATTTTGACCTGTGTTATGGAGAACAAACTCTCCACATGGTTCTCATAAAAATATACATCAGAGATGGCTTCAAACCGAACGTCAAACTTAGTTAAAGGTACAAACCTCTTCAAAGTTTTTGTGAATATCGAATATAACAATCAAATGCACATCAGCGAGAACCTTTTTTTTTTTCTTCCCCCCCCCCCCCAGGGGCTGCTTCATGCTGATGGATTCAACAACTTTGTGAGAGTTAGAAATTCCAAGTTATGTGAGTGAGGTGTCTGCTCTTCAGAATCACCTCTGCTGGCTGTCGGGCTGGGCTTCAGAAAGACTCCCCCTCCACCAATTTTTTAACAAATGTATATAACCACTTATAAAAACATTAAAAAAAATTATGTTCTATGTCTTCCTTGACCTGTGTGATGATTACCTGGGTGTATACATATGTAAAAGTTTATCAAACTGTACACGTTTCTATATGTGAAGTTAGTTTCCAACTAAGTATGAATACATACGTATTTTTTCATATGTCAGCAAGAATTTTTTTTTAAAGTTCTTCCTAGTAAGAGGTTGACAAGGGAGACGTGTTTTGTGGGCCACTATTTAGTTGATTAAAAATCTTAACTCTGCAATCTACTAGACTCTAGGTATGGTGTTTTGGATCTGATTCCTCGGTATCCTTTGTTGGGACCATAAGAAGAATCAGTGTCTGCCTGGCAAAGGCATGACACCTCCTGCTGGTCTTGGCAGGGGGAGGGAGGGGAAAGCAGGGTGTGTAAGGGGGAGGGCTGGACCACCATATATCATAAGCCTTAAGTGTTTTGTGGCCCTTGCACTATTTTGTAATAGAGATAATTGTTAAATTCCAAAATGGATTGTGGAGGTATTTTCTTGCTTCAAACAGCTCCAAAGGCTCAATGGTATTGAAGGAGGCTAGGGACTATCCCGGCGGTCCAGTGGTTAAGACTCCACGCTTCCAATGCAGGGGGCACGGGTTTGATCCCTGGTCGGGGAATTAAGATCTCACATAACGTGTGGCCATAAATAAATAAATAGCTAAATAAATAAATAGAGAAGGCTAATGCCTAGAACAAAAAATGTTAAATTTTAGGGTTAAACTCCAAAAAAATTTAAAGGCTTTTATCAATAATATCATTGATAACACTGATATCAAATATCAATAACTTAGTACCTGATGCCTGATTTTCCTTTCCTTTTGAAGCAAACCCCTCGTTTCGCGACAGCATATTGTCACGTTTAAGGCCGTGGGTCTTAGAGCCACACTTCCCACTGACTAGTGTATCACTTTGAACAAGAAGCTGTAAGAGCTGGATGATACCTCGTGGAGCTGATCTGAGGATTGAGTGAGTTAACGAAACACCTGGCCACGTGACTAGGGCACTGTGAGCTCTACAAAGACAGATACCGTAAGAGATTTCTGCCAACAATTGTTAACAGTTAATGATACAAATTGCTTTGTTTCATGTATGGAGAGGTGACGCACAGATTGAGTTCAACGCTTCAAGTATCCAACTAAGGACAGTGGACCACCTGAGAAAGCATCTAGAGAAGGAAAAGTATCTCTTCGTGTGGAATTCTTTGGACTCCATTCCTAGTCGAGGATCTGAGTTGCGTAGAAGCTTTAGAACCCAACAGAATGAGGACACCATAAAAACTTCTAAAAATGATCAGGCTGGGCATATCAACATTTATTGAAATACTGAAAAAAAATTCCATTTTGTTGAGAAATTCCTGGCAAGAACCAACAGGACAATTTGATTTCACTGATACAGTAAGTAATGTCAACAAGGAACCAACTTCACACTCTAAACATTGCATGGGTTCAGATCCAAGGGAGCAGCAGAAGATCTGTAAGACAAATATTCAGACATGACAGACTTTCTGTTTATAAACATAGACTAACGATAATAAACAGGCCAAGCCCCAAACCTTCATATTTGAGTCTGCTTTTACTAATAAATCCTGTAGTCGATGAAGCAGTTGCTAAGTCAATGTCTGGTTGTAAGCCACTTAACGATGAACACTAGAGAAAATTTGCTCGTGCGCTTCGCGTGGGCCACGGACGCCAAGCGGCTGGCATTCTAAAACCTGGACTTTTGGCATCAATGTATTTGTTTTTTACAATTTTTTTGCAATGTTAAGGACCCTCCGAATAACCATCCCCCAAATCTCGAAATTGCTTCCACCCATGTTCCGTACCCATTGATGGAACCATTTCATTAACTGTTGACACTCTTCCCCTCCAACCTGGTTTTTAACTGGGGAGAGCAAAGATGCCGCTGTTTTATTTACTGCTTTGGGTATGGACTCTATGTTCCCATTGTCCTCTGAGCCACGGAGATGACACGGGTGACCGAGCTTTGCACGCGGGGCTGTGGACGCCCGGCTTAGCTGATGGGTACCCTTCGCATGGACGCGTATTAGAGGTGATTAATAAAAATAATAAAATAATCCTCTTTGTACACACAGAAGTGATAACTAATATCTTTGGTATACAACTTACAACGCTTGGAAAGAAAAACCAGGTAAGACTCCACCCTTGTTAAATTTACTTGAAAACAGAGGAGGTTACAAGTCACATAATTTACAATAGATATTAAATAAACTACAGTAAGAATTATGAAGATTTACAGACATTTAATCAAGTGAATGATTTTAATTCATCAAGACCCCTCTCTGTCTCTGAACTATGTTCCGCTAACTTGACATGCTACAATGAACATATATATTTGGTTTCTTCAGTCTTGGCTATCTCAGACAAAGGCGAAACCAAGGAACAATAAATTAGCATCATAATTGTCTACAGTTGAAACTATGATATACAATATAAATAAACTATTCAAAAGCCAGAAACATTTATGAAAAAATTAAGGGACTAGGAGATAACGTTCATTTTTTTTTTTTACAGTTTCTACAAGTGATTGTGCCGCCGATAATCTCAAAAAAAAAATTAAAGTCTAAATGAGATTCCCGTTTTTGATTTTAGTGTCTCACGACATATAATAACTAAGTACTGTTAAAAATAATTACCAATCAGAAAAATAACATTAAGGTAATTACTGCTTTAGCTCTTTTGTCATATCACACGTTCCCCCCTCCCCCTAGAGGACCTAAAGAATGTAAACACTCTATTTTATTTGACTTTAAAGTATTAATACTTTATTTTAAACAAATGTTGATCCACATCTGCACAGCTACCTTTGAGAATTGTGAAGTAAGGCAAGACTTCTGTATCTGTGGCATCGCCTGTGAATAATACTGACAGCATCGTTTGGAGAGTTTGTTTCGCAATTCTCTGTCCTCCAATTTGTTCAACAGCAGATTTTTAGACTTAGAAAGGTCAGTATCACTCTCTTCCCTTCCCTTTTGGGGAAGATTTGAATCACTTTACTATCTTTCCAGGCCATACGTAAAGATCACCGTTTCCTCTCTGCGCTTAGGGGATGATCGATCGCAACGAGTCAATTTATCTGCGCATCCCTTCCTTTATTTCGCGTGGCTTAACATGCTTCCGTTTTGTTTTAAACTATTTAGAACTGTGACTACTTGACATCCCAGCAAAATACATTTCATGTTGTATTTTTTAATGAGCTACAAACCTGGATGGTTAAAAAGGCTGATGTAGTCTAACAAGCCTTTCTGCTGGAAATTTTTATGAAATCCTACAATGCGAGAGCTAAAGCTTTCGAAGTTTGTACTCGTTGCCCTTAATATTAATTAATGCTTTAGGTAAGATCAGAAGAGGGATACTGCCTGCTTTTTTTCTTTTTTTTAACATGAACACATGACAAAACGAACCAGAACATAGTCACAATGGCAAGCTAACATATTCATAGACTGTTCTTATTAGCTGTTTGCAGGTCTAAGACACAGACATTGAAGATTAGGCTTTTCATCATTTGGTGGAGCTACTAGTGGGTGTGGCTGAGCGCTAGTCCTTAGTACAGATTCCTCGATCACGGGACAGAAGGTGCTGCGTCCTGGAAAGGAAGAGGGAAGGGGCTATGATCGGTGCAGCTGACGAACTCTTGAGAACGGTTTCAGTTCCGCTTTACCACGGAGGAATTCTGGAAGCTCAAATCCCCCGCTGCAAAAGCCTAATGGCTAACACAGATCGGTTCCAGGATTCCTTCACAGCGGAGATCAGTTTCACTATACAAGAACGGTTCTGTCCATTTTCATCCTGATGTGGTGTTGGGATCCACCCGTGAGTTCAGTTCACTCCGTTCCAACGTCTTTTATGCGGAATTCTTTGGGGATGTGACGCCTTTGATTCACAGTCTGCAATACAAATACCCTGATTCATCACTTATTGGCTATGAAGTATTTATTATGCTTTATTAAATTCAATATCTTTAAACCAAGTGTTTCATTCGTGTTGCTTGGAGCCATTCAGAGTATTTTATTTTATTTTTTTCCCTTTCTTCCTGTTCTTCTTTCCCCCCACCAATCTGTGTTTTGGAAGCCGCGCTCCTAGGGGCTGTAACTAAGCCCGTTTTGCATGCAACATTTCAATCAGCAGGTTGTTGTAGGGGACGTCCCCGTTCAGGTGCTTGTAGTAGAGGTATTCCTCGGCCTGCACGCTCATGGCCCGGATCTCAGGTAGTCGGAGTAGCAGCTGCCCGAATTTCTCTGTTTGCTGCGGGTAGTTGCACATCGTATAGTCCAGCAGGGCAGCGTTAACTTGCTCCTGGACACCTTCGACCAGCTGGAAGTTCTCCAGGTTTTTGACATCTGGATTTAAAAAAAGAAACAAAAAACCCCACAATAATTCGATGATGTTTTAATTCCTGTTTACCCCAGCAGCGTGTTCAGTTAAAGGAGGTATTTTCCTCCCGACATAAAGCAGACTTGCTACAATGCTCGATATTCAGTCAGCCCCACTCACCAAGCTTCCCGGGAAAACGATCACAAAAGAGCTTTAGAAGAATGTCTTGTTGAAATTCTGCCTACACCTCCAAATCAATTAGACACCAATGGACTCTGAGCAAGGTCAATTCTTTTCATATCTCACAAAAGGAAAGGTTTAAGGATTCCTAAAGCAGACAGATCATAATATATTGCCAGCAAATGAGTCCCTCTAGGAAGACCTATCTTAACCCAGTATATGACACAATTCATAGAATTCTGTATTAATTTTTCTGACCCAAGGTGAAATCTGTGTCCAGGGTATGATGTAGTTAATTCTAATAAAAAGTGACAGGGTTCTTGTTTCTGTTTGACATTTTCTAAATGATTCTGAAAGCCTTTGACTTGTCTAGCCTATGCTAATGAACCATCTGTACACTCCAGTGACTGCCAGAGGAACAGTCGCTGCTGGGAACTCTCTAAAATATATGTCTCGCTGACTAATGATCTTTATCAAATGAAAGCCTTGTCCTTTAGGCAGAATTCAAGCCAGGATGGCCGGCACCCTCTAACCTGAATGTGGTTTCTAAAGTCTGATACTTCCCTTTTTTTTCCCTTCTGGACATGAGTCGCTCACACAGAGGAGACGGACGCAGGCAATCCACCCAGCCTAACTCCTGGAGATGCTCTGCCTTATAGGTCCTCATAAATGCTGGATAGGGGGAAACAGAGTCAAAAGACAGACCGACACCCACACACACACAGACAGTGAGCAAGGGAAAACGGTGGCGGTGGAATTTCTCTTGTGGAGTTCATTTATGTTAACTGTACAACTTTTACACAACGTGTATATAGAAGCCTCTGGAAGAAAGGCATGGATATGTGTGTGTTTACAGACATCCATGCTAAGAACGTACACAGATGCATCCACCCCTCCCCCCGCTTTATTTTCTAACAGGAGAAAAATAAATAAGAACGATTCTATAGAAAACCACATAATACTATGACTAAAAGGTTAAATGTGCTAAACTCAAGAGTTCCCAAAATAACTCTTATCCAATATTTTCGGCTCTCTGTGTTGTTAACCCTAGCCTGTGTGTATGTGCGGGTCCACTTTGGTATCTCTAAATGCTGTTACAATAGGCTGCCTTGCATTTGCTGTTGAAATGTGTCCAGGATGATTTCAGTGTTTACATTTTGAGCCGTAACTTTGCATGACACATGCTTCCCCCTTTCCGTCCCCAAATCTCTGGCCCAAATTAAAAACAGTGGGGAATTAGGACCGACATAGTGTGAGCATTCGGGATCACATCTATGTCAAAGTACGACGGGAGAATCAGAAATATCTGATTATTTATCAATGAGATGTACAAACAGACAAATGCTACGCTACGAGCTCACGCCTTCCCGTGGCATTGAAACTGACATTTAAATTGTAACCCACTGGACGGTGTACCCAGGTGGTACTTGACAGTCAAAAAAGCAGTTTCCATCTATCTCATCTAAAATGTCTTAAAAGTTATTTTAAGTTATTTCAAATACTTAGAAATATTAGTTATATTTGGTTCAAAATTACAAAATGTAAACTGGAAGTACCTTGACTACACTATACCTGGCCAGATGACAGAAAAATGCCATGCTCTTATACTTTCAGACGCTCACCCTCTGCTTACAGACATCAGTCCTTCCTAAAGCTTCACAGCAGAGAACGGGTAATGCAAAAACAGTTCATCTGAATTCTGACCAACTTCTTAGCGTTGTTTCCCTTTATCCTCCACTCAACCTAAAGAAAACATTTAAACTTAAACATGAAACGTAAGGAAAAATTTAGTTTTCTCTTTTATTTACCATTAAGAAGTTGAAAAAAAAAAAAAAACCCCAAACAAGCAACTTCCAGTGTTACAGTGATTTTAACACAGTCATAGGAAAACAATCGAAACGGAGCACACTATTTTATGCTACAATGAAAGATATTCTCACAGCAAGAAAAGCTAGCAATAGTCACAGAAGTTTATAGGGGAGGAATTTGCACGGAATGAAATGCAAGATAAACGAATAATAGTCTTTTCAGAAAGTTGTTTTTGAGACCTTCTTTTTTTGATAAATGTATTTTTTGAGAATGAGGTTCAACCTTCTGTGATAAATTATGGGATTCTGTTAAGAAAAACAAAAACAGACAACTGCTAACAAACATAAAACAAAGGATGGATCGTAAGTTCTGGTTCATTCACTTACTATTAGTACATATAATCATTAAAATCTTCAGATCAGCATTTGCTGGATAATTTCTGTGAATACTGGTCCAAACCGCCACCTTTCTCCCCAAAGTTTAAAAATACATGCAATTTTCCTTCTGAAAGAAAAGACTGTGTTTTTAATGTGTTTACCATTAAACACAAAAAAAGTTATGCTGCTAGCTGCCCCAAAGGCACTTACTAACTGAATGTCTATTTTGTTTTCCATGTCTGTAAAGGCAATTTGTAATTTAGTGGCAAAGATTCTGATATGTAAGCTACAAGGTCAAAAAAAAGAAAGAAAGAGGGATTTCCCCGGTGGTGCAGTGGTTAAGACTCCGCCCTTCCACGGTAGGGGGCGTGGGTTCAATCCCTGGTCGGGGGCTAAGATCCCACAAGCCACGCGGCACGGGCCCCCAGAAAAAGGAAGGAAAGAAAGAAAAAGATTTTGATTGAATTACTCTCATTCACCGACCAAGAAGTTCCTGGATCATTGCTCTGGCTTATCTCTTTCAGCTCCTGTCTCTCTCACTGCATCTTGCCCTCCTTTATTAATCGTCCATTTCCCTATGTACACTGCCAGCATCTTCGGGTGACATGTTATATATTATATGTTTTAGTCAAGGCTTCCCCAGGGATTTCTCCAATTAATGTTTGCTTTATATTAGTGGTGTATTTGTCCAAGGTTGATTGGTTATAAAATGACCTATTACATCAGCTGTTATGTATCTTATAAGTCTATCTCCTTTCTTTTTCTAATTTGAGAGCAGCTTTCAAAAACTGATTTACACAATAGACCTCTCCCAGAAATATTTTAAATGTAATAGTGTGTTCTGTTCAAAGAATCCTGTGGTGAATTCTTTTGTGAGCCCCTGGGTTCCTGAGTGTCTTTCATTTTCGGTCTGACAGGCAGACCTTGGTTTTTCCACTATGGGGAATGTAAATTGGTGTGGCCACTGTCTCAAAAAACTAAAACTAGAACTATATTGCATGACCCAGAAATTCCACTCCTGGGTATATATCTGAAAAAAATGAAAACAGTAATTCGAAAAGATACATACACCTCAATGTTCATAGCAGCATTATTTACAATGGCCAAAATATGGAAGCAACCTAAGCGCCCATCAATAGATGAATGGATAAAGAAAATGTGGTACATATATACAATGGAATATTACTCAGCCATAAAAAAGAATAAAATTCTGCTATTTGCAACAACGTGGATGGACGTGAAGGGTATTATGCTAAGTGAAACATGTCAGGCAGAGAAAGACAAATACTGTAATGATATCACTTATATGTGGAATCTAAAAACTACAACAAACTAGTGAATATTAATATAACAGAGAAGAAACAGACTCACAGATACAGAGAACAAACTAGTGGTTTACTAGTGGGGAGAGGGAAGGGGGAGGGGCAGGATCGGGGCTGGGAATTAAGAGGTACAAACTCCTATGTACAAAATAAATAAGCTACAAGGATACATCGTACAACAGAAGGAATATAGCCAATATCTTATAATAACTATAAATGGAATATAACCTTTAAAAATTGTGAATTAAGGGCTTCCCTGGTGGCGCAGTGGTTGAGAGTCCGCCTGCTGATGCAGGGGACGCGGGTTCGTGCCCCGGTCCAGGAAGATCCCACATGCCGCGGAGCGGCTGGGCCCATGAGCCATGGCCGCTGAGCCTGCGTGTCCGGCGCCTGTGCTCCGCAACGGGAGAGGCCACAACAGTGAGAGGCCCGCGTACCGCAAAAACAAAACAAAACAAAAAACAAACAACAACAAAAAAATTTTGAATTAAAAAAAAAAAAAAAGCCAATGGAGAAGTTCCAAAACACAGATGCCACCACCTCTCGGAAGACTTGGAATTTTCTCTTTCACGTAGCTCACTTGTATGAACTTTTTAGGAAGAGTCCAGAAATTTAAATGTGCTCCCACAATGCTCATAGAATTCCTTTTGATGCTACTCAATGCCCTTTCCTGAAAAACTAAACATAAAATACATTTAAAACCTTCACCATTTCCTCTGGGGTGCTCCCCTACCAACCAAGCCCTCCTCTAATGAATGGGTGCTGGCACGCTTGGGAGTCTTAGCTCATCCCTACCAGGAGTCCGTAACACAGGAAATTCGTGAATGAACTATTTCCCCCCAGTTCTTCTGTGGTGCTTCATCCCAGTCTCCCGCGTTCGGCACACTACGTTTTTCTTTGACGTTTATGTAAACTTCATCTTAATACAATTTAGAAACGCAAGTTAATGAACCCTATCATTACAGATTCTGAGTTGGAAACAGTATGTAAACAGACAGAGGCATCCAACCCTTTCTCCAGCGCCTTTAAATTTTGATGACTGGCAAAATCATTTTGAGCTTCTCCTCTAAGTATCAATCTCTTATCATCTATTCTACTTTATTCACTCAGGGACTAATTACCAACTTTTTATGTGAGGCAGCATTATGATAAGCTCACAGTGGGGTACTCAGATTTTTTTTCCATCCTTAGTGGAAAGTAAACCCTTAGGTCTTCTTGAATATATTACAGCTGGCTTTTCGGTCATTACGTGGCATTCAGGCTCTTTCTGAAGATGAAGATACTGATTTCTATCTCCCTGGTACCTGCCATGCGGCATAGGCTGTAAATCCCCCCGGTCAGCACACTCTTTTCAGAGACTGGTCCTTTGCTGAGCAAGGAGGCTGGGGGGCCGGGAGACTCAAATGGCCCAATAATATAATTATCTTTGTTCACTTTCCACACGTGGGGAAAAAAATCTCATCCTGTCCTTTCAAAGATACAAAAGTGGGGAAAAGAGGTACCATTCTGCACCCGGAGGACACTTCTTCCCCCTGTGGCTTTTGGAGGGGTGACATCTGTAAACTGGCTCACAATTTGTCCTCAGAAGACCCTTTCCTTTGATAGGACAGCAAAGGAGAAAGGAAATGAATTTTCTATAAGGAATTCATTTTAAAATTATTTTTAAAGGGCTATATTTAAATAATTTGTATAAATCATTTTTCTTTTTTTTTTTTTTTTTGCGGTACGCGGGCCTCTCACTCTTGTGGCCTCTCCCGTTGCGGAGCACAGGCTCCGGACGCGCAGGCTCAGCGGCCATGGCTCACGGGCCCAGCCGCTCCGCGGCATGTGGGATCTTCCCGGACCGGGGCACGAACCCGTGTCCCCTGCGTCGGCACGCGGACTCTCAACCACTGCGCCACCAGGGAAGCCCTGTATAAATAAGTTTGTAGGAACTTCCGGATAGCAACATGCTGGCTCTTTTCATATGAACCAAGTTCGCTTAATAGTGAGGGCTCTTTAGGGGTCGGAGATGGGCAGACAGGACACTTTTAGTGCGGATGCCTGAGATTAGATTCTACTCTGCTTCCAGTAAAACTTAAACTCAAGATTTTAAATTAGTTACTGGTAAGTCCTTTACATAAATGTGTGTGTGTGTACATGTGTGCACACGTGTATGATTATTAGCCAAGAGCTGTTTTTAGCGACCAGAACATACAATTCAATGTCTTCACATATAAATTACTAACAAGAAAATGCAACTCTTTGACAGGAACTGTGTGTAAAAATGTGGACAGACAGCATACGTGTTATTTCTGTATGTAGGAAGAAGCCCTTCCAACTGGTTGGTGCTTCCTAAGTTACAAAACATGCTACTCTGCTTCACTTATTCTTTCATACCTTATGTATACACAGTCCATGAATTCATTCATTCATTCGTTCATTCATTCATTCAAAGAGCCCTGTGCCAGGTGTTGAAGATAGAGGAATAAAAGACACAATCTCTGTGTCCAGTGCTTCAGAGACAAGAAGTGGGTGCCCTTGACACACACACAGGATGGGCACCTAACCCAGGGTCTGGGGGCAAGAAGGGTTCTTGGGGGAAGTGACACCTGAGAGGTTTTGAGAAACGGGTGAGCTGAGCAACACGGGGAGGAAAAGGTGGCAGGAGACGGCGATCCCCACACCAAGCCTCTGAGACAGGAAACGGGGTCCTTGGAGCCCCGCAAAGCGGCTTACCTTCCATGGAGGAGAGCAGGGTGTGAAGTAAGGACGGACCCTAAGGTTTAGGACTGTGAAGGGCGAGAGTCTGCATTTTGTTCTGGAAGCCGTGCAGAAGCATTGCAACATCTTAAGAAGGAAGGATGCGGTCAGCTCTCTGAGTCAGAAAGAGCAGGTGTGTGGAGAGGCTCTCGCAGGAATACAGGTGACAAGCGCGGTGGCCATGGGGGTGGGGATGGACTCGAAAGGCATCAAGATGGGCGACTCAACAGAACTTGCTGGCCCCGGATTAATCGCGAGCAAAGGTCCTGGATGACACCAGGCAGGCAGGCAGGTGGTGGCCATCCCTCCAGCAGGAGCTGGAGCAGACTGGAGGGGCAGCCGTGGTTGAGTTTAAGGAGCATGTGGGACATTCCCTAGGGAGGTAGGGGAGACGGCTGGAGATACAGGTCTGGACGCAGCAGAGAGGCAGGCCTGGTGTCCAGATCCGGGAGCCGTCAGCGGACAGGTGATGGATGAAACCCCCGGAGTCGGTGGGATCGTGTGGACAGAGAAGGGGTCAGTGGTGGGATTCTGGACACAGCCAACTTGCCAAGGATTCTTTCTTGAGAAGGCATTACAGGTGTTATGGCATTTAGACTGAGAGAGATTAAACAGCTTTTCCATGATCTCTAAGGTAAGGACACACCCAGAGAATGGGGGAGCGGCTGACATTTAGCAAGTGCTTGTCAACGTGCACAGGATTTTTTTTACATATCTCATTTAATACTGTGAAGAATCTTACAGGGAAGGTATGATTTTCATTTTCCAGGGAAAGAAACAGGCTCAGAGGGGTTCAGTGAGTCACACACGTCCTGAGCTGGAATTGGTGTCTCCCTCGAAACCCCTGGGCTCTGCCCCACGAGATCACAGAGGCGGGACCTGAGCCCCAAAGGGCTCGGGACATCCCAGTCCCAGAGCTTTCCCCCCACGTCACAGCCCACAAGTTCCTGCCACCTGCGGGGGTTGGAGAAAGGGGTGTGCTGGTTGGTCCGATAGTTCAGTTTCTAAAGGGTCTCATAATCCCTGAATGAAATTTTCAGAGAATTTGAATGAAATAACATACTCCTGACACTTATATTGACGTATTACACACCGTAATCGTCTTAATGCCACAGATCATGGTTAAAAATAGTCACAGCTGACACTGAGTAGAGTCCAGCGTCATAGGCGCCCTCCAAGGGGCCTTTTCTGGGCACGCCCGAGCCCAGCCCTTGCCACCGGGGCTGTGGAGGTGCTGGGACTACGAAGTAACTTTCTCCATTCTAACCTGCTTTATATTTAGAAAAGGGGGTTTCATCAATTTAAAAAGTCTGAAAGCCACTTGATTTTTGACAGGAATGGTGGTCTAATCTAGTTTCAAGCAAGTCGCTCAGTCCCCTCTGAGCCAGTTTTTCCATCTGCAAAATGGGGAAATAATTCTTAGGATCGCTGAAGAGTAAAATGATACCTTAAATATGAATAAACTTTAAAAAGTGTACAAGCATTGTATACTCACGGGGCCTCATGTTTCTTATAATTTTACTGACAAAATTTGGAGATTTTGTTTGCTTCCAATACACACCTGGAAGGTAACCTTTCTACACAGCAATGTGATCGTTTTCCTGCCATAAAGTTGCATGGACAAAACAGAATCTCTGATGTTGCAGTTTTCCAAAATTAATGGAAGGTAGAGGGATTACATGCAAGTTTATCCTATCCTCAATCACAAAGAGTATTCAGGAAAACATGGCCAAGGCTTAAGTTTCAGTTAAAGATATTCCACCATGTTTTCTTAATTTTGAAGCCCAATTTCCCCAAACACATATGACACTCTGGACAAAAGGCTACTAATGCAGTGCCTCACATGGTTGCTGAAAAGTACAGGCTCAGAAATACCATTGCATAAAGAATGTCACCCGCAGTGGGCCTGCCCTTTTGTCAGTTTTGCGTTCATAATATGTCACCCCCAAGGGGCAGTGGTTTTTCTCCCAAAGGAGAAGAACATTCCTCACTAATCAAATGTCGTGATTTCTAGTCCTGATTCTGTCTCCAACTGTGAGATCACGAGCATGTCACTCTTTGGGGCCTCAAGTTTCCTGGCCTGTGAAGGGCAAGGGCTGGACTTGACGATCTCTTGTCACTCAGCTCTGAGTCTACAACTGCGTGATTATGAGCCCAAATTTTGGAAGGAAGGTGCTGGATTGGTGTCGCCAACAAACAAGTAGGGACAAGCATCGCCCTGCACCCACCCCATCACCTGCGTTTTCACTCAACGGTCCGGATAGGACTTCAATTCTCCAAGATGGTTTTTGGCCTGAATTACAAATTATTTCAAACTCTGTTTAGTATGCAGCCATGATTTGACACACCGTGCCACAGGTAAATGGTACCTGAATTCATTTACGTCCTAGCAGCGCCCCCCTTTACAAGGAAGGGTGTAGCTCTTGCATGGACTTGAGGACGAAGCTTGCAGAAGTTGCAAAGCTGCCTCTGGGTGCTGACACGGGTCAGGCACCCTTTCCGGAAGTCTACAGATTATAGATTGGATACAAACGGCGTCACTTAAATGCGTCGAACAAAACACTGTTCTGTGAGTTTACAGACATGTCCTTCTCAGGATAAGTCGGACATCCTTGCCCCAGTCTAACCCTGAGACCACATCTCCGCCGGGCTCCTCTCTGGACACAGCGGTCCTCTTGCTTGTTTCTGCCTCGGGACCTCACACTTGCTGTTCCTGCATTCGGGATGGTTCTTCCCGATCGTGTGGGGCTCTCTCCCTCACGTCACCCGAAACTCCGCTCACACATCAGCCCCTTGGAGAAGCCTCTGTGGAGAACCATTTCTAAAACAGCGCTGCCCCACTATCTGATCACTCTGGCTCCTGACTCTGCCTTAAAAATATATGCCACGCGTGCAAGACCTATGCGTGCCCCGTGTCTGTTCACAGACACACAGTTCACGGTAGCCAAAAGGTGGAAGCCACCCAAGTGCCCATTACTGGGTAAAGAGATAAACAAAACGTGGTCTCTACATACGATGGAATAGCGAGCAGCCTTGAGAAGGAGGGACGTTCTGATACAACGTGGACAACAAGGCTGACGTCGTGGATGAACCTTTAGGACATTATGCCAGGTGAAACACGCCAGTCACAACAAGACACATACTGTATGATTTCACTTATCTAAGGTACCCAGAGCAGTCAAATTCATGGAGACAGAAGCAGAAGGGCGCCTGCCAGGGCCTGGGGGGAGCGGGAAATGGGGGTAGTTTAATGGGTACAGAGTTTCAGTTTTGCAAAATGGAAAGAGTTTGGGAGATTGGTTGGACAACAACGTCAATGGACTTAATACCTCTGAACTGTACCCTTAAAAGCGGCGAAGGCGAGAAATGTTATGTTCTGTAGAGAACAGACTGGTGGTTGCCAGGGGGGAGGGGGTTGGGGGAGGGGTGGAGCGGGAGGTTGGGGTCGGCGCATTGTAAGCTATTATATACAGGATGGATAAACAACAAGGTCCTACCATAGCACAGGGAACTACAGTCAGTGTCCTGGGATGAACCATAATGGACAAGAGTATGAAAAAGAATGTGTATATGCGTATAACTGTGTCGCTTTGCTGTACAGCAGAAACTAACACATCGTAGATCGACTATACTTCAATAAAAAAAAAGAAATTTTATGTTCAATTAAACACTGAATAATGTACTGTACGTGTAGGTTATTAAACATAATGTAACAGACACCTGAGAATCCACTGCTCTGCAGAAGCAGATGGCCACCGACACCCTCCAGGTTACCTGTGTATTCCTTCCATGGACCAATTCCTGAGGCCGCAGAGTGACCGCTATTCATTTTGTGTTTCCTCTTCCCTCACATCCCTAAACTGTACGTTCTTCCTGATGCTTGACTGACTTTACAGTATACGGTTATTTGTCTAATTGTTATGCTTGCCTGTCATCCTCACAAGAAGGAAAGCTGTGGGACTTCTCTGGTGGTCCAGTGGGAAAGAATAATCCACCTTGCAATGCAGGGGACGCAGGTTCGATCCCTGGTCAGGGAACTAAGATCCCACGTGCTGCGGGGTAACTAAGCCCACGTGCCACAACTACTGAGCACACAAGCCACAACTACTGAGCTCGTGTGTCTCAACTAGAGCCCGCATGCCACAACTACAGAGCCCACTTGCCCTGGAGCCTGGCCGCCACAACTAGAGAAGAGAAAACCTACGCGCCGCAACTAGAGAGAAGCCCGTGCGCTGCAGCGAAGGGCCCTCGTGCCTCAACAAAGATCCCGCGTGCTGCAACTAAAATCCGACGCAGCCAAATAAATAAATAAAAATGAAGAAGGAAAGCTGTGAAGGTCGGGACTTGGTCTAATTTGCAGCTGAGCCCCAGCATCTAGGCCACTGCACAGCACAGAGAAAACCCTCACTAAATATGTGAGGGATGAATGAAAGAATACACTTCTTGGTTAAATACTGCTTGGCCCTAAACCAAAATCTTTCTTTCCTTTTTCTTCTTCTTTTTTCTGGGGGCCTTTGACATGCCGTTATGCTTCCATATCAAATTCACGGCAGACTTTGTTTCCTGCAGAACTGTTTCATAATCGTAAACAAAAAGCACCAACTCCACCCTGTGTTGTGCTTTCTAGGGACACTGTCTCAGTGGGGATCCTGGCTGGGTGCTTTGCCCGCAGCGCCAAGGCAGCCGGCGTTTCTTGCCTCCTTTGCACCTTCTGCGTGTAGAACGTTTATTTCCTCCGCTGCGCCGTCCCCCCTCCCCGCGCACTCAAGGCCCCAGGCTCAAGGCTGCCGTTCTGCAGATCCAACCACTTCCTGGACACCCTGCCTGAATGGCTAGCGGGCATCACAAACCTGGGTGTGTAACACCACACGCTCCATTCCCTGGTTTCTGGGAGCCTGTCCCAGCTCCTAACTTTCCTGCACCGATTTTCAGACCAATGTCCCCCAGCCTTGGCACCGACATTCCGGCCTCCAGGAAGCCTCCCCCAAGCCCATCTCCGTTTGCCCATCACAGGGGGCGCTGGATGTCACCTGATTACCTGTCAACTGTGAAGACAGGGATCTCGACCTTGGGAACGGTCGCCCCTCCCCAGGCCTAGCACGGTGCCTGGACCAAGTCGAACCCCCTTCACGCTTGTTAAACGAGAATACATTTTCACATTAATTTACACACATCCATCTTCGCCTTGTTTGTGTCTGGAAGGCCTTCCTGAACCTACAGTCCCTGTTTCCTGCCTCTCCTCCTAGACGGCATCCTCGGGGAAGCCCAGACGCCCCATATAGATCCTAGGAAACTTGCTACTTTGAATTTAGGTCCCATGAATATGAACCATATGCAGAGTAACTCCCTAGGAAGGACTGAACACCTCGCATGAGCCCAAGTCCCAGCTACTAGACCCTTAGGCAGTTTCAGAGTTCCTCACTTGGTTACATTCATAACCAATTTCAGCTATAACAGTAGAACACATTTTCTACCATTCCTCTCTAAACAATGAGGAATTTTTGACTCAAAATAATTTCACAATTCGATACAAAACTGAAGAAACTGAGTTCAATGTGTAGGAGAAGGAAGACCATCTGGTTTGTTTGATGTTGTGAAGTGGTAGGTAATCTGAAGATGTTGAGAAAAGTCTATCTGGGGGCTGTGTGCTACGTCAGGGACCGACCGCCGACATACGACATTCATTATTTTCCTTCTCTCTATACATTTGCAATTTGGTTTGCAGAATTCCGAGGGATACAAATGAGGAAGGAAGGCTATCCTACAGGGGTTTTAAGATCAAGAATCGAAACAGATTGTGAGTTTTATCAACCTCTACATGCCACTTGATACTGAAAGCCACATAAAAATGCATGGAGAATGAAAGGGAAAAAAAAAAAAAAAGGTCTCTGGCTGGGAATCGATGGAGTATTTTGAACCAGGAAACAGAATTTAAAGGGGCACAGGATGAGACAATTTCCTGGTTTCCCCCTAAATTTCAAATAAAGCTGTCTGTCAAACAGACTTAATATGAAGGGCAAATACATACAATGTTTTGATAAAATAGGTAGCATTTCGAGTTGCAGCTGCCCTGGCCGGCCGGCCTTGGGAGCCTGGGTCCTTATCTTGTTATAAAGACCATCTGTCCCCTCAGAATAGGAAATGTCCACATGCATAAAAAGCTGTCCTTCTCCAGAGAAAAGCTCCGCACCACACTCTCGTAGGCACGTTCTAAAACAGTTTTTGAATCGTACGTTTGCATTTTTGATTTCCACTCAGGAAAAGTCTGCCGTCTTGGCCAAGCTATCTTATTCTCTTCGAATAAGGTATGGGCTTCAGTTCGTTCATAGGCAAGTCAGGCCTATGAATAAACCAACGTTATCATATGAAAGAGAATTAAACAGGCAGATGCAAGTGGGGATATATTAAGCCAAACTTAAGCTCCAGTTGTTGAATTTAGCCTGGCCTCCATGTCTGGTTTGCCTCAGGATAAATTCAGCTTTCCAGCTAATCGAATGAGGAAAACTGCCTCAGGTATGATAAAATTTACAAGAGAGGCTGTCCAACCGTTCTTGTTAAAAATATTAGCTTAAAGGCATTCTTATCGTCTTTGGGATGAAGACCGTATTTGCATTCAATGATTTGATTTCAAACTTTTACGAACTTGGATCCCATATTAGCTGAGCCAGTTAAAATATTATTCTGTGGCAGAGTGAGTGACAAACAGCCCAACTCAGTCCGACGTACTCAGCTTTGGTTCGTGTTGTACGACTTTCCTACGGACTCTGGGAGAGATTATTTCTAAGAGAAAAAAGAAAGGGTAACATTTGAGAATATAAACGTACATTTAGTAAACGAGGTATTGTATTTGCAATACACAGTTGACTTCAAACATCTTTCCACGTTAGAGCCATAGTCCGGAAGACAGAAGATGTAATCTTCTAGCTATTTCTACCCATACAATCAACACTCCTTCATAATTCAGCATTTGAAAGAAATCCTTTTTTTTTTTTTTTTTCCCTGCAGTACGCGGGCCTCTCACTGTTGTGGCCTCTCCCGTTGCGGACCACAGGCTCCGGACGCGCAGGCTCAGCGGCCATGGCTCACGGGCCCAGCCGCACCGCGGCATGTGGGATCTTCCCGGACCGGGGCACGAACCCGCGTCCCCTGCATCAGCAGGCGGACTCTCAACCACTGCGCAACCAGGGAAGCCCAGAAATCCTTTTCTTTAAAGGGCTCTTGTTAGTCCACAGGCAGCAGCGCAACTGCATTGCCAGGGGCGGCTTGTTCTACACACAAGGCTGGTTCCAGCCTGTTTTCTCTGTCTCCCAGGCCTGGGAGGTAGCGAGCGATGGAAAGGGCCAGGGATGAGAAGGGCCGAGGGTCCGGAGGAGCGGGGGAGAAGAGGGAGAAGATTCCTTCCAACTAAAGAGCGGGTGGAAATGTCAAAAAAAAAAGGCATTCGACAATCTCCCCCAAATAACCAGTTTATACTGTATCGCTTGTATTACTCAGACCTCAGGGCCTGTAGCAGATTGGGCAGGAACCTCAAGGAATCTTCTCTGGTACCAAGGCCACCAGACGGTAGGACTGTCTGGTGCCAGAAAGACATAGATGTGTCTCCACCATCCAGCTGTGCTCCCGACCCGATTCCCTGGGTGATAGGGCCCCGGGGATATCACTGCTGTGACTTGGCTCTCTTACTTCCCCCGCCCAGTGGCAGCTGTGATTAGATATGAAAGAATCAAACACAACACCCGGTGCACCACTTCTCATCCCACTCATTTCAACAGAAACCAAGACGTGAATGTAACACACGCATCATTTGAAACAGTAAGTCTTGGTTATTTTAAAAGAAGGAAACACATTACAGTTAAGTCGATACAAGAATGTGTAACAAGGTAAGGAATTTGGCCTCCCAAACGGCAAGAAATAGACTATGGGAAACTCCAGCACTGTCTGTGGTTGGTGCACGAATTAACACTCAGTTACTTGAGCTCTATGCCAGTTGCGTTTTATTTTTGATCCGAAGTTTAAAGAATGCCGTTCTGAGTCACAGTGTGAATACCTAACTCCGGGGAAATCAACTCTATCTGAAACCAGCAGCAGAATCAGAAATTCAAGGAATTAAAAGTACTGTTTATGTGTCATCTATTTTAAAATCCATTTTTTAACTGTTAAAGGCCTTTTGTAAGGGATTTTATGAAATATAGGCTTAGCGTGTCTTACAATTTCTGAGAATGAAACATGTGTTTAGTTCTTTGAACTGTTATCGAAGCCTTTTCATCTATTTTATCTCCCCTCCCCCAACACACTCCTGGCACCAGCCTTCTGAGAAAGACACACCATGGATGAATGATAGGATTGGGTGGAAAACCTGTCAGAATTGGGGAGTTTTTAATGCTGCATCTGATGTTCCCAATCTTCTTTTCATTGTACCCCACTGTCATTAACTCTATTATTTTGGAAAAAGCATTGGGGTGAGATCACTAAAATTGCATTTCTTTAATTACATGTGAATTCGGCTTTCTGTTGCCAAGTTGAATTAGTGCGGTTTCTTGTACTTCGCACGTTCTGTTTCCACTTGTACTAAAAAGTAACATCACAATCAGGAAAATGCTTGCAACTTCAGGCCCATACGAGAGCTGTTATTTGTATACGTCTGTTCTAAACATCCAAGGTTTTTTTGTTTGGCTTCTTCTTTTAGTTTGTAGTGTTAAAATAAAACTACTCTTTAAGAGCTTGATACACTTGTTACTTATCGTTACATCATTTTCCTCAGCTTATTAAAATTCCGCTCAATAAGATCAGAGGTTGAACGAAGGGGGAAAAAAATCAAGACTTACTTTGCATCATTTGACTGTAAAAAGAAAAGAGAGGTCTTTGGGGTGAGAACTAAGGGGGAAGGGAAACTGATTCCCTAACAAGATCATTGAAGCCAAATACTTGTCAATTTTTTGGACATAAGTGAATCATTCATCCAACTGCTTAGGGATATATATTTGTAGGTGAAAGACAGAAACTCCATCACCGATTTGTTTTGTATTTGTGTAACGATGTGGCAGAGAAAGTAACAGGAAAGATGAGACAGAACTTTTAAGAGCTTGAAACATTTTGCAAAGGAAGCTCTCCACACCCCACCTGCCCGCCTTGATGTGTCTGTGGGTTTTGCTAAGACAGGGATAGCGCTGATAATACAATACCTTATATTTGATCATATTTGTTCTGGAAAATATTGTGCTCAGTTCTAAGCCTGCAGAGCAAGGGAACGATGAATAGGTGGTGACCCTACCTTTCCACACCCAGGTATCATGAATGTAAGAGTCGGCAGAGGTTGGCGCTCTTGGGGCTGTATTATGACCATGCTTGACTATTTAGGGTAATTACTGATCCTTGCGTTTCCCCCGCTGGGAAAAGGGAAAAGAGCTGATTTTAAATCTGTGAACCTCTCACTGGCCAGCTGACCTTGGAACGAGGAACAGGTTCCAAGCCTCAGTTTCCTCATCTTTTAAATGTATTTTAACAGTCATTCCCACGAGGCAGGACGGTGCCCAGGCCGTACAGTATCTTTAGTCATTTCATCCAGTGATGACTTCCTTGGCGGGAAGTATCTCCGGTGCAGAGAAGGTTCTTCCTGACCCGAGGCATCCCTCAGAGCGGCTCTGGTAAGGGTCAGGGTCAGCGGTGGAGATGCTGAGCTGCCGACCTGCTCACTGTGCTAATTCCCACAGTCAGGGCGTCGCTCCCGTGGCCCCGAGGAGGAGCCCTGCGTGGTGTCTGCCGTGTCTCATGGACATTTCCTTAAGTATTCAGTACATGAGACAGAACACCAGATACTCTTCCCCTGTGCCTCGTGGGGGCCCAGTGACTGGACCCACATCGAGTTCAAGGGCAGCTCCACACCACTCAGCGCCTCCGAGGTACAGCTGGTATTCATAACAGCTCTCATCTTGTGAAGCAGAGGATTGAAATAGCTGTTTAAGATTTGATTTTTGGATAATCTCCCGATTATCTGTTGTCCTTCAGCCTTCATTAACAGAGAAAATCGGGGATAATTTTTAAAATTCCAGAGTGACATTAGATCACAAACAGCAATCTGGGGGCTGATCTGACTGTGACCAAAGGCAACAATGACTCCAGAACCGGTGAGGTTCTTCCAAGAGTGAACTGTGCTGTGGTTATTCTTTGGTTGTGAAGAAATAAGGAAGCTTCCCTTTCCTAAACTTTAAAGAAACACTTCTTCAAAGCATTAAACACATCTCAAAACAAACAAACAAACAAAAGATTCTTGAGATGCTGTCTTTCTCCCAGTCTATTGTGTAATAGTGAAAAAAGCAAAATCTTTTTCTGAGCTTTATTTTAAACTCTATGAATATGACATTGGTGGACAGAGATGTCTCTTTTTAAAAAGGTATACAACTTAGGTTGTATGAGGTGACCAGACCAACCGTTTACCTTCACTATTTCAAAGAAAACAAATCCCTCATCATCTAATCAAGAACAGTTCTTACTTCTCTGATTAAAACAAAAGTCACGGTGGAAAGGAAATCAGTTGGATGAATGGAAATACATATTATCCTGTAAGAGCCACCTGAGCACTTTCAGCTTGTAAGGTATGGACCTTGTATATTTATGGCGAATGGCCTATTAACTAATAATAGCACCAAGAAACATTTCTGAGGTCTCTATCTATGCTCCCATTATCTCACTTAAGGCTAAGACAACCCAGTAGGTTGACCTTGTTGTTGTTTTTATTATTCCACTTTGGTGCTGGCTGGTGGCAGAACTGGGAACTGGATTAGAATCCGGGTCCATTGGATTTTCCAGTTTTGCCCTCCGTGCCTTTAATCATGCCCTGCATTTGTTACCGGGAGACAAGGTCTTTGGTGGGAGTGGAGGTGAGGGAGAAAAAGTTCCTTCCACCCTCCTGAAGTACGGTTGAATGTTGGTCCCAGAGTTGCAGCATGGATATTGCTAAAGCCCCGTCTACAAAGGGGGTCCCCCTGGGAGGCTGGAAGTGCAGAACTGATGTGTCAGTGAAATGAAATCTTTTGAAACTTCTGAAAGAGCTTGCCAGCCGCTCAGGCAGATGCCAGAAGAGTGGAGATGTGAGACTGGAGTCAACAGAAACCAGGCATCAGTGAAAAAACAAGGCAGCTTCCTGAGCACAGGTCCATCACTGTCTCTGGTAAGACGCTTCCAGAACGTTTGGTTGGGGTTCCCATAATCCCTTTATGATCAGGGTGCGTGCTTCCGAGTGGTGAGTTGCTGTGGGACCACCAGGAGAGGGTTCCCTCTGTCTCTTAAGTGTCACTCATTGTTCTGTGGACACTCATGGGGCCTGTGACCATTGCGATCAGTTGAACCAATGAAAGGTCAGCAGGTATCTCCCCTGTGGATGGACTAGAGGCGGTGAAGAGAGGTGCGTGGCCTCTGCCTTGGGACAAGCCTGTCCCTTCCCAAATATGTCAAGTGTGAGGACGGCCACTGGCGAGGGGGGAGTCTAGCTCAGGAAATCACACCATCTGTGAGGCCGGTCCTAGAACATTCCTGCACAAGCACTCCTGACCACGCTCACATGTTTGGCTTCTGGACGCTGAGACAGATTGCAAGGGTCCTACACTGAGGAGCTGGAAGAAGCAGGGCAGATGGGGACCCCTGTGATGGGAAGACCTCGTAATGGGGTGCAAATGGAAAAAATACTTGTGAAACATATAAAAATATCCAAATTATTTTTCTTAACCAATTTGCATAAAGGATGCACCAATTTAAGAATTCAACTGGATCACAGGATAATATTTATGCCAGTGCAATTCCAGAGAACTTTTTTCTTTTGCGGTACGCGGGCCTCTCACTGTTGTGGCCTCTCCCGTTGCGGAGCACAGGCTCCGGACGCGCAGGCTCAGCGGCCATGGCTCACGGGCCCAGCCGCTCCGCGGCATGTGGGATCTTCCCGGACCAGGTCACGAACCCGTGTCCCCTGCATCGGCAGGCGGACTCTCAACCACTGCACCCCCAGGGAAGCCCCCAGAGTACTTTTTTTGATATATGAACTTCCTTTATTTTTCTTGATTAGGAAGAAAATTCAAATCGTATATGATTAGGGAATGAAATAAGTATAATCGTCCCTCTGCTTTAGTGTATATTTGGTTTTCTACTACTAACTGACCCATCCTCCCTCCCTCCCTTCCCTCCTTTTTCTTTCCCTCCTCTCTCGTCCTCACCTTGTTTATTTTCTCATACATTATCACCTCATTTTTACTGCATTCTCAATCCTTGCTTAAAATGTATTCTCTTTCACTGCACCTATTTTAAAAAAATTCAACACCCACCGCACATGTGGATGTCGGACCAGCAACGTCTCTGGCAGGGAGCCAGATGAGTTGATGGCTAATCTGCTGTCGTTCTGGATTTCCCCATTAATCTGACCCTACAGGGCTGAGGAAGCTGGGCTGGGAAGCCCCTCCCAGGCCCAATATCCTGCTCCGGGGTTTCCTGCCAGGGCCTATGCCTTCTGTCTGCGGCCGCCAGCAGCTCAGGGGCAGCCCCAGCATGTTTGGTGTTAGGGTTCATTCAGCGTGTCATGGAAAGGGTTCTTTTTAACTACGCGAAATACAGTACGTGGAAAGAGTGCATTTTGGCCACCAGACGACAGAATTATTAAAACAGAGCACGGATGTGACATGGAGAGAAGTGTTAGCTAAGTTCACAGGGTTTTGTAATGATGCCTGGTTGAAAACCGTCCACATGATATTCCATTTGACTGAGATCTCCAATTACAGTCAGGACAACCACCTCTAAAGCAGGTTAACAAACATACTGCGCGTAACTAACACGCAAAACCAAGAAAATAGCAAAAGAAATAAATGAGACCAATAATATAAATAGAGATTGGCCGTGTATGAATTATCTGTACAGGTTTAATTGTTGGGGACATTGGCAAATAAAAAGGGTAACTTCGTGGATGTCACAGCCACCCGACTAGCCAGGGAAAGGAGCATCTATCTCTGAGGCCATCGTGCAGAAGGGGAGAGCCTGTCCGTTCTGTTGTCAGAATTTCAAAGGGAAAATTAAAACATTCTCACACAAAATCTGGTAGCATATAAACACAGAAGGAAAAAAAAAAAAAAACCAAAAAACCCAGAAGTTGGGAATAATATGAAAGAAAATGGAATATTTGAAAACTTCATCATTGAGATATTCCTCCCTCCCTTCCCTGCCCCCCACTCCCAAACAAACAAACCCAGAGAAGTCAAACCACTTGTTCAGATTCATCCTTAAATGCTCCTTTGGGGAGGTTGATCTCCTGCTCAAGGTTTTTGCTTGTTGTTTGTTTAATGTTGAGTGACACTTCCAAAAGATATTTTTGTAGTTCCTTAAGACTCTTACACAAATGAAAAAATTATCCAGGTGCAAGTTTCTACCTTCTCGATAAATATATTATCTCTAAAGATAATTTTTATAATGGGGGTTTGGAGTTGGAGCATAGCAGTGAAATATGAGAAACCATTATACGGCAAGTCCTCCACATACAGACAAGTTCTGTCCTGAGAGCACGTTCGGAAGTCCGATTTGTTTGTAAGTCCAACAAAGTTAGCTTAGGTTCCCAACTAACACAGCTGGCTATATACTGCTGCTTTTACGTTTGCTTCTGGATATTCTAGGCTTGCAATAAAGATACTGTATTACTGCACTCTATACAGTACTGTATAGTAAAGTACACAAACGCACAATCACTTGTAGAGGATACACGCACGTGACAATGTACACCAGACACGTGAACTAACTTACGTGACCGGACATGCGAACACACGTTCTCATCTTTGAAAGTTCACAACTTGAAGGTTCGTGTGCAGGGGACTTACCGTATAGATCATTACTATCGGAAAGTAGTGAATGTGTGTGTGTGTGTGTGTGTGTGTGTGTGCATTTCATTGTACATATATTTTGAGTTTGGGAATTTAATAGGACTTATGATTGCACACAGCTCAGATTTGAGACTTCTTAGGAACTGCTCTGTAGATCTCCTCTTTCTTTTACCCAAATTGATGCCGAAATGCTAGAGAAGATCTGAGGCTTTGCCCGTCTCCCAGGCATGGACTGGTAGCCAAGATGCTCTCAAGGCAAATAAAGGTACTTGTTGCTCTGAAGTCCCAAGTCTCCCCCCACTCCCCAGTGTGCTCTGTAAGAGAGTTCAACTCATCCACGTGTCTGTCGGGCTTCCCGAGCTGATTAGACTCTGGCGATATCACTTTACAGGGACACGGTTTGCATCGTCCTCGGCCAGGTGGATGTGTAACTCTTGTACCTTTCACCTCAGCAGTGCTCACTTCCTGCTCAGAGAGTCAGTCTGGGGACACAGTAACCTGGAACGTCCTCCCGCTGCCCAGAGGACCTGAAGGGGACAGTTGCAAAACAGAACCCACAGAAGAAGCATCTTTATGTCCATCTGGGCAACAGCCCGCTTTTGTTTTGAAAGATGCTTAAGCTCTCCGTGCCTTCTGAGTGGCTTTCCCGGGCTGTCTCTACTCTTCTGTTTCAAATACAACAGCATTTCTAAAATTCCCTACAACGGACGTGCCGAATCCCACCATTTTCCGTTCAGCCTGGAAGAAACGGGTCACGTGGGCGCACCTTCCGCGGCTGGTACGCTGGGTCTCGCCGCGGCTCTTCGCTTGATGTACACGGTAATGAAAGCTCGCTATTGATTTTTCTGTAGCTGCTTGTAACTATTATAGTTGATACATCAATAGAAAAGGAAAGCACAATGTTTCATGGGAGGCAGAAAATCAGAGAATACATGATGCTCTGACAGTAAATCACGGCATAATCTTAGGAATTGATAGATTGTTCCTGCTAACTCGAAACCCATGGCTTTCCTGAAAAAGACCGTCCTATAATCGCCCAATACGTTCTAACAGACTAACTGCACAGGAAGGTGCTAAACGACACCAGGCCGTGTTTCATCTTCTCAAGAGGCCCTTCTTCCTCTGCAGGGCGAGTGAGTGGGGGTCACTTCAGCTGGGTGGTGTGCCGTCAGGAGGACCCTTTTCCTTTCCCCCCTCCTCTTTCTAGAGCTGAAATGTCATAACCTTTGGGACACCATTAAACGCACCAACATTTGCATTATAGGAGTCCCAGAAGGAGAAGAGAGAGAGAAAGGGTCTGATAAAATATTTGAAGAGATTATAGTTGAAAACTTCCCTAACATGGGAAAGGAAACACTCACTCAAGTCCAGGAAGCGCAGAGAGTCCCACACAGCAGAAACCCAAGGAGGAACACGCTGAGACACATATTAATCAAACAAACAAAAATTAAAGACAAAGGAAAAATATTAAAAGCAACAAGGGAAAAGCAACAAATAACATACAAGGGAATCCCCATAAGGTTATCAGCTGATTTTTCAGCAGAAACTCTATATAGGCCAGAAGGGAGTGACACAATATATTTTAAGTGAGGAAAGGGAAAAACCTACAACCAAGATTACTCTACCCAGCAAGGCTCTCATTCAGATTCGACAGAGAAATCAAAAGCTTTACAGACAAGCAAAAGCTAAGAGAATTCAGCACCACCGAACCAGCTTTACAACAAATGCTAAAGGAACTTCTCTAGGTGGAAAAGAGCTGAAATGTCAGAGACCCTAAGAAAGCTCAGAGGGTAGGTCATTTCTGAGGACAGCAAACGACAGAGAGAAAATCACTAAGTACCGCTATCTTCTTAACACCCAACAGTGTGAAAGCTGGGCACTGGTAATAAGAGTATTTTAGTTATTGGGTCAGAAAAGGTACCTAAGCTGAAAGGACCTAAACTGTGGCAGTTTCTGCCTTCAAAAGGTACATGGGACTTCCTTGGTGGCGCAGTGGCTAAGAATCCACCTGCCAATGCAGGAGACACGGGTTCGAGCCCTGGTCCAGGAAGATCCCACATGCCACGGAGCAACTAAGCTCGTGAGCCACGACTACTGAGCCTGCGCTCTGGAGCCTGCGAGCCACAACTACTGAACCCACGTGCCACAACTACTGAAGCCCGCATGCCACAACTAGTGAAGCCCGCACACCTAGAGGCTGTGCTCCACAATGAGAGGCCACTGCAAAGAAAAGTCCACACACCGCCAACTAGAGAAAGTCCGTGGGCACAACAACGAAGACACAACGCAGCCAAAAATAAATAAATTAATTAATTAATAAAAATTTAAAACCACAAAAAGGTACATGGCATCCTGTGACTCATGGTGATGCTCTTATGTCATTAGAACCATGCTCAAAAAACGTCTGGGGCATCAACAATGCCTGCATCCTGCCTTTATCGAACCTTAAAAAAATCTTAATAACTAAGACCCCTATATGAACGTGCTATCTTACGACTTTTCTTTCCCTCTTTCTGTCTCCAACCCCCCACCAGCTTCACTGAACACTTTCCCACATTTAAATACACAGGTTTAACTCTACAACAATTACACCTATTCTGTACTCTTCCTGTTTACGCCATTTTACAAGCATCTTGTAATTAGTCCATTAATTACTGGATCTCTGAGCATTGTTTGAAGCTCTCCACATTACATGTATTAATGATTTAACAAGGAGCCATATATATATATATTTTTTTGCCGTACGCGGGCCTCTCACTGTTGTGGCCTCTCCCGTTGCGGACCACAGGCTCCGGACGCGCAGGCTCAGCGGCCATGGCTCACGGGCCCAGCCGCTCCACAGCATGTGGGATCTTCCCGGACCGGGGCACGAACCCGCGTCCCCTGCATCGGCAGGCGGACTCTCAACCACTGCGCCGCCAGGGAAGCCCGGGAGCCATATTTTTAAGTGGTGCTGACAATCATTCAGTCTTACTGCTATAAACGCAGAGGCATGAAATATAAATGATACTGACATCCAGGACTGTTTTTGTCTCTACATCAGACTGATGCTATAAAAACAAGCTAGTGATGGATAAACTGGTTTACTTATTAATTCTTTGAACGAGTAGCACACTTTCACATTAGCCCCACTAAGTATGTACCAAGGATGACAAAATACGGGTTAGGTTCTTAGCTTTTGCATTTGATTTTGGTCCCCTTTTATGTGTCTTTCTGGGGATAGAATGAATTGGGATAGAAAAAAAGAAAGCATGTGAGAGAGTGCTGCTTCAAACTGCTTGACATGGTTTCTAATCAATGAATGTTTCATCCCTCCATCCAGCCATCCTTCCATCCCTCCATCCATCCCTCCACCCATTCCAGGCTGCTTGAACACCTATTATTTGCCAAGACTGGGGACTTCAGCAAGTGGTGCAAACCTTAGTACAAACAGATCATTGCAATTACTATGTGGAAGTCAGTAGGAAAATGTCGTGGGGAGTCAAGCAGGGATCTTGGAAGAAGATGGGCCCTAGGGGACGGACAGGAGTCGACAGGCGGAAGCAGAAGCTAAGTCACACAGACGGGGACCATCTCCTGCACGGTCGGCGCTGCACTATGCACCCTTGGGATGTAAAGCACCGCGGGACGGGCTCCCTACAGGTGAGGAGCTCATGGTGCGTGTGCTCCCAGCTCTGTGATGCACACACACGGCTGGCACACGGGGCTTTCTGAGTTTGCACCACGTCCTTGCTACAGTCAGCCTCAGGTGCCAGGGCCCTCTGCCCGCAAGCCCCTCCCTGGTAGAAAGGCCCCTCCTCCCTAATCTTATCCCCTCGCGTGCGCTTGCAGTGTGCTGAGGGGGATACGGGTGGATGTGAAAACACAGCTGAGGTGGCTGGGAAACAGCAGTGACTCAGTGGCTGATGGACTGACCTGACAGATCAGGATCAGAAACAAGGAGGCTCTTGGCCTCGGCACCGGATGTGTAATCCCTAGAGCGGGGTGTAGCCGTTGCCACGCAGGGTGGGAAGCAGCCTTGGTCGCACACCAGTTACCCAAACCCACTGTCATCGGTCGTGGTCACCCTTTTGAATACAGGCTGTGAATTTACAGCTCTAAGAAGCACGAACAAATAGACCCTGTCTACCAGCGTGCTGTGTACCAAGGATTGAACCAAGAGCTGGACACGAAACGATGAAGGAATCATCTCCACCCTTATGAGGCCAGAACATGCCCACAGGGTCCCCTTCACCTTTCCTTGTGCCTGGAGATCCATTTTTATTTTATTTTTATAGATAATTTGTTCAGCTAATGAAATGCATAAAAGGAAAGAGAAAATCACTCACGTAGAAATGGTGATTTTAATATATTTTAAGCTTATCAGGGAGGTTTTTATTTTCAAAACTTGTTTTTTGCCCAGATTTACAGTCTATGTGTATCTTATTTTTGTTTTTTGCTTTTTTAAAATTGTACTTTTTTATTGAAGTATAGTTGATTTACAACGTGTTAGTTTCAGGTGTGTACGTATCTTATTTTTGATTCAGACCTTTTCCCTTCTGTATCAGTGTTTTCTCACTTTTTTCACTGTATTGGACTGTTTTCTCTCCCCATTTTCGAAAGTTTTTTTTTTACGAACATGTGGTTATTAACTAATAATTACCAAACGTCTACTTTTTATAACCGATGAAAAACATAATACTGCCAGTCAGACACCCTACTCAGCATGAGATAACTCTTGGTATACTGACTCGCTATCATTAAGTAAACACGAAAGAAATGTTGTGTTATTTAGCCTCGGCGATCTTCTTGTAGGTAAATGTACAATTTCTAAATGGAGTCTTAGAAGTACTGAAAATTCCTGGGGTGGTTTGGGTGGTCTGGGAGCCATGATTCTCAGAGATGGACAGGATGGGCATTGCTGTGGTGCTTCTCCTGACAACAGGCACACGACAGTTCTTTAATAAATCGTTCTCATTTGATGTTATTTAATATTTAAGATATTTTTATTAGTAGAAAATGAGATCTTAACTATATCATAAGTTGCCTTAGATGTGCTCCAGTACCCAGAGATAAAGGATGACAGAAGGTTTCCGTGGTGCCTACAGATGGCCATTCACACAGGCTGTTAACATCACGGCTGTATTGTGTTAACACAAACAAGCAAACCCCACTGTCCTGTGTCTTCCTCCACAGAAGATTTCCTACGGTAGCCTCGGCTAAGCAATCCACAGCAACGGGATCCACTGAGGGAGACAGAACGCAAACCTACGCTTTTTCCGTATCTGTATTTGGAGGGCTGTAGACGGCTCACATTCCTCTCAAAGAATTCTCCACATAACACCGCAAACCTCGTAGATGTAGTTCCTCGACTAAATTAGCAACTCAAGACATACTGTCAATACGTAGCAACCTTATTAATATTTAGAAATCTTGTATTTGGATTTCGTAGTCTTTAATATTTGGTCATCTTATAATTTTAATTTTATTTGTAGTTTTATTTCGCTTTTCCAATCTTTTTGTTTTGGCCGCATCGTGCAGCACGTGGGATCTTAGTTCCTGGACCAGGGATCGAACCTGTGCCCCCTGCAGTGGCAGTGTGGAGTCTTAACCACTGGACCGCCAGGCAAGTCTCCAGTTTTATTTTGTTTTTTATCACAGTGAGAGGTTGTAGGTGTATAACTCTATATATGTCCATTTTTGAAGAAGACAGTCATATTTGGTAATATTTAGTAAAGTTTACAATCATTTATCCAGTATATTTGTCCCAAATATTTATTTATTTTGAAATCTCAGATCTCCAGGGCTCACATCTCCATCTGTATGGTAAACAGCACTCTTCTAGTACGTGAATTCTTCTTTGATGCTCAGGCCCTTCTTAGGGTCTCTTTCTTTACTTGTGGCATCAAGGCACCCAAGACCCTGCGAGGTGAGGACCTGGTGTGGTCAGACCTTCTAATTTTTCAGAAGGAACCTGACAGCTACATTTTAAGTTGGTTCTCTTACTTAAAAAGTTGGATCATCTTCTTAAAAAAAAAAAAGGTCCAAATTTTACTAATGGGCCATCAGTTTAAGACATTGCCTAGGTTAATATTTTTCAGACCAGGCTTAGTGGACCATCTGCTTCAGACGTGCCTGAGAAGTTGTTAAAACACTGACATCACTCTGGAAATTCTGATTCGGTAGTTCTGGGCATACTAACCTATGCCCGAAGTGGTTCTAATGAGCAACAAAATTCAGCAATTACTGTTAAGGCCTAGAGGGCTTGAGGGGATTACATGCACACTCCTGGGCCCTGTCCTTGGGTTTTCCTACTTAGTAGGTCTGAGAAACCCGTGCTTTTCATAAGGACCCTGCGATGCTGACACGGGGGGTCCACAGACAGTGGCCTAAGGGGCTCACGTCTGAACAACACAAACAGCAATTACACGAGTCCTGGGTATGGACACGTGTGAAACAGAGTGGGGCGTGGGGCGTGGGGCGTGGGGCGTGGGCCTGGGGTGAGCCGGGCTGGACGGTACCTTCCTCACCACGTGCTCGCTGGTCCTACGGAACGTACTCAAGCTCAGTTTTCCTGTCTGTAGAATAAGCACGTTTCACACTAGATCATAATTGTTGAAAGCATTACATGACATAACAATGTCTTGGGTAGCTCATGGCACATAGGAGTTTCTTAATAAATATCACTTGAATTACCATCTTCAGTGTAAGACTATTTTTAAAAAAATTTTATTGAAGTAGAGTTGATGTACAGTGTTGTGTTCATTTCTGCTGTACAGCAAAGTGATTCAGTTATACGTATATATAATTTATCTATGTATGGTCAGACAGTATAAGACTATTTTAAGTCATTGAGCCTGGGTACCATGTTTTATAATGCTATTTCAGATTACTGCAAATGCTATAGTAGAGACTGAAAAACACATTGATTAGTAGGAGACAGACATTTTTTCCCGAAGAGGAGGGTTGGGAAAGTCTGTCTCTCAGTGAGGGAGGAGAGGGTTTGTCTGAGCTTGAAAGACTGAGGGGACCTATAAATGGTATTTCAAGAAGTTGAGCAGAACAAGATAGTAAGATGCCCCACAGGGTCTAGGAACATCCAATTGTCCGGTTTGCTGGGAAACACGTGAGGAGGGAATAGAAAAGAGTGGGACGTAAACTGGGAAAGGCAGACTGGAGTCCCACTCCACAGGGCTTTACTATGAAATCCCGGCTGGACGTGTTATTCTGTGTGTGTGCGTGTGTGTGCGTAGCGGTAGCGGTGTAGGGATCGAAGGATGCCGGGATCTTTGGAAAGAGAAGGGACCTGCTGGACTTCAGTTCAGAGTGTCCGTGAGTTCACATTTGGATACACCCTTCCTGCTTCAAACTCATCAACAACAGAAAAATATTCAGTGAGAGAAAAACGACACAGCTAGGCTCAAACACAATACCAATATCTCTGTCGGCAACAGGACAGAAATGCAGGGCAGTGGCCAAGGCTGAAAACGGTAGCTGGGGTCCAGCTTCTGGAGGGTGGTGAGGGCTGAAGTGCTGTGGTCAGGCCCAGAGATCAGGGTGTGGCATGGGGCCAGGTGAGGGACTCCAAAAAAGAGAGACAGAGAAAGAAGAGAAACTAACTATTCCTGCTTTACTGTCTGAGCGGCGTATTCTGGAAAGCTGTGGGACTAGGAAAGGTAGCGGGGAAAACCTATCCCTGGGTGAACTGAGGCAGCTCATCCCCTGTCTCTGTGCCTGGATCTGACCCGCCTTCAGTGTTGCCACAGTACAGAGGCCCGATCACCGTTGTAAAACCTGGCTCCAAACTCGGGCTCTTGAAGCTCTAGATGGAAGGAAATGGGGAAATGCCGAGTAAAGACCAGCACAAAGTGGGCTAGAGACCAAGAGCCAGAGAAGAGAAAGAGGCAGAAACAATAACCACCAAAACTCTCACTCGAGACCAGTCTGCAAATCATATCGTGAAAAACCAAGAAGACACATATCGCTAAGGATGAAGCCAACAGCAACAATGAAAACATCAATTCACTCCAGGAAGCACCGTTTCTGTGGAAGATCTGGATGAGAGTTTTAAAATTAGTTTGCATAGAGTGTTCAAGAGGTAAATAAAGGGATACTATTCATTAAAAAAATATGAAACCAACTGGCAAAAATTAAACACTAGTAGACACATGCAAAAAGTAATTTTTTAGAAATCTTTAAAATCAAAAATAATTATTCAAATAAAAATTAATTGATGGGATACTTGCTAGACTAGATATGGTTGAAGAGATAATGAAACGTTATTAATGCAAAAAAAACAGCACATTGAGACAATGGGGGGAAAAGGCATGAAAAAGAGAGACATAGGGACTTCCCTGGTGGCACAGTGGTTAAGAATCCGCCTGCCAATGCAGGGGACACGGATTCGATCCCTGGTCTGGGAAGATCCCACATGCTGCAGAGCAATTAAGCCCGTGTGCCACAACTACTGAGCCTGTGCTCTAGAGCCTGTGAGCCACAACTACTGAGCCCATGTGCCACAACTCCTGAAGCCCGCACGCTTACAGGCCGTGCTCCGCAACAAGAGAAACCGCCGCAACAAGAAGCCCGCGGCGTACCACGATGAAGAGTAGCCCCTGCACGCCGCAACTAGAGAAAGCCCGCGTGCGGCAACGAAGACCCAACACAACCAAGATAAATAAATAAATAAAATAAATAAGTTTTTTAAAAAAGAGAGAGAGACATAAAAGAGTAATAGGAGTTAACAGAGAGATTTACAAAGAAGTAACATATGAAAAGAGAATAATTTTCTTTCATCCAGTATCCTCTAGCTGGATACTGTACAGGTCGCTCCTCGGTATCTACAGGGGATTGGTTCCATGCGCCCCACCCTCCGCCACGGATACCAAAATCCGCGGATGCTCAAGGCCTATAATTGGCCCTCCACATCCACAGGTCCAACCAGCTGTGTATCATGCAGTACTGTATGTATTTATGGAAACAAATTCACGTGTATATAGACCCACGTGGTTCAATCCCACGTTGTTCAAGGGTCAACTGTACTTAGACATCTTGGGGTGTAAGCGTAAGATGTCAGCAATAAAGAGAAAACCTTAAAAGTTCCCAGGGAGAAAAGGCAGCAGACCTCCAATAGCCTTCTCAAGTGTTGAGAGATCTTGTCAACCTAAAGTTTTATATCCAACTAAACTATTCAAATGAGGCAAAATTTGAAACATTTTCATGCCTACAAAGACTAGGATGGTTTACCAGTAAACAGATTGAACTCATTTCTTAAAATACAGATTATAAACACTTGCTCGCCATATGGCCCTGCAAATACATTCTTGGGCATTTATCCTAGAGAAATGAAAACTCAAGTTTACGCAAATACCTGTATAGGATGCTTATAGCGGCTTTATCTGTAATAGCCTTAAACTGGGAAAAACCCAAATGTCCTTCAACAGATGAAGAGTGGAATGAACTGTAGTCCATCTACATCGTGGGCTACTACATGGCCACAAAAACAGCAAACTATTGGTACACTCACGAATGGATCTCAAGGGAGTACTGCTGAGTGAAAACAGCCAGCTCCAAATGGTTATAAACTGTATAATTATATTTCTATAACATTCCTGAAATATCAGAATTACAGAGATGAGGAACAGAGGAGTAATTACCAGGAATTAAGAATGGGGGAAGGGGTGGGTGTGGGTACAAAAGGATAGCACCAAAAAGCCTTGTGGTGATGGAAAGGTCCTGTATCACGATTGTGCCAGCGGTTATACCAATCTACACATGTGATACAATTGCAGGGACCACACACAAACGGGTGTTTAGCTGGTGGAATAAGCAAACTGAATAACTGAATAAGCTCTACTTGGTCTGCACCAATGTCATTTCCTGGTTTCTACACTGAGTGTAGTTATGCAAGATACTGGCATTGGGTAAAGCAGATGTGGGGTATGTGGAATGCAACATCCCGTAAATCTATAATGTTCTCAAAATTAAATTTCAAAAGAGATGACAGACTGGATGGAAACAAAACATCAAAGTCTTGCAACATGCTGCTTCCAAGTTAGCCACCTAAAACCCAGAAACACAAGAAATCCTACCGAATCAACGGAACAGTCGACAGTAAAGAGATGGGGAAAAATATGTCAAGATTAATTTGTAAAAGCTAATAAAACACTCAATATCAGACAAAGCTGATTTTAAGACGAAAGCATTAAAAAAACGAGGAACATTATAGTAATATAAGAAATAACCCACCAAGAAGATACAACAAAGGTAACAAGAATAATATAAACAAATAGAACTTGGCACCTAACGGACACTGTATTTTTTTTAGTACATGTGCCACATTTAGATAAATTAACTCATATCAAATTATAAAGGACGTCCTAACGTATTTCAGTGAATCAACAACATGCATAACCTCATCACGCAATCAGTTAGAATCCAAAAACGAAAAGCTAGTCAAAATGTACCCCTTTCTTTGGAAATTTCAAAACCCACTATTAAATAAATCACGGATTAAAAAAAACAGATCAGAATGGAGATCACGAAACACTTATAGCTCATAGGATTGTCCAGGTTGTGCACCACCCTAAGGGACACACTGACATAGACAATGGTGAGAACTGCGCCCCCTAGAGGTCGGCAGAGTCACCGCTGAGGCAGGTCTGCATGTCCCAGAAAAGCTTGCCCCATCAGACCTGCTGCAGATTCAGCTATGGCCACGTCAAGCAGCAACTTTCTAACACTGAGTGCACTCATGCAGAATAACTGAAAGGCACGGCTGAAAACAGATTCACAGAATATTCAACTCAAGAAGCTAGAATGAGAAGAACAAAACTGAAACCCCACGTGGCAGTCCTGAGTCCCAGTAAAGAAAAGAAGACAAAATAAAAGAAAAACTAGATCCCTACCTCATACTATACACAAAAATTAATTCTGGGTGTATTCAAAGATCTAAATGTGAAAATCAAGGTCTTAATATATTTGGAAAAAAGCTAAAGGAGAAGGAATTTTATGACCTCAAAGGTAGGGAAGGATTTCTTAAAAGAAGCTATAAAAAGCAAAAACCTTGTAGGAAAATATGAATGAATGTGGCTACTTCTGTGAAAGAAAAGATACATTAAAAGAGTGAAAGGAAAAGTCAAACTTATCTATGTATCTATGTATTTGTGTATATATCTATATCTATATCTACATCTATATCTAAGAGTGCCCTTCAAATCAGTAAGGAAAGGCATACATCCCAATAGGCAAAGGACACGAACAGGTACCTTCAGAGAGACATGTAAAAGGATTCCTAATCTCACTTGTAATCAGAACGACAGAAATTCAATCATAGTGCTGATGACGTGGAGAAATGGGAACTCTCAGTTTCTGTGGCTGGGAATGCAATTTGGTCCAGACATTCTGAGGAACAATGTGGCAGTTTCTAGAACTGAAAAGGATTCCCAGCCATATACGTCCAGGAAGACATGTAGAAAACTGTTCCCTTAGCGTGGTTTGTAAGAAATAGCCACCACCTGGAGAATGAATCAATAGATTGCGGTACATTAAATAACGAAATCTATGGCCCAGTGAGAATGATGATCCAGGCTCTGGATTTATTAAGGACTCCTGATCTGCAAGAATCAAAATAGGAATCTGGGAAACAACATGGAGTGAAAAGGGAAAATGAAGATGTTTCTTCATCCTGAAAGCCTCGATTCTTTTGAAAGATAAGTTTCTGCAGCTACCCCTTTGAGTGAGGAAGTTTCTTGAAGTTATAAATAGAAACGATACTGTTACAGTATTCATGCCACCAATCGTTTTTGATATGGGCTCTTCTGGACAAATGCCAGAACATGTGGCTATCCAATCTGCCCTGTAATTTCTTGCGGCAAGCAATAACGACAACTTTTTTTTTAATTTTAAAAGAGACGGATAATTACTAAAACTCTATCCTGACTATGAGTATGAGGAATGTACTAAAGATTTTTATGATGAAGACTTTAATTTCGGTTCTTCTTAAAATACTTTAAAACCTGCACACATTCGTCTTTTCATCTCTATTTCCTACTCTCCCACGCTACTCAGCTCAGTCCTTTGATTCTGAAGCTAGCCATGGTAGGAAAGGGAGAATCTGTTAATGACCCAGGCTCAGAATAGCTGATAAATTATAAGATTCTGTCTACCTTAAAGATTTGGAGGATAAGGATTTGGACACCAGATGCTTCTTCACATTAGAAAGAAAAGTCTGCGTAGAATCAGCAAGTCAGCATGTACCCTAAGTGCCCTGAAATTTCAGCAGTGCTTCTGACTTTGCATTGAGAAAACTCGCCATCCCATTCCTAAAACTGGTCAGCAGAAAGCAGCCCTGGGTGAAACCTCACGTGGCAGTCTTGAGCGGGTTGTTGGGGAGAGGGCTTGCTAAGCCACGAAGATGGTAGGGCGGGTACTCCACCCTTTTTGTCGCAAGAAAGATGTGGAAGGATCAGATATCCTCCAGATTCCCGACCGGTCTATTTAGACGGGGTTATCACTATCCTAAATGACATTGGTATAGTGCCTGACGGTTTCCACACTGAATCACTGAGCACACTCGCGAAGTGAGTATTTTTTCTAACATGAAGTATATTTTCCAGGCATGGTGCTAAGTGCTAGAAAGCAGAAGGAAAAGAGGCCTGGCGTTCTGTGCGCGGCATACGACACAATGACAACATACTGTGGTAGGTGGAGATTTCTGAAAGAAGCAACAGGAACTCAGAGGAAGAAGTGTGGATCTGTCCGTGAAGTGAGAGAAAGAAGACTTGGCAGAGAAGGTGATTTTGATCCGAGATGTGAAGGGTGACCCCCACACAAATACCCGACACCCCCTGATGTCCGTGTTTTACAGTCGAGGGAGCAGAAGCTCCAGGGGGACTCACATCGTGAGGGATGCTGCAGCCATCAGCTGGGGCTCCCCCCCCACCCCTGCCCCAACCCATCCTGCTTCCAGGTGGGAGAACCCAGGACTCTGAACCAAAAATATTTTAAAACATGCGCAAGTTCATGTTTTCATTTTTCCCACTCCACTGAGTGTCTTGAGTTCGAAGCCAGCAATACTCGGGGTGGGGGTGGGGATCTGATAATATTAGAATCACGATTAGTAATTGTTATTAATAAAGCATCCTATTATTTTAAAATATGGTCCTTAAAGAACAAAGTTAATTTCTCTGAAAGGTTTTAGCTCTCAAATTTCAACACTTCCCTTGGAAGGAAGAAGTTACCCAGGATTTTCATTCCAAAAGAAATAGCTTTCTTTCTCAAAGTGACATCTTCCATTTTGTATACTGGAAGCTGTGATTTCTATTTAGCCATTAGAATTAGAGATTAAGTGTTAATAAGTTTGAAAGAAGAATTTACAACCTTTTTAGGTAAAGTTAACTACAGAACACTGATAATTCTAGAAAATGGGAGGGAAACATTGAAGAATTTCCTGGGGAAAACATTCTCCAGGGAGCAGGTGGCAACCCAGCTATTCCACATTGCTACAATGTCATCATTATCGGGGCCCCAGCAGCCTACAAAGGGGACCGGCTGTTTACTGTGTGACTTTGGTCTGATTTGGGGATGTATGGTAGATGAACTAAAAGGAACTGGCTTCAGCTCGCTTCCTCTGACATATTTCAAAATATCAAAGGTGATAATGGTACCTTGGGTTAGTAGATCAAAGATTTCAAACTATGTCTCGGTGCTGAATTAAGAGAGCAGTTTCCGTTGTCACAGGGAAGATCTTTTTCATAGAATCTGTACACCAGAGGTTATATTCGGGGAAGAGGAATTTCCCAACAAGGGGCCTTCACTTATATGACTTTTGCTGAATGTAAACAGAGGCTTTGGATAATAATTATTGGTACCATGGGCCAGGTGCTGTGCTAAGTTCATAATAATGACTGCATTTAACCCTCACAATAGTGCTTTTAGGAAGAACGTTACTATTTCGATTTTACCGATGGGGAAACAGGAGAGCTAAGGTGCCTAGGCATCTGGATTCAAGCCTGCAGCCTTTCCCACCTTGGTAGTAATAAACTGGTTAGGAACGCCTCCCCCTTCCCCTCTTCCAACGTCAGGACCCAAATCCTAAGACTTCCTTCCCAGTGGGTGTAGATGGATAACAACAGGTCTGGGATTAGAAAACCTAGCTGGGGTCATAGGCTCTCAGACTCTGAGCTGTGTGGCCTTGGGTACGTCAGCCACAGTCTCTGAACCTAGCCACATTCTAAAATGACTCTAACTTGTTATGTTATATGTAAATAGTACTTTCTAAATAAAAAAGTTCTACACGGTAGTAGCAAGCATTGGAGGGAAGAAGGAGGGGGAGTTGTTTAATGCGGCGGTCCCCGACCTTTCTGGCACCAGGGGTGGGTTTTGTGGAAGACAATTTTTCCACGGATGCGGCGGGGTGGGTAGTTGGTGGTCCAGGCGGTAATGTGAGCGATGGGAAGGGCAGGTTAAGCTTCACTCGCTCGCGGCCGCTCACCTCCTGCTGTGTGTGTGGCCCGGTTCCTAACAGGTTTGGTCCTCAGCCCAGGGGTTGGGGACCCCTGGTTCAATGGGAACAGAGTTTCAATTTAGGAAATGAAAGATATTCTAGAGACGGACGGCGATGATGGTTACAAAACAACGCGAATGTACTTAATGCCGCTGAACCGAACACTCAAAAATGGTTCAAATGGTAGGTTTCGTGTTACGTCTATTTTACCACAATTTTAAAAAAATTTAAAATGAGAAAAAAAAAATCTATACCTTAAAAAAAATCCTGCAGAGATGATAGTGATACTAATATAATCACTATTTTCTCTTAGGACAAAGAGTAGAGAGAGAGGGTTATTTCAGGTGTGCTATCGGTGCTTATATGTTACGGAGACAGGACAAAACTACAGACACCTTGAATGTGCTCATTCCCCTCTAGGGACTAGGCAGAACTGTCCAATTTGAGGTCAGTGTTGCCACTCTGGCCACACTCCTGCCTTTATGGATGGCTCCCCCACCCCCCACCCCACGGCCCCCGACCCCGGGGCAAAGCTGGGGGAATCTAAGTGTGATGAATGTGCCGGGTGCCTTCTTCCAAAGCCGGGACACCCAGGACCTGGCATGCGCTGCAGAGCCCCCCAGAATGTAATAAAAGGCAACGAGCATTCCTTGCTTTCCTGAGAAATTACTTGTATGCAACAAAATGATGACATTTTTGGATTTAGTGAAGAAATTTGGCCAAGAAATATCTTGATCTAATTTTGAAATAATGCAACAGCGGTAATTCAGTCAGTATTGAAATCCACGTCTGTGCTCTTTTCCTGTGTGTGGAGTCCAAAACTTTCAGTTCAGACCTTGACCCTGTGGGACTACGCACGAGTCACTTGACCTCTGTTCAGCTCAATTTCCTCATCCAGGAGGGAGAAGTGGTTGGACTTGGCCACAGTGCGGGTTCTTTTCAGGGATCGGGCCGAAGTTTCTGTGAAAAGTCCAGGTAGCTCAGGGTGTGGGGTGTGTGGGAGCAGTCCCGGAGGGGGCCCCCCAGCCGGCTTCCCAATTCCTCCTGCCTCTGATGGAGGTCAGATTCGGGCCATGGGAAGGTTGAGAAAGGCCTTTTCATTGACAAGACAGGACTGGTGAGACGGGCATGTGTGTGGCATATGCAGTGATTCAGAGGGAGGGAGAAAAAGGGAAGGAAGGAGGGAAGGAAGGAGGGAGGGAGGGAGGGAAGGAAGGAAGGAAGGAAGGAGGGAAGGAAGGAGGGAAGGGGGTGGCTGGGCAGCCACGACCGGTGCATCAGGCAGTGCAGTCCTGCATGTGCCTTTTCTGGAAGGGTGTCTGCAGTGTCCAGGTGAAGTTCTGTACCACGTGGGGCGCTTCCTTCTCTTTGGAAAGACTGCGCTGCCCGCTCAGATACCACCGAATGCAATGGTTTTGCATATAGTAGGCACTCAGTATGTTTTGTCATTGAATGCTTCAAAGCAATGAAAGGCCTTCATCTTTTATATTTGCTCTTGGTTCCTGGCTTGAATTGGTCTGTCTTAACCAAATATTACCCAGAACTCAAGACTGGATTTTATCAGTCAACTAGAAAGAAGGCATACGAATGACTTGGCTGTGAGTCACGGATTGGCTCCATTCTAGAATGACCCTGAGGCCTGGGGGGTCCGGAGCTAACTCGTATGCAGGACCTGAACTGACCACGTTAACCAGCTAACCTCTTCTGAGTCAAGGCTAGGACAGCCGCTTTATGTTATTATTTTTTCTTTTTTCTTTTTGCGGTACGCGGGCCTCTCACTGCTGTGGCCTCTCCCGTTGCGGAGCACAGGCTCCGGACGCGCAGGCCCAGCGGCCATGGCTCACAGGCCCAGCTGCCCCGTGGCACGTGGGATCCTCCCGGACCAGGGCACGAACCCGCGTCCCCTGCATCGGCAGGTGGACTCTCAACCACTGCGCCACCAGGGAAGCCCCCGCTTTACTTTTTACTTTTTGCTTTTGGCCGCGTGGCATGTGGGATCTTAGTTCCCTGACCAGGGATTGAACCCGCGCCCCCTGCATCGGAAGGGCAGAGTCTTAACCACTGGACCACTAGAGAAGTCCCTGAGACAGCCACTTTATTCTGGGATTTTAACAGAGCAGCTGGCAGTACTGAGGCAGGAAAAACATCAGTTAGTACATTCAGCATTCTCATTCACTCTCCTCGTAGGTTATTCCCAGTTTTCTAGGCCAATACAGCTCTGAAAAATCATCTCACTAAATAGCAGTAGTTAGCAAAATGACAATATTAGTATGAACAACTGAAAAATAATAAATATCTTCAGGTATAAGCTATTCAGAAATATGCCTAAATAAATGCTATTTGGGCAATTATATTCTTGTGGCAGCAGATAACAAATGATAATCACTTCTTCCATGGCTGTAAATACGTATCGATTCACTTCAAACTTAGAACTCCAAAATGAATGATATCTGGTCATTGCTAAACTGCTTTGCTCACTGAAAGAAAAAAAAAATCCACACAACACCTATTACACTGCATTTAATTAAGACAAGCATTAACTTTATGTACCATTATTTGCTTCTGTGAAATCTCTATGGTGTAAATATTGAACGGGTACCCCTTGAATGCTAATCAATCCTTTCTGAATTTCAAATGATTACATAAATTTTAGGAAATGCTTATCTGCCAGCATTACCCTCTGCTACATATATATCAGCCAGGCATTAATATGGAGATCAGTGTGGTTATTTGACAAGTGTCTAGTGAGTGGTTTTCTAAATTAGAGTATCATACACGGAAAGGGAAAAACCGAGACTGAATGCTAATTCTAAGAAGAACCCAGGGAGCTCTCTTTCGCTTATCTGTTTCATGAGGAACAATTTAACCAATGCACTTGGGTAAAGATGTGAGGGGAATGTATCCATCACTAGACTTTGCAGGCCAGTTGGTGACAGCGTGTGTGCGTGTGTGCGTGCACGTGTGAGGGTTTGCACGGTGAAGTATAGAAAGGCTACAATGAAGCAAATCTTGTGACCAGCCTCAGGAAGGACAATGACCACATCACGGGAAGGTTGGTTTTTGCTGTTTTCATCTTTTATGCAGATTACTTTGTAAGCAGAGTTTTATGACACGCGGACGGTTGTGCTTGTTTCAGAATTGAATTAATTCAGATATACGTGGTGATGCACAAATACAAATGTTTGCTAGTGTTCCAGCCTCAGAAGCTTTTCCAGCGCTTCTGGAGGGAGGCTGTGAGCTGAGGATGGGAATGGGCCCTCAAACGCGTCCTGGCTTGGCCGTGGGTTTGCTCCACAGCGGTCCATACACTTTTCTGATTGACAAAGTGATCAGTTCATTCTACTTTAGGCACTGCAAACACAGTGTTTAATCACTGTGATCAAATCTGTCTGTTGGATTTGGAAACCTCTTTCATGAACTGGATTTAACGTTGCAAAAAAGCAAAGGGACATTCCAGTTTCCCTTTGCTCCTGTTTTCTTAGATTTGTGTTTTCTTCCCCCCACTGCCCCCGTCCACCACCCCTTCCAACTCAACAGGGGCACACAGTTCGATGGCAAAAAAACCCTCAGACCCAGCAAGTTGCTGGACCTCTTCTGGAGAGGTGGGCAAAACCAGCAGCCTCTTCCGTAACCCCTGGCACTCCCTTCTCCAAAAGCGCTAGTGGCTATTTCCAGGCTAGTCTAGAAGTGCCGGGGGACGGAGCACGGTGTCTCTACTGCGTCCACGTGTGCGCCCCTGCCAGGGATGCCCAGCTAGGGGAGGGCGGCTGGGGGAGGGCGGGACGCCCGGGCACAGCCAGGGCAGAACAACCAGACCACCCCACAACTCGCCAATCGTCAGGGGAGACTGAGAAAACTGCTTCCTCCCCCCAGGAGGCGGGGACTTACACTGATGCTGTGCTGACCTCTGGACTGGGATTGGCAATTGGAATGCAGTTTAGCAAAGAGGTTACACCCTCCTCTGCCGCCCTCCTCAGGGCTGCAAACACCCAGGGGCAAGGGAGGAAGCGGGTGTGCAAGGTGGGTGAAGTCTTCTCTTATTATAGGAGAGCACGCGCCATCTGTGCTGGTAGCTTCAAGGTGGCCTTTCTCATCCAGCAGCAAAAGAACCGAGTCCTCCCTTAAGGGGGCCAGGATTGAACTGCTATGGTCTCCAGGCCGGTAACACAGGAGCCTTTTGTGTGCGTACTTAAGGACGGAATGTTTGCTATTCCTGCAAGTCCTGTGGCCTCTGGTTAATGAGATGTGAGGGCAATAGCTGCTCTGCAATTCTTGGCCCGTTAGAAAGCCTTCATGTTTCAACTGAAATCTACAGATATAAATAATCTGGTCCTGACAGTGATGAGAGTTCCCTTATGTGACAGAAGTTCTAAGCTCTGCACAGAGGCCCTGACTACATGTGGGTCACCTCCCTACTGGCATTTTGCTTGGCCTTCTGCTCTGTGGGGAGCTCTTTCAGTGCGTCTTGGCCACGTTCTGACCTTGAAAGCCAGGAGGAGAAATGACATATGTAGGAAAAGAAAACAAAGATAGATCTTTATTTAAAGGCCCAAGCAGAAGAATTACTGGACAAAATTCAAACAAGAAAAAAATACCTATCCTATCAAAAACTAAGCCCTTTGGAAAACCAATGACTGAAAATACATTTCCTTAACCCAAAAGACTACGAACTTAACATCCACATTCTCCAGCTAGAAAACACGGCGCACTTTTATTTACTACTAACAATGTCAACATCATATTGCAAGAGTCAGGGTGGACCCTTTAGCAAAGCGGAAAGTTGTACCTGAAGATAGAATTTACTAATTCTTCCCCTCCCCACCAAGGAGCTGCATGCCCTGAACCTCCCAGACACCTATGGTTCCTCTTTTTCTATTTCAGGGTTTCTAATGCCGAAGACCACCAAAAGGGGAAGCAGACAATGACCGTGAAGTTATTTACTTTGGCTAATTTTCTCCTTTGAACATCAGAGTTCAAATAGATAGAAAGTAGACATACAAGTAATGAAGGCTTATGGTCAGGCCACTTTCCTAATGCATAGTGAGTGGTCCAAAGAAAACGACGAACCTAAGAGGCAACAACAAAATCACAAGGAGGGATTCTCCGAGAGGGAGGTACCAAGGCTCTAAGGCAAACGCTTTCAACAAGCTTGCTGAAATCCTGAACCCAGAGTTCATACAGACATACAAACACACACATGCAAACAACTCACATTTAGAAACCAAGGGAAGTAAAAAGCTTCACAATTATTTAGTATATTCAGTAAAAATTGGAAATTCATGTAAAGCAGTTCCCTGCTTTTACCCAGGAGAGGCTGGTTTTCTTTTTGGTCCATATTCCTCAGATGATGGTCCCAATTCCCTACATCATTCTGTCTGTAGAGATGGTGCCTTAGGATGTAGGGAGCTTTTTAAAAATATTGATTGATGAGCTCATATGTCCCTGAAGAGGACAGTGTGCTGTAGCAGAGAAAACACGGACTGGAATTTGGGGTTGTTAGTTCCAGACCTGGCTCTGAGCCTAAAATGTTGGGGGTAAATCACCTAGTTTTTTTATTTCAAATGCAAGATAGAAGGGAGAGAGTAAATGATTTACCCGCTTGAAGTATTTTATTATTAACACTACAGAAGAAAAGCCTTCCTGTTCCCTCCTTCTGCAGCTCATTTTGATATCTGACTTGCTGAGTGTCACAATTCCAACAGAATCTAAATACCGATCATCGGTCCTTAATTCCATTAATTATTTTATTCCCAAAGGGGAAGATTCTGTTTAGTCTCTACTTTCCTTATAAGAATTCCCTTCACAATGTGAACACATATCCTTATTTTCTAAAATTAAAAGATGTCAAATTGTCTAATACGTTTTATAGCATCTATTTTCTAGTCTTCCTTTCTTCAAATTTTGTGCATTTTTTTAAACTAATTTTTCCAGTTCCCATTACTTTTTTTTTTTAACCTAGAAGTTGGAAGGAAAAGCTTTCTTTCACTTATGAATGCAATAAATACTTCTTAAAAACCTACTATGTGTCAGAGGGTAGGCCAGGAGCAGAATGCAAACTGGTAATAGAAATAATGTAATTTTGCAACATGGATGGACCTAGAGATTATCCTACTAAGTGAAGTTAAATCAGACAGAGAAAGACAAATATCATATGATATCACTTATATGTGGAATCTAAAAAAAAATGATACAAATGAACTTACTTAAAAAACAGAAAAAGACTCACGGACAGAGAAAACAAACTTATGGCTACCAACGGGGAAAGGGGTGGGGAGGGATAAATTAGGAGTTTGGGATTAACATATAAGCACTACTATATATAAAATAGGTAACCAGGAAGGACCTACTGTATAGCACAGGGAACTATACTCAATATCTTATAATAACCTATAATGGACAAAAATCTAAAAAAGAATACATACACACACACACACACACACACATGAAACTGAATCACTTTGCTGTATACCTGAAACACTGTCAACCAACTATACTTCAATTAAAAAAAAAAGAAAACAGCTGTTAGAGAGTTCTTTGGAAAAACTAGTCTCCGAAACTAACCTGCACTTGGATAGGACTTTGCAGTTTAACCACTTCCCATTACAGATCACAGCTACTTTGGTAAAGGCTTTGCTTTGAGTTTAAAACTAAGTAAATCTAACCGAATCACTCCGCTGTACACCTGAAACTAACACAACCCTGGAAATCAACTAACTATGTTCCAATATAAAATAAACATTAAATAAAGTATCTGCTTAAAAAAAAAACTAAGGGCTTCCCTGGTGGCGCAGTGGTTGAGAGTCCGCCTGCTGATGCAGGGGACGCGGGTTTGCGCCCCGGTCCGGGAAGATCCCACATGCCGCGGAGCGGCTGGGCCCGTGAGCCATGGCCGCTGAGCCTGCGCGTCTGGAGCCTGTGCTCCGCAACGGGAGAGGCCACAGCAGTGAGAGGCCCGCGTACCGCAAAAAAAAAAAAAAACAAAACTAAGTAACTCTACTGATGCATCTATTTTATCAGCAACATTTCCTAAGCCCCTCCGGTGTACTGAGCAATGTGCTAGAAATCTGGGATGTAGAGAAACATCAAGGACAATTTCTAACCCCAATCTCCTTTTTACGCTGGGGAAATCCTCTCAAAGAGAATAAACAATCTCTTTAACTCAGCTGAGTATGAAAAAGGGCTTTCAGAAATACTGGCTGACCAGAGAAGAGAATAACTCACCACGAGTCAAGGCCACTCATCAGGGGAAACAGGATGCAATAGGCCTCTACTTTCTCCTGCCACCTGAGATCGAACAAGAGTCCGGCAGCGTCTAGCCACGGAGCCTCAAGGCTGAGAAAATCCCAAGCCGGAGTAACCTCTTAGCCGGCACGTTCTGGTCACTTGCTGCCCTGAGCACTTAGGCCACATGCGTATTCCTGATGGGCTTGACCATGGAATGACATCATTCAGGAAGCTGCAGTTAAAGACCAGGTGACTGCTTCCCAGCTCTGCATTTGTTTTCAGGAGATACAGTGAATGGGAATTCTACTGGTCTTTGGAATGCCTGCGATATTGACAGTATCTGGGGATCACCCACACACCTCTTCCTCTATGAGATTTATTTCTGCCCTGGTTGGTGACAGCATATTTCATCAGTCACTTTGATTTCTTTTTAAAAGGTGGGAGTACAAACCAATAAATAAACAAAAATTTTATTTTGGCCTCTCTTGGGTCGTCAATATTAACTGGCCAACTTAGAATTATCTCCATGGATGCAAAGTATCTCATAGTTAGGTGAGAAGAAGGGTCAGGGGGAGGGGGGAGTAATAGGATTTTAAGAAAACATTCCAACCAACAAAGACTGGGCCTCCAGAGTCTGCTATATCACTCACAGAGGAATATCCTGGGAGATGGGCATTTTTCACTTTTTTCCCTTTTTTTTCAACCAGCTTACCCAATTGATGTCTGCTCACGGATACTATTTGAGGAGGAAAAAAATCAGGCAGCAGAGTGGAAGAATTTTGGTCAACTGTACTTTTTACTTTAGTCCTGTCATTAAGCTTTTCATGAAATCAGGACCCAGCTTCAGTGAAGGATGAATTTTGGAAGGAAGGTGGTTGGACCTCAACTAATCAGCTGCCGTTCCTATAGAGTTTCCTATTCTGGTTGAAGCACCCAGGACCCCGAGACGCATCCCAGCTGTTTCCTCCGAACCCCATCACATCCCATGGTCTGCACCCTGTAACGTGTCCACACCCCATCTCACTCCTGTCTCCAAGGGCGTTAAAGCCACTCGGAACACAGTTTCTAGTCCCTTTTCCACACGACTACCAGGAAGGCAAATCAACTTCAGCGACGCACTTCATCCCCCTTTAAAGAATCCTGCCGTCTGTCTAGATTTTTTTTGCAGGATGAAGACCGTGGTACCCAGTTTTGGTCAGAGCTGTATCTCGGTGGCTGTTCACAGGAAGTGCTCAGTAACTGCGGAGTGTCTCTCACCTGCCTCTCCAGCACATCTGCCGTTTCCCTCAAGCCACGCTGGTCTCCCAAGAGTCCCGAGACCTTGAACTCATCTTGACCTCTTGCCTCCGTGCTTTTGCCCCAGGCATCCATGAGGCTTAGGAGACTGTACCTGCACGCACTCACACCTACTGTCTCACCACGTCCATCAGGAAACCCTGCTTCACCTTTCACCAAGAGCACACAGTCTCTCCCCACACAGCCCCTGGCCTTGGATCAGTCCACAGAAGCCTCGTTTTCCTCCAGGATCCCAGAGGCTCAAGGCTGGGCTGGGATCAGAACACAGCAGGTTTCAGACTCAGGGGCACAGGCTCAGCTCTCGAGGGAGGTCCTGGTATGATTTCACTCCCATCACAGGTAAAACAGGCTTTTGGAGGCTGGCCTGGGTACCCAAAGGTTAATTATCCACATCCCTCAATGAAGTTCTTGTCCCCCAAAGATTGATTATTCATTGTTTCTATGGGGGAGGAAAGCTTTCCATTCACAAATTGGAAACTACCTGAACTTTACTGCCAGTTACTTTATTCTTGCTTCTTTAAAAATAAACTCTTTGGGCTTCCCTGGTGGCGAAGTGGTTGAGAGTCCGCCTGCCGATGCAGGGGACACGGGTTCGTGCCCCGGTCCGGGAAGATCCCACATGCCGCGGAGCGGCTGGGCCCGTGAGCCATGGCCGCTGGGCCTGCGCGTCCTGAGCCTGTGCTCCGCAACGGTAGAGGCCGCAACAGTGAGAGGCCCGCGTACCGCGAAAAAATAATAATAAAAAATAAACTCTTGGCCAAACCTGATTTACCTCTGATCGATCGGAAAGCCATGCTGTCCTTTCCTCCTTAAACAACAAACAGACATAGTTTTAAGGGACATTCAACTAGTTATTCCCTGGTGCCCAGGATCCTGAAACAGTTAACACCCTTATTAACCAGAGAGTTCTGTGTGGTTGAGGTTCTGGTAAACACACGACCCAACTGTTCAGGAAGATGATCTGTGAGGTTCGAGTGCTCAGAGCACTTCAGGAACACCCCAACCCCATCCTGACTACCCATCCCTAGTGTTTGGCAGAGATATAGTAATTTTGAAAAATAATGAAGGAACGATAAAAGGGATGAAAGCTAAACACGGCTGATGGTTAATCTCTACATCTTCCAATGTCATGCAGTTCTTCAACTAATTTAAAGTACCACTGAAGTGAGATGAATCTCTTTAAATATTTTATCAACAAGACGCTGTAAGATTTCTTACACACACATTACCACAGTTTTCATTTAATTACTGATCAAACGTACGAGTTGAAAAGACGAAGATCTTGCCATAAACCAGAATAATTTGTGAGATGACAGCAAGCAGGCCTATGCTATCTTCCTCTTGATTTTTTAAAAAACTGTTTTTGAGTAAAACACGTAGACTTAGTTAAATAGAACTTTCCTATTTCTTGTGGTTAACACAGAAACCATACAGGACCCAGTGCTGGCATGGTAAACCTTTGAACACTACATCTATGAAATTCTGTTGTCTTTTTAAATTTTCAGTAACATTTCTTTTTGCTATATTTATCACATTTTCCAAAATATGAAAATGTTCCTTTCCTTTTAAATGTTGACTACATGTGAAAAATTAACTCTGGTTCTATTACTTCAAACTATCCCTTTATTAGCAACAGTTGTGCAGTGCTGTCAAGAGGCATTTTAAAACGAAAGTACCAAATTTGGAGTGTAGACACATCTGTTTTACTTTGCAGTATGTTTTATTGTTTTATTTCTAAGGATATGAATTCACAACTATCTTATAACTGAAGACTAAAGAAAAAACATATGTTGGTAAATCTGATTTCTGCATTTTTTTCATTCAAGGGGAGTTGCCCCCCTCAGCTGTCTGCCAATAAGTAATAAACGGACTTGGCAAAAAGTTTATTTAAGTTGGCTTTATTAAGCCAACAAAATACAGAAATCAAGTACGGGACAGGCAGAAAACTCTGTTCCTTTGAAGTCGCTAAAAATCCATCTCCTTAATCCTTTTTTTATTCCAAGCAGTGGTGATTTTTCTCAACTGACTCACTGGGAGCCTTGATTTAGCTAATCTGTCTTGCTTAGTTATCTTTCTTCTCCAAAGCTTTCCTAAAGAAGCATCCTTTCCCCCTGACAACCGTCATCTTTTATGCTTGCATAGTGGTGCATCTGGTTATAAACATTCTCTAGTTAATCCTGATAGAGATTTAGGAAACAGGTTTTTAATGACCAACCATATTTTACAAGAACAAAAACAGCAGGAGCTTGCAAGCTGAAACAAAGGGTGCAGAGAAACGACCGACAGCAGAAAGGTGGCCAAAACGTGACACCTTGCGTCTTTCCTCACCCTCTGTCGTGGCGTCACCCACTCATCATACCCATCAGGGAAGAACACTCAGGACTCCAGTCACAACGCCTTCCCCGTACACCACACCACCCACTACAGGGCTACGACTCGGCCAGGAACACACACAGGAAAACATAACTGAGCTGGAAGATTTCACGATTAGAAAAGAAGGTCATTATCTTGCAAGAACAAAAACACGGATGGACCTCAAGACACTTGAAGGTCAGTATCATTTAGTCATTTTTATGAGGAAAGGATTCCTTACCTAAACTAAAGAGCACCAAGAATTTCAGACACACGAACTCTCGTTGGTCAAACTGTAGAGAACGAAGCTTTGCCACCAGCTCCTGTGCGTGACTCATGAGGTTGTTGAGTGTGGCCCCCGCTTGTGAGGCTATGATGGAATAGTCCACCTGCAACACAGGATCAGTTTAGGGGGTTTTCAGAACCGGAAATTCTATATTTATTTATTTATTATTTACGTTAAAATGGATATATGTCTATACACATATATTAAAAATATGTATACATATATATTTCCCTTGAGACTTTTAAGCACTGTGGGTAAAATCAGGTTGCAGTATAGATTCATAACACAGGGGACTTTCCCCACGAAAACAGTTTGAGACACATTCTATTATTATAAACTGTATCATAACCATCCTGATCCATCTAATCATTTTGATAAGCCTTGTAGGAAGCAGGTCTTGACTGCCTCAATGGTACACGCAGATACCTTTATCTTTTTTCCTACTGCGAAGTGGCGTCATCACCTAAGATGAAAATTGTTAGCTCATGAGTACGTTTAGAGAAAAATATACTGTCCATAAGAAGTGAATCCAGGGTGGCATTCTATAGGCACATGAAGTTGATTAACGAGGCAAGTGAAGGCAGAGATATGTTTCTAATTTTATTAAGAGACTTCATTTTAAAGTAATCATTGCTCAAGACTGCATGCTTACGGAGGATGAGAGAATCACATTTAGATTACTCTTTGATTTGCTGTTTCCTCAAAAGCTACAAAGACTAGCTACTTGCCTATGATTGTCAATACATTTCTCTCTAATGACAGCAGTGATCTTATTGATGAGAAGAATAATGTCTTGATTCAGACAACAAAAAAGGTGTATTTCCCTCTTCATTGAAACAAACAAACCAAAAAAGGGGCTGCAATGCATCCGTCTCAGATTATTCACGGGGACACTGAAAGTTCAATTTACAATAATAAGTTAAAATGTAGGGGTGGCTATCAATGGCGGAACTGGCTCTGCAGCTGCAATTACAGCATAATGGGAAAGCCCAGTTGGTACCTGACGCTCCCATCCTTTTTTTTTTTTTTTTCCTTTTACTGGCGAGCTCTCAGGCAACCAGATACTCTTTTAGGTGCATTTAATATTTGCAGCGGCAGCAAATTTGTCTGGGAGGCAAGCCCTCATCTGCCACTCACCCGGAGCAGACTGTATTAAATTTTTATATTTATTGACATTTCATTACCATAATTGACTGCACTTGCTTCTCTAGGAGAAGGCACAGGGCTGCCTCCTAAGCAGGAGAATGAGTCCCTTGAGGAGAATTTGCAATTAAAAACAAGGAAGGATGGATTTTTTTTTTGTGTGTGTAAATATGATGAGTTGAATTTTCAGCTTTAACTTGAGAATACTGAGTGTACAGAAACCTTTTTTTGAGAGTGAGAAAAATTATGAGTCAGTGGAAAGACGGCCCCCCCAGAGGTGTCAATCAGTTTATAGAGCATCAACTGCACGTGAAAAAGCTCCAGTCTGTACGTGTCCTGGGGAGGCCCCCGCATCACCACCGCACTGTCCTACTCGCCTGGTCCAGGTGCCCGCATCTCCCCACTAAATTCAAACATCAACTGTCCTAAGTGCGCCTGTGGTTTCTGTTGCAGATTGTGTGAAAGGAAGGGCCAGCACACAGGCAGCCTGAACCATGAGCCGGAAGCAGAGGATGTCACGGACCACGTGAGGGTCACCTGCCTGGCACTCCCAGGGATGTCCCAACCATCACTGTACCAGCTCTCTTACAGGAGAACTTTCTACTCCAAGGATGTTCTTCTTACTTAACAGGGGTGGCTGAGCTCTGAGTCCCTTAGAAACCGTACATGGTCTAACTACTCCACATGATAGTAATATAAATCCTATAGGGGCAACTGGGGTAGAATTGGGAATGGCAGACAGGGCCAGAGGTAGAGGAAACCTGGGACAAGACAGGAGAGGGTGTGGGCCAGTGAAGCCACTGACGAAGCAAGAGCCTTGGGTAGTCACAAGAAGGGTCCATCTTTCGTGCCCCCATCTCTCAGTGAGGCACTTGAGCTGGATACTAGTAAGGTGACACCCACTTCCATTGTTATCAAGAAATGAGAGTAGTTGGGACGACACTGCCAACTTAAGCTTGGAATCAATTGCTGAGAGCATCGTTGGTGTAGCTTAGAATGTACATAACACTTTTTTTTTTTTTTGGCTGCAGCGTGTGGCACGCGGGATCTCAGTTCCCGGACCAGGGATCAAACCTGCACCCCCTGTCGTGGAAGCGTGGAGTCCTAACCACTGGACCGCCAGGGAAGTCCATGTACGTAACACATTTTCATAAAAATCACTAGTGGATCCCTAAACCAGGAAGGTGTACTACTAAAATAAGCCAGAAATATGTTGGTATTAATTGATTTTTTATTATTAAGATGGGGTTCATTCAATTTTGCTATGTCTGTGGTTCTAACAGGTAGGCAGTAAGTTCAAATACTAGACCTTCACAGTTGCAAATGTAGTACATTGTAACTGAAAGGACTCGAAATAATTAACTTTTTAAAAAATATGGGTTAATTAAAATTTGCTATGTGTGTAACTTGAACAGGTATGAAATAAGTTCAACTATGAGAACTTCATACTTGGAAAATAACACGCTCTAATGGAAAGGGACTGAAATGGTTTCACAGGATTCTGTACTTAGTGAGAAGGACTTCAGGAAATCAATTGTGACGCCAACAACTTTATTGCTATACATTTATTTACACGCTAATTTGAAAGCCCAAACATGCTTATGAAATGGGGGCTCTGATGACATTTCTTTCAAGGATAATTTATCAAATTGCGTGGCTCTGAAGGAGGGGCAGTGATTTATTCCTGAAACAGCGCCCAGATCGGCAACTTCCTGACATTTTATTACAAACATAATTATATTTTCATTGTTGAATGCGGAGTTTGCCCTCATTTCAGGAGCAGCTGGCCTTGTCTTTTATGTACTTAGTAAAATTAATTTATCGCTCTCTTACGTGGAATCTTTGTGCCATTCAATTCAACAGAGATATTGAAGAAATACTATAAGCGGATATCCCCTTCGGATAAATTTCACTCATCATGAAGGTAGCAACAGTTGTAGCTAAATTGCTTTTAGTTCTAATAGCTGCAATTTTTGATGACTTGTATGTTGTAAGATGCCTGTCTTTTTAATACGATACACAATAATAGAAGGTAATGAATAAGGTGCCGGTAGTCCTTTCCCTTAGGAAAATCTTACAGCAGCTGTTAATTAGCTACAATATGCAAATACTGAGATGTGATGGCGCACCAACATCCTCCCCTGTTGTTTTATATGTACACATACAGCCACATGTTTTGTGTGCGTGTATTTTTAAAATACTGGATAGAAACGAATTCTCGTCATAGTGATAAAATGCTCAATATTTGGAATTGATTTGGCAGTGCTTAACGTCACTGATAATCATGACTTCCTTTTGGCTCAACGAGGTTATTCAATGTACACTTACAGAAGCCAGACTGAAAGACAGAACTAACAGAGCTAACTTAAGGGTTAAGTAAGAAATTCCGTGGTGTTGGCAAAACGCAAAGTCGCAATAATTGATAGTAAGGACCAGAAATGCCATCTACTCCTTGACTGTTCTTGGTTTGGAAAACCAGAGAAAGAAATGCACTTTCTCTACTTTTTACATGGTAATTACCTTTTACCCAGGGGCAGCACTTAAGGCAAAATGAAACACGGAATAAGGAGCATCTCGAAAGAAAGAGCAGGAACGGAAGTGCTCTGCGAAATAATGACACAAACCCATTTGATTTCTGGAACTCAGAGGATGAAATCAAATTAATTTGTGGGCTGAGTCTTGTTCTTCTAATGCAGCTCCCAGTCGGGTTTCGGAGGGAGGGGGTTGGGAGTCAGACCCGTGATTCAAACTCTGAAAATGGGTACACTTCTCCCAAAGACCTGAGCCACGGGATGAAAAGACTCAACAAAAATTCCCGAGATCAGGAAGTAAGCCCACTGAGGCTTGATTCTGGAAAGCCTCTCTCATGAATAGTGCAGAAAGCACAGACCAGACAGTGATGAGACCGATCCAATCCGCAAAAACCCCGAAAGAATGCTTTCCTTGAATTTGCTTGGGAACATGTGGTTTATTTATAATTCAGCAAATGATGTGGAGACAGCCTTTCATTTTCAAATATGCACTGCTGGGGTTTCACAGCACATAAACATTTATGGCCGATGTAGAAGATCACAGTGCCCGAGTCCCGAAGCACCGTTCAACGCATGCCTGGAACAGCTCAATGGAGTAAACAGATCTCTGCCTTCCTTGCATCCATTTTAATAACACACCAGTTATAAAACGGGGGCTAAGAAATGGGAGGGACAGGGCTTCCCTGGTGGCGCAGTGGTTGAGAGTCCGCCTGCCGATGCAGGGGACGCGGGTTCGTGCCCCGGTCCGGGAAGATCCCCGATGCCGCGGAGCGGCTGGGCCCGTGAGCCATGGCCGCTGAGCCTGCGCCTCCGGAGCCTGTGCTCCGCAACGGGAGAGGCCACAGCGGTGAGAGGCCCGCGTACCGCAAAAAAAAAAAAAAAGAAATGGGAGGGACAGGCCAAAATCCTGTAAAGTTGGAATTAGGCCCATTAAGTAGACTTTCTCTTCCCCCAGGTGCCCAGAAGGTCAAACGTCTCTCTTCCTTCAAACCTTTGCTCAAATCTCACCTTCTCAATAAGCCTCAACCAACCAGTCCTATTAACACTGCAACCCAAGGGTCACTCAGCAACACAACCACAGATGTACGTTGATTCTCCTTTACACAACAGTTCCTTTTTAAAAAAAATTCAATAGCACTTTGACCTCTAACATTTATTAGGATTATTGATTATTGTCAGTTTCTCCTGTGACAGTGTTAAGCTCCGTAATGGCTGGACCCTGTAGGATGTTCAGTAAATATTTGTTGACTGAACAAATATCTATTCAGAAAGGAGCGCAGGACCTCGCTGTCATTTCCTCTTTCCACCTTCCTTTTCAATAATGACTGGTTCTTACTAACACTAACACTCCCTTCCCCTCTCACTTGCTTGCCATTAGGCCAAATATTTAGATGATTGATCTATGAATCGGTCTCTTCCACCAACATGATTCCAAAATAGCGAGGATTCCACCATTTCTAAGGTTTTTTTTTAAAAGGCAGACAAACAAGTGTGGTAGATTCATGCAGAAGCTTGAGGAAAAAACCCTAGGTACTAACCATTAATTTTGATTTAGCAATTGTTCTGACCCTTCAAAGCACAACTTTCAATCCCAGAAGCCTGGAAGCGGCAGGCTGTGATCACACCGGCTTTTACAAGTTTCATCGTAATCACCCAAGCAGGAACGGAGCACACCAAGTCAGCTTTTCTAAATTATTTGCAGCCAATGTCCCTTTCAAAGCACAAAAGTGCTCCTGACCTAGTTAAATTCCTGCCATCTTGAACGTGCTTAATAAAAAGACACGTTTTTTTTTGGTGTCTACACTCACCTGTTGCCCAGTAACCAGAAAGATGGAGCCTTCCTTTCCGTGAACCACTTGTCGGTAAATGTGGTCGAGAATTAAGAGCTCACTCCAGCAGTTCTGAAGCAGCTTCATTTGGTCATCAACCTGTAAAAGAAATAGAAAAAAATGACACTGTAACTCAGTATTTTTTTTTTTTTTTTGCATGATTTTTTACCTGAGAATCCACTATAAGCAAGGAAGGACCACCGAAGCACAGATGCTCAGAATTTCCATCCTTCCTCCTGAAAATCATTCTTTTCATTTGGACAAATACTTTTTAGGCCACATATAAATACTTCAACTAAATATTCATAATCAATGAGCTGCTAGGAAAAGGTACTCTATTAGATGGGTCTATCATTAGATCTATTAGCATTTGCTTGTGGGAGGTCCAGGCGCCTCAGACTGTCCTCAGTGGACCCCATTAGAATGACCCCAAATAGAGCTTCCCTGGTGGCGCAGTGGTTGGGAGTCCGCCTACCGATGCAGGGGACGCGGGTTCGTGCCCCGGTCCGGGAGGATCCCACGTGCCGCGGAGCGGCTGGGCCCGTGAGCCATGGCCGCTGGGCCTGCGCGTCCGGAGCCTGTGCTTCCGCAATGGGAGAGGCCACAACAGTGAGAGGCCCCCCAAAAAGAAAAAGAATGACCCCCAATAGCCCAGGCTTGTGTAGAGGTTAATACATTGAGCCCAAGCTGAAATAGGACATGGATATTAGCAACTGTGAGGATTTATACGAGAGGCAATCGGCAGGACAGCCCAAATGACTTGAATTTAGAGGCACACGGCCGTTGTTTGTCATCAGTGTTCACCCGAAGTCCACGTTGTGCGAGACTTGGACTAGAACAACCACCACGCTTGGTCTTGATGTCCACCTGCACCTGCTCTATGATTTGGACAATTTTCCCACAAACCCCCTACACTTCAGTTTCCACATCTGAAACATGGGCCGAGCACAGTACCCCCCTCACAGGATGGCAGTGGGGAGTAAAATGAAGAGGGCTGCATCACGGTGAGTATTTTATCCACATGGTGTCGCCCCCCCCCCCAGGGGACCGCATTCTTTCATGACAGTAACATACGCATTTCAGGTACAGGCCACGTATCCACGGTCAAACGTGGAGGGCATATTGGTCCATTTCCATGGCTATTTCTGACAGTTTCTTTTCATTTCGTAATACGTACCAGCCAAAGATCTTGGCGTGCCCCAATACATCACACATTGATACCAACAACACCTGACATTTAGATGTCAGGTAACAGTTTTGAAGAGTTTTGCATATTGTTTTAGATTTAATTCAGAGAACCTGCCTGTGGAGTTAGCAGAACCGGCATCATTTTCTTCAATTTACATTATGAGAAAATATGGTCTCAGAGACCTATTAACTGGTACACCTAGAGGATTCTCTTTCTCTCTCTCAAGCTCTAGGATGTCTCCAAATTACACGGAGAGGTGACAGACTCACAGACATAAGAAACAATCTTATGGTTACCAAAAGGGAAGCAGAGAGTTGTGGGGATAAATTAGGAGTACGGGACTAACAAATATACACTAAATAAAATAGGCAACAAGGATTTACTGTAATAACACAGGGAACAATCAATATTCAGTATCTTGTAATAACCTATGATGGAAAGTAATCTGAAAAAAATATATATATATAACTGAATTACTTTGCTGTACACCTGAAACTAACACAATATTGTAAATCAACTATACCCATATTTTTTTAAAAAAGAAAAAGAGGCGTTAGAATTTTCTAAACTGAATTAACTTAACTCACTTATAACAAATTCATCTTTAAGCAGATATTTAATGAGATTCTGGACGGTTGGGTGATTCTTAGGAAGTTTCCACTCATATATTACCAGTGATAGGAGCTTAGGGATGACTATTTCCATGAGTCTAGAAAACAAGACAGTACTGAACTTAGACTAAAGCAAGGGTTCGAGGTACAACTGTGCACTTTCCAGCTCTGAGAGCTTGACCAAGCCATTTAGTTCTCTAAGCCTCATCTTCCCACCTAAAAATACAAGAGATAGTTTTTGTCTTGAGGATGGAATGAATAAAGTGTGAAACAATACACTAATGAAGAAACAATGCCAAACACAAGGCTCCCAGTTGGAAGACCATATTGATCCTGTTGAGAAGGAAAAAAGGTAACTGCAGAGATTGAAGCTACAGTCAGGCTCTGTGATCAGGAAAAGACATCCCCAAACACCTCCGTCAGAAAGGATTTGTTCTGACCAAAAGAATTTCACTCCTTAAGTGCATAGATGTTCAGAGCCATTTAATGTTGAGTCTAAGTGCTGGGTCTGGGGTATAATGGTGAACAAGGTAGAAGCAGTCCGTACCTTGTGGAAATTACTCTCCTAGGGGAGAACGCTCACCAACACAGGTGAGTGGGTTGGTGACAGAGGGAGCTAGCTCATCCTTCTTCAGAGGAAAAGCTCCAGTGTTGTGTGTCCACGTCGGGCTGTGGCGGCAGCTGAAGGAGACCCACCTTGCTGCTCTCTGCACACAGCTCACACCGGAAGCTGCAGCTACATGTCCGAACAACATCGGTGTCCTCACGCCCAGCAGTTTTTAGGGACCGTCCCTCTCAGATGCTCGGGGCAACTTCAGAACCAACTGCACTTGGTTCTACTGGGATTACTACACTTCATTCCAGCTCATACCCTATCAGCGTCTTATTTCAAGTTTATCAGTCCACGGCGGCAATTCAGTTCCCCTGCATTTTCTTCTGTGATGTGAAGCTTTAGTTGTTAGTTTAGCGCTCTTTCCAGGGAAGCTGAAAATAGTACACCTTGAGATCGTTTCCCCGGAAACAGTTATCATACCCAAAGGTTGCCAAGAATTGGGGAATAACCTCGAAGCGTGTTTCAAGACGTCTGCACGCGATTCCAGCTTAAGAACCTATTTACACGGCAGGAAGATTTATGATTCCCATCTTGCAGGTGGAAACATGAAAAAGCTAAGAGATGCTCTTCTGGCCGTGTATGACAGGAGAAAAGGTGGGGTGACCATTAAAAGCAGCTTGTCTCCTGGAGCCATCACATCGAGGGGCTTTTCCTCCTCATGTGCATGTGGTGGTCCCTGTCCTTGGTATATAACACGAGAGGAATACTAATGGCAACAGTTTGCCAGCATCAAAGCCTGTTCAAGTTGTAAGATAAGAAACCTCACTCTCCCTGGCCTTCTTTTCTTTTGTGATCAGGATACACTTCCAAATAAGGATACATTTGTGTGTCACGCTCAGAAAAAGAGTGGAGTGTATCATTTTCAAACCTTATTCCTAACTGTGTATGTGTGTGTGTGTGTGTGTGTGTGTGTGTGTGTGTGTGTGTGTGTGTGAAGATGGACTGGCTTTGAAAATCTGTATTTCCTGGGTCCTCTGCTGCTTCCGAAGTTGCAGGAATAGATGAAATTGAGCATGTCTATTTCCCATAACTAGCCCTTCATTTTTGGTTTTGTATTTTGTGCCGTTCATGTCATCATTTCTTCTGTTTCCACCGAGTACTGTTAAGTGCTTATCTATCTCACTCCATGAGGCCAGGGCAGCCTGGAAGCCGCAGCTCCCGGGGGTGGGGGTGGGGGGTCCAGTGCAGCCCCAGCTTGTGAAATAAATGAAGGAACACGTGACTGACCGTGGTGCCGTCACTCCTGCAAGTGTCTGCTTTTGGCCGGTGTCTCTGGTACATGGACAACAACAGCAAAAGTGACTCCTTCAGGGCTCGTGGAGGGAAGGGTCGTCTTCACCCGGTGATGAACACACGGGTGACCCTCCCCACACAGGCCGGCAGGTCTGGACCCACCGCTGGCCCTCGGTAAAGACTTCTCGACTGATTGTAATTTTAACACCCCTCTCGGGTAATTGCTTCCTTGTTTTAAGGCTCTCTGAGGAGGTTTCCAGGCTGACATTCCATTTCAATATTTCCATAATTGATTATGTGATATTTTATGTTATCTTGAAATGGGAGAGTATGCAGCTGCACGGGGCTTTGGGTGACATAGTTTTTATGCAGCTCTATGAATGAAAGGACAAGGCAAATATGATGACCGACTTGTTCCTTATCTCCAGATAAGAGACGTTGGCAATTTTGAAGATAATTTCTCTTTAGGAAGGAGTGTTATAGGTGATATGGTGGAGGGGGTGGGGAGAAGAGGAGGAAAATAATCTACTACTTTTGAGTAAATTTCCGGGTATGAATGCTGTCAACAAACAACTTCAGGTGGCATTTGGGGAGCCCAGACAGGGGACTGAGGGAGTGTAACCTCCATGACATATCAAAACCTCTCACTAGTTGGTAATACCCCCTCGTACAATCCTGCGTTATCAGCTGTAATAAAAAGAAGGGCTTATCTCAGAACCCTAGTCACTCATCAGAAAAGACTCACGCTGGTATTACAGATGAGCGTGTGAGGGAACACAGGCCTCATATTGTTGCGAACACACCTTCCCACAACCCCGGACGTTAATCATTAGAAAGCTGTGCTTTCTCGTAAGAGGAGTGAATTTGGCAAACAATTAGAAGAAGAAAAATGTGCAGATCTTTCTCAAGCCCAGGTTGAACTTATCAGACCCTTTTTGTGGCCCCCTCAAATTTACCTCTGCACAGTCTGGCCACTGAACGGTTATTCCACTTTCCCTCTTGCAGGGGCATTTATTTGAAAATCGACATCGTGAATCATTGTGGTTAAGCTTTAAGAAAGATATGTTTAGCAAAACATTCAACTGACATGGGTTGGTAATTTAAAGTGGACACGAATCCATTCCTAATTTCGGATCATTAAATCTGGTGTGTGCCAGGCCTTGTGCTAGAAAGTTGGGGGAAAACAGAGGTGGCCAGGACACAATCCCTGCCTTTAAGCAAGGCACACTCCGGGCTTCCTTGGTGGCGCAGTGGTGACAGTCCGCCTGCTGATGCAGGGGACGCCCGTCTGGGAGGATCCCACGTGCCGCGGAGCGGCTGGGCCCGTGAGCCATGGCCGCTGAGCCTGCGCGTCCGGAGCCTGTGCTCCGCAACGGGAGAGGCCACAGCAGTGAGAGGCCCACGTACCGCAAAAAAAATAAATAAATAAAAATAAAAGAAAGTAAGAGAAAGGCACACTCCAAGGAGAGGAGACAGGAGTGTACATCCATTATAAAAACCCCATGTGCACTAGAAGCTGGGGGTCACTTTACCCTGCTTCGTTTCTTGGGGAGACTTCCAGGGGGTCACAGAAGCTTCTGAGATGGGTACGTTTAAGCAGGTCTTAATGTTGTAGAACCACTTAATAAACTTTTTTTTTTCTCAGTAGCTCCTGTGAATACAATGCTTGGAACAAAGTATTTTTAAAAAACGTGAAGATTCTTCAGAACCATTACAAATAACATCCAGCTATTATTTCTGGACAAAAGAAAACAATCCTCGCAGGTGGACCTCCACTTCCTTATACTTTCTTTTGTGACAATGATGACATTTATAAAGGTATAGTCAGAAGCAGGGAGAGAAAAATCAAAACCCAGACGAATCAGCATCAACTTAGCAACTCCTAATGAGAACCTACTTTGGTCAAGACACACACACAACTGCTTGACTCCTTTACTGGCTTTATACACAACACTGATGATTATCTGCAACCTCTGTAATAAACTGCTACAAAGTCCAAGAAGAAATGATTTCACACTAACAATGATTAAACAAGCACTGAGAACAATACTGTACAAGGGAAATAACAGCCTCTCTCCCCTGTCAATTGTTGCAAAACCCAACAGATTTATGAGCAGTTCTTCCCCGCTCAGAGACAACTGAAGTGATTCCTGTGTATTTATTTGTTAATTGCGGGCTGTCGGTCCAGAGTACAAAGACCTGCCTGGCAACACTTAGCCAGGGACTCAGCTCTTCTCGCCCCTTCTCCGTTTCTCCAGTGGACCAACAAAGGATTTTTTTTCTCCCTCTGGGATCGACACTCTCTTCCAGGTGAGGGAAGCAGGAGGCAGAGAGGTCTAACTGCAGGGTACCTGCGCTGTGTTTCCACTCCCACCAACTCCCTCCCATCTAGGTCACGACCAAGAGTCCATGGAAATTAGGACCCCGTGAGTCCACGGTCTTCTCCATCTAGTTGTAATTCATCACATACACCGTCACTAGAACGATCTATTTCGGTCAGGCTACTCCTCTGGACACAAACCTCATCCACATTCCCTAGATTTCCCTCTGAAGACCTCTCCCAAAGCGAACCTCCCTGACCAGTGTGTGGGGGTCAGACACCGATCAGTGTGCCCACTGGCCCATCATCCAGGAACTGAGGGGGTCGAGTGGCTGCCCTACAGCTGATAGCCTCGACCTCCGGGGACATGGGCCACCTCCACACCATCAGGGGTAAAGTGGTTGGGAAGTGAACACGGGAGCTGTCAGCTGAGGAAGGAGATAGAAGATAAAACAGACCAGCCCTCAATCTACTTCTTGAACATCTCAATCCAGGGGTAGCAGAGGTGTCAGGGGCACGAGACCTCAGGGAGCTCTAAGGGGACCATCCTGAAGCCAGGGTCCAAGAGCAGGTGCCCTGGACCATGATAAGTCAGTAGAACAGGCTCAAAAAATCCTCGGGGGGCTTCCCTGGTGGCACAGTGGTTGAGAGTCCGCCTGCGGTGCAGGGGACACGGGTTCGTGCCCTGGTCCGGGAAGACCCCACATGCCGCGGAGCGGCTGGGCCCGTGAGCCATGGCCGCTGAGCCTGTGCGTCTGGAGCCTGTGCTCCGCGACGGGAGAGGCCACAATGATGAGAGGCCTGTGTACCGCAAAAAAAAAAAAAAAAAAAAAAATCCTCGGTTAGGAAGCGAGGGAATCATGTGATTTGTGTTGGAGGCTTTCCATCAACAATCACTAAATTTCTTTTGAAGACGAAAGAATGTTTATCCAGAACATTCAGATGCCTGGTACGCCTTATTTCCCAGGGATGCTGAATTCAATTTTCTTTTATTTAAAGATGGGCTAATGCCAGATATTCAATGCCGACGTTTTTCATTTATATACATGTGAAGCTATTATATCAGTGAGAGACACCTTTGAGGTCTGGAAGAAAAAGACTGCATAGTGTATGTAAACGTGAAATATCACTATTGAGATCTATGTCATCACCACACAACATGATGTAATTTAACCAATTTCTTTCAAACAGAATTGTAGCTACATTCTCAGAATTTGTCAAAGTGAAGGATAACTTTTGCCTGGATTTTCCCCTTCTGCTTATCCACATTTCAAACAGCTTCTTAGTGAAATATGAATTAATAATAAGTTAACAGTATGTTCATCATACTTGTGGGGTCAATTAAGAGTTTGCACCCGGTAGTACTGGTAGTGTCTTCTGTTCAGGTTTCTATGTCTGGCCACATAGAATTTACGTGATCTAAGTTGAGTGCTAAGAGGTAAAGAGACCATTCTTCCTTGTGGTCTAAGGAACAGATCACATTCTGCTGTTTCAATGTCAAAGCATGTTCATTCTTTTACACAGTTGTCCAGTTTTCCCAGCACCCATTATTGAAGAGACTGTCTTTTCTCCATTGTATATTCTTGCCTCCTTTGTCGAAGATTAATCAACCATAAGTACATGGGTTTATTTCTGGGTTTCTATCCTGTTCCATTGATCTGTGTGCCTGCTTTTGTGTGAGTACCGTACTGTTTTGATTACTGTAGCTTTGTAGTATAGTCTGAAGCCAGGGAGCCTAATTCCTCCAGCTCCATTTTTCTTTCTCAAGATTGCTTTGGCTATTTGGGGTCTTTGTGTTTCCATACAAATTTTAAATATTTTGTGTATAGCACAAGGAACTCTACTCAACAGTCTGTAATAACCTAAATGGGAAAAGAATCTGAAAAAGAATATAGATATAGACGTGTATAACTGAATCACTCTGCTCTACACCTGAAACTAACACAACATTGTAAATCAACTATACCCCAATATAAAATAAAAATTAAATTTAAAAATAATAATAAAATAAAATGCAACAGCCCTACAATTTTTTTGAAGCAGTTTGTACGTACGAATAATAAAAGATGAAATGACAGAAATGAGAAAATGGAGATAAAGGGAAAATAGAGATAGGAAAATAAGTCGAAGCCAAGAATAGCATCGGTTCCCAAAACAAGCTCGATATGGGCTGTTCCAGTGGCTGGCAAAGGGCCACGGTTTGGGTCCTCGTCACCAGAGCACCACTGCTAACATGATTTGTGGACACGTGACGTTCGAAGCAGCTTCTCCTAGTACTGGACCCCGAGAGAAACTTCACGTGTGAAGTTCCTACAAAGGAAATATACGGGCTTTACAGCTCAGAAACCTGGGTTTCTACCTCGACACCCTCACCGTGTAACTTTGGGCAAAGAGTTCAAACTCCTTAAACCTCAGCTGCTCTCCCAAGCCATTGTTTTTGTTAAACGGGATAAACACAAGTGTGCCCAGCTGGGTGGCTGGTACACAGCAGACACCCTATTAATGGTAAGGAAACCTGAATCTAAGTAAACAAAGAAAGGCCAAATATAAGAGGTGCTGAATGAAGTACAGAGGAAAGAGATTTCAAGTGATGGCAAAGGTTGCCGAACAAGAAAATAAATAGTTTAGGGCAGATTAATGTGAAATATTTTCCAGTGCTTTCTCCTAGTAGGTATTGTTCCATTTATGACCACTGCCTGTTTCCTGTCCTCTAGTTTAGAAATCTCCTCTGTATAATTAAGGCAATGTTCCTCACATGTCTGACCAGGCGGATCTTCCAGCCATGAGGACAAAGCCCTTTAAGCCTGGTTGGAATGTCCAGAAAGCATCTGTGAATATGACTGTCGTTTTCGGAATAGGGTAGCGAGGTTAAGATTATAATCTTCATTTTCCAGACACTGCCTTAAAGACAATAATGACACCAGCCACAGAATTCCAGGTATGCAACGGCCTATTGTCCGGACAACAGTGATTAAGGCATAAATTAGGGAAGGTTTTGGCAGCCCTACATGCCATGAAATGGACCCACGGCTGGAGCCCTTGGGACACCAGATGGAGAAGAAAGGAAGATGCATGAGCTGTGACTCCCTTAAGGTCTGAATGCAGCTATCTCCTTGGTAGACTGCATGTCAAAGCCAGAAGAAAAAAAAAAAGTTTTCAAGAGGCTAAAATGTCCTTGGGTCCTTTTTGGCTGGCTGCTTCAATCAGGCTTTTGGCCAAAGAAAGGAGGAAAGAACCCAAGTGGCCTAAATATCACTCACCAAAACTACAACCCACATTAGGGCAGAGGCAAAGGAGAGGCCCCTCAGGACCGTTCAGTGATGGGAATTCTCTGGGTACAAAGGCTCCTGGGAGAATCCCTCCACCCGGTTCCCCAGTGACATAGGAGGACATGCTCCCGTCACAGGATTCAACTTCCCCCTTCAGGTCGCAGTGCTGAGGATACATGAACCTGCGCCTTCAGAGGTGCCCAGAAATATGTTCACAGAAGTGGTGGCAAATAAAGAGAAAACTCCAGGAGTCGAAAGTGCAGGATGATTATTTCTAGGTAAACCAAACCATTTTCGCTTTGCCTAATTAATGTCTGCTTGGTCGGTGCTGAAAGGACCCAGTAACCACCTTTAGTTCAAAGACTTCATTTTACAGAGGAGGACATCCCGGTCAGGTGGGCTGTGGTGTACAGCAGGTTAGTCGGGGGCCAGAAATGGGGTGGGAATCCAGGTGCTCTGAATCCTAGCCCAGAGCTCTGTCACTAAGCCTTTTTCATACAGGAATAAAGAACAATCTTTCTCTCTGAAATTTTTTTTAAAAGTAACGTTGGGCTTCCCTGTTGGCGCAGTGGTTGAGAGTCCACCTGCCGATGCAGGGGACGCGGGTTCGTGCCCCGGTCCGGGAAGATCCCACATGCCACGGAGCGGCTGGACCCGTGAGCCATGGCCGCTGAGCCTGCGCGTCCGGAGCCTGTGCTCCGCAACGGGAGAGGCCACAACAGTGAGAGGCCCGCGTACCGCAAAACAAAAACAAAAGGTAACATTGCCTCAATTTATTTCCTGCAAGGAAATATATTAATGGTAATTTAATGTCTCTATTTCAAATGTGAAGAAGGTTGACTTGAGAAATAAAGTCCTTTGGAAATATACAACAAATATGGTTACCCAACGATAGAAGCTTGGACTTTTTTAACTGGACATAAAATCTAGATAGATGCTCTTTCCTATTCTGGGGGAAAGACTATGAAGGTAACTTGAATGGAGGGTGAGCTAAGACCTGGCATTTACTTAATCCCAAGGGGATCTGTTTTGTGCCCCAACTGAAATGGGTATAACGTTCTTCTGGGTAAACTAGAATCAAGATGGAAAAAGGGCCTAGAGAAAAGAAAAAGAAAAAGGAGTATCCTCTCTTCCTATTTTTGAAAACTCACAAATTATGATTTGATATTACTGACTACATTTTTCTCTCAAGATACTTAGGCAAATATTAACTTAATTTGATCCTGGGGCCTTTTTCCTAAGAGCCCACATATAACCTCACAGGATGTGTCCATTCGGTCATGACAGAAAGAGTGGCACCTGGCCAGCCATCTGTGGGGACCACCTTTCCCCAGCTGTGTCCCTGGAGCAGCATCTGGGGTCACCTCCCTCAAACCTCTCGGCCCTGTACCTCCATAGCCATGCACCTGGTTTCCTAGTGCCCCTTGGGTCATCGCTGAAGGGCCAGGTAGCCCCTGCCTGGCCTGGCCCTGGTCCCAGAAGACCCAGAGGCAAACTGAGTTGTCACATAACTCCTGGTTGCCGGCGCCCTTTCCTAGAGCTCAGCAGGGAGGGATACAGCAGGGGTCCGCAACCCCCATTAGGAACTGGGCCGCCCAGCAGGTGAGTGATGGGTGAGTGAGCAAAGCTTCATCTGCCGCTCCCCTTCACTTGCATCACCACCTGAAGCATCCCCCAGCCCCCGTCTGTGGAAAAACTGTCCTCCACGAATCCGGTCCCTGTAGCCAAAAGGTTGGGGACCGCTGGGACACAGGACTCCTCAACCCCACTACAGGGCCCAAAGTGAAACATGAACGACGTCAGCAACATGGAAACACTATTTTCCAATACTGCATCGGCACTCATTTCAAATCATGTTTTAGTTCCTCAGTTCTGGCCAGTTAAAAGGGGAAAGAAAACATCCTACAAAGTTGCAAGGTAGCGATATCTGGAATCAAAATCACACGAGCTAGATTTTTATCGACACCAGCCCTAGCTCTTTGCAGCTGTGTGACGAGGCTGGGCCTTACAATACATTTCCCGTTACTTGTTTCATGCTCTTTCTGTTCCAGGTTCAGAGAGAACCGTGTGGGCTCTGCTGCTGCATTGCCCCGTTGAAATCTTCCCCATGAGGCCAGTATCCTACAGATCAGTCCCAAGTCAATCCCTTTATGCCTTCCGGTACTTCTAGGTCGTGTTTCCTTTATTCACTCTAAGTAAACTGCACAACTACAGGGTTTATATCTGACTATAATGATGAAAGATCATTGTATTATTATCTATATTATATATTATAGCAAATCAAGATCTAAGAGAATTATGCATAGCAGAGCTACCCTGATACACAGAAGTTCCTGCAAAGACGGCTGAGAAGTGAAAGGCAGACATTGAATTCCATTCTCCCAATTATTCTCATTGTAAAATGGGAGAACTACCCTTGGGATTGAAGGAACCCCTCTAAGCCGGGGCGGGTTAAGCATCTTCAAGAAAGAAGAGGGAATGAGAGAACTGTGTCCTTTTCCACTGCCTCTGGGTTTCACACCATAGAAGTAATACTCAGTTTAAGTGATTAATTTTGCTTGCATTTTATTCCAAGTATGGATCACACAGAAAGTGGGCATACTATTAATAGGAACGAATTATTGACATTTTCTGCACGCAACCTGGTTCTTCGAGGGAAAGCATTCCTCAGAGAAAGAAGAGTCGTGTGGTTCTGGTTTTAGAGGTACATCCTTGTTCACACATCCCACCTTCCTGAGTATTCCATGACAGTCTGTGTCTGCAGAGTGACCTGGTTGGCTTTATTTTTGGTGTAGGCTGGTCAATTCACATCCACCAGGAAGGTAGTTCAGCCAACCCATGAAGTCGATTAATTGTTTAAATTGGACTGATCAACAGTTTCTGGATTGTGTGGACGGATACAGGCCCAGAGATGAGTTAGTAGTTCAGCCAACCCATGAAGTCGATTAATTGTTTAAATTGGACTGATCAACAGTTTCTAGATTGTGTGGACGGATACAGGCCCAGAGATGAGTTATGACTACCCATCAATCACGCAATACTTCTGCTTTCACACAGCTGATCATACAATTAGCACGTGATTGCATCTGCGTGTTAAGAAAGCAGCATTGTGGTGCGAGCGGGGTTCTGATCGTTGCAATAACAAAAATGCAGCAACAGGAGCACAAGTCTTTAGAATTAGTCTGTCACATGTCCTGTCTTTATGATGTTGGCCATTGCACACGAGTTAGAAAGGAAAGGCCTTTCAGGTCCAACATGCAGTACTTTTCCTATTATTTCTTTATGACCAATTAGGACTTTTCCCTGCCCCCCAAAAAATATTTTAAAAATCTTTCTTGACTGTGATTCAGACCCTAGAAGATACCAAATAATCATAACTCACTCCTAGGCTAGAGGACCTAAAAAAATCCACCAATGCAGGACCTAGCCAGGCCGCAAGTTGAGCTGAATGGTGCAGCCGTGTCCCGTCCCAGTTCCCTGGGGCCCAAGTCAACGTGCTCTCAACTACTCGCTGCTTCTTCTCCAGCAGCCTCTGGAAAAGGAGCTCAGACACAGCAGATTGTCCCTTACTGTGACCTCCTGCCTTCAGAAAGGTGGCGGACGGGGGGACAGAAGAGGTAGAGCCTAAGATGTGGAATCTTACAAAGGTCTAGATAGGCAACGTTTCCTGTGAAAAATACTTTCAATGGGAAAAATAACTTCAAAGTGGTATTTTACAGATGCCAATTTCAGAAATCCCCATTCGGAGAATGAGGTGTTAATTCTAGGTTGCAAAACTTTGACCTAAGTCTACTTGCCTCCGACTCAAGCCTGACTCTCTCTCCCAAAGCAAAATTTGCTTTTGCTTTGGGAGAAAATTAGCAAAATGGAGTCTAGGAGGAGCCTATGGCGTCTCTAAAGAGACCGCTCGCTGCCATGCACGACACTGTGCTGGGGCTGGGAGGGGTCAAGGGTGAGCAGGAAACAGTTCTCAAAGGGTCTGTCACCACATGGGATGGAAATAAGGAGGGCTGGGGGCTGCTGTTTGCCCAAGAGCCCTTGCAAACTATGCCTGAGAGTTAGAAGGGCTCTGAGTGTGCCCCTGTCCAGCTTGAACCTGGAATCTACACTTTTTTTTTTTTTTTCTGACGGGAAATGTTGGTTTGTTTCCACCTCACCTCTAGAATTCCCATGGCCCATTACTTCCAGGAAGAAGTACACAAAGGTCACGTAAATGTTTTACGAGCTGGATTCACCCAGACACTGCTTCCTCAGTGCTCCGGCAATTAAAGGATGACTATACAGGAATGGCAGGGACTTTTGACAAAAAAGGAACACGGGAGTGACTCCTGGGCCCTAAAGACCACACCGAGCAGGTATCGTTTAATTAAGAAATGAGCTGTGGCTGAGTAATATTCCATTGTATATACGTGCCACCAGTAAAGATGTTAAAAAAAATTAAAATTAAAAAAAAAGAAAAAGAAATGAGCTGTGTTTTGGTAACATCCACGTTATACTTGAAAGCAAGCCATCTGCCTATATTCAAATACTTTAATCCCTACGTCGAACAGACATGATTTACAGAAACTACAGAAGAAAAACAATACTCCTCAGAGTAGAAAAGCAACCTATGTGTTTTAAAATCTTTTTTTTCTGAGTAACTGATAAACAAATCACTTGGAACCGAAAGGAGGACCTAAACGAGGGTGTTAAAACATCCACCTTTTGCCCTGGGTGGAATCCTCAGCTCAGAGAGACCTCCATCCACACGTGAGCCCATCTGTGCAAGGAGGGGAGCGCCCGTGAGCTCAGATCGATACGATGACGTATGGAGATGGATCTCGTCCCGGGCTGAGCACTTTAACAAGCTCGTCTCCGTGACCTTTGCCCAGTGGCACAAATGAGACTCCACCGCAAACCACATTCTCCAGTGCGGCCCTTCCGTCTTTGCTTGCTTCCACACTGCAGGCAGACCTCAAAGATGACTATGCGAAATGACAGTGCATCTTCTCTACAGACTAGGTCTTGAAGAATGTGTACGTTCTGTTCTCAAACTTCAAGGCACCTTCAGTTCACTGGGACCTTGTTAAAATGCACGTTCTGATGCAGCAGCTTCTGGGACTGGGGTCCTGCACATCTAACAAGCTGACCAGTGAGGCCGGCACTGATGGAATCACCACCCCTTGAATAAAAAGTTCCAGAAAATTCCAGCAAAAAGATGGGTATCTCCCCTCCACATGTGCATGTGCGTGCGCTCACGGCCTCACACATAACACTCGCACACCATCGTTTTGGGCCCAGGAATATGGCACGAGAAAATACACAGAGATGGTAACGGGTGAGAGCCTGGGAATCGGACAGGCCGGATGCAAAGCCAGACTCCACCCACGGCTGCCAGAGGAGGGTGACACTGGGTAAAGGACTTAACTCCTTGAGCCTTACTTTAGTCCAGCGTCCATCAAATTCTTTTTTTATTTTATTTTATTGGATTATAGTTGATTTATAATGTTGTGTTAGTGTTTCAGCAAAGCGATTCAGTTATACAGATGCATCTATCTATTCTCTTTCAGATTCTTTTCTCATGTGGGTTATCACAGAATATCGAGTAGAGTTCCCTGTGCTCTACGGCAGGTCCCTGTTGGTTGTCTATTTTATGTATAGTAGTGTGTGTATTTAATCCCAGCTCCTGATTTATCCTCCTGCCCCAGCTCCCATCAAATTCTAATTAACACTGACACCCTGAATTTGGGAGGAGAGTTCACTGAGCTAGTGCATGCCTGGAATTTGGGCAAGGCTTGGGCTCAATAAATAATACTTGCCCTGTCTAGAGGCCACCACTGTGCTTCCACAAAAGTCTGCCTCAGTCCGTCACCCTCAGCTCAACGGTTACTACCAGCCAAGAGTTCAACCCAAACAAAAACCAAAGCAACAACTCCAGGCTTTTGTTGGGACGTGGTCCCTCCAGTAACTTCGTTCCCCGTCCCGGGGGCTGACCAGACAGAAACTGTAGCTGCTGCGCGAACCCGGAGGATCTTGACCTCAGAACGATGAGGGCCCTGGTACCCAGCTGTCCCTTTACCGGCCAGTCCCAGTCAAGGCGCAGGCGGCCCAGGGTGAGTGAGTGCGTGCACGCCGGTGCCTCTTGGTCAGTGACCTCCACAAACATCTGTCTGCCCCCACGGCTGCCCCGGCCTTGCTGGCATCCCTGCCCTGGCCCTGGAGAGCGACTTCTCGACCGCTGACAGCCAGAAGGGCTTTGTTCCCCTGGGTGTCTCCACTGACTTGCTGGTGTGAAAATTCTGGTTTGGGAACTGCATAGCTGGCATCAAGCTTTAATCCCTGTGAGAGAGTAAACACCCACAGGAGCGATATTTAAACCACTGGTCTTACAAGCGCGGTCAGAGGGTCCAAGAGGTGAAAACTGTCTTCCCATGTGTGCTCAGATGCTATTTGCCCTTTGACCCTCTGCCTCTCAGGACGTGCAGAGGCCCCAGGATGAAATGACATCACTCTTGTGGCAGATGGAACGTGTGCTGGTGAATTCCTGTGCTTTAACCATTTCTCAGTTTTAACTCCTAAGACGTTAATAGTGAGAGTTAAAACTCACATGAACTAAAGGTCTTGGGGTCCTCAGTCATGTTCAAGAGTGCAAAGGCTCTTGCAGTCGAAAAGTCTGAGACCGCTGCTTTAAATCAGTATCAATCATTTTCATATTAACATGGGTGAATTTCTGACAAGTTAACAATTCTGTGCAGTGAGTTCAAAACCCTGCTAGGGTTTGTGGGAGGATCCTCCACAGTGACAAAGAAGGGGTGGGGACGAACTGGAGAGATAGACATAAGTAAATACCACCGGGGGAAAGAGGGTAAGATGATCAACACATGTCCCAGATTTTGTCAGACAGCCCCAATTCCAGAGAGTTCCGTGAGTACATTTACACTTGTCACATCAATGGCTTCGAGTTTGGTGGTGGTGTTGGTGGTGGAATATATGGACATATTAGCTAAAAAATAACAAGCAAAATACTATAGTCATATCGGGAGGAGGGAAATTAATTCCAGGTCAAGCCACTGAGGGAGGTTCCTGGAATTGGGGTTTAGCTCAGCCACGTCTGATAAATGTTGTGAAGGGGTCTCGTTGCGAGCCAAGCATAGCAGTGGGAAGGCTGCAAAGGTGGGAAACACTTGGGTGTGTCTAGACCGGGGAGGGAGATGGAAAGGTGGAGATGCTGACATGCCTGCTGAGTGGTTGTTAACTTTTTCTGCACATGCAGCTCACAGCTGAGAGCAGTGTGATGAATCAGAAAACCCAGGATAACCGCTGGAAGGAATGTGCTCTCTGAGAGTCAGGGAAGGAAAAATTGGGGGCGACTAAAGGAGACCTCTGAGCGGTGACATTGGTGACTGAGCAACTATGTCCTGCAAGCAGTGCACACGCTCCTGTGGAGTCTGGAACAGAAGGTTTACAGGCAGAACGTGTAGTGTGAGAAGGGAAGGAACCAATAACGGATCTTAGAGGAAAATACTGTTTTGGGGCTGCGTAGAGGGAGGGAAGCCAGGGAGGGAATAATCAAGAGTTGGTGCCCTGGAACCTCAGGGATGCAAAACGGAGAGCAGACGAGGCCGGAGAAGACGTGGTTAAGGTTACCGGGAATGTCTTGAGATTCGTGAGCCGTCTCCACTGAGAAGTGTGGGTACAGCCCCCGTGCTGGTCCAGCTCCAGACCTCCCGGCTGTGGAGACACCGGGAGCAGAGCCAAGGGCGCAGGTACCGTGATGGGAAAAGGCAGGATGATGACAGACAGACAGGAGGCCGGATCAGGGAGGTGGGCTTTGTTTTTTTTAGGAGTGGAGACTTGCACATCCCTGTGGACTGAGGGGACCCAGTGGAGGCGGAAGACTGAGCAGAGCTGACATGGAATGAAAAATCTGACAGAAGATGTGCTCTCGGAAAGTGGGATGAAGAGACCAGTGGGAAAGTGAGAAGAGAAGGGACCCTCAGACTTCACGACAGGAAGAGGGGACATGGAGCTGAAAGCACACATGTGAGCCTTTCTGGAGGAGAGGTTTTGAGAAAAAGAGAGAGAGAGAGAGAGAGAGAGAGTGTGTGTGTGTGTGTGTGTTGTGTGTGTGTTGATGGGCGGGCGTGTGCATTTGTGGAGTATACCTGTGGCTAAAACATGGCAGGTAGGTCAGAGCTAAAAGAAATCACCTGAACAAAGCCCTCAGCTTCTTCAGAAACTACAATTTGCCTGCCCTTTGCTTCTTTGTCCCAGTTTTGTTTTTTTGGGGTTTTTTTTTTCCGCATTACATGGGCCTCTCACTGTTGTGGCCCCTCCCGTTGCGGAGCACAGGCTCCGGACGCGCAGGCCCAGCGGCCATGGCTCACGGGCCCAGCCGCTCCGCGGCATGTGGGATCTTCCCGGACCGGAGCACGAACCCACATCCCCTGCATCGGCAGGCGGACTCTCAACCACTGCCCCACCAGGGAAGCCCCTTTGTCCCAGTTTTAACCCAGGTCAGGGTTGTAGAGAAAAAAAGGGACTCCCGTGTGTTGAGATTTACCTCTCCTCGGGGGATCTCTATTATTGCACTCATCATATCGTAATGCAATTATCTGAGGGTTGTTTTTTTTTTAATTTCTAAAGAAGTTTCCGGAACTCATTCTCTCCCTACCCTCATACCCTTCCATTAATAATAGACATAATTATTTGGCATAAATAAGCCTGTCTGACATACTAATAAAAGGAAGCACAAAGTCACTTAGCAACAGTGAGTGAATCATATTGGACTCTTGTAGTTCTTTTCCTTCCCTTCAGCCTGAGTGCACCCAGCATTTGTCTCCTGACCACGGAGTTCGATAAACTGATGGTCTCACAGCCATCCTCCCCTCCCTCCATCCTTCAGTGGGGACGAGGGACTGAGCAGGTCTTACATCAGACCCAAGAGAAACGGGAGAGAGTGATATAGCCTTAAGAGAATTGTCTCGTAAAATTCTGCTCAATACACAGCAGACACCAAATGCATACAAATAAACACATCTGCTGGTTTGAACAATAAACTGTGTTGGTCTTTACCAGGTATCTCTCTATTTTAGAATTTCAGAAATGTAATTCTTGTTGGGGAACAGTGTTCTAGCCTCTCCCCCCAGCCCCCAAGCAGCAGTGGGGTTCCTGTTTTACACACACGAGCCCTCCTCTTTGAAAATGGAGACAATTTCATCTCTGTGCGTCCAGATTCTCGCACGGTGCGCTCTGCAAATATTGTTTTATTTAATTTAAAAATATCACGTCAGTAGTACATGATCCCCATTATATAGACAAGGACACTAAAGTTAAGTCCGTTTCCTAAGAGCATATGACCAGAAAGCGGCAGAGCTAGGATCTGAGGCAAGTCTGACTCCAAAGCCCATGTAATCTCCGCATCAGGAGGCCTCTGCTGTGATCAGAGGGAAGTAACAAGTTACCCAGCGCCCTGCACCAAGCCCAGGTACTTGTACCAAATACAGCACCAGACTGTCAAGCATCAATTAAGGAAAGAAGAAATTGACATTTCCTGATCATAGACTACCAGGAACTTGATCTGTGTGGAGTCCTGTAATCCTCCATTATGCCTGTGAAAGAAGTAACCTTGTGTTCTGCAGAGGGGAGCCTGACTCTTACACAACATAGGGAGACCCAAGACTGGGAGAGGGGACGCGTCCAGCTCTGACCACTACCCTCTCCATTCTCAAGAAGTGCAGATCCAGGGTAACTCATGCTGGAACCTCCTTGGGGCAGAGCCCGGATGTTTCTGCTGCCCGTGACTTTCAAGTCATTTGACCTGGTACAAAACTGCTTACAATATGACCCGACGACAGAATTCTTAATACATTGTTACCAAACCGAACTTGGGTCCGCTTGCCCACCATGCAGCAAAACCAATCTACTGACACCAGGTTGTGGTAAAGGAAAGTACAGCGTTTATTGCAAGATGCCAAGTAAAGAGAACGGGCATCTCGTGCTCAAAAGACCTGAAGAACTCCTGAATGGCTTTCAGGGAACAATTTTTATTTATTTATTTTTTATTTTTATTTTTTTTTTGTGGTGTGTGGGCCTCCCACTGTTGTGGCCTCTCCCGTTGCGAAGCACAGGCTCCGGACGCGCAGGCTCAGCGGCCATGGCTCACGGGCCCAGCCGCTCCACAGCATGTGGGATCTTCCCGGACCAGGGCACGAACCCGTGTCCCCTGCATCGGCAGGCGGACTCTCAACCCCTGCGCCACCAGGGAAGCCCAGGGAACAATGTTTAAAGGTAACAGTTAGGGTGAGGGCTGCAGGGTGTGCGTCTTTCTTCTGATTGGTTGGTGCTGAGGTAATGGGGTGATGTTTGGGGAATTTTAATCATACTCTGTTTCATTGCTCAACTATTTTGTTTCCTGACTGCTTTTCCTTTGTTTCTGCATCTGCTGACTTCCCTAATCAGTAACTGCTTGAGTCTGCTCTTTGGAACTCAGGAAAGGCCCAGGAGGCTACAGCCTTTTTCTGCAAACATGAAACGGGGGACGCAGAGGGGCTTTTGTACCCGGAAGGGCACCAAAGGTTCCTGCTCGGTTTCAGTATTAGATTTTCGCACTGTCCAACCCAGCTTTATTTTGTAGCTAGAAAACCTGATTCTCTTTTGGTAAGTATGTTCGCTTTCCTGTTACATTTTGTACTTATGGGTATAGTACACTTTGGTACTGCATTTTGTGATGCCAAAAATGTTTACTGTGCTTATATTATCAAATCGATGAATTAGAGAAGGCACTCCAAAAGGATTAATGCATTTTTAATGAAACTGCGTAACTCATTACTCTCTAAGAATAATGGCAGCTCTGTGGAGGTTACAAATGAAAGTCTACAAATGGGTATCATTTAGCTGTCACATGGAAAAAAACTTTCTAGAGATTCCATCAGGCTTTAAAATCATTGTTTATTTGTATGATTTCCACCTTCTCTGATTAGTTCACCTAAGAAAGTTACTTTTAATTTATGACAAAAAAATTATTATTCTCCTTAACCATTACTGTTCCTTTTTACCTTGACTCTGAGCTTCAGAAAGGAACACTAACTGTTAAAATAAACTTTGGGGGCTTCCCTGGTGGTGCAGTGGTTGAGAGTCCGCCTGCCGATGCAGGGGACACGGGTTCGTGCCCGGTCCGGGAAGAGCCCACATGCCGCGGAGCGGCTGGGCCCGTGAGCCATGGCCGCTGGGCCTGCGCGTCCGGAGCCTGTGCTCCGCAATGGGAGAGGCTGCAACAGTGAGAGGCCCGCGTACCGCCAAAAAAAAGAGGCTGTACAGGAATCCACAGAAACCATAAAAATTGGTATCATCTCACCATTTGAATTGATTTAAAAACCATGTATGCTCACATATTTAAATTACTTTTAAAGTTGATAAGAAAATTTAAAGGAAACCTCAAATAAGATTTGCATGGAGAATAATTTGGATAACAAAGAGAATATTTGTTACTCAAGAAGAGGCAGCTGGAATTAATGCCTTAGGATGAAACGAATTGATTTTATTTCAGAAATACAGTGAGTTGAACTACGGTACACGTTTCTTTAAAAATTCCGTCTTACTCTGCCCCACCCTATTAGTAGGTAAATCTAAATGGTTTATGGAACATCAAAATATAATGACAATAAGGTGACAATACTGTTTTATGTTGTTGATAGTCTGATATCTGTAACCCATTGTCTTGTTTAAAGTTACCATTAGAAATCTAAGTTCTGAAAAAGACCTTAACTGGTAGAAAAATTGTGACTTTTTACCTTTAAATGAAAAAAATGCTATATGAAAAATCAGAATTTCTAGACTGGGGACTTCCCCGGTGGTCCAGTGGTAAAGAATCCGCCTTCCAATGTGAGGGACGCGGGTTCGATCCCTGGTTGATCGGGGAACTAAGATCTCACATGCTGCGGGGCAACTAAGCCTGTGCGCCACAACTATGGAGCTCGCGCGCCACAAGTATGGAGCTCGTGCACCTCAACTAGAGAGAGAAAACCCGCACACCGAAACTAAGAGCCGACGCAGCCAAAAATAAATAAAATAAACTAAATAAATGATAAGTAAATCTTAAAAAAAAAAGAAAAGAATTTCTAGGCTGAAAAACTCAGAGACATTTGGTCTGAGTTTAGTTTCTTAGAGCTTATGTTAGATGGGCCATCCTAATTCCAGAAAAAAATATAAATTCTTTTCAGGTAGCTTGCATACATTTTTAGATGAAAAACTAATTAATAAATGTAAAAGCTTTGGAGATTCACAGCAAGTGTTTTGGGGTTCTTTGTTGAAAAGCTGACAACTAATTATAAAAACCTGACTGGACTAATCAATTACTCAGATCAACATTAGGTGCCTATTATAGACATAAACATGGGAATTATATCTCCCTTAAGTAATGTACTAAAATCAGGAGTCTAAAACATTCTAATATGAAATGTGAAGCTATAAGCAGTCTAATTATTAAAAGTCCTTCCAAATAATGAGTTGACTTTTATGTGAACATTAGACACATAAAAGACTTTTTTGTTTCAGTTTGATTCCCGATTTTGTAATTAGCCTTATATTTTTACAATGGCAAATGTCAGTCAAATAATTAACTAATACAAAGTACCCTGGTGCAAGACATCTAATGTGATGGTCTCATAACAACCACAAAAAATCATTTTTTGTTCTTCAAGGAAATTCCAGAATTGTATACATGAATATGATTATGATTTCTAGAATGTAAACATGCTGATCTTTAAAAAAGTGCATCTGTGATATCCAAGTCTTTCTTCAGCATCTTTCCCCTAATTCAGAGATATCCTTAGACTAATGGTAACAAAAATGTCCTCCTACAAACAAGCTTTCGGGGAGCAGTTGCCTGTCAAATATATACTGTTCCTTCCCTCCAGTGAGAACTCTCTCTCTGTGGCATTGAGGAAAAAAGCAAGCTCTTAAACAGATTCAAACCGGAGGAAAACCAGAAATAGAGGCAACCAGACACCTGCTGACAAACAGTGACAAATCCCACTGACACCGCAGTGACCCCCAGTTAGTCAAGATTTAATTAAGGGCATAATTAAGTCAGTGGAACAGAACACTAATGAGTGTTTTTTTTAATACGGGTAATTATACGTAAAAATACAAAGTGTGATGGAGACTTAAATATATCATTAAAATGAACAGTATAGAATAACAAACAGAGGGCAAAGTGTGCGTCTTCTATTGCTGTGGAAAAAAAGAAAAAGTTGAATCTGTCTCAGGCCGAGTAATACTCTAGCAAGTTTATGTTGGCTTCATGCTGGGAACATTTGTTATTCTAATTTTGCAACAATAAGCAACTATGGGTATTGAGATCCTGTTTTCAATGCAGATTCCATTGGCTTTGAAGCCTTTCTGTGGTTAGCATTTTGTCCAACTGCAAATGAGCAATTAAGAGACTGCAAGTGTTTGGCTTCCTCTGGCTTCCCTTCTGGAAGAGTCCATCTGAGCGGGAGACCTGACAGATGCAGAAGACTGGGGCTCCTCACTAATTCAGAGTGAGCCCCCATTATGTGAGAGCCTGCGATCTGATCATTGCTTTAGGCACGGACATCACCCACAGGATGATGGTCTACTGATGGGGAAATACTGCGGAGGAAGGGTGAATAGGGCAGAAATAAAGTTGGTAACTCTCCCAACGTGAAAATGAGGCGTTTAGGTCACAAGCAAAAAAAGTCTAAAACCACATTATATTCTGCGACTGAAAAGCATCCTGATGTGGTTTGGGAGATGCCCTTCTGCTGGGATTCTTTTATCTACGGTGTTCCCCGACTGGGGGCCTCATCTATCCAAGCAACAAGTGGAAAAGCAGATTCCACTCACCATCCAACTGTCTCTTTACATAGTGATTCTGAAGCTTTTCCTTTAAAAAATTCAGGCCATCTTCCTCCTGCAGGTACTAAACATGTCCCCCAGTCTGGTCTAACCTGCGCTTTTGCAATATTCCAGAGGAAAAGAAACGAACATCTCTATAAGCCTATTATTAGCAGGGCCAGTGGTCAGACACTGCATCTTTCTACTGAGGGCTGGGTTTGATGTTGCCTGAATAAGGATTGGGACAAGGGTACCTTGTAAAGTATATGTGAATTATTTATAAATTGTGGCACAGCTGTGTCTCTCACTCAAAAATTAAATTCCTACTGGTACTTATATATTATCAGACGGTTTGCCCAGTATTAACTTCTTATAAATCCCCATGTATCTAGGATGATAATGAATTTGCCTTTGACAAAGCTATTCAGTGTAATAAAAATGTCCACAAACAGAACCTTAACACTTCATACAGTGGTGTGAGTATTCAGCAAACACAAGGGCAGTGGGACACAAAAGAAGTGGGAAGAGAACTCACCTTGTGTTTAGATAGTGAGTTTACAGAACTCATTTCTCCTGAATGCTTGCCATAAAAATAAGCATTCTCTCTCTGACGAGGCTAGTGTAACAGTTATCAGGAATTATAGAGTCAAAGATTTTATAGGTACACACACCCCCAACCAGAGTTAATAATTAAGTTCAGAAGACTTCGAAGTTAAGGCATATTAGAATTCCTAATATTTTAGTGATCATTAAATCTATGAACACTCGGAGGCAGAGATAAGTCCCTTTTGCAGCTTTAGAATCTGTAGTACAGCTTCTAAGAGACCACACAAGGTTCATGCAAGACACTCGTTCCATTAATCTGATATCCAGTTCCATTCACTTGTACCATTGGAGCCATTAGACATATTTTTTGGTGGCGTCGACCAGTGGCTCTCGTTAGGCAAATCCGTCATCGGTCTGTGTGTCAAGCATCTTTCTGCAAAGGTCTTGTTCTCTCCCTTCCCCAAATCACTTCAAACTTTCTGAGCACAATAATAAAACAGACTAAGCCCTTTATTCAAAGCTTAGGGGGAGTGCAAAACTGAAAGTCCAAAGCTGTTTGGCGGCATCTGTCTTTTCATGCGAGCAACTTTGGAAACCCTAATGACCGAATAGCCCCCTGGGTCCACCTTACACGACCCACACACACGTCCGATACCCACCATCCCTTCCACCCTCATTTTTTTGGGCAAGGCCGCCCTTATCAAGTACTGTATGAATGAACAAAAGTCTCTTTCATCCCCCACTCGCCTCAGGGCTCAAAAGGAACTACTAAAATAGCAACAGAAATCCAGCCCCAGCCTGGTAGGCGGCTCGCACACGTCCCATTCTTGTTCCTCAGGCCCGGGAGAGGTTGGAGAGCTCAGCAAAATTTTTATGTATGGGAGCAGACCCAAGGAAAACTCACACGCCATAACCAATTGTGGACAGGGGGTCATCTATCAGCAGACAAATGCAGGAACTCCAGAATGTCTCTCCCCAAATGAAATAATATATCTTTGAAAGCCAATGCCCGTTTTAGGCCTGAGGCCCATATATCAAGCCTGAGCGGCTTGTGGAATCGCTCCAAGGCCATTAACCTTCCACCTGTTTCCCCTTGTCCTTCAGGATGAGACCCTGCCCTTGATATCACTCCCGTCCCCTGTTCATCTTCCGACAGAGGGTAAATGTAAAGCAGCAGGCCTGTGAAATAATTCAAAGGCAATGGACCAGCGGCACGGTTACAAATCTCTGCCACTGGCACCGTGACTTATGCAGGCAGCTTGTCACACATGAGCCAGGTGACCTCTGTGACATAACAGAGAAAAATATCGCCGGAGATCAAAGATGGGATTCGAGCGCTCTAAGGAACTCCGCTCCCACAGAGTGAGAGGGTTTTCTGGTACCCAAGGATGTCCCTAATACCGATACCATGTGTTCCAGTGAAACAGGAAAAGTAAGGCCGGGGCGCGCTCGTTGAAATCATTTCTGTCAAGTGGTATCGGGGCTCTCCTGTAACATCAGGATTCGATTTCTGTTTTCTGGACAGTGCCTTTGACTTGCTGTGAATGCCAGAAGTAGGCAACATGAATCTATCAAATTGACCTTAAGACAGAGAAGGTAATAGAATTCGAAAAAGATAAAAGTGCGCGCACGAAGAATGTGTCCACTTAACTTAAAAGCTATAGTTATGATGGTAAACACAAAGTTTTACTGAAAATTATAAATTTGCTGGAGGAAAGAAACGGGTTAGTAAATTTCCTGAGGCTCACACTACTCCTTAAAAGGAATCGTACATGTTTAGTTACGTATGTATCATGTGTAAAAAAAAAAAAAGATAGTATCAAATGAGATCGCCTACGTGAAAGTACTTTTGAAAGTGCAGGGAATTCCCTGGCAGTCCGGTGGTTAGGACTCCGATCTTTTACTGCTGAGAGCATGGGTTCAATCCCTGGCCTGGGAACTAAGATCCCACAAGCCACGCAGCATGACAAAAAATAAATTAAAAAGCCAAAAAAGTCCAAACCTTTCTCCAAATGACATTAGAATTTAGGAAAATGTCGAATTACCCTTAGGTGGCTTAAAAACACAGAGATGTTTGCTGGAAGGAAATTAGCAGTTTAGATATTCTTTTTTTTTTTTTTTTTTTTTTGCGGTACGCGGGCCTCTCACCACTGTGGCCTCTCCCGTTGCGGAGCACAGGCTCCGGACACGCAGGCCCAGCGGCCATGGCTCACGGGCCCAGCCGCTCCGCGGCATGTGGGATCTTCCCGGACCGGGGCATGAACCCGCGTCCCCTGCATCGGCAGGCGGACTCTCAACCACTGTACCACCAGGGAAGCCCAGCAGTTTAGATATTCTTAAAACTGAATTAGAATTAATTCCTACTTAGTATTTATCACTTGAATTATGATTTTCTCCAGTCACTTTGTGCATTTGAATATTCTGTGTTGGGTACAGAAAATGAACAAGGCTGGAAACATCCTCCCTAGGCCCCTTGTCTCTTTGGTAGGAGCATTTAATTTTGAATTTTTCATACATTAAAAACAACAACATTCTTGATCCACTGATTGGGAGCTGCAAGCAGAACTCGGTTCATTCATTTCCTGCTCTAAAGCAAGGCCTCAGCTGGGAGGTGTGACACCCTTTTCACCCCCTCCTCTAGCTGTGTACACACAGGATCTCTTCCAAGGGTCATACATATTGGTCTTTAGTTGGCCAAGTAACGTGACTTTCCATTCTTCAAGCAGGTTGACACCAATGTCAAATGTCTACCATGTGGAAACGTTAGAAAATAAAAATAATTAACTTAAAGAAATAATTAGAAAGTTCTGCTGCTAAAGTCTTGAACCATTTTTAAATGCCTGCCTTAATTTTCACAGAAACACGAAGCTACCCAGCCACAGGGTTCTTAACCAGGGGCTGCCCCTGGGCTCCAGGGGGTCTGTGAAGCCCCAGGACGGCATGCGAACTCCTGTTTATGCATTTTTCTGGGAAGAGTCATAATAGCTTTCATCAGATACTCAAAGGTGTTTGCGATCCAAAGAAGGTGAACAGTGATTGACAGAAACTAGAATTCGAAGCCCCGAAGTATTTACCACCAAACTAGAATCCAGAACTGTGAAAACTTGAAAGGCCCCTAAAGGTCACTCCGCCTGACCTGTCGACTTGCAGATGCGACAAAATAGGCTGACAAAGGCAGCCACGTGGCCACGATTTTATAATAAAATCCTAGTTAGTGAAATGAGACCTCTGGACTCTTGCTTCCTAACCTAGGACTCCTCCCTTACATGTGATCCCAATCTTTCCATTGACTGTTGTTTAAAAGTCAGATTTGGGGGCTTTCCTGGTGGCGCAGTGGTTGAGAGTCCACATGCCGATGCAGGGGACGCGGGTTCGTGCCCCGGTCCGGGAAGATCCCACATGCCGCGGAGCGGCTGGGCCCGTGAGCCATGGCCGCTGAGCCTGCGCGTCCGGAGCCTGTGCTCCGCAACGGGAGAGGCCACAGCAGTGAGAGGCCCGTGTACCGCAAAAAAAACAAAACAAAACAAAACAAAAAATAAAAGTCAGATTTTGTTTCATGTCCCTTAAAATAATTTCTCTGTGATACAGAAGCCTAATTATGATACCTATGTATTTTAAAAAGCATAGAACATTTTATAATTATGGCCTTAGGCATCTGCTGTTATGAATAAACATTAAAAGACTTTCCTTTGCGGATTAGAGTTTGTTTTGACAAAAACGGCAGTAGAATGATGGATACGATGCCTTGAATTCTTGTTAGGTTTCCTTCCTGAAATAGATGGGGTGTGTGTGTGTGTGTGTGTGTTTGTGTGTGTGTGTGTGTGTGTGTGTGTGTCGTAGGACAGGGTGGGCCTAAGTTTTAAGTAGCTTTGTTGTACCTATTTCATTGTAAGCACCGTTTAAGCTTCTCTATAAATTAATATTTAATTTGCACAGATAAATCCATTGTCTCCTACGGTAAGCATGGATGCGCCTTTGGAATATTCATGAAAATTTCAAATTACAAAGATCATGTAATGCTACCTATTACCAATAAATATGTTTCTACTTAATGTTTATTTTGAATTCTCTCTGCTTCCAAATTATGAACAAAAGTACAAAGCAAGGCATGCCATTCCATTACCTGAATCCTCAGACTAAAGTAAGGCATTGAATACTTCCAGTAAACCACCTAAAATAGTTGCTCTTTTTAAAAGGAAATGCTGGACCCCCAAAATGGAAAAGATCTGCTAATAATAAGCTATCCTAAATTTTTTAATTCAGTAATGGTCTATGATTTTAAAACAAATAAAAATATGGTTAGCCTGCAGCCAAAAAAAAAAAAAGAAAAGAAAAAAGAATTCCTGGGCATGAATCACTGCTTACATTCTTTTCCATCCACAAACAATTTCGTTTGGGAAAGTTGCCACGTAGTATCGACAGTGACAACAAATGGCATTGTCCCGTGAACATCTGTTTCCGACTCCTACACTGATACTGCAGGCTGAGGACTCGGGACCTGGTTGGTGTTCACAAGTTGCCACAGAGGAACTGGAAGTCACTGGTACGTTGAGGTTTTATTATTGGAACACAGGAAAACTTTATCATCGTGCTGGGAAGTTCTGTATCTTTTGAAATATTGGAACCGGGGTTATGTTAGCACATTAAACCATGCGGAAGACTACTTCTGAAGAAAAGGGAGGAAAAACATGGTTTCTTGTCTATTATGTCCTTGGGTTGACGTTCCCACTCAATCTTCATATAACTTCCTCACCCACCCTCAACTGCAAACCGTTTTGTTTGCTAAGGTTGTGATTGAGTTTAGTTTCTTGGAAAAAATTGAGAGAACCGAGAAACCAAAGAAATTCTAAGCCGAACATGGTAAATAAACACCATTGTTTCTTAACAAAAAAATCAAATGAAACCAGAAGAGCTTTTATATACACTTTGGTATTTTTTTTTCCTAAATTCAAACTACCATGCTTACACTTTTTAGAAACCTGGCAACACAGGGCTCATAAAGGCTCCTGACTAGAGAATCCTCACCTCAGTCCAAGCTGTTAAAAGAAGGAAGGCGAAAAGCTTCCGGGAGAAAAGCCAGTGTGCGTAGAACACAGGGAGCGGGGGACACAGGATGCAGACGTGGGGCTTGTGCCTTTGAACTTGAACCTGGCTGTACCAGCCATGGTTTATGCTAACCTATCGATAACCGTGCAAGGGCACAGGAGAGATTTCTCCTCTGTTTTACAGAAAGGGTGTAACCCTTTCTCTGTTTCACGTCTACTTTTAAACAAAAACCATATCGGGAGTAAAAGTGATTCACAATGGTAATTCTAAATGGTAACTCATTGTCTGCTCAAATTATTTGCATACTCCAAATTAATTTGCATATTGCTGAAGCAAAGAGGCTTCCCTGTTTTTTCGGGGTCAAACACTGATTCACTTATATGCATGGAGGTGCTGAGGGGAAATGCAATCAATGCCTGAATTCCATGTATTTTTTAAAATGTTTCATTCTATCTACAAAAGAGTGCATATATGTATGTGTATAACTGATTCACTTTGCTGTTCAGCAGAAAGTAACACAACATTGTAAATCAACTCTACTCCAGTAAAAAATTAACTTAAAAAAATGTTTCACTCTAAAAAGACGTGTTGGAACGTATTCTGTAAGATACTGTTTGCCCTGTCTGACACTGCACATAATAGGCACTCAAAAAATACTTGTTGAATAAATCACTAAATCACAGAGGCAGCTATCCAACTGAGGATAAGAAAATAATAAATTTCTACTGGAAAGAGATAAATCTCATACTTCATTTGCCTAAGAAAGATAACCTTTTTCACCAGAAAACACACAGTTTGTGCATAAGTAATTTATGTTTAAAAATAATAATCTACTAATACTAAATACCTCAAAGTCATAACTTCATATCCTGAAAATCACCACAAATATAACCGTTTTAAAAATAATTCCTATCGTTACCACATATGGAAAAATAGAGCTGTATTTGCGGAAGTTATCTTTTCTTCTTTTGATTCTGGGTCATACTGAACAAAAACAAAAAAGTACTAGACATCTGTTTTTCTGTCACTTAACTACAGTTTTATAATCAGTTCTCAAATAATTGCACTCATCACTAGTTATGAAAAAAGAAAAAAAAACGTAGCAGACAATGTATAATACTATTCATGCATGTGAATCCTTTGTTATAAAAAATAAGATAAAATAGAAATGTTTTATGTGTCATATGGGACAGCAGTAGCCTATGTTTATATTGTCTTTTATGTTTTTCAACTCACCTTTCTCATGCCATTGGATCCTCACCAGAGCCTTGTAAGATAACCAAGCACAGCCATTTTCATCCCTTTTTATAATGAGGCATCCTTCAAGATGGAGTTGATTCAGATGGCCCCATTTCTACAAAGTTTTCCTGGGTGCCCTTTCCTTAGATAGAGTACAGTTCTGCCCTGTGTTCTTGCATAGGGATCATCTCTATGTTACATTCTTTGTAAACTCCAGGTCTGCCCTCCCAGCCACAAATGGCCTGTGAGCAGGAACCAGGTACTTTTTTTTTTTTTTTTTTTTGCGGTACGTGGGCCTCTCACTGTTGTGGCCTCTCCCGTTGCGGAGCACAGGCTCCGGACGCGCAGGCTCAGCGGCCATGGCTCACGGGCCCAGCCACTCCGCGGCATGTGGGATCTTCCCGGACCGGGGCACGAACCCGCGTCCCCTGCATCGGCAGGTGGACTCTCAACCACTGTGCCACCAGGGAAGCCCAGAACCAGGTACTTTTATTTACCTTGTAACCCCACTGCTTAGCGTTGGGCCTGGCGGCTCAATACATGTTTGCTACATGCGTCAATCAGGAAACTGGCACAGGGACACATCTGTAAGTGCTTTGACCCAGAGCTCACTGGTGGCTCAGGTGATGCTGAGACCTGACTCTCGGTCCAGGGCTGTCCACTGCCCCTTCCAACTTCAGCCACATCAACTAATCCTCTAGAGATATAATCTGATAATAACCAAAGAAGTTAACAAAAAGGCAAGCCCTCGGTGCCGATTTTAGTAAGGAGGTCAAGATAAAATTCTTCATCACACCTTTTGTCACCCAGAGGAAATACTAGCCGGCCAACTTTACAAACATGCCAGTAAAAAGAATTTCCTTGGCAAACAGATAGCATGGAAATGTCCTCTTTAAAAATCAATTAACCCCCTAAATTCTTGAGCTCGCTAGAAATATTTCCTATGCCATGGAATACAAGGCTCTCCGAGAAGCTCTTCCCCTTTCTATTTCTGGATTCTTCTTTTGTTCATCCATGCTAATAATAGTAGCAGACTTCGGGGGTTATTTATAGCAGTGTGAGTCTGTGAACGCTTTATTCATTTATATTTCCCGTGTTTATTGTTACCTTACCATTCTGGTAATTAAAAGTGTCCCTCCAAGATTTTATTTAGTAACAAATCACCTGTAAATAGCATTTCTTTTAATATATGAAAGTCTATATTTAGACTCAATAAAATATCTTACTCCCATTTCCTATTAACTAAAAACAGATTTCAATGGTGGGGTGTGGGAGGGGTATACAACGGTGTGTTCTTTCCAAATTTTATATGAATTATTATTATTATTTGACCTTTAGATGTTTTGATTAAAAGAATCTCACTTCAGGTGGCAGCTCATGTATCCTCAAGTCACTCAAATTTTGTCTTTTGATATTGAAGCAAAGTTGCTATTATAACTAACCCACAAGGAGTTTGTTAATCAACAGACTATCATTTAAAAACATATCTGATGGCTATATAATATGGTTAAAAATACAATATTAAAAAATGCCTTGGGACTTCCCTGGTGGCACAGTGGTTAAGAATCCACCTGCCAATGCAGGGGACACGGGTTCGAGCCCTGGTCCGGGAAGATCCCACATGCTGCGGGGCAGCTAAGCCCGTGCGCCACAACTACTGGCCCTGTGCTCTAGAGCCCACGAGCCACAACTACGGAGCCCATGCGCCACAACTAACTGAAGCCTGCGCGCCTAGAGCCCATGCTCTGCAACAAGAGAAGCCACTGCAGTGAGAAGCCCGCACAGCGCAACGAAGAGTAGCCCCCGCTAACCACAACTAGAGAAAGCCTGCACGCAGCAAGGAAGACCCAACACAGCCCCCACAAAAAAGCATCATTTTTTCCTTGCCCTTGCCCCCCAAACTGCTTGCTCGAATACAGTCTCTGTAAATGGTCCCACCTAGGGATTCCCTTTGTAGCTAATGGGTATTCTGGTATAAGAAGTATCTAAAATCAGGAAGATTAATTTTGCGAGATTTACTTCTGCTGTTTCTTTACCTTGATTATTTTTATTTTATATTGGAGCATAGTTCGATTAACAATGTTGTGTTAGTTTCAGGTGTACAGCAAAGTGATTCAGTTATACACATACATGTATCTATTCTTTTTCAAATTCTTTTCCCATCTATTACCTTGATTTTTGATGAGTTAGAGCCTATCTGTTCACAAGTATTTCCTTGTGAAGACAGTCATTGCAAAGAGAAATCAATTTCTCCCTCATATCAGACAAGAGACAAGCACATTCTGTCAACCTGAAGCAGCGTCCCATGTCCCTGGATCCCTTCATAACACAGCACAGACTGTTTTAATCACAAAATCAAATGTAAGATAGCCTGTGTACATCTGTTTTTAAACTGATCAACTTTTAAGACCTTCAGAAAAAAATATCTGCTAAATATTATGATTGGCTCTGTCTGGGAGGAGTGAGATGCTGAGTAACCCAGGTGTACCGGCCCCTGCGGTCTTCCTGAATATCAGCTCTGCTTTGCATCACAGCTTTAAATCCACTAGAATGGAGACAAGTGTATTTTTTTAAATTGAAAATAGTCTATTTCTCAAAAACTAAATATAGAACTACCATATGACCCAGAATTTCCACTCCTGGATATACATCCGGAAAAAAAACCCAACTAATCCGAAAAGATACATGCACCCCAATGTTCATAGCAGCATTATTTACAATAGCCAAGGCACAAAAACAACCTAAGTGCTCATCAACAGATAATGGATAAAGAAGATGTGGTACACATATACAATGGAATATTGCTCAGCCATAAAAAAGAACGAAATTTTGCCATTTGCGGCAACATGGATGGACTTGGAGGGCATTACACTAAGTGAGATAAGTCAAAGAAAAATAAACAAACACTGTATGATATCACTTATATATGGAATCTGAAAAATATGACAAACTAGTGAATAAAACAAAAAAGAAGCAGACTCACAGATACAGAGAACAAACTAGTGGTTACCAATTTGATGGGGGGGTGGGGCAATATAGGGGTGAGGAGGGTTATTCTGCGATTATATGAAATCATGTGTGTGAAGCTTCTGAAAACTGTAAAGCACTATAGAATTTAATGAATCTTTCATACAATAAATAAGTGAACTAATATTACAAGAAAGGGCTTCCCTGGTGGCGCAGTGGTTGAGAGTCCGCCTGCCGAGGCAGGGGACGCGGGTTCGTGCCGCGGAGCGGCTGGGCCCGTGAGCTATGGCCGCTGAGCCTGCGCGTCCGGAGCCTGTGCTCCGCAACAGGAGAGGACGCAGCAGTGAGAGGCCCGCGTACAGCAAAAAAAAAAAAAAAAAAATTACAAGAAAAAAAGAAGATAGTCTATTTAGAGAAATAATCAGCAGTCAAGTAGAGGATAAGCTCTCTTTTAATATATATATATTTTACTTCTCTGCTCTAAAGCTGATTGAACTAAGAGAGTCAGGAAAAGTGGGAGCAATTAATAAACATTTATTTAACCAATTCTCAACGTGAGATAATTTAACAACTGGATTTGCCCGACCCTCAAATGTAACGGAACAATAGATTTGGGGCAGCTCTGCTGTTTCAAGTGCCCTTTCAATGTGTTTTTACCTAGTGTTCTATTTTGATAAAGTTAAAGCTAAACAAATACTCCTTAACTCAGAAACCTTTGTAAAGATATTACACCTCTGCAGCAAAGTGTTTTCAGATCTAAGCTAATCATTGATTTAGTGGGGTTTTTCCTTCCTCCTGAAGTGAAGCGGGTCAGGGCTCAAAGCTGTGGAAAAACCTACTGCAAAAGCATGTGAAATACTATTTTGTGGATATAAGCACCGTGATGTAGCCACTATTTTGTGGATATAACACTGTGAAAGCGTGTTCTGTGTGGCACATTTGATTTAGAAATCAAAGAACGTTAATCTAAATGGCTCTATACATAATGTGACTGGTCTCTATTTTCTCACTAGGTAGTCATCTGGGTAAATAATTCCTAACCAAAGAAGAAAATGGCTCAAAAAAAAAAAAAAACTCATAAAAGGACAGGAATCTGGAAAAGTGGGTAGTCTGTTCTCATTTCAAAAAATAAATTCCTTTTAATAAGGACCTACTGTACAGCACAGGGAACTCTACTCAATACTCTGTAATGGCTTATATGGGAAAAGAATCTTAAAAAGAGTGGATATAGGTATATGTATAACTGATTCCCTTTGATGTACAGCATAAACTAACACAACATTTAAATCAACTATACTCCAATAAAAATTTTAAAAAATAAATTCATTTTCACTCTCTTGTTCCAAAGGATGTCAACGCGTTTCTCCTCTGCCCTACAAATTCTTCCAGAATTCTCTCAATTAATGACCGTTGCCACGACTCATGTTTATACATCACGAGGTAGGGTATGCTCCCACGAAGAGTCAGCAACCTGAATCAGCTCTAATCTAGATTCATTGATACATTCCATTTTTAGAAGAGATTTTCTATTAAACGTTATTATGCAGGAACAGTCCATGAAACCTCTGACTGGTCATTTTATTTAAAGGAGATTCTTGACTTGTAGTTTATTTAGAAATAAAAACCACAAGACACTCCAAAATATGACTTGGCTCATAGAATTTGCTAGACTGTCTTTCCTCTCTACCTTAACTACTCCTCAAAACACAAGTCCATAGTCAATGCACAAAGGGACCCTGTTACCCGTCCATTCAACGAATACATACTCCTTTGGTCCCCTGTGCAATAAATAAATGAATTTATTTCAGTTTTATTGATGTATTTAGTTGACATATGAAATTGTAAGATATTTAAAGAGTACATTGTGATGATTTGATTATACATCTACTTTAAAAAAAATTTTATTGAGTATAGTTGATTTACAATGCTGTGTTAATTTCTGCTGTACAGCAAAGTGAATCAGTTATACATATACACACATCCACTCTTTTTTAGATTCTTTTCCCGTATAAGTCATTACAGAGTATCGAGTAGAGTTCCCTGTGCTATACAGTAGGTCCTTATTAGTCACCTATTTTATATATAGTAGTGTGTGTACGTCAGTCCCAATGTCCCAGTTTATCCCTCCCTGCTGCATTTTGAAAGGATTCCCCCCATCTAGTTAATGAACACATCTACCATCTCATTTATTTATTTTCGTTTTGGCAAGAAACTTAAGTTCTTCTGCACAATTTATATAGTCATACCACCTCACAAATGAAAAACACTTGAGAAATTCAGTTCATTTTTTTAGCCATACTAGAAGCGAGTAAAATTCACTTTTTAAAAACCTCTCAAAACCTTTAAACTTTATTTTGAATGTTGAGCTCTCGAGACTGAACTCTTCATCAAAACATTCTGCAAGGTCCCATTTGAAAGCCGACAAGTCCAGCTTAGAGGTAACCACTCGTGGATGCGTGCACAGTACTGAGACTCAGATAGAGATTCTATTTTCCAATGTTCTTTCTAACGAATCCCTTCAGAGTTCTGGTCTTTTTACTCAGATGTGTAAGTCAAGACTGGGTAAATAAAATCAAACAGGAAATGTATGATCACGTAATAGTTTACAATGTGATTCTAAGAGGAAGGAAAAAACTGAAATTTTCCAATCTGAGGAGCCCCCAACCTTTATATCCTCTTTCATCGCACCATGGGAAACCCCTAACGTTTCTCATGAGATCACTGTGGCACCTGCATGTACACGAAGTACTACTGTTATCGGAGAGTCTGAATTCTCTATGAATCCTTCATCAAAACTGAAATAGAACTTAACGGCACTTTCTGCATAAACTGGTTGGATATGTGTATGAGACATTTCTTAGGGCAAGGAGAGTGGGGTCCGATAGAATGAGGTGTCACAGCGGCCAGTCAGTGAGCCGAGGCGAGGAGAAGGTGGACCACCCAGAGAGCATCTAACGATGCTGTAGTTATGTCTTCAGTCTACAGGCAGGACTATCTCTTGTCCCATGACCAATGAGGAATTATTTTTAGAAAGAAAACTCGGTGAAGGTGTCTGGGCTTCATATCTGTGTTATTCAATCTGGGTGGTCTACACTTAAATCCTATTGGACCACCATGCAGATTCTTTATCCCCACCTTCCTCCTAGCCCCAGTGATAACCTATGCAAGAAATTCCTTAGCAGACAGCAAATCAGAGGCACTTACACCTGAAACGAATGAGCTTAAGCTTCAGGAACCTTCCCATGTATGAGCGCTCTCCAGGCTCTTGAGGGAATCCAAGCAATTCTATGCACAAGGACTAAAGTTTGTAAAATGTGCAAAAGAGAAGATATTTTTGTTTTTGTTTTCATCGAGTGCTTCCTAAATTGTTTAAGTTTCAGGGTCCACAAAGCTGAGGTCAGTCTGTGTTGCAAGTGACCACTGACTTGGGCTAATAAGTGAGTGGGTAAGAAGGTGTTTCAACTGCAAAGATACCGGACAAAATAGTATCAGGGTTTTTTCAGTGCCTAGAAGTAAATTAAGTAAGGTGCTCAACAGTGGGAAACAAAGTTCTTTCGGAGTTGATAAAACACTCATTGCTGCTGGCAGGGTTATTGATTCTGGTATGTCTGGCATATTCATGCCCATCTATAATTTTGTAGGAAAATCCCTGGATTTGTCCAAGCACCAACCACTGCTCTGCGCTGGGGTGAGAGAAGCTTTGGAAAGACTATAGCTTAGATTATCTCTGATTTCTACTACAGAAAAGAAAGTGAAAGCTGTTAGAAAAGCAACAAAGATAATGAAAGGATTGGAGATAAAGTTTAGAAAGAATGTTTAAAATAACTAGCAATTTTCTCCTCATAAAAAGGACTGTGGAGGAAAACAAACTGGGTCCATGTCAAGGTGGTGACTCAAACTTTGGGGTCAAATTCTAGAGAATCCATATTGAAGTAAGAAAAATCCTTTTAGAGGTTCGATGGTCCAAATCTGGTTTACGTTCTTGGAAGGGGAAAGTCACGTGGGATCAAGCAGTGACCGTCCTCAGCCACTAATTTCCCTGAGGTGCCACTCCGATTGAATTTGCATCCTGGTCAGTTTGTGTCGGCAGAGGGGTCCAGTCTTAACCAGACTCCTGTGTCTTGATTACTGAAATCAGTTTGAATCCCTTAATGACAATATCTGTAGGTTTTCACGGAGCTGCAACTCAACAAGCTGTAACTCAGTAACAGGTTAGAATCAAGCCAAGGGTACCCTCCTGTCTTGACTTTATGACAGAGGGGGTGACACTTCTGCAGAAGGAAGGGTTTAAGTTGCAAATCAAAGAGCATACGGACTGCTGCTAAACTCTGAAGTAGACTGCAGGGGAGTGTGGAGAATCCTGGCCTCTAAGAAGAGCTTGGACTCTTACCTGCACGGGGTGGTTTAGTTGTGTTCTCCAGAATAATCCGTGGTTCCCAAAGCAGGCATCTAAGGACCAGCCCTGGGCTCTGCGTCTATCTGTCCCAGGAGCATTTTAGGAAGTTGGCAGCCCCTGCTCCCAGAGATGCTGGTTCCCCTTCCTTCTCAACAAATGGCTCTCAACGGCTCAAGCCAAAAACCCAAGTTGTGCTTGTCTCATCTTTTTCTCCCAAAGCCCCTTTGAGCAAAATTGTGTCGGCTTTACCTCAGCCTGTGTCCTGAGTCCATCCGCTTCTCCCCATTCCCACCGTCATGCCCTGTCTAAGCCGCTGGGCTGCTGACTCTCCTACGTCCTTTCTTGCTTCCTCCTGACCCATTTCCCACCTACAGCCAGAGCAACATTTCCTATAATGAAATTCGATGAAGACACTCCATTGCCTAAAATCCTAAGAGTTCCTATCCCAAACAGGAGAAAATCCAAGCCCTACGTGGGCTGCACGTTGCCAACTCTTTGACTTACGCACTTTGGCCTTCTCCATGTTTCTTGAAAATACCAAGCTGGTTTCCACCTCAGGGCTTTTGCACTTGCTGTTCCTGTGCCTGGACGGCTACATCTCTAGATTTAGCAAGGCTGGTTCTTTCCTGCTGTTTAGGTTTCAGTTCAAGCGTCCGCCCTTCACGTCTGTCTTCTCTGCAGCCCTCTAACCGCTCCCTCTCTTCCTATCTACGCTCCTCGCTCATTTATTCTAACTGTTCACAGGCTCTTTCTAGGCAGTTTATCATCTGCTTCCCTCCCACTACAAAGCGAGTGTCCATAAAAACGGTACCCAGCTGGTCTTGTTCACAAGAGCATCCTCTGGTTTAGAGGAGGGCTTGGCACTTAGTGGGTATTTAATTAACATGTATTGAATGAATAAATGAACGAATGATTCGAACAAATAATTTGAAAAGCTGGTATGTGATAGCTCTAGATCCCCCGGGCTAGATAGCACCCTCCCCCCAATAACGCGAATATAAACTGATTTGGTGCCACTAAATCGATGACTATGAAATAAACAGCAATAGATAAGTGTAAGGTTAGAAAGAAAAACCCTTCTGGTCAAAACACATGTTATACTGAAGAAATTTTCAAATGTCACGTCTGTTTAAATTAAACATGAAACAAAGACCAAGACCTCAAATATATCCATGTCACCAATTAACTGGAATTTACCTAGAAGGAAAAGGTCTATTGGAAAGAATAGCAGAAATAAACTATACAGAAAAGAGATCAACTATATGCCTTCTTTACAACAACAACAAGGTTTTAAGTGATACATAAAAAGAAATCATTGGAATGTATTTCAGCTAAATGCTGGGAAACGAGGGAAAACCACACCAAAGCTGAACTCAAAAAAGAAAACAGGGCTTCCCTGGTGGCGCAGTGGTTAAGAATCCGCCTGCCAATGCAGGGGACATGGGTTTGATCCCTGGTCCCGGAAGATCCCACATGCCGCGGAGCAACTAAGCCCGAGCGCCACACCTACTGAGCCTGTGCTCTAGAGCCCGCGAGCCACAACTACTGAGCCCGTGTGCCACAACTACTGAAGCCCCCGCACCTAGAGCCGGTGCTCCGCAAGAAGACACCGCAGTGAAAAGCCTGTGCACCGCAACTAGAGAAAGCCCATGCGCAGCAACAAAGACCCAGCGCAGCCAAAAATAAATAAATAAAACAAAAAAGGAAACAGTAGGCATATATGTCCAACAGTCACTGTGGTACATTTCCAATCCCTCTGGGTCATCCCTTCTCAACTTCCCATGGTAGCTTCCCTTTGCCTTGAATAAAATCCTTACTTAAGAGCCCACGTGAGTGACCTTGGTCCCCTGTCCAGCCACCTCCCACGTACATGCTCACCTTCCCACTGCAGGAATTATGCACTGGTCCCCAAAGTACAGTGCACAGGCCTTACGTTTTTGCACCAGCCGTTCTCTGCTGGGGATGCCTCCCTGACTCCCCTCACTTCTAGCTGCTCATCTGGTTGGCATCTCCCCTCATCCTCCAAGACTTCCCCCTCCCCTGCCCCAGGCTGGGTAGGCGCCCCCCAAGAGCTTACCCTACTTTCTGGACACACCTCAATCTCTCAGTTTTCGTCATTATTGGACTACTGCCATGTTTCTCAGAGGTCGGCTTGCTGTCTATGAGAAGTCAATCGTCTTTTCCAGTTCCAGTACATTTCGCACATCAGTGGAAGCACAGTCAGCTGCACAAGCTCTCAGAGTCAGGGTTGGCTGTGGTGTTTGGTGCTGCATTGACTTTAATTGAGAAAAGTGCCCAGGAGGATGTAACTTGTGTCCGGCCAGGCCCACTTGTCTCGTCTGCCATAATGTAGCAAGGGGACCGACACACAGTAGGAACTCATTGCAGGTTTGATGAACGAGGGGGTGAACAAGTGAATTCATAAATGAATAAAAGCTGAAATCTGTCCTGATCCTAGGTCACAACTCATCATTTATGCCAGAAGTGTTTTACAGGTAGCTTGAGAGTGGGATTCAACCCTAAACAAAAAAAAATGCTACGTCCTGGTGAGTGAAATGCAGGTGTAATACGTTTTGATTCTTTTCAAAAGCCAACCCTCGGCTGGACCCCTCCGAATACATGACTGGAATGAAGTTATGTTTTCAAGATTGTGACATGTCATTGATAAAACCATAAAAGGAATTCTCAATGGTCAAATAAAACTCCTTTGAAAACATTCATAACCACAAACCCCAATACATGAATGCAAACTATTAATGCTTTTAAAGCAAGTTAGACCCCACAAAAGTGAGGGCTACCGTTTGTACTGCAAATATCCGGCATGATTTAAACCTAATATAAACAGTAATACTATCGTGTCCAAGCATCTTCCCTCCTTAATTTACTTGCCGCACAGATCCAGAGTTTTTTTTTTCTCCAAAACTGGAGCAAGAATCAATTAAAATGTATAATAATGTGTTAACTAGCTAATACAGCAATTAACATTAAGGGGCATTTCAAGCTCTGAGTTTTTAGCACCAGAACTGTTCTTTCTTCCCTCTGTAAGGTTCATAATTGAAGAGAGATGCCTTTCATCAGCTCCACGAGTTACATTTCCCGCTTTGATAACTGTACAAGGAAAATGTAAGGTACTTCAAGCTCCCCAATTATATTTGATTAGCTAGTCAAAATAATATAACAGCTTTCATCACCCGAAGGAAAACTTTTGAAGAATTCTGTTGCCAACACTTCTGCACAAACACTAATCTATATCGTTATTTTACAAGGGGAAATGTAATATTTAGTAGGTTTTTTTTTTTTTTTTAATTAGGCAATAAGCCAAGCCTCTTATCCATCACGACTACAGATCCAAAAAGCACAACCATGCTGCTGGGATGTGTGTGGTAAAGGAGGATTTGTGGTGATGTTAGACGAGGCAAGATACAGTGGTCAAAATAAAACAGGTCTTAGAATGAGCCAACATTTCAGGGAACACATCTGAAAACAGGATATGTACTCAAAACTCTGTGATATATACACACAAGATCTGCCCGGGGGAACCACGTGGGACCCAAAACCTATCCACGTGGGACCCAAAACCTACATGTGAGTGGAATTATTTTTTACCAAATGAATGTGAGTGTGTCTGTATCAATCACGTCAGGAACACTGCTTAAGAAGACACTGAAATCCTGAGAATCTTCCGATTACCAATCAGCAATTTGACGTCGCTTCAAAGTGAAGACAGAATGTTATCTCTGCTGCCTTACCCCCATCCCTCCTAACCCGTCCTCCTCCACACCTTGGGTGTATCCATTCAACACGGATCTGGTACCTTCTGTGTTTCATCCCCCCCTAAAAAATATGTTTTTAATTTAAATGAAATAATTATCCTGCTCTCACAGGTAAAGTATTCTGTAAACAGGGTATTTAGAAATGTGATAGTCAATTCACCGGAGGTGGTCCCGCCGTAGACTTCAAAACTCAGCTCTGTGAGCCACTGGATGAAAGGCCAGCTATCTCCGCGCTCCCCAAATGAAAGACAAGAGGCACCCATCTGGGGTTACCTTCTGCCTTTGCAACGCTCTTATTGTGCGATAAAACACAGACTTTAGACCTACTGGCCAACGAGTCCACTTGTCATGTAAAGAAAAAGCATTCTTACGGAATTAGAAGTCGGATCAAGGTTGGTTGTAAAGTTAATCCCAAATGTTGTGTAATCCTGGTGACAATTCTAAATATTCGAGCTGACGTGGTGTTCTTTTAGTTTCTGGAGAGAAATGAACAGCAGCACGGCCCAGAGGTCCTGCGCACTTCAGATCTGTGCAATTTCACCTCCAAGTGTTTGGCTGTCCCTTCAGAGGACGCTGTATGTGAAGAACTCATACACTTGGTCCTGGGAGGTCGGAAACATGGCATTTGAAAATGATTTCCAGGGAGGAAGTTCAAAGGGAGGGACGCCTTGGCACCTTTGTGGGACTGTGTGGAGACGTCGCTACACAACGTACAAAGGTAGCGGGGCCTTGCCACGCACCGCTGCTGAGAAACAAGGAGAATTTCGAAGCTTTGCACGGGCGTTACAGGGTACCCCCAACAGAAGACCCCGCTGCGTGGGGTCCCCTCACCCAGAGACAGGGCCACATAGACGTTCCATCTACGTGGAACGTCCTTGAATGCAGCCCACTCCTAGGGTCTATGTACTCAACTGTTTCCCATCCTCAGACCTACGGGGCTCGGGTGCTCTCCTGGTCCACCACATTCCACCTGCAGGGAAAAACGCAGATGCAGCCGAGGACAGGGGTCCCAGGGACCACGATGCTGTACAAAGCAATGCCTGCAGGTGCCTCTAGGAAGCTGAGGCATCCCGAGGGAAGGAGGAGAAGCCATGTGAGTGAGAAGAGAAAGGGAGTCTGGGCAGATTGAAAAGGAGAGATGGAGGTGAAGGAAAGTGGAGAAAATCAGGAAAATGATACAGAAGGTCCGAGTGTCTCCAGAGAAGCTGGCTGGGGACCCATGAACAGGCGGCCTGAGCTTCGCCTGGTGCACGGAAAAGGCAGAAGTGCAGAGAGAATTAGGTTTTAAGCATCACACATTTAAGAAAGACCCAGCTGCTGGCAGAGGTGATGCCGTGTACGTCTCTGTTCTCGAGTGTGGGTGGTATTCTTGGGTTAGACATTAATGTCTTTAACGTGAACAATAGCACAAATGCCCAATTTCCATGCAGCCATTCTGCAAATGGATGTGGAGCCCTCAAAGACTTGTATGATCGACTTCCCAAGTCGAAGAATAAGTAGGAATACAGTCATCCTTCACTTACCCAGGAAAATAGGAAAACCTGTTTTACCTCACAGGTTCAGAGGGCAAAGTCCTTCAAATTGTGTTAAGGAGTGTCACACACGAGTCATGTTCTCGGCTTTGTCACCCATAACCTGACTCTGTATAACAGCAGACACCGTGGGCAGACAGGGTCCTGGGGCTCAGGGACTCAGGGAGCTCTCCCTCCCCCACACTGAGGAATGAACGTCTCGGACTTTCTGTAAGATCTGTGAGCAGTTCGTGTGCTCTGCTGGGCAGACACAGGTCTTGGAGTGAGCAGGGACCCTCGTTGTTCTCAGCAAACAAGTGTGTACCTGCTTCTAGGCAGACAGACTGATGCACCTGCCTCTACTGATCACGCGGTAGGAAGCGGTGCTGGGCACTGGCGGTGGGGCGGCGGGGACAGCCTGCCCAGTGTCCCCAAGTCGAGAAGACCGCACCCCTGCTGCACCCGACGGCCTGGTTCTGAGGCCCCCCCAGTTACGGCCCCTTTTACGGATGAAGGTTTAGAAGCTCCAGAGTCTGCGACCAATGGCAAACTCATCTTCTCCAATGCAAACGGTTCCGGATTCCAGCCCTACAAGGTGGCCCTCCAATTAAAAAAAGAAAGAAAGAATTTACATGTTCTTGGGCCAATTTAAGAAACTGCTCTCTGTAGTTTAAGAGTCATAGAGGTCATTTAAGACCTATTGTAAAGCGGTATTGAGATGGGCGTAGTTTACAAAAGACCGCCATATACATTTTTTGTTTCGATGACATTGTTACCACTTATTAGCCATGGGACTTGGGGCAAATCGGTGAAAATCTTTAGGTCTTGGTAGCCTACTCTGTACACTGGGAGCAAACATGCCCGTTGCCCAGGGATTAATTAGTATTAAGTGAGATACAGTACTGGGAAAGCACTTAACAACGGTCTGACTCACAGTAAAAACTCAATAAATGGCGGGTATTATTCTCACCTATTATCCAAACTCTGCAGTCGAGGAAAAATGGAAGTATTTTCTGTTAACCTTGAGTCTTCCCTAAACCCTCGCCTATTAATGGAGCTCCAACCTCCGGGGCAGGTTACCTGCTGAGGTGTTTTTTCCCCACGTCTTTGTCTCTTTCTCCATCTTTCTCATTCCAGATCCCCACCCATCCCCCAACCGATTCAAGTGCCTCGGTTAATTTTGCTGGTACTAACAGATTATTTGACTAAAAAACTTGGTTGTTTAAAAACCAAGTTAGCTTTTTTTTTTTTAATTGAGCTGCATGAGGGACTTATAAATTTTGGAGATTAATCCTTTCTCTGTTGTTTCTTTGCAAATATTTTCTCCCATTCTGAGGGTTGTCTTTTGGTCTTGCTTATGGTTTCCTTTGCTGTGCAAAAGCTTTGAAGTTTCATTAGGTCCCATTTGTTTATTTTTGTTTTTATTTCCATTTCTCTAGGAGGTGGCAAATATCATATGCTAACACATATATATGGAATTTAAGAAAAAAAAATGTCATGAAGAACCTAGGGGTAAGAGAGGAATAAAGACACAGACCTACTAGAGAATGGACTTGAGGACATGGGGAGGGGGAAGGGTAAGCTGTGACAAAGCGAGAGAGAGGCATGGACATATATACACTACCAAACGTAAGGTAGCTAGCTAGTGGGAAGCAGCCGCATAGCACAGGGAGATCAGCTCGGTGCTTTGTGACCACCTAGAGGGGTGGGATAGGGAGGGTGGGAGGGAGGGAGACGCAAGAGGGAAGAGATACGGGAACATATGTATATGTATAACTGATTCACTTTGTTATAAAGCAGAAACTAACGCATCATTGTAAAGCAATTATACTCCAATAAAGATGTAAAAAAAAAAATTAGGTCTTTAGAAGCATTTATTCTAATATGTAATTTTAAATGATTTTCTGTGCAGAATAGAGATTGACCGTAAGATTAATGGGTGAGCTAATAATAAATTGGAAAACCTTAATTTAAAGAAAGAAAAAAAAAAACCAAGTTAGCAAAAGTACAGTGAGGTAACACCTAACACCGGTCAGAATGGCCATCACTAAAAAGCCTACAATGATAAATGCCGGAGAGGGTGTGGAGAAAAGGGAGCCCTCCTGCACTGTTGGTGGGAATGTATATTGATACAGTCACTATGGAGAACAGTATGGAGGTTCCTTAAAGAACTAAAAATAGTTCACACATATGTGTATATATGGTGGAATACTACTCAGCCATAAAAAAGAATGAAATAATACCTTTGCAGCAACATGGATGGACCTAGAGATTATCATACTAAGTGGAGTGAATCAGACAGAGAAAGACAAATGCCATATGATATCACTTATCTGTGGAATCTAAAATATGACACAAATGAACTTATCTATGAAACAGAAACAGACTCACAGACATAGAGAACAGACTTGTGGTTGCCAAGGGGGAGGGGTTTGGGGGAAGGGTGGATTTGGAGTTTGGGATCAGCAGATGTAAACTATTATATATAGAATGGATAAACAACAAGGTCCTACTGTATAGCACAGGGAACTATAGTCAATATCCTGTGATAAACCATAATGGAAAAGAATATGAAAGTGAATATATATAACTGAGTCACTTTGCTGTACAGCAGAAATGAACACATTGTAAATCAACTATACTTGAATCAAATAAATTTTAAAAAATTAAAAAATGAAAACCTAGTTAACAAACTTTTATTAATCAATTAACTCCGTGTCTCTTCGGGCCCATAAGGGAGGGATGGACGTGTCCTCTGGAAGGACCACGTTATGTGACAGCAGTGGTCCAGGGCTTTCCCTCTCCCTCTCTAAGACCAAAGGAGACCTTGTCCTGTCCTCATTTCCCGGAGCTGCCCTAAGGAGGGGACCAGAAAAGGGCCTGAGGCACCCAGTCCTAGAGCAGGCAAAGAGTGAGCACCCAGTAAAAGGGACCTCTCTTCCCTTCACCACCTGACCTTGAGCAGAGCAAGGAAGATGCCCATTTTCTTCCTACCCTCATTGTTCATTTCAGATGCCTGACAATGGCCCAGCCAGTTAAACATGGGTTCCTTGGGTATGGCTGGCTATTCCCATGCTCCCCACGATGCTGGTAGATAACAAATAGATTAACAGGGGGCTTCCCTGGTGGCGCAGTGGTTAAGAATCCACCTGCCAATGCAGGGGACACAGGTTCAAGCCCTGGTCTGTGAAGATTCCACATGCCGCAGAGCAACTAAGCCCGTGCGCTACAGCTACTGAGCCTGCGCTCTAGAGCCTGCGAGCCACAACTACTGAGCCCGCGTGCCACAACTACTGAAGCCTGCACACCTAGAGCCCATGCTCTGCAACAAGAGAAGCCACCGCAATGTGAAGCCCGTGCACCGCAACGAAGAGTAGCCCCCGCTCGCCGCAACTAGAGAAAGCCCGCGTGCGGCAACGAAGACCCAACACAGTCAAAGATCAAAAGGAACAGGAAGCCTATCGAGCGTGTGAACAAGCAAACCCGGTATGAAGCCATCGTCATTGCTTCGACCAAATCTCCTGGCCTCCCAGGGAGGAAACGACTAGCGCCTGGCTACGCTGAAACCAAGCTTCGAGAAGTTAAGAGTCTAAACCGAGTCTGCAGTTTGCAGATGCATCCTCTCTACATAAAGCAAACGTAATACTTTAAAAAGGAACACAGAAGGTGGAGAAGCCACACCTCCGCAGTCAGGGGGCCGTTTCCACCAAAGAACAACACCTATAGCACAAGCAGGTATTGAGGGGACAGTGACCAAGAAGACTCTAAAGTCTTAAGAATGGATTTCTCCATCGGTAACCGACATGGGTGCAGTAAGACCCATGCCTGTACAAGCAAGGGAGGCTACAATCATATACATTCTCAGCACCATCAACCAGCCCAGAGGCTTCTGTGCCAGGTCTGCCTGGAGGGAATCACAGAAGCAGACGTCTGATGCCTGAAGAGCCCGAGTCATGGAATCAGAACATGGAATGTTCCCTCCAAATTCAAAGGCAGAAGAAAACTTCCCAGCCCCAGTGGAAGAAAAGCCAGTTTTCTCATCTCCTTGTAAACCTATGAAGGGTCGGTTTCTTTTCTTCGGATCTCTTTTTGATGAGTAGGTTGAATGGTCATAGATATTTTAATTTGCCTTCAGATAGAAACACTTCTCCCCTCTTGATGGGAAATCACTTCAATGCTCATCATTTGCTTCCAGGAAGAACTACTTTGCATCCAAAGAAATGAAAACACAGGTAAGTAAAGTGACAAACTATAAGTCTGGGTATGTGACCCTGAACCCCAAAGCTCAAGGGGAATCAAAGGGGAGCAGGACGGCGGGTGAATGGGGGAAAACATGATGCACGCACTGCCCCCAACACACACACACACACACACACACACACACACACACACACACACAAAAGAAGGGTTAAGCAAGTCCATTAAACATGGCTTAAAATTGGGGCAAATCCATAAAAAGGAATGAAATTGGGTCATTTGTAGGGATGTGGATGGACCTAGAGTCTGTCATCAGAGTGAAGTAAGTCAGAAAGAGAAAAACAAATATTGTATATTAACGCATATATGTGGAATCTAGAAAAATGGTACAGATGAACCTATTTGCAGGGCAGGAATAGAGATGCAGACGTAGAGAAGGGACATGTGGACACGGGGGTGGGGGGGAAGGGGAGGGTGGGACGAATTGGGAGATTAGGATTGACATAAATACACTACCATGTGTAAAATAGACAGCTAGTGGGAACCTGCTGTAGAGAACAGGGAGTTCAGCTCAGTGCTCTGTGATGACCTACATGGGTGGGACGGGGTGGGAGGGGGCGAGGTCCAAGAGGGAAGGGATATAGGTTTACATAGAGCTGATTCACTTCGTTGCACAGCAGAAACTAACACAACATTGCAAAGCAACTGTACTCCAATAAAAAAAAAAAAAAATTGGGGCAAATCCAGCGAAATCTCAAACCGCAGACCTACATGGGTTGGGAGAAGTGAACTAAGGCTTGGGAAAAGTGATCTAGGGTGTTAAAAATAAATAAATAAAACTCTGCTCAAAAAGCTTCCGCACCAGAGCAGAGAGAAAAGACTTGCTCCCGCCCCCAGTCTCCTCGCTTTCGAGAAAACTGGCTTCGGCTCGGCTGAATGCCTTTGGCACCAACTCCCTGAGCCTCTGAGCCCTATTTTCCACAGGAACACTAGTTATGTGTTTCACTCAGGATTAATTTAGAATTTTTTTTTTTATTCCTCCATGTATCAGAATCATTCACGGAGGGGAAGTTCTTCTATACCCATTCCCAGAATCCTCTGAAGACATCTGGTCTCATTAGAAGATCAAATAGATCCTCCAGATTCAATAGTTGTTCAACAAAGTGGGAATTATTTTCTCACTGCTCTTGTGTTTATGAGATACTCAAGACACAGATGAGAGAAAAATAATGGAAAGAAAAAAGCACAATCTTCTTGACTCACAAAGACAGTGCTTTCTATGATATGGCGGGGCGGGGGGGGGGGGGAAGGGGAGATTCTGGAATTCGCTCTTAATTTCCAAAAACACAAGGAAAAGTCAAAAGTATAGGCCACTGTAAGACAGATGGGGTTTAAAGATTTGAAGGGAGGGACTTCCCTGGTGACGCAGTGGTTAAGAATCCGCCTGCCAATACAGGGGACACGGGTTCGATCCCTGGTCCAGGAAGATCCCACATGCCACGGAGCAATTAAGCCCGTGAGCCACAACTACTGAGGCTGCGCTCTAGAGCCCGCGTGCCACAACTACTGAGGCTGCGCTCTAGAGCCCGCGTGCCACAACTACTGAAGCCCGCGCACCTAGAGCCCGTGCTCCGCAACAAGAGAAGCCATCGCAATGAGAAGCCCGGGCTCCGCAACGAAGAGCGGTCCCCGCTCGCCGCAACCAGAGAAAGCCCGCGTGCAGCAATGAAGACCCAACGCAACCAAAAAAAAGAAAAAAGGATTTGAAGGTATAGCGAATGTACGATACTACCCCCAAAATCTCGTCATACTTCAGTAATTCGTGGCCCATCTATCAACTGGTTGCAATCCTACATTCTCTTCTTTCCTATTTTTGCAAACATACATAAAAAGGAGCCCTTGCTGTTACACCCAGCATCAAGCAGGACCCGGGACATAACTTCCTTTAGCCATTTTCCTGCTGAGCAGAACTGCACGTGGTTGCCGCACCCGATTCTCCCCCAAGAAGGGCTGTGAGCAGAGGGAAAGGCACTCGGAGAGCTTTGGACACTCCTCCAGGGCTCAGAAGTGCCGGCTGGTAGATGCACTTCACTGAATGATGCCCCAGTGGCCTGCGAGAATTATAGTAGCTTTCTAAAGTGACTCACTCACTCCCAGGGGGTCGTCTGGGCTCAGAGAAAATCTATCTCCCTGATTATTTAGTGATTTAGGAATTGGGTGGTAGTGATGGACTTCTGATAACGTGGAGATTTGCTTTAGCTTCACTTGCAAAGGCGTGTATTTCTGGAGTCAAAGGTTACACGGCTTCTTTGTGTGTGTGCATTGGGGGGTGGGGGGCAGGACTGCGGAGAAGCACAGCTTCTTGGAAGCTGAATCTACCAGTCCCAGTTCTGCCCTTTGGTAGCTGTATAATCTGGTACAAGCCACAGGCCCCCTGCCTCAGCTTCTTCGTATGTAAATGGAAGGGGGAGAATCAAACGACCCCCACCGTCTCTTCCAGATCTGGAAAATCTGTGGTTTCTAGGCAAGGAGTATCATTGGACGCACAAGTGCTGTTTGGAAACCTACTAGTTTCAGGGTGTTAATTTCAGCTTTTCCATGCCATGATTATGGATAGAGACCAGGATTGTTCCTTCCTTACAGGTATAGAGAAAAACGAAACCGCTCACTTACATGTATCCTCTATCTGTTTCCCTGCTTGTCATCCAGCTCTGAAATTGCACGCTTTCTTTGAGTATATTGCTTTTTTTTTCCTCTTTTTTTGCTGTTCATGTGCTATGTCTCAAGATACGTGTTTGGGAGTTATACTTTCCTCTTTCCCGTTCCAATATTTTGAATGGGAACCAGAATATCTCTTTTTGCACCTTGTAACTAAGTAGAAAAACAAAACAACCCACCAAATTTCCTCTGGCCCTTCTGATCCCTTAAATAGTAAACAAATGGAATCTGTATTCCCTCTTCTTATGCACGGAGAGAGTCTAACTTGTCCTGGGAGAGTGTGCAAGGGGTCATTTGCAAAATTGCCTTATTATCCTATTACTCTCCGGGAGCAAATATGTGCCTTTTCATCTTGGGGTTGTAGAGGTATAAGCAATCTGATCTGCCCTATAAGTGTATCGCTTGATGGGTAATTTGCAGTGAAGTTAACAAGAAAAAGACAAATGTGTGAAGGGGAGCATTCATCTTCCCACACGATATTTTAAAATCACAAGTTAAAAAAAAAAAAAAAAATCACAAGTTTTGCAGGAAGGTAGGCAAGGACCGGGCTGCAGGTTTCGGGGATGTCTTGGAGGCCAGGCCGGGAGGGAGAGGTCTTGTCCAGGAGTCATTCTTAGTGGTGGCAGGTAGACAACGCCCAGCAGAAGGTCCATGACACCTTTCCAGGAGCAGCGTTTCTTGGACTGCTGGTCATGCCTCATTAGTGGGTCGTGAAATCAATTTAGTGGGTCATGACCAGAAATTTTTTAAAAGCATGAAATAAATTAGACTAAAGCAGAACAGAACAGAAAATATCAGAGTGCATGGCATGGACAAAATCATGTACTGTCTAGTGGAACTCTGGCTCAGTTGTACGCGTGTGTGCGTTGTGTGTGTGTGTGTGTGTGTGTGATGTGTTTGGTACACCAGGTTTCAGGGTAGAATATATTTCTTACTGCAGGTCTTAGTTCAGAAGTTTGAAACCCTCTGCCCTGGAGAAACACACGGCAACACACGTCTCCATGCTGGCTTCAAACGCCTTGGTCTGGTTTCCACAAAGTAAATTTATAAACAAAGGAAAAGGAATTCTTCTGAAGCAAATGGTCACCTCACAGCTCCATATTTAAATGACCCCTAAGTTATTCTGAAATTCGACTTCTCCTTCTCTGGAAAATACTTAAACAGAATCAGTGTAAGCCCAAGGCAAATGGTGAAGTGGGTCCAGTTTGTCTTTTTCTCCTGGGAGCACCTCCCACCCCTTACAGGTGTCACCCCCAGCGTTTATATCTGTTCCCTCTTTAAAGCATATTCTCATGAAAGACTGATAAATGCCTTAAACAACAGTATAAATGACTGATAGTGCTTTAATATGTCCCGTTCTCAAAAGTGTTTACATTTTAGCCAAATATGAACTCTCATGCCCTGGAAAGGAATCTCATACAATTTAATTGCAGGGAAAAGAAAAGAGAAATTTGGAGAGAGTTTTTTCCCAGCACTCTTAAAGTCCTACCTGGGGGGCTCTATATTCACTTGATAACCTTCCTTTCTTTTTTCACATGTAATTAATACACATGATTTCTTTCCCCACGCTTTTGTGAAACAAACTTCAACAGTCTTTTTTTTGAATAGATATTTATGAAATTGTCTTTTATCATAAAATCTGAGAGCAAATATTTTGTCTTATTCCCCTTTGCATCCATCTCACACCAACTAACCACCCGACAAATTTGAGGTCCTCAACTGGTAGCAGTTAATGACTATTATACAATTTTACTTTCTGCCACACATGTGGTAATATTGTTTTCCAATGTCAAACTAATCAGAGTACAAGTGCACGTTTTTTTCCTGAATATAAGAGTAATACCTCCACACACTTGTCATAAAACAATAAGAGCAATTTTAAAATAGCACCGATTTATTGAGTATATAATATAGGCTGGGTTCCCAGGACTAGAGGCTTTGCCCATATAGTCTCATTTATTACTCTAAAAACCTCAATACACGTATTGCTATTCCCATCATACCCTCCATCACCCCCCAAACACCACACCTACAACTTTACCTACAAGAAAACTAAGGCTCAGAGATTGAGGACCTGCCCACAAAGACAGTTACTAAGTAGCAAAGATCTAACGCAAACTGGTTTCCTCTGACCTGGAAGGCTGTGCTTTCCTCACTTGTACACTTCCTAACATTTCGGCTGTATGTAAAATTATCATTTTCATTTTCATTTTCCAATGTCTTACCTGTTCTCTTAAGGGACAAAGTCGTGAACCTAAGAGCACCAGGAAGCTTTGGTTTGGTTTGGTTTTTAATGATAAACAACGCCCTGACTATCCCAGGGTGGTTCCACACTCAGAGGGTTGGGCCTGACAGCTAACAGTGCATTCTGCTTGCCACCCCCCCCCCCCCCGCCCCACGAGTGATCCCCACCATTAGCTGTCAGTACGCGCGGCATAGAGGCCTAGAGGGTAGGGCTGGACCGGTCAGCATCCTAACAGCAGGCTGGGGGTAGCCTAGTAACTTACTCGGATCCACTCAGATTAATTTTTTTGTTGCAGATCACAGTGCCAGGTGAAGACGGCCACGGAAAGCGCCGTTTTCCGTTGGCACGTGGCTTCCACATTCCCCAGCCCATCCGCGCGCACACAACTTTAAACAGAAACCTTTAAATTAAAAGTCTGCTTTGTACTGTCCTTCTCTCAGAGATTTTTAAATCTCCTCCCAAAGTCCTAGGTGTCTGAAGTAGCCACAGGAAGAGGAAGAAATTGATTTTGTGACAGACAGACTAGAAATCAAACCCAGGATTCAGTTTTGTTTTCAACGCAGAGAACGAAATCACGGACCACCAAATACAGTTTGGTAGCTACTCTCAGATCCCAAACTTCCCTATAACTTTCCCATATTAATTCGGTCTTCAGTTTCAGGAAATAAAATAATTATGTAGTTAAACAGAGATCCTTAGACAAACAAGGGCTGTGTTTACAATGTACCAATCCATTAAAATCAACGACAGACATTGATTATGAGTAGCAAGGCCCAGCCAGGCAGGCTAGCACTTGCCATGGGCCCTTTCCCCAGCCGACAGCAGTAAACATCCTATTGGAATCTGCTCCGAAAACAAAGGCTCTACCGACCTAATGTCAAGGTAAACAGGTAGTAAATACCTACTTGCTAACTACTAACCAGTGGTACCACTTGCATTCTTTAGCGTCTAAACACAACTAAATGTTGGCCTTGTTTCCTTCTAACTTGGCACCATTATAACAGAGCTCTTTACTTGGTCATCTTTTAAAAGTTTACTAGGTTCTGTTTCACACTGGCTTCAGTTCTTTAGCCATAAACCATCTGAGGTTAAAGGGAGTAAGTAGAGACATTCTCCTTCTCAGAAAAGAAAAACCAACCAACTTTCCCCTATTTGACATGAAATGCCATGCCCCCAGATGAAGAGCTACAGAGAAGAAAAGCCCCATAAAGTTAAGTTGCAAATACTTCTGAAGTCAAGGTCGAAAACATCATCTTACAAAGAAGAAAAGTAAGGAGAACGTGTTTTCCGCACCAAGACCCTATGAAGCAGGGACACAGCCGGGTCTCCCAGAAGGGGCGCTCTAAGCTCCGCGGGCTGGCACGTACCTTGAGCTCCCGGAAGAAGACGCTACTCCGGGCCCACTCCACGATGGAGAAGAGGGTCTGATCTGCCATCTTGCACATGAGCCCGAACGTACTCAGCCTCTCGTGTTTGCTGCGGTTCGCCTGCTCCTGCTGCAAATAGGCCATGATCTTGGCCTGGACCTGGGGCTCATCGGGCTCACACCTCAGCAGTTCCAGGATCAGGTGGGGCATGCTGGCGGGGGAGCTGGTCTGGTAACTGTCCATGTAGGAGTAGCCCATGATGGACTCCGGGGAGCTGGTGTAGGGGTCTGGGTACTCAGACTTGATGGCCCGGCTGGGAAAGTGGCTGTAGGGCTGGTACCCTTGCAGGCTGCCGGGAGGTGGCATCGTCATGCTGATGGGGGACGTTACAAAGGGACTGCGGTCGTAGTCTGTAGGAGGCAAGGCAGCATGGTTCAGAGGTAGGCCTTTGGAGACAGAATGGATGTTCTGAATTGCAGAGGAGATGCTCAGCTCGGAGGGCATGGCTTGGATCACCTGAGACATGGCTTCTAGCTTAAGTCCATTGGCTCGGATGAGGGCTTTTTTCTGCTGCTTCAGGGCCCTGTCCCTCTTGTACATGGGCCCGAACTTATTCCTCCCTCCACGCATTCGGTCCGCCCTTACCGCTGTTGGGGTGGGGGAAGAAAAAAAGAAAGTAAGGGTAAAAATAAGATGTAAATTATTAGCATTCTCCAGATCTCCAGATAGTTAGAAAGGCTGAAAATGGACCGGAAGTGGTCTGTGTGTGGTTGTTTTCACTACAATAGCCCACCAAGATTCCAAAAAAAAGCCATGTCCTCTTTATTTATGAATTCTTTCCTCCAAGTGTGTTTGTCATCAAAAAAATATTTCAGGGGGCTTCCCCGGTGGCGCAGTGGTTGAGAATCCGCCTGCCGATGCAGGGGACACGGGTTCATGCCCCGGTCCGGGAAGATCCCACATGCCGCGGAGCGGCTGGGCCCGTGAGCCATGGCCGCTGAGCCTGCGCATCCGGAGCCCGTGCTCTGCAACGGGAGAGGCCACAACGGTGAGAGGCCCGTGTACCGCAAAAAAAAAATAATAATAATAAAAAATTTCAGATATGTAGGGGCATATTAACCCTTTGGTGACTGCAGAGATTTCCTAATTTTTGCTACACACAGGAGATGCTTCATGTTGCTAAAGAAGAGGCTCAGGTCCTATCGTGCCAGTGACACTGTGATTCTCTTTATGGAAACCCAAACTGCTAAAAGGGAAAAAAAAAAAAAAAATCAAAGGAGCCACTTCTGGATTAAATTGTGACTACTTTTCCTTAGAACATCTTCCTCTCTCAAAGTCTTTCGGTTAATTTGCTGCAAAAGTGTCAGGTACATGCTCTTCTTGGAAACTCATCCTCACCTGGACTTGACGGGCACCCATCAGGTAGCCACCAGTTATTGTTTTCCATTTAAGCAGAATTGGACATAATTAAAGCAAGTTCATTTCAGAAGCTGTCAAAACGGTCCACCGTCACGATGCTATGTGGCGTCTGGGGCCACGTCTAGTAATTTACTTACCGGGACTCTCCTAGCTCATGGTGGCCAGTGGCAATTAGATAGGACCCAGCAACCTCTGACAGCTTGTGACATGTTGAAATTGCTGGAGGTTAAGTTTTTGAGCTTTTTATCTTAGGATTAGTGTAGCATGAAAAATTTATTGTGAATGCTAGGTATCCAGAACACTGCACAAGATGATAAAGAGTTTTTCAACCGGATGATAATTTATTGAATGTTTAATTGTTTCACATCACTGTGAACAAAGCAGGAGCATGCGTTGCAAGTGACTTACTGTTAAGAAAACACACTTTTTAAGGTAAAGAAATGTAACCTTTTCCCTTTGTTAAAAAAAAGGAATCAAATGACATCATATGCAATCACAACATTTAATGTTTAACATTTTATCTTCTGAGTCTCATACTATAGTAAGCAGCTACCACATTGTTTTGCTGTTTGGAAAATAATACAGGGCTTGGTAATGAAGAAATTAACAAGAATCAGTTACTTCTTTTTCTCAGCCTCCTCTTAAAAGCAACACTGACTTAACAGTCCCCCTGATAACCCAAGTGGCTACTTCTATTGCTATCAGCAATTCAACGGACTTATCTGAAAATTTTTGAGTATTGCCATCAAGTCTGAGTACCACAACAGAAAAGCCCCAAACACGGCTAGTCTGTGCCTCATTGATCAAATAAAATGCACTCCTGTATCTGGCACACCTCAGGGATCTGTATCACTTCTTATTACTTTATTTACAATATATTTAATCTCTGGGAAGTCAGTAGGTCAGAGGCTGCAAAACAGCAACACACCGTAATAGTTCACGAACTACAAATTATTTACAGAAGTCATATATTAAACATTACTTCCTGCCAACCTGTACATCGTAAGTGCAGGTTCTACTTTTTCAACATAAAGTTTAACGTGGCTTTTGAGGAACCATTCTCTTGTTTTCGTCAAACCAATGCTACCAATGTAATGGTTCATTATTTTTCATGTTTCCTGCTTCTCAAAAAAATTTTTTTTACTTTGCAGACTCAGTCACCATCTTAAAAGAAAAAAAGAAACGTGCTTTCCCACACAATCAAAAATGATACTCTACCTGAGAAAATCTTTTTATAATTAAAGGCTTTAACTCTTGTTCAAGAATCATGAAACTAATAGTAACAATTATGACAAGCGTACCTATTTTAAAAGATTAAAATCAAACTTTTTTACTGGGGCATCCTGATTTGAAAACTTAAAGGATTTTACAAAATATTTTGGCAAATTATTTTTACCTGTTCTCAGCTGAATCATGTTAGTCTTGCTTTCATCTAACCTGACCTTTCATCTAACCTATGAAATGCATCTGCTCCTCAAACTAAGAAAAGAGGTGAGAAGGCGACACTCTGGTATTGGAATTTTTTTCCTAGTAAATTTCACCAGCATTTAAATGAGACTCGGACCATTCTGCTGACAAAACATCAAAAGATCTTATTGTCAATAGTGTTAAAAGACTAGGAAAATACTGTTACCATGTTATAAGTACAATGTTGTTTTAAATCCTATGTCCTTGGAGAGTTTTAACAGGCAGTGGTCTTTAGAAAAAACTTACCTTCTAGCTTCATTCCAACACTTAGACATTTTTGAAATCGACAGTAAGGACAGCGCTTTCTCTGTGTCTTGTCAATTTGGCAGTTCTGGTTTTCTATACACGTGTACCTTTTATTATTTTGGACTGTTCGCTTAAAAAAGCCCTATAAGAGAAAATAGTGAGATATATTATCAAGCTAACACCCGTCTCTTCCATTGTTTCATTTTAAGGAAATCACCAGTAAATCTTTTCATTGCCCCGTTGGAGCCCTTATGTGGTTCTGTGGTTTGTTTTACATTTTAACAAGATCAACCCTCCCAAACCAAGCTATGGTAGAGACTTTCCTGGCATCCAAGTTGTATTTCAAGAATCGCATCAAATCTTGGGGACCTTTAGCTACGTACCATCTTATCTCAACATTCAGGGAAAAATACATACATATGAACCAGTAATTTTTTGAAGAAAATCTGTTTTCCTATTAACCCTCATATTCCAGATAAGGCACTTATAGAGAGAGCGGCACTGTTTTTAAGTAGCCTGATACAATTTCAGTGGCAAACTACTGTATAATAGCAATGGAAAAATGGAATAGCAAAACACCTCAGATTTTTTACAAATGTCAGCACTAGATAGTTAAAAGCAAAAGGATTTAGAGAATAAAATGGGAAAATGTTCATAATTCCATTGGAATACATTCCAGTTGGGGAATTGTGTAAAGAAAAAGGTGAAACTCATGAGGGAAAAAAGCATATATAGCAGAGAGCTGAATTTTAGCAGAGTGTATGCCTTCCTTATATTTCACCCACAAGAATTAATCAAAAATAAAATTTGTAGCTTTGTAACATAATAACAGCTTGGATGGTATATTCTGTTTGTCCTACTAGCCACAAAGTGAAACCATCTTACTTTGTTATAAGGAAAGAAGGGATTTTCTTGGCAGTGGTTTAAGTAATTGTACTGAGTTTTCTACTTTTAAAAATGTTGAAAAATAGGGGGTATCAAATTTACTGGGAATATATAAAAAAGGTCTGAGATAAATCCTTAACGTACAGTTGACATTGTTAGTAATAATACAGTGCATCTTACATATTAAAATTTCTTGCCTTTAAATAGGTCATATAATATATTTATGAAAACTACTCTTATTATAAACTTAAGATCTGGTTTCTAATTCTTTATGATATAGATTTCAAAAAAATCTTAAAGGTTATTTTCGGAATAAATCAGGATGAAATCATGCAGTTGGGAATTTAGACTTTTCTATGTCTGTGGGTAAAAAATGTTTGGACGTGTAGCACAGAACACTCTGAAGTTAAAATGTATTGGGGAAATACTTTGTCATGTTCGCTCTCAAGAACAACGATGCTTTAAATATATATAAGTCAAGCAAAATCAATACTTTGGACCGTTAGAAATAGAAGTCTTTCTACAGCTCTATGACCTTCCTACCATAAACTATTTTAAAGCCATGAGACTGGCAAAGTTTTCTAAACAGCATAAATCTCTTTGCCTTTTGAATTAAATTGGACACATATTGCTAAGAATCATCTCACTAAGACTCACTCATTCCCTCTCTCATTTTTAATTGGGTCCAAAAAAGACAGCCTATATTTAGCTTTAAGAAGTAATCCAATGGTTTATTTTGGGTTTGAGCATTATATTCCTCAGATAGCAACGTAGAAGGCAAACCTTGCAGCTTTCACAGGTGAGGAGCCCATAATGGTACCCAGACACTTTATCTCCACAAACGGGACAGAGTTCCTCAAGATCTTCATCATAGGAGTAATTCACCATTTTAAACTGAGACACTGAAACAAGAGAAATGCATGCACACATCCAATTAATTTACTAGGTAGGTTTTAATCCTGCAATAAAAACCATTTTGGTGACTGGTGGGCAAACATCACCAGGTAAAATAGAAAATAAAAATGTTTTACCCAGATGTACTGCAGAGAGCTATTTCCATACAGTGGAAGTAAAACATCTTTTGGCATGCGCTTTGCATTATTTTAATTTAAAAATAATTCTAATATCTTGCGTTAAAAATTCTTAAGCTGACCACTGTTGAACATGAGTCCCCCTAACTCTGCAAAGCAACAGATCAGAATAGAAACACGAATTGCATAAAGTAACAACTTCGAATTTCTTTTAAACCTCCTTGAGGTTAAGTTCCAAAATGTCACCTTTGCCTAAGGGAGAGAAAGGAGCACACGGCATTATCCTCCCACTGGAATGAGTTTGCTTAAAGTCCACCGAACTATAAGGGTGTTTAGGGAAAGCAACACCAATATGCAAACACTTGGCGGGGGAACGGATGCCCCAGAAACCTTCTCAGCAGCCCCATTTTAACCACAGCCTGCTGCTCCCAGCGTTCAGATCTGTTAGATTAATCCAAACATTCAGTTACGTAGTGATAGGGCTTTCCCCTCCACACTTTTCAAAAATCTCCTGTAAAAATAAAAAGGCAAAAGGCAGGACGCCTGGACCAAAAAAAAAAAAAAAGAAAGAAAGAAGAAGAAAAAGAAGGAAGGGGAAAGATACACACGAGGGTTTGGTTTCGTCGCAAAGTACTGAAGTCATTTAATGAACTTCACATGTTTCCGATCATCACCGCAAAATATAAACACCTCGAGTTCGCCCTGTTAAACAGAAATCAGGCCGCGGCTCTGAGCGGCTCCCTGCAGGGATCGGGTAACCGGCCTTCCTTCCGACGCAGCACCGCGAAGGCGTCTTCACAGCTCCAAGATGGATAAACCGCATAGCGGAGGCAGTGGCCAGGAGACCCCAGATAATACCTGATCCGGTCCCTCCCGGAGACTCGGTCCTCGCCGATCGAGCCTCGCAGCGCGCGCCGCAGGGGACGTATGGCGAGGGCAGGTCCGCGCAGCCCGGCCGCCGCCCGCAGCCTCCCGGCACCTCCGGTGAAACCCCGGGCGCATTCGCCTCTCGCCCCTTGCTCAACTTTCGGCTACACACAGGCGCACAAACGCCCCAGTCAAGTTTGTTTTAAGTTAATCAGTGGCATTTGCAGGGGGCGGGGCGGGGCGGGAGGGGGTGGATGGGGAACCGAGGGCCGGGCAGAAGCTTCCTCTGATTTGTTTACCAAATAGGAAAGGGAGAAATAGCCCCCAGCCCACCCCCAAAGTACTCGGCCGCTCTATCACCATAGTGGCCTCCTTGCCAATGATTACTGATTTTTTTTTTTCTCTTTAAAATAAAGTTCTATTTTCTTTACGGATCCTAGGGGCCTCCGGAAAGGGCCGTCGGGGTGAGGGTCCTTGCAGCGCTTCTCGGCTGAGCCGCGACCGGCAGAGTGGGGCCGGCTCTCTCCCAGGGACTCAGAGCCCTGGGCTGGGGAATAAACCTAGGTGAGTTAGCCAGAGTTTGGGCGGGTGGGGGCGGGGGGGGGGGCTGTCCCGGGAAGAGATGTTCCAGCCGAGGTAGACGTGTGGGCTCCGAGAAACAGAAATAAAGAGAAGCAGAGCGCAGTCCTCCCGGCGGTGCCCTGAGCGGGCCGCGCTCGCTTTTGGGGAACCTGGGGGTTTGGCCGAGGCTGAGAGTTCCAGAAGTTTGTTAATAGCCCCATCCCTCCTAAAGCTCGTGACTATTGTCTTGAGGCACGTTTTAGGGACGGAAAAAGGTGTGCTTTACCAAGTGTGTTCTCTTCTCCCTCCCCCTTTCCCCAACAAAGTAAACTTTAACTTCGCCTCTGAGAGGCTCGGAGAGGTAACCGTTTCCAGGGGACCCAGTGCGCGCCTCGGGGATCCGACACCCAAAAGACCGGGGCTGGGGGTGGGACCCTCTTGGAAAATTCAAAGGCAGAGGCCGTGTGGGGAGACCGACGGTGCGGTGCGAGACCGGGGCACCTTTCAGAGGCGCCCAGGTGCTGTTAACCCAAGATAGCGTTTGGAGCACGGAGTGCATCCGAGCAAATAAGTCCCGGTCTTGAGAAAGGAGAGGGAGCGGTGGGGCCTTGGACAGCGAAGGCCTCAGAAGCACGCGGACAAGTTCCCCGAACTGTCCCGGGACCCGGTAGCGGGTCCTCTTTCTGCCCCCCGGCCCCCCGCCCCGCGGGTCGGACGGCAGTGCGTCCCCGGCCGAGACCAAAGCGAGCCCGGTCCTGGGGTGCCTGTCCGCCGGGGCTCCCCTCCGGCGGCAGGCCGCGTGGCCTGGATGGAGGAAGCCTCGCCCGGGCGCTGCCCACCCGCTTTCGACCCCGAGGCTAAGCCAGCGACCGGAGGCTTCCCGGAGCCCTAGGCACCAGGGAAAGCCAGCTTTCTGCTCTGGGGCAGTAGGTCGGGTCGAGAACGCCCCTCTCGAATTCTACAAAGAAAATATTACAATGGCATCTCCCTCCCACCTGCCCCCAAACCCTGATTCTTGCCTCCCCGGCTTCCTGTTCCAGCTTCTCCCTCCGCTGCTTTTCCGGAGTCACCCAGAAACGCGCGCGGTAAGGAGAAGCAGAAACTTCCCCTTGACCCAAAAATCTCGCCGGCCCCAAGGACGCCCAAAGGATAGTCCTTCGCGGCAGCTGGCGGCGGAGGGTCTCGGAGGCAGCTCCCCGGCGCCGCTTCCCCCGACCCCCCTTCGCGGAATCCCAGGTGCCAGAGGGAAAGCCTCTTTGGGCCAACCGGGTCCCCTCGGCAGCCAACCTACAAGTTGGACTCTAGGGCCTTGGGCCCAGGGGACGTCCACGGCCCTCCCTGGAGGCTGAGCGAGACCCCAGGATCCGCGACTGGTATCCGACCCCACCAGCAGGACGCACGCCTTCCCGCCGCCCCGTCTTCTCAAAGCAGCGGGGCGACTTCAGGCCCCGGGCCCAGCGCCGCCTCTCCCGCACAGCCGCGTGCACCAGCCCTGAACTCTGCTCTCAACGCCTCCCCGGCCCTTTCAAGTTCGTTCAAGGGGATGGCAGGAAGCGTTCCGGGATCACAGGCCCGCCGGCCCGCACATCCTGCGCGCTGGCAGGGGCGAGGATGGAAGGGCACCGGTGACTCTTCCTAGCATTGTTCCCTCCCCGGCCCCGAGCAACTGCGCTAAACTTCTGAAGGGCTCAATACGGCCAGATCTAGAGTCGCTTATTTTGGAATGCGGCGAAAATACAGCCTACGGGATTTGCTTTTTTTTTTTTTTTTTTTTTTGCTGTTGTTATTAGCAATCAAAAGCTGGGAAACGAAAAAGGACTTCCAGTTTCCCAGGTCTCAGACAGAAGAGCTTGAGGCTAAACCGCCGCCCCCGCCCAACACTCACTCCGCAGCGCCCGACCAGAGGACGGGCTGGGAATAACTGGTTCTCTCCAGTTCTGCCTGCAGTTTTATGAAGTTGTTCAAATACGAGCCGGCTCCCTGGGTGCGCCTGGGCTGTGGGGCGCCCGTGCGTCCTAACACCGCTAAGCCCGCTCTCCCCGAGGCTCCATCTCTCCCTGCAGTTGACTTTCCCAGGCAGTGTTCTTCCACCGCTGAAGAGCACTGGTTCAAGTTCCCGCCGATTCCAACGACTGGGAACCTGCTCGGGTTTCCCGCGAGACATTCCGTTCCTTAGAATGATCTTTAGAATAATAAGATCTTTGGCCTGAAGCTGACCCGCTCTTGTAGCCAGAGCTCGAAGCCTCTCTTTTCTTAATTAGAAGTGGCCAATTAGGCATTGCTTGGAAAATCCCCGCCCCGCATTGTTCAAGAGCCATAAACTTTTATGCCTGCCCCTGGGGAAGGGGCCCGACGCCCGCGCGCAGCCCCGCAGCCCCGCAGCCCCGCGGCGACCAGCGCTCGGCGGCCACACAAGCGCCCGCGCGGGGCAGGCGGCTGCAGCCCGCGGGGCGAGCCCGGGGCGCTGGAGCCGCGGGAGCCAAGCGCCGCGAGCGCCTCCTTACCTTGCATGTTTTCCGGCATCTGCCCCTGTTCCCCATGCGACCGAGCCAGTCCCAGAGCTTCCGTCTCCACTTTGGGCAGCATGACAAGGCGGCCGCGGGCGGGGTAGAGGGTCCGTGCCGGTCCGGAAGCCCAGCACCTGGACGCCGGCAGCACAGCTTCAACTCCACCGGGAAGAAGGAGGGGGCGACCGGGTGGCTGCTTCCTCGCCCGCCGTCAGGAGCGCGCCTCCGCCGCTTCCGGGGCTGCCGTCAGGACCCCCGAGCCCCGTCCAGGCTCGCGACTCCGGAGCCGCCCCGGAACCGCGAGGAGGAGGCAGCAGGCTGCAGGCTTAGACCGCGTCCGGGCGCCCCGGTCCGGCTCGGCAAGGGCGCAGCTGCCCGGGGCGCGAACGCGCGTACGGCCGAGCTCCGGACGCGCAGCGGAGGCGGCGGCCGACCTGCTGCCGCCGCGGCGGTGCCACTGCTCCCGGACGGCTCGGCTCTGGCAACCCGCACCCCGCCCTCCGCCGCCCAGCGCTCCGGATCCGCAGGGTCTCTCGCGCGCGCTTTCTCTGGCCTCACTCTCCTCTCCCTCCTCGCCTTTCCTCTCCTCTCCGCCCCTTCCCCGTCTCTGCTTCCCTCCCGCTCGCTGTCAGGCTTGGAGTTAGGAAGTTCCAGCCTCCCTCTGTCGCTTCGTCTACTCCTCTCCAGCCCGGGGAGGCGAGGCTGGGAAGGACAAGGGGAGGAAGAGGAGGAGAAGGGAGGCGAGTAGGGCTGGGTAGGGGCAAGAGGGGATGAGGGGTGATGACAGTGAATGGGGACGCGGGCTCCGGACTCGGGTCGGACACCAGGCGCCAGCCAATGAGGACGAGGCGCAGGCTCCAGTCCCCTCGCCTGCCCCAACCTCTTCACCCCGCCTCGCCCCCTCCTACCCCACCCAGGCCCGGGGCGGGGGATGCGCACGCGGCGGGTCTTAACAGCGGGTGAGAGGCGACCTCTGTCTGAGCGCGGCGGCCAAGGAGAAGCTCGGGCGGAGATGTCCGCGCGCAGAGGGGAAGCCAGAGGGACGCGAGTGGGAGTTGGGGGTGAGGGGGCGCCCCCCGTGTGCGCCGGGTGAGGGGCTGCAGGAGGACTTAAACACATTTAAACAACCCAGAAATGAAAAGAAGAGCTGGCCTGCTCTCGAGGGTCTCCCGGCCTCGTTCCCCTCGGCACTCAGTCCGCGGGCCCCCGGGAGTGGCGGAGCGTCACGGTTCACCTGCTCACCGCGGGGGCAGCCGTGTCGCCGGGAATCTGAACGGCTATCCCCGTTTCCCCATTCTTCCCCAGTTCCTCCTCTCGCTTATAAACACCACCCCGCCTCCTCGAGTCCAAGATTATCTTGGCGGCAGACTTCCTAAATTTTGGTGAACTGGGTTTCCATATAGAATGCAAAGCGCAGCCTGGGCTTTCTTTTTCATTTTGCTGCCTCTTGGGTGGGACGATCCACATCCCAGAGGCCCCGCACTTTAAAAAAAGTTTTAAAGAACCATCTGTTAGGCAAGCTATTCCTCCACCCGCCCAGCCCCATCTTCAAAGTTTTCAGATCTCATCCCAACAAGATGAAAACATTTTTTTTTTCCAGCCTCCTGACTGCATGTGAAATGCCTCATATTCAGTGTCTGCTGTGAGACCGGGTAAAGATCAGAGTCCATCCACAAGGGGGTGAATTTGAATCTCAAAGGCTCTGAATTTATTCTACTTGAATGGTATAGAGATCACACAGTCAAACTGGCCAGTCCAGTATTTGATGACTTGAAAAATACTCCAATCACTGCCACGCATAATCTACACTTTTATATGAAATGGGTCGTTCATCGCCTCCCCGCGCCTGGCGATTCAGATACTCTTGCCTCTCGAAACTGATTTGTCATTTTTGCTGTTTAACATGCAGTATGCAGAATTTAAGTTATTTAAATCTCAGTTTTAGTAGCATCTGCAGGTTTCATGAAAATGTTTAAACTTGGTGGGAGGGCTGCCCATTAGTTTGTAAAGGGGAGCGGGCTGAAGTTGCCAAAACTCGTGACCCTTAAGATGCTCAGATTTTGGTGACAGTCCGTCCATTTGCAGGATTTCCTATAGTTATTTGAAGTATCACTGTGAATTAAATTCAGAAAGGGGATAAAGTCTCAGGGCTCAAATCAGTGCTCGCTGCACTTTCCTTATAGATGCAGGTGAACTTCGAGCATCAGTTTATTACAAAGCCTTAATTTAAGAGCACCCTCATCCCCCAGCAACCAAATAGCATATAGGGGTACTTTTGCAACGCCTTCCCAACACCAGGCTGGAGCTCCGTGGGAGGGAAGGCCCTCTGGTCGCTGGGACGGGAGGACGAGGTTAGGAGAGCTGAAAGAAGTAGACAGACGGTCTGACAGCACCAGGGACTTGCAGTGTGGCCTGAATCTTTGCCGGGGACTTGGGGCTGAGCCTGACCTGGCTGGAGGCAAACTCTGTGATCGTGTTCAGGGCCCAGCCTCAGCCCCAGAAGGGGCCTGTTTAGGCCACACCTGACACCTCTTCCGTCTAGGCCAGCCTGCCCTCCCATCACACCCCCAGAGACCTGGAGTGACGGTGACAAAGGGCCAGCTGGTATCCATTTGTCTCCTCACAAAAGCGCGCGGCGATGGCGGGAGAATAGGGGCTGGGGTCAAGGTTTTAAGAGAATCCACAGTTGAAGCTCTAGTCCAGGCTGACGGCTCTGCTTAGTCAGCTGCGAGCCCAACGGGCACCGAAAGCGCAGGAGGTCTCAAGCCGAGAGAAAACTTCCCTTTCTGAGAACCAAAGGAACCCCGAGCCCCCAGTGCTCCGGGCCTCCAGCTCCAGAAACGGAGGAGCTCCCGAGGGCCCCAGACCTTTCCAGGTCCCCTCGGGGGACGTCGAAACCCCGTCTTCGGTGGACAGGGCGGGAAATCTCCCGCGGGAGAGACCCGAGAGTACAGTCACCTTTACCCCGGGCGCTCTGCTTGGGGTTTAGGGGAGCAGACGCAGAGGCAAGGGGGGCAGGGGGGCTTCCGACCTCGCGCTCCTTCCCGCCCTCCAAGTGCACCCTTCCCCCATCCTCCCCCCTAGCACTTACTCTGGTCCTTTGCCCCTTCAATTCCGCTGGGCTGGGGGTCCCCACTGGAGCCCAAGACCCGTTTGCCCCGTGACCTGGGATGGGCCTGGGCGTCTCCCAGAGCACCCTGGCGTAAGGAGCGCTGGGGGAGGAGGTGCCCGAGCCCGCCCGCGGTGCCGGGTCGGTTACCTGGGGATGGTTCCAGGTGGCAGAGGCCTCCGCGCGAGACGGGAGGGCGAAGCGGACGCCAGGAGGGGAGGCACCTGAGATGAGGATGGGGGACTGGGCCTGTGTGGTCTAAACGTCTCGGCTCGCGGTGGTCTGCGTTCTCGGAGAGATACACCCACTGCCTTGGAATGATAAAGCCCCGGCAGGCGGGCCGACGCCTCCCACCCTCCTCCGGGGAAGTCTCACCGACTGCCTCTTAGTGGGAGCGCACTTAGGAATCCACCCCGGCTGCGGGGCATTTAACCAACCGGTGGGGACGCGAGGCCGGGCGAGACCGCTCCGGCTTTAGCCGCCCCGCGCGTTCTGAACTCGCTCCCCCGCTCCCCTGCCAACTCCTGGCAAACTTCGCTCCCCTTTCCCCCCGCTTCCCCCGCGCCTCCACCTCCTTTCCTACGGGGCTGGTCTCCAGGCTCGTCCTTCCCGGTTCTGACTGTGTCTTCGAGCGTTGATTGACGGTTGCAATTACAAAGGATGATGCCTCGGGGAGGCTCCCGCAGCCTTGATGAGCCCGAGAAGCGCAGTCCCGGCATATTTTATCCAGACTCAGCGCCACGGGGCCGTGCGCCCCGTCCACCCGCGGGCAGGAGCGGAGGGGGGTCTCGCGCTCCCCGCCCGCGAGGATGCGACTGCCTTGCTCTCCCGCCGCCGCCTTCCCGTGGCTCCGCGCCGCGTTCCCGAGCGCGCGTCGGGCACAGCCTGCCCCTGACCTGACCTGAGAAGCGTCGGGCGGCCCCGCGCGCTTCCCGCGTGCAGTCTGCACAGGCGTAAGAGGTCATGATTTTCAGGACTGGTTCAAGTTTCCTGGGCTCGGCAGACACGTGTCCCCGGAAGAACAGCGTGGAAGACCTACGTCTCCCGCCCGCCTGGGTGGGAGAAGCCTGCCACGACCCAGCACGACCCGCCCAACCCCGCACGAAACTTGCAAATCTACATCCTTGGAAACAATGTCTAACACCTCCTCCATTCCTACTTTTTGGTGCTTTCGAGAAACCAGAATACTTTTCTCGTAGCACGTGCCTACTCTTTAGCCGCAGAAGAAACCTAGATTTTTTTTTTTCTTTTCCCCTCCGAAAGTCTCCACAACCAGGCCGGGATAGCCCGAGGGGAAAGAGAAACAAGTTTATCAGTCTACTGAAGCTCGGGTTCTGCCTAAGTTCTCCGCCCCTCCCACTCGAAAAGCCCATCAGAAGCCACTTTTGCTTTCCTCTGAAAATTAAGTTCAGCTAGAACTCCAGAGTTCCGCTGCTGAGCTGGAGCCGGGAAGGGGGGTGGTGCTGGGCTACCCACCCCCCCGCTTCTAGGCGCTCCACCCCCGCGTTCGAAGCACTTTTTTATTTTTTTAAAGAGAGGTTAAATTTTAGTGCAGACATATAAATTAACAAAGAGCATCGAATTGGCCGAAGCTTTCAGAGAATAAACTGGAATAGGTGAGAAGTCTTGTCATGTTAAAAAAAAAAAAAAAATCCCTTTCTGCTGCCCGAGTAAACAGCCTGTAGTCCAGGAGGAAAAACTGCGGCCAGTCTAGCTAGACCTTCTACCCCTAGAAAGACTGCCTGGTAGGGGGTGGCCAGCCAATGGTGACTGACTCACAGTCACTATGGGAGTATCTTAGTATATCAGGGCCCCCTCTTTACCAGCGAGGAAAACGCAAGGTGCCGCATTTATCTGGGTAATCAAGACTCCTCCACCCTCTCCAAACAAACTCGCATCCTTTCCCTGAAGGACAGGTGAGGTTTTTGGAGACTTTGGCCTGTATTATGGGAATCTACAGCTCTCGGTAATAAGGCTTCCCAGTAGAAGTTTTTAGACTTCATTTTCTTTGGGGCGGGTTGCCCCTGCCAGGGGTCTAGGCGCGTCCCACCTTGGTCGAGCCGGTGCCCTTCGAGGTGAATGGGGAGATCCGGTCTGGAGAAAGGAGCCGGCTGGGAAATAACCTTGGGTAGGTGGTCCAATCTAATCTAGCTCTTCCTCTCTGTAATTGAAATGGAGATGTGAGTCAGCTCCAGCTCAACACTGGAGAGTCCACTCTCGGAACCATCCCTGTCCATTCTCGGGACAAACCAGAACACTGAGCGACGTCCTCGAGGACGACGCTGGCGCCTGCAGGCCCCCAAGCGCTGGGTGAAACCTGCTAAACTCTCACACGGCGACTCCACCCCCCATGGTCCCTCCCGCGCCTCAACCTGGACCGGGAACTCAGATCTGAGCACTAGGTGACGCTAGGCTGACATCCCATTGAATCTGGCCAGACTGGAAGCTTCATGAGGGAAAGAACGACGTGCCGCTTAGCTTCCGAATGGGGCCCCGGCTGTGGCCGCGCGGGGTTGGACATCGGGAGCCTCCGGCCTTAGGGAAGCCCCCGCGCAGGGTGTTCTGGTTCTTAAGATCCAAGAGTGCCGGACCCGCAGAACTGCGGCCGTCGAGCAATTCAGGTCCCTCTTGGACAATAGAGAAAGAGTGGGTTTGGAAAGGCGGCACTCGGGGTGGTCTCGTCCCCCTGGGACTTGCCGCGCGGGCGTAGGGAGAGTGTTAGGGGCCCCGAGATGCCGCGGATCGCGCTTTTCGGAGGGTGTCGGCTCCTTTTCCGACTTGCAGACAACTTTCGTGGTTAAGAGAGGGTGGCCAGCGTGCGCCGAGCCTTGGGGAAGAATTCTTTCGCTTTCCCCCAGGGTTTCTCGTCTGGACACTGGGGGGCCTCGCTTCGGGGACCTGGTGGCGGGTTCCGAGCAGTTTTCTTTCCAATCCTATAGACACCGCTGGAGGTGGCGGAGCTTTGGGGCCCTGAGGCTACGGACGTCCAGAGCCAAGGCTCAGCAGCATTAACTGTGGAAAACGTTAGCGCCGGGCGTGGGACCAGCATCTCCCTGCAGGAGACACACCCGGCTTTGTCAAAAGTGCTTAAAAAGGGCGGGGGAGGAGGTGCTTAAACTCTCTCTTTCCCTATGCCCTCCCCCCAGGAGACCTTTGCTCGTTTCTTAGGAGTAAAAAGTCCTCTCTAAACTCACTCATTTGGGGTGATTTCCCTGCCGTCCTCATATCACTGACTCTATAACAAGTGGATGCTGTGAATTTCCTCTCAATTTCCTTTTCATCCACTCAGGAGCCTCGCGAGTTGCTACCAGAAGCCACAGACCTGCAAGCTCAACGTCAAACTCCAGAGATCCTTTCAGGAAATTCCAGAGTCAGAGAGCAGAAGTGCCTCCCTGCCCCCACCACCCCCCGCCCCCCATCTCTGCTCAGCTCTCAGGGCTCCAGATAGTTCCACCCCACCCATACGCCACGCCCCAGCCCACCCTTCCAAATTCTTCGGGCTTTCCACTGCGGATTGAAGAGGGAGATAAAGAGCATTTGACAAATGTCTTACTTAAGTCCAAAATGCTTTTCGGAAGAAAGTCTGAGTAGACAAACATTGTTTGTAATCATAATTGCTTTATATCAACAAGAGCAAAAAGATACTACCTTGAGGAAAAAGCATGGATTTCAGAGTCACATCCATGATTTCCATTTACAGCCCCACTCTCTGACAAACTGAGTGACCTTGGGTAAATCACTTGACCTTTCTGAGTCCATTTTTTTCTTCAGTAAAGTAAGGCTAACAAAGAAAACGTTTTTTTAAACAAAATAAACTTTATACACAGGTGATCGTGTCAGAAGAGCAGCCCACTGCACTGTTATTCGTATCAGTTCTTTTATCTTTTTCTCTTTCTCCCTATTTTCCCCCAAACCATCCTCTGTAAGGAAAACAACTAGGAAGGGAATCGCTTGCCATTCTAAGGACCATTAAAAATGGATGCTTCCAGTGGGAGGTTCTTGCCAATGCCACCATCTTGCAGTGTTTGACACAGTCCTCAGGACTCAATCACATTACCGGCAGACATTCAGCTTATTTGAGGTTTAAAAGTAAAATGTATCTTTTCTTACTTGTCAGCCACACAAAAACACACAGGCAGCCTTTATTGATCGGTCTGGTCAATTTCAGTCCACCTGTTTCCCCAGGCTCAATCTCTCATACACCCGTCACATTTCAGCTCTTCCCCAGGCCCTTCCCAGACACAATGGCCCCCCCAAACTCCTGAAGTTCCTTGAAGCCGAGTGGGTTTCTCAGAGAAGTTGTTCCAGCAGGGTGAAGAATGAAGACATACCCTCAAATAAGTAGCTTTATCCTGAGGTAGGTTCTGGACTTGGGGAGTAAGACATCTGACTCTTGCCCTGCATAAGGAATCCCTGGAGGTGTTTGGGGAGGTTGGAAAACTGGTGGGAGACTGTCCCAGAGCCCCTCCCTCTCTAGCTCAGCTCAAGTTCAAGGCTGAATCCAAGATAACCCTAGACATTGTGTCTGCGTGGAGGGGTCAAGTAAAGAAAAAAAGCATTCCCAAGCCTCTGTTCTGGCTTCATCCACACACCTCTCTTGGTTTATTAAAAGAGGCATTAAAGAAATTCTTTAAGTCCCATCACAATTGAGGATCCAGGCCAGCAAAGAGAATCTGAGATGCATTGTTTCGGAAGTAGGCAGGACCCCGGAAGGAGACAAGGCTCCGAGGCTCAGCTTCCTGGAGGGAACTGGGTGCATAAGCCCAGCAGCAAGAATCAGACCGTGGGCTTGGGTAACTGGTGTTCTAAACAGCACTGCAAATAAAGCTGGCTAGAGGCTATGGTGACGTAACAGGCTTTCTCACTTTCCACTGTGTGACGTTGACTTCCAGAGATCTTAAGGGCACAGAGCTTCCTGGAGGTTATCACTGGAATCAAATCAGACTCCGAAAGTGCTAAGGGGACCAGATAGCAACGTTTATATCACAGTCTCAAGACAGCATTTGCACTGTGTATTACGTACCGCTAACCACACAGACAGAACCTCCTGTGGTCAGGATGCAACATTCTATGGACTGTATAATATTCTTCAAAAATGCACTTAATTCGAAGAATGACATACATTTAATAGAAATCAAACATAACGTTGAGCACATTGCAAGAGGGTCAATAAATACTCGTGACATGACATGTTTCCTACCACACAGATTTGGCTCTTTTGCTGACATAGACAGGGACTTTATTGTCTCTCTCAAAGTAGTACTGCGTATCATTCAGTAAAATCACCCCATTTGTGAGAAAGAAAAAAGCCTAAGCCAGAAACCGAGAATCTGGACAGCATCCCAGAGCTAGTTAACGTTAGGGGAACGATCTGGTTGTAACCCAAGTCTCCTGCTCTTAGACCGCACAGATTATCTTGCAGGTAGGCAGAAGGAACAATGGCATCTTATTTTCACTTTTCTATATGAGCACGGACGTCTATATGCAATTTTCATGGAACCACCGGTGTGCATAAAAGAAAAATGTCATGCCATGTCTCTAGGACCCATAGAGACAGCTTTTTAGATAAACAGAGGCACATTTCCCAGAAAAACACAAATGAGCTGATGTAGAATTCAAACCCTGACTGAGCTGTACGTACACTGGGCTTAGTTTTGGGAACCTCTCCCCACTCCATCCCAACGTGCAACTTGCCATCAAAGCCACCGGGACCTCAGACCCTCTGAGCTGCACCCGTGGGTTCTCCTCACTGGGCCTGCCCGGGGCGGTCAGACCCCCATCCAAGAGGCAACTGGCTTTCAGGGACCCACTGGAGGACCTGATGGCTCCACTGTCCCTCCGGGTGACGGTCTAGCCAAGAACCCCGGGAATGGCCCCCAGCACCCCCGGGAGGCTACGCTGTGGAACAGACGGACCCTCAGTGCCAGCAGCCGCCTCCGGGTAACCAAGATGTTCAAAATAGGGACACCTCACAACCAACCGTGGGGCTGCAATAGCCGGGGACGGGGGAGAGAGTGTGCCTGGGCCGGGAGGGGGCGGTGGCTGCGAATGAGATCCGGAAAGAGGGGTTTTTTAACCGGAAAATTCACTGTTATTTTGTCACCCTAGGATCTGGCGCCCGGAAGTGCCCGCACAGGTTTCGGGTGTCGGGGGCGGGCTCGCGGAGGCCCTGGGCTTCTCCTTCGGGGCCTTCTTGAGGCTCAGCCTCTAGCGATCCCTCCGGGGCTAGACGGACGCCCAGCCGGCTGCCGGCGCTCCGGACCCGGCGGACCCCAAACTTAAAGGTGGTCCAGCTTCACGCCCGGGACGGACCCGGCGCGTCGGATGAAAAATGCGCTTCTTCCGCGGTAGCCGAGGCAACGCGAAAGTGGCTTCTCCACCATCTCCCCCGCATTCCTTCACCCCGGGTCTGCGCCGCGCCGTGGGGGTCCTCGTGTGTGGTCTCGGGAATGCCCTCGCCCTGAATTCGCATCCTCGGCGGGTGAGTCTCCGAGCGCGCCCTCGCCGCGCGCCCCCGCCTCCACGGCCCGAGCGCGCCTCTCCCCGCGCGCCCCCGCATCCCCGGCCCGAGCGCGCCCTCGCCGCGCGCCGCCGACGCCAGCAGCGCGGTGGCCCAGCGCGGCCGCTGCCTGTAGGGACCCTTCGCCCATGCGCCCAGGCGGCTGCGCCCCGGGCAAAGATTTGAAATCGCTCTGTGTTCTCTTCCAGCTCCTTCTGTGCCCGTATTTTCTTTTTATCAACAGAGCAATTGCTTCTCTGTTGCACTCTGCCTGCCTTCCCGGTGTTTTCCTTTTCGTAAGTACAGAACATTTTTTTTTTGGTAACCATTTCCTCAACTGATATACTTTAGGGTGTAGTTGGCCCATAAAAAAAGCAATCACTGCGTTCGGTGGAGTCAGCTGGTTATCAAGGGAGAGAGAGGAAAAGCCGAAGCCTTGATTTTCCTTCTTGTTCAGCGGCGCTGGAACTCAGCGCCGATGACAGGCCTCTGCGAATTACAGGGAAATTCCGGTTCGAAAGTCTAAGAAAGGGCTACAAGAAAGGGCTTAGGTCCTTCAAAAACTGGTGGGAAGGAAGAAGGGCAAGATTTCCAACAGACTAATAATTACAGACCCCTGGGAATTACTTCCCTTTAGTCCTTTACTTTCAGGATTAATTAAAGGTATTCTTGCTGTAACGTTAACGTTTGTGACTCGCCATTATTTTTTAAAAATGAAAATAAACTTTGTTTACTTATTCTGTTTATGAAAAGAAGACATGCTCATTATTTTGCAAAACAGTCACCCTTAACTTCTAATCCTTAACTAATGACGGTATTTTTTTGTTTGTTTTTGTTTTTGGCTCGAAAAACAGAAGTTTTCTATGATATCTGCAATGAATGAGACATACTGTGATGTGGCTTGAAACGCCACAGACACGCGAAAGCACTTGTTGAAGTTTGATCAATGGTGACTCCATATGGCTAACTTGTTTCAAGGTGTTCAAATCTTAGTTTATTATTTCTCATTTAAAATTATCAGAAAATATTAGGGATGAAGGTGAGATATTGTACATTTTGTTTTCTGGCCGTTTTAGGCTAATAGGATGACGTGCAAAAACAGAGGATATAATGAACACTTGAAGTATTCGTTTGCCTTTTTTGAACTTCAGGAAAGACATATGTGTGAGATATATGTGGACTTACGTGCTTTTAATAAACACAATTGGAAAAGCAGTGACTTATAATAGTAAATCCATCAATGAGAGTAAATTACATGTATTAGTGTAGTAGCAGGATAATAAATAGATGATAAAAAGAGCAACTCCTACTTACCAATAGGTGTAAGTCCGTGCTTTAGAGATTCTTGTAAATCCCCAGTATCCGAATTAGAAGACATTGTTAATGAAATTATAGGCAGTCCTTTGGCTTAAAGCAGAAATCATTGAGCATAAGAAAAAGTGCAGCTTGTCAAATTTTGTAGCCTTGGGGAGGACACATCAGACTACAGTAACCCTTAGTGAAAGTTAAGAAAAAGCAAAAAACAAAAAAAATCCAAGAATCCAGAAAGTTACAAGCAAGTATTTCCCTGGACTCTGTACTTTTTCCAGCATTAGTGACCTGCTGTAAACAATGTATCCAGTTTCATGATGGTTTCTAATCAGAGGAATGGAAACTTTCGATAGGCTTGGACTAATCACATGACTCTATGCAGGTTGATAAGAGGACCCTGTTATAAAGTGACAGCAAAAGAGATAAGAACTTTCGGCAGATAATGGCAAACAAATGATTAACTCAGAAATGGAGAGGGGCAGTGCAGCTCAGAGAGTGGAAAGTTGTAAAACTGAGGGGTCAGAAGATCATACTTAGTGGATAAAACTCCAAACCAGCTTAAATCCACTAACTAAACTTAGGCTTGTGACATACCCCCTTGATGTCATCACCTCTTTGCATAGAGGAGGACAGACGTAGCTCTTCTGACCTCTGTAAATATATTTTAGATGATAACGTTGGCAGACATTCATTCTTTAAGTGATGACTAGGGATATGATTGACACTTTGAAGCACTAGTAGCATTACCAAGCTTGTGCTCATTTATTTATTCATGTTTTGTCAACCAGCTTTTTTATCATGCCTGTTCATTAGCTGAGGAGTTAACCTTAGCTTGTTTGTACATTGGTCAGTTGATTAAAAGGGCAGCCTATCTCTTTACCCCAATAAAGTAAAACTTATACTTTGAGGTTAATGCTGGCAAAATGATGAATGTAATACGTTTTCCATAATTTAAAAATTATCATTCTTTCCTTGAATCCATGGAAAAAATCTGGATTACTCCTGACCATGAAAGAACTATTACTCAAATGACCAAGGGTAGTTTTAGGCTCTTGTGAAATATCCCTGTTGTTCTTTAAAGTAATAAAGTCTGGATTCTTAGAGCAATGTATGCCTTTTCCTATGTTGTGGAACAACAGTTAGTTATTTTCTTGTATGTTTTGATTTTGCTAATGGAGCAAACTTTTTTTTTTTAATTTTTTATTGGCCTGAGATCCTATTTGGAAAACCCAGAATGTTTATGTATAGCATTTTTTCCCATCAAAATTTTAATTTTTTTGGATTAGGTTTGACTGTGTATAATAGAAAAAGCAGAATGCCAGTGGTTTAAATAAGACATTTATTTATCTCTTGTAAAAGAAATTCAGAGGTAGTGATGGTACAGTGGCCCTACAAGGTTGTCCAGGACCTGGTTCTTTCCGTTTTACTCTCCTCTGTCTCTTGTCCTCATGTTCCAAAATGACTGCTAGAGGGCAGCCATCACTACCAGGAAGCAGTACAGAGGAAGGGAGAAAACACATATTCCTTTTCCAGGACATTTCCTGAAAGTACCATGTAAACACTTTGCTTACAGCTCACTAGGCAGAAATTTGACACATACCCACACTTAGCTGCAAGGGAGGCTGGGGAGTGAAGTATATAGCTGGGCAAGTGAATGTATATTTCAAACTAACAAGGATAATCATCCATGTCGGTTCTTTGTTGTTAGTTCTTTAAACAGTCAAGCAATAATGTGGCATAATACCAGAAATGTACATAGGTAGATATTAGAGGACCTATGACCCTGAAAAGCAGCTATTCTCTTAAAAATTATAAGGCTCTAAAAGCTTTTTGCTTATGTGAATTATATCTATTAGTATTTATTTTATTCAACATTAAAATTGAGAAAGTAAAAAAATTATTATTTTTAAAATTTTTATTGGCGTATAGTTGATTTACAATGTTGTGTTAGTTTCAGGTGTACAGCAAAATGAATCAGTTTTATATATATATATCCATTCTAAAAAAGTATTATTTATAAATATATTAATTTGTAGTTATTAAAGTATATTACTATAAATAACACATTGAAAATTGAAAATAGCTGTTTTCCAAAACAAAATAATCCATAAAAAGTGACATTTTCAGAAGTCTTTTTAATGTCTAGCTTAATAGAAAGCTGGATTCTCACATCTCCTTCTGCATTCAGTCTTTAGCGATATGTTGTTTTGGCTGAAGTATATAAAAAACATGGGACTTCCCTGGTGGCGCAGTGGTTAAGAATCCACCTGCCAATGCAGGGGACACGGGTTTGAGCCCTGGTCCGGGAAGATCCCACATGCCGTGAAGAAACTAAGCCCGTGCGCCACAACTACTGAGCCTGCATTCTAGAGCCCGTGAGCCACAACTACTGAGCCCGTGTGTCACAACTACCGAGCCTGTGCTCTAGAGCCCGTGCTCTGCAACAAGAGAAGCCACCGCAATGAGAAGCCCGCGCACCGCAACGAAGAGTGGCCCCTGCTCGCCTCAACTAGAGAAAGCCCGCGCGCAACAATGAAGACCCAACACAGCCAAACATAAATAAAATTTTAAAATAATAATAATAAAAACATGGTCTTCAGAATATGAAGGCAGAAGAAAAGAGCAGTATTACAACAGCTTTTTCAGATAATTATGGATCTTTTTCTTTGATTCTACACCCAAATTCCACAAGTGATATCTTCTTCGTAGTTGAAATGTGGAATCTTTAACCAGATCTGTGAACATTTTGTCCTCTGTTGCACTAAAATTCATTGACCTTTTTTACACTTCAAATGCACCTTCTCCTGTGCATGATTTTATTACATCTTACACTGGTGATTTGGAAAAATATATGTTCATCAAATTTGGCAAATGTTCCAAATGTGGACAAATATCAAAACTTACACTCACTAATATCACCACTGATCTCATCAGAAGTCTTTAAATACTAGGAAGCTGTCCAACTCTCAGTGGAATATACAGATTTTCTAAAATCCAAATGTTCACTTGAAAGTCTGAGTTTTTTGTTTGTTTGTTTTTTTGTGGTACGCGGGCCTCTCACTGTTGTGGCCTCTCCCGTTGCGGAGCACAGGCTCCGGACGCGCAGGCTCAGCAGCCATGGCTCACGGGCCCAGCCGCTCCGCGGCATGTGGGATCTTCCCGGACCGGGGCACGAACGCGTGTCCCCTGCATCGGCAGGCGGACTCTCAACCACTGCACCACCAGGGAAGCCCAAAAGTCTGAGTTTTATCAGTGAAAAAAGTACTATCACTTTTTTCCTTGAAGTAATAGGTTTACTTCGTATTCAAGAAATGTCTCCAAAATACCTATGTCTGAATAACCATAGTCTGTCAGCCATTCTCAAAATGTAAAAATAACATTTCATTAAAAAAGCTGCCACGTTCTTCAAGAGTAACATGGTTTTTTAAAATTGAAGTAGAGTTGATGTACAATGTCGTGTTGATTTCTGCTGTACAGCAAAGTGACTCAGTTATATGTGTACATATATATGTAAATATGTTCTTTCTTATATTCGTTTCCATTATGATTTATCCCAGGGCATTGAATATAGTTCCCTGTGCTCTACAGTAGGACCTTGTTGTCCATCCTTTCTATAAGAGTAGTGTGTTAATAATTTTTTACCAGCCAACTCATATATGGAATCCACGATTGTTCTGGTCAGAGAATACAATGTTTGGAATTTTTTATAAAACAAAATGGTCTGTTGGGACTTCCCTGGTGGTCCAGTGGTTGGGACTTCGCGCTTTCACTGCCGAGCACGAGGGTTCAATCCCTGGTCAGGGAATTAAGATCCTGCAAGCTGCGTCCTAATTGCATTTTCATGAAATTGGGGGTATGGAAGAGATCTGAGTGGAGTTAAAATAGATAATATCTTCTTCTGTTAAATATTATGAGCCATATTCCCCGCCAAAAGTTTGAAAAGAAAGCACATTGGAATTTCTTCTGTGAACAGAAACTTTTCCTGGTCTCCTCAACCTCCGCATCCTAACCAGGGCTGCCTGTTCCGAACAGGTTGTGGAAAGATTTTTGGAACTTGGAAGAGCTGGATGCTCCCCGTAGGGACCTGAGATTCAGGTTGTTTTTATGACTTTTCTTGTCTTCGAGATAAATGTCAAGATTATTTCAAAATATAATTCTCTACACCTCAGGGTTACTCCTTTAGGGGAGTAAAGTGAGGAAACTCAACACCATGTGATCCAGCAATCCCACTCCTGGGCATGTATCCGGAAGAAACTATAATTCAAAAAGATGCACGCACCCCAAAGTTCATAGCAGCACTCTTCACAATAGCCAGGACATGGAAGCAACCTAAATGCCCATCGACAGATGAATGGATAAAGAAGATGTGGTGGAGCTTCCCTGGTGGCGCAGTGGTTGAGAATCTGCCTGCTAATGCAGGGGACACGGGTTCGAGCCCTGGTCTGGGAGGATCCCACATGCCGTGGAGCAACTAGGCCCGTGAGCCACAACTACCGAGCCTGCGCGTCTGGAGCCTGTGCTCCGCAATAAGAGAGGCCGCGATAGTAAGAGGCCCGCGCACCGCGATGAAGAGTGGCTCCCGCTTGCCACAACTAGAGAAAACCCTCGCACAGAAACGAAGACCCAACACAGCCATAAATGAATAAATTAATTAATTAATAAACTCCTACCCCCAACATCTTGTAAAAAAAAAAAAAAAGATGTGGTACATATATACAATGAAATAGTCCTTAGCCATAAAAAAGAATGAAATAACGCCATTTGCAGCAACATGGATGGACCTAGAGTTGATCATACTAAGTGAAGTAAGTCAGACAAAGACAAATACTATATGATATCATTTATATGTGGAATCTAAAACATGATGCAAACAAACTTATCTATTACAGAAACAGACTCACAGACATAGAGAACAGACTTGAACACATTATAACCTAATTAGATCAGTTGTTTAAATCAAAATGTTAATAAGGCTAAAGTCCAAGTTTTAAAGTTTTATAAATGGAAAAATTCTTTGCAGGATCAGATGGACACCTAGTATTGGTAGCTAACACTCACAGACTTGGGCCTTAGTTAGGAAGGGATCAGTACAATACACTGCTGTGCAGTTGATAAGAACAAAGTGACCTTTTCTGAAAATTTTGCTTGGATAGGGATACTGGGTAAGTTGGAATATAAATTTATGACACTAGCTAATTTTCATGTTAAAATTGAAATTTTATTTTATTCTTTTAGGTTTCTGGAAGAGAATCTTTCTCAATCAGTGACTAAAGCCCATGTATCAATATTTTCAAACCTTTATGTGCTTTTAAACAATATTAACATTGATGCTTCTTTTTTTAACTTAATTTTTATTTTATATTATAGTCGATTTACAATGTTGTGTTAGTTTCAGGTGTACAGCAAAGTGATTCAGTTATACATATACATAATTCCATTCTTTTTCAGGTTCTTTCCCCATATAAGTTATTACAAGAATATTGAGTAGAGTTCCCTGTGCTATACGGTAGGTTCTTGTTGATTATTTATTTTATATATAGTAGTGTGGATGCTTTTTTTAAACCAAGTAAATGGGGTGCGTATGTATGTGTACGGATCATTTATAACTGAATATGTGGACGTTGGTTGCAACATAATTTCACACGTCATATACTGTAATAGATTAAGCAGTCATTGTCTGAAGAGTCACATTCTAGAATTCATTATCCCTCCTTTTTTTCTTTGTTGTTTACTCTGATTACTGTTATGTTTTCACTTCTCCTCTTGCTTCATGTTATTTTGGTTGCAATGTTGGAATACTGCATCAGAAAGATATGGTTGGAATACTGCATCGGAAAGATAAAAGTGCTATATGGGAAGACCAGTTAGAAGAGAAATGAGAATAAAGGAAGACCTCTCACCTCCTCCCTCTCTGCCGCGTTTTAGCTGTGTTGCTGGCTCCCAGCCCTGCTGGACGTACACTCTCCTCTGTGTCCGGTTTGGGTGGCGTGGGGCCTGGGTGACTCCTGGAAATCAGGGTGAGAATTGGCAGTGGCCATGCCTGTGGTCCAGAGGTGGCATTTGATAAACATGCCGTTGTTTTCTCTGAGCTTTAAGCTCTTGTGTACACTCTGCTTTGCATGAATACATTAGGTATTATTTACTTAGATTACTTTTCTTTTCTTTTAAATATATCATGGATTTCAAAATATGATTCTTATTGAAACCAATGATTTCTTCTCTAATTTTCAGATAGAAACCCAGAAGGAGCATATATTTTTGCAGGCATATTTTACACCTGTAACTGCTTTGGAAGATGTAAGTCTTCTTTCACACGTGCCTGAGTGTCGGACACACATTTGTTAAGGCTTTACATATTATTCAACCCATCAAATAGTCTTGCCCATCAAATCCTCCCAACACGCTGGCTGTTCACCTAATTGTCTTTACCTGAAAAACCATGCAGTTGTGGTTGGTGAACGCAGCCTATCTGAGCAGGAGAGCACATTATAAGATCATGGTCGCCATGAAGGTAGTAGTTAAGCATCTGGGATTTGGGGTCAGAAAATTCACAATTGCCATACTCGCTTTGTTCCCTACTCAGGGGCAAAGCAATGCTTGACCTCTCTGAGCATTAGAGTCTTCAAGTAAAAATGACAAAAATTATGGAATCCGATAGTGTTTGTTGTGAGAAGTAAATGAGCTCATGTATAGAAAGTGCCCAATACGTATTTTGATGTCATTAAAAACCAGTATGGACCGTGTGACTTGGGTTCTTGGGTGAGAGACTCACCTTCCATAATGGAATTTTGGAAAACATATGCAAGTTTCTTCGTTTGTATTTTGTTTTTGACACCAGTTCTTAGTTTAGTCACATACTACTTGACACCCTATAGAAGACCTCCCATGATTTATAGTTTAATAGTATTATGTAGTGCTTTGCTTTCTCTTCCTTTTTTGTGTATGGCTAATAAAACGTGGAACAATAAAAAAGATTGGATTTCATTCTTCGTTACATGCTTTTGATTAGACAGAATTATTTACAAAATATACAAAAAATGTTAAAGGGTGATAGCATTACTGGGTTCCTAATAACTCCCACCAGAACCTTTAAAACATACTATTTGCTATTTGTCACTCTTATTCACGTTCCTGTAGAACTTACTGGCATGTGGAGGAAACGTTGCATTAATGAGTTACTTTGGTCTTTTGAAGCTTATCTAGGGGGCTAATTGAATAGAAATAGATACTCAGTACTTTGTGAGAAATGAACATATTTTTGTGAAAGAAAGGCTGGAATAACATTCACATGTGATATGAATAACAGGTGCTCGGAACTCAGCCCCACAGATGGTTAATGAACAATTTAGGTTCCAACCGGGCTGGGGGAAAAGCACAAAAGAAATTACAACCTCAATTTTTAGTAATTATTTTTCCCAATCAAGGCAGTCTAACCACTTCCTTTTGGTGAATGTGGGCATTTAATCACCTTCATTACCCCACCGAACTCAGATACCACCACAGAGCACACTTACAGTGACTCACATGTACAAGGATACGTGTTTATAATGATAAAACATTATTTGCTAACTGATTTCAGAAAGGATTTGTAAATGATTGACAGATAACTAATGACTCCTAGGCATCTTTGCCAAAATCCAGAAAGCGTTCGGTAATGTCATCTGAGCCCGTACTGCATGAGGATGTTGAAGTTCAGTTAATGAATTACAGTCACTGTAAACCTCCTGAATACACTCTTCCAAGGCGTTATGACATATCTGTTAGGAATGGATATTCTTGTGAAGTCGGATTTCTGGTCAGCACCGTGCATAAGCATATACCAGAAAGACCCTGTGGGTATGTTTATACTTGGACTTATTAAGAAAAAGCACCCGAAATGACTCATCATTCAAATGGACTGATTGCAGCAGATATTGGGGAGTTTACAGAGGACTTAGAAGAAGAACCAGTTAGTTTTTGCCAAACCATGGCTTACTGGGGCGTTTTTGCTGATACCCTTTACTAACAATGCCATTTGTTACTGATTTCATTGAAGACCTGGGCTAGCACTGGCACTGAATAAATAAATAATCAGCTTCTTTAACAACCCCCAAGCCCCAAATTATATAAGATGATGGGGTGGCAGATCTGGAAAAATAACGACTATGTAAAGATTTCTTTTCATTCTTTTTAATAGCTGTGAGAAATGTGGCACCTGGCAGGAAAGATAAGTTACTTTTACACAGTACTATTATGGCCAGGTAAATATTACTCACTTTTTATAGCACTAATAATTAAACAGAGCCTTAGTCAATCTTTCAGCAATTGAAATATTTAAGACTTTATTCTTCTGTAGGCTTGTGTTGAGTTCCCCACGTTTATCACAATCTGTGATTTGACTTATGGTTCATATCTTTATTTAGAGTAAATGAAATAAACTCAGTGCCATTTTGTTTCCATTTAAGGCCTTTTAAAACATTTAGGCAAATAACTAAATTATCTAAACTGTTTTTAAAAGAGGGATCTGTAGAGCATCCAAAGTGATTTCCCTAGGAGTTGCATAGTAATTCTTTTCTAAAAATCATGGAGCCACAAAATATATCTCAGACGTGCTTAATTCATGCAACTGAAGGTTATGTATTACCTGACATTATCTCGTAGACCACATGAATAAAACACTTTTTCGAGTAATAAGTGTTCCTCTAGAATGGAATATTTTATATGGTTAAATCTTATATGGGGACATATAACTCAATCTTGATTACGTTTCAGTTATTCTAATAGACATCGTTTTATTGTTTTTTTTTTTTGCCCTCTCAATCCTTTATGAAAAAAAATGTTTAATCAAAAATGATAAAGTGGAATTTAAAAATATCTATTCCTTAAACAGTTTCTCAACACAGCAATCTGTGATTAGTCAAAACATCAATCATCAATCTACTGACTGTAATAAAATAATAGCATAAATGCACATTACATTTTGGGGAAGGAAAGATAAAACCGAAAAAGAAAGGACTAATTGAAAAAAAACTGAAGATACTTAGAAAGGTCATCTTATACTATACGTAACTGAGAAAAACAAAAATGAGTTTCAAAGAGGTAGGCATACTTTCTACCTGTTATTTTTATTTCCATGAAAATAGCAAGTTATACCCTCAAGCATAATTTATTTGGATACTAATGTATTTTAGATTTTTCAAGTTCTTTTACATGTCCCAGAAAGCCACAAACCATCCAAGTTTTCTATTTTACGCTAATAATTAAGAGAAAAAAGAGTTGATATTACAGGTAAATAAAAAAATTGAAATTGTTGTGAGATTTCAATTATCTATTCTCTCTTTCATTAACTTCCATTACCACCCAAATTTAAATGTGCTGTTTTTAAATTTAGTGACATTTTTGGCCTTTATTATGATCTTAAAGCTTTATTCATATTAATTATATAATATTAATATTAGAATAGATATGATATTTAGAACAGTTGTTACTAGATATGTGATTTTTGACTACTTTTTCGACCTCTCTTTACCTCTATAGCCTCATGTATCATTTCTCCATTTACTGAGCACATACTATATGCCAGGCACTCTGTGAAGTGCCTCACATATGCTCTATCATTTAATCCTAAAACTAATTATTATGAATTAAATGATATATATGCCTGGCACACAGTAGTTGTTGAAGAAACATCAGCTGACCATATTAGTATTGACGGCTGGGAAGATTTACACTAGGGAAATGCAAAGACCTTTAAACATAGAACTGGTAATGCATGATGTCCTTAAATGATGTAAATATATATATATATCAACAAATCATAAGTGCAGATCCAATTCATCGTGTCCCAAATGGAACTCATTATCTTTCATTTCAAATGTTTCAAATGCCATTTTTTTTTTTTTTGGATGAATGACACCACCAAATGGCTAAATCGGAAATTTGGGTACCATTCTAAAAATCTCCCTTTGATTTACTTGCTGTGTCTATTCAGTTGCCAGCTTAGTTCATTCTGTTTCAATAACATCCCTCCATGGCATCCCGTCCTCTGGTTCTGTCATCGCCTTGGCTTCCGACATCCACACCGGACAGCTCACGGGCTTTGAGGCAGAGGGACTTGAGGTCTGGTCTGGCACATCTTTGATTAACATGGTGACCCTTGGTGAATTCTGTGTTCCCTTTAACTCTGTTTTCTCAGTGTGGGTGCAGCATGAACCACGACTCCTGAGATGGTGGGAAGGTTAGATGAGAACTCGCGGGGCAGGTGTAGCCTGATGACTGATACACACAGGCCCCTCATCATTTCTCCTTTTGATCCTTTCTGTCACCTCCCGAGGGTTCCTTGTCTTGCTTTGGCTTTTCTAGTCTTTTCACACACTCCTGCTTAACGAATTTTAAAAAAATTGAATAATGATTCTGCTGCTTAAAATTCTTCAGTGGTTTGCCATACTCTTTTTTTATCTATATAAATGTATTTATTTTTGGCTGTGTTGGGTCTTCGTTGCTGCGTGCGGGCTTTCTCTAGTTGCGGCCGGGGGCGGGGGGGCTACTCATCGTTGAGGTGCGCAGGCTTCTCATTGCGGTGGCTTCTCTTGTTGCAGAGCACGGGCTCTAAGTGTGCGGGCTTCAGTATTTGTGGCTTGCGAGCTTTAGCGCGCAGGCTCAATAGTTAAGGCACAGGGGCTTCGTTGCTCCGCGGCATGTGGGATCTTCCCGGACCAGGGCCCGAACGCTTGTCCCCTGCACTGGCAGGCGGATTCTTAACCACTGCACCACCAAGGAAGCCCTGCCATACTCTTTAGGATAAAAAGTTCATACTGTTTAAGTTTATTACACAAGACCCTTTAGGATCTGACCTTTTTTTTTAACTTCTCTGATCTATCTTCTCCCCCACTTTCTCATTCATTCTGTACTCTACCTATAAGAACTACTTGTCAAGTCTGAAAACATCACAGTGTTTCATGCCTCTCTCTGTTCACTCATCTCTTCGTTTGTTCATTTATCCATCCATCTGCTTCATCAGCTAAAAGGTACAAGAGGCTATAATGGTGCTGGGGATAAAGAGTCAACCTCACGAGGTTCGATTTGGTGGAAGAGAGAAAAGAGGAGAGTTCATTATCAGAGCTTAGGGTGCTGGGGGTACGCAGGTGTCCCTAATCCATCTTGGGAGAGATGAACAGCAAGCATCCTGGAGGAAGTGGGGCTGGAGGATCCTTGAGGATCCAGAGTGAGCCGAGTGACAAGGGGGCTCCTGGGAGGAAGCAGTTCACACCAGCCATGGAAGCGTGAGATGTGGCGTGCTTGGGGCCCTAACCCCATTCCACAGGAGCAAAGCCTGGCCTGAGTTTAACATATGTCCTTGGAGCCTGGAAACATGCAAACAGAGAGAACGGCCAACAATTGGCGATGGCTGAATAAATGATACTATCTCCACTTCACTGGCTACAATGCAACCATTGAAAAAAAAAAAAAGCTAAGCAGAGCCCTCACTGGATGGCTTGGAGGGATTCCTGTGAAGTATTTATGGCTGCATGGGCAAAGCAAGGTAATTGTATGCGTGGGAGAACCAAGCAAAAGAGAAGAAAAGATGATAGAGGCGTGTGATCACATTTATGCGTTTAGGTAAAAATCTGTGTACATGTAGATATGTATACAAATAAAATAAAGAGATTAAAGCAACTTAGAAAATGCAGTCAAGTATAAAGGGAAGATATACAAATCACCTGTAATCCTGACATCCTGAGCTCTTAAAGCTCTGAAATATTTTCTTCTAATCTTTTCCTATGTATTTAAGGATTTAAATACAGACAAATTTGGTATCATATTGTACATATTGTTTTATGTTCTGCCCTTTAAAAAATTATTTATAACAACCCTTGCTTAATAGATATTACAACGTTTATTTCATTTTATTTATTTATTTTTTCCAGCATGTGGGATCTTAGTTCCCCAACCAGGGATTGAACACGTGCCCCCTGCATTAAGAGCATGGAGTCTTAACCACTGGACCACCAGGGAAGTCCCTATATTCTGCCCTTTTAAACATCTGCGTTATATGATCAATATTTTTCCATCCCATTATATTTTTTCTAAATCATGATTTTTAATTTCTGGCTGTGGTTCCTTTAGATTGCTCTTTTGTAATTTATCGTTCTCTTGTTGGACATTCAGTGTTCATTCATTAATTTTCCTGATTTAAATAACATTGACCTTGTCACTTATTAGCTGTGTGACCATGGACAGCTTAATCTTTTTGTGCCTCAGTAAAATGGAAATAGTAATAGTATAGGGTTGTGATAAAGAGCAAAATGGGGACTTCCCTGGTGGCGCAGTGGTTAAGACTCTGCGTTTCCAATGCAGGTGGCCCAGGTTTGATCCCTGGCCAGGGAACTAGATCCTGCATGCATGCTGCAACTAAGAGTCCACATGCCACAACTAAGAGTCCACATGCCACAACTAAGGAGCCTGCCTGCCACAACTGAGGAGCCCAGCACAACCAAATAAATATTAAAAAAAAAAAGTAAAATGACTTAAAATGCATTTCCTTGTAAGTGAGGCTGGCACAAAGAAAGTACTCAATAAACACTCTTTGTTTTTTCATTTGTTTTTGCTTTATTTTCTTTTTTCTTTTTTAAAAGCTCTCTCTTTGGAAGCTGTCAGAAGCAGCATATGAAAATTTCTTCTCTTCTAGACTGAAGATGACAGTGCCTCCCTCAGACCACTGTGTGAATATTAAACAAAATGTTCCAAGTGGTTAATGTGATACCTGACACCCCACAGACCCATAGTCCACTTTCCCTGGGTGTTTTCAAGTCTCCATAAAATGTTCAGATGGTGCCCAGCGTATATTCTATTATATATTGTATGCTATGTTATTATCTATATTATATCTTATATATAGGACTTATGTCTCTGTACTGTGATGGCTTATTTTCTCTTTAGTTTGTGAAGAAGTGAGTCCTTTTTTTGTCTGTCCCCACCTCCTGACACAAGGATTATACGCTGTGGGCACTCAGTGAATGTCTGGGGAAGGAAGAGTATTGAGAAAGAAGATCTAAGATGAAGGTTGTTTGAGAGAACAGGAAAGAAAAAAACAAAAGAAAAATGATCATGGGGGACTTCCCTGGTGGTGCAGTGGTTAAGAATCTGCCTGCCAATGCAGGAGACATGGGTTCAAGCCCTGGTCCAGGAAGATCCCACATGCTGCGGAGCAACTAAGCCAATGCGCCACAGCTACTGAGTCTGCGCACTAGAGCCCGCGAGCCACAACTACTGAGCTTGCATGCCACAACTGCTGAGCCCATGCGCCTAGAGCCCGTGCTCCACAACGAGAAGCCACTGCAATGAGAAGCCCGCGCACCTCAATGAAGAGTAGCCCCCGCTCGCCGCAACTAGAGAAAGTCCACACACAGCAACAAAGACCCAACGCAGCCCCCCCAAAATAATAAATAAATTAATTAATTAAAAAATGATCATGGGAAGTGGGATTAAATGTTAGGGAAATGGAGAAGGTGAAAAAAGGGAAGATAGTGTGAAGATATGGTGAGGGTCTTGGTAGTGTGAACTGGGGCTGATCACTTGGGGAAACAATCAGAGTGAGGAGACTCTGGCTAGCAGGGTGCAGGGTTGGCTACAGTACACAATTTACTGCTAACTTTTGGGTCCCCGCTCTGTGGCAGGCACGGGGCTAAGTTGTAGTACAGGTTGTCTCACTGACTCATTTCAGGCACGCTGGGGACTTCCCTGGTGGTCCAGTGGGTAAGACTCTGCACTCCCAATGCAGGGGGCCCATGTTCGATCCCTGGTCAGAGAACTAGATCCCGCCTGCACGCTGCACTAAGAAGTCCGCGTGCCGCAACTAAAGATCCTGAACGCCACAATTAAGACCTGGCACAGCCAAAGTAAATAAACAATTCTTTAAAAAGCACCCGGTATTAGGTAAATGCTTTTAATTCCTCCATGAGGGAATTATCTCCCAGAACTGTTTTCAGAATGAGGGAACTGGGGATTCCCTAGTGGTCCAGTGGTTAGGACTCTGTGCTTTCACTGCCGAGGGCCTGGGTTCAGTCCCTGGTCGGGGAGCTAAGATCTATAAGCTGCGTGGCACAGCAAAAAACAAATTAAAAATGAATGAGAAAACTGCCCAAATGTCCATCAGCAGATGAACGGATACAGCGAATGTGGTACATATATACAATGGAATATTACTCAGCCATAACAAAGAATGAAATAATGCCATTTGCAGCAACATGGACGCAGCTAGAGTTGTCATACTGAGTGAAGTGAGTCAGAAAGAGAAAGACAAATATCATATGGTATCACTTAAATGTGGAATCTAAAAAAAAAAGATACAAATGAACTTATTTACAAAACAGAAATAGACTCACAGACATAGAAAACAAACTTATGGTTATGAAAGGGGAAACGGGAGAGAGGGATAAATTAGGAGTTTGGGATTGACATATACACACTACTATATATAAAATAGATAACCAACAAGGACCTACTGTACAGCACAGGGAACTATACTCAGTATCTTGTAATAATCTATGAGGAAAAAGAATGTAAAAAAGAACACATAGATATATCTGAATCACTGTGCTGTGCACTTGACGCTAACACCACATTGTAAATACTTCAATGAAAGAAAAAAGAATGAGGAAACTGGGGATTTGTGAAGCTAAATTATTTGCCCAGGGTCAACCAGCTAAGGAATGGAGGTGCAATTCGCAGGTCTGTCTGGCCCCAGAGCCTGGGCATTCATCGCTCTGCTTTCCCCAATCCTTTACGGAGCTCGGACCAGACCTGGCTTCAGTGCTTCTCCAGTAAGGTCAAGTGTGTCCCGTCAGTCACCATGGTAAATTACACAGCCAGCCTGGCTCTCAGTATTCTTTTCCGTTAATAGTTTGGCATATGGTCGTTGACATTCTTATGGCGCTCCCCAGTGATCTGTGAAGAGACAGAGGCTTGTAGTAGGAAACCAAACGAAGGTCAGGATGTCCCCCGAGAGATGGCAGAAAGAGCCTGGTCTCAGAGGACCAAGTGGAAGGTACACTGTGGTCACGTCCCTCTGCATCCGTAGCCGTGCCGCTTGCCCTGCCTGGGTTATGAGTCATCAATGAAAAGACAAGAAAATTGAGTACAATGAGTAGACCCAGGACAGGAGGCAGTATTTTTCTGTACTCAGTGGTGGAGGGGTAGCACAACGTTGGTTCAACAGACAGGGAGACATGAATAGCAAAACCAGAACCGATTTTAGTTTTGAACAGGGATATGAACCTGGAAACCTTCAACGCTTGAGAAGCTAAAGGCTAAAACACTTGAGAATATATTTTTTAAAATCCCAAACATGTGAGCTTCAAGAAAGCCACAGCTAAGATGCCAGAAATGAAAAAATCGCTTAAAAAAAAAAAAAGACCAGAGCTTTTAGTCTGAGGACACCAGGCTTTCTAGCTGCATTTCAGTCCATTTTGATAGGGTAATTGCAGCAGAACCAGAAATAACTACACATTCCTCCTGGCCCTGATTCTGCATCTCTTAGTTCTGAATTCTGAGTTGGACATACAATTTTTAGGGGCTTATCAGAGCTTGCAGTGCTCCCATTTCTGATATGACTGGAGTTTAGATTCTTGCAAAGAGGCTACCGAACTGGAGGAAAATTTGAGGAATGTTTTCCCCTTTTCATTTAGTTCATCAGAAATAAAGACACTTTTACATTCTCCCAAATTTAGTTTCAGGAACGGGTTACCATGGTTGGTTTGGGTTGCCTGACGCTAATCACTGAGATTTGGGGTGTCAACGAGAGCGAATGATTTGAACAATTAACGTTGATTTTCTTTTCATAATAATGACTAAGTTCCATATTTCGTAATGTGGGATGGATGCCAGGTTTTACTTCCAATTTGACTGTCTTATAAACTTGAGGCATTTGACGAATATTTTAAAGTGATTTTGGCCTGCACCACGGATAAAGGCCACACTTCTGTAGTCTGTACGGCCCCAAGTATTTTTTAAAAATAATTTTTATTGGCGTATGGTTGCTTTACAATGTTGTGTTAGTTTCAGGTGTACAACAAAGTGAACCAGTTATACATATACATATATCCACTCTTTTTTAGTTTCTTTTCCCATATAGGTCATTACAGAGTATTGAGTAGAGTTCTCTGTACTATGCAGTAGGTCCTTGTTGGTTATCTGTTTTATTTATATATATATAGTAGTGTGTATATCTCAATCCCAATCTCCCAAGTTATCCCTCCCCCACCAAATATTTTTCATACAAAGTTTATTGAAGGGATGTTAAAAGTCATCTTTTATGTAAGTAAAAGAATAGGCCATTCTTACAATTAAAACAATAGATGAAAATATATCCTGAATCCATCATTAAGCAACTCATATCTCTCCCCCAATCCCTCTCCTTCTCACTCTCTTTCTCCAGGTCTATCTCTAGGTTATTTTATTTTATTTTAGTTTTTTATTTTTAAAAAGTATGTTTCATTTACCTTTGCATTAGCACTTAAAACACACACTTCTATTTCAAAATGCCATTTAAAAATTATTCTAATATAACAGCAGCAAACTATAATTCTGCAACTACAAAAGATCTATACGGGGATCCACAGTTAAGTTATTCTCCTGTTTACAGCTGTGATTCTGAAACAGATACTACTTCAAAGCAGCTGTTACCAGCTCTTTAGGTTTGGTTTAAAAACACACACATAGTTGCCGGGAGGTTTATAATGTTTTATTCCGTGCACTGCTCTGAAAGCGTTCTGCAAGAGCCAGCCAGCCCTTAAAAACAGTACTCAGTCCACAAGGCAGTCAGAAAGAGTTAAATTAAGTGGGGTAGATAGGACTCCTCCATTACATCAAAAGCATAGGACATTCTGCAGCAACTGGGAGCATGTTGTCCTCTTCACAACTAATTTTATCAGAAGAGTTTAAGAAGGTGGACATTGTACGACTATCGAGTGCATTTAAAAGTGACATGTTTTTGTGTTCATCTGACTCCCCTGAATGACCTAGCTAGTGAACTAGTCACCAGGCAAATCAAGCCTGCAAGAAAGGGAGCCAATATTCCAATTACCATGTTATTGTCCGACCCACAGAATTTATTTTCAACATAAACGTATAACCTCAATATGAGATGTCTAACTAAAGCAAGCACCAAGACCAAGACAGCATCTCCTCTTCTAAGGTTTAGGTTTTGCCCAGAATTCTCAATACATGGAATAGCCCATACCAAGAGCCGTCGCTCCCACAACAAAGCCTTGGGCTGCCACGCGCATGTGGATCAGGTGAACAGACATTTAGTATTGCCCCTGCTCTTCAGTTTATATAATCCATATGCGACGATTGCCGCAAAACCTGCCATTCCAATGGGGACAAATGGTGCCTCTCTAGCTTTTCGGATAAGTTTAGATCCCTGATCTTCATCATATGAAGAAAGAGAATCATCTGTGTCACTTGACATAGTGATTGAAGCATCTTCAGACAATGACAAGATGTCGCAGGCTCCAATCGGCTTCTCTCTAGATTATTTTAAAAAGGCATTGCTTTCCCCTTGGTTTAGTGAAGCTGCAAGTAATAGAAAGCCCAGCCTGAACTGCTTCAAGAATAAGGAAAATATCGTCTCTCTCCCATCATAAGAGAGTCAGCGATGGGGCCACTCCAGGGCTGGGTCACTCATGGCTCGGTGATGTCACCAGGGCCCCGGTTCTCTCTGTCTCCGCCGTTGCCAACATGATGCCCTCTCCTCTGGTAGCGTCATTGTTGCCAGGGGGGCGCAGCCATCCCGGGAATCACACTGGACAAAAAAACAAGATCCAGTGCATGAGACGAGGGTGTCCTGTTTTCTAGCTTTCCGTCAGGAAAGAAATCCTCCCAGTAACATGCCAGCAGATTCCCCTCCATGTTGTGGGTGAGATCCTGGTCACAAGCCCGTCCCTAAACCCATCCCTGTTGGTGTGGCCATGAGAATATTCAGGACTTAGCCTTGAGCTGAGCTCACAATGGGGTCACTTTTCCAGTGGGGAGAAATGAAGGTTCTGTTGACAAGGAAGCAGGAGAGAATGGACAGGGTAAGCAATGCATACTGTCAGCCCTGTCCCTGAAGTTTTGTTCTCTTCCTACCTTCTTGAGCACCTGTGCACACTAGCCACCATTAATTTCACATATATAGGCAAGACACAGTTTGCAAAGGGAGAATGGAACAGTCTGTGAGGCGGCGGGGGGGTGGGGATTTAACACTGTGACTCGGAAAGGAGGTGGGAGACGTGCCCACGGATCAGAGACGCGGGTTACTGAGTAGGTCACACTAACTGACACACCACCATTTCCTACCCCACTGAATTAAGATCGGATGTCCAAGAGGTACGAGCCTTGAGAACCAAAGATGAGCTTCAGGCCATACAGAAGCTTGGACGTTTCCTGTTTCCCCTGGGATTTTTATGTTGGTGATACAGAGCTGTAGAATTTGCCATCAATTCACGGACTTGGGCAGTCATTATCAGGATGTACAGCTATTGTGCAGAACAAAACCAAAATCGGGCTCATTGAAACATCCACCGGGAGGCTGGCAGAGAGTAGACCAAAATGTACGTGGTGCTTTTATAGAAATGAGCTCACTTGAGTATTCCTGTCCTATCTTCTATCTCACTCATTATAGCAAACATTCGAGTACTAATTACTATGTCCAGACACTGGTACATACACTTTATATCAATTATTTGTTCAACAGCCCTGCGAGGTAAGAGCCACAATCGTTCCCATTCTGAAGACCAAGACTGACCCACGGTGAGCTAGTGTGATTTGCACAAGGTTGAAGCGATTGTAAATGAGAGGAACTGTGATCCCGTGGTTTTTGCACTGAGCCACGACACCCACTGTCTCTTTAGGAGGCTTGAACCTGCCACTGATGCCACTTGGATAAGTTTTTGTCTTATCAGGGATTTCATTTAACCTCAATACAGGAGAATATTAACACATGCTTTGACCATTTGTTTCCTCACTAGCGCTTTATTTGTTGTTTTGTTTTCTGTCTTTTTTTTCTTTTTTTAATGATTGTTTTGCATCTCACAACATCTCCTAAGTTTAAATTGAAAATCCAGAGAGACTTTGGTTAACACCTCTAATAAATATAGAGCTAGAAATCAGACATTATATTGGGCTGGCCAAAAAGTTCGTTTGAGGTTTTCTGTAACATCTTATGGAAAAACCCAAACGAACTTTTTGGTCAAGCCAATATGTGTGTGTGTGTGTGTGTGTGTGTGTGTGTGTGTGTGGTAAGAAATAGCCTTAGAGGCAATGTTGATTATATTTGAATGCTTAAGTCACCATTTTCCTAGAACACCCTTAAAACCCATACCTAGGGCTTTTATTCTTGTATTGTAAAGATGTTTAATTAGAAAAGGTCAATCTTGGACTTCCCTGGTGGCGCAGTGGTTGGAAATCTGCCTGCCAATGCAGGGGACATGGGTTCGGGCCCTGGTTCGGGAAGATCCCACATGCGCCGAGCAACTGGGCCCATGCGCCACAATTACTGAGCCTGCGCTCTAGAGCCCGCGAGCCACAACTACTGAGCCCGTGTGCCACAACTACTGAAGCCCGTGCACCTAGAGCCCGTGCTCTGCAGCAAGAGAAGCCAACGCAATGAGAAGCCCGTGCACCACAACGAAGAGTAGCCCCGGCTCGCCTCAACTAGAGGAAGCTCGCGCGCAGCAGCAAAGCCCCAGTGCGGCCATAAATAAATAAATAAATAGATAGATAGATAAATAAATAAATAAATTTATTTAAAAAAAGAAAAAGAAAAGGTCAATCTTAATATCTAAATGACCTAGCAATAAAACTGAGCCAGAGCATGGGACTTGTGACAGCTAGTCCAAAAACTCTGGAAATAATGCAGATCAAACTTCTGCAAATGTCATTGAATATAGACCTACCTTGCTTTATATGATAGGTTTGTTTTTAAAACATTTAGACATAAATCAAATTTAGCAAAATAAAAATAGAGTACTTGCTGTTCAGTGCAAATCTGTGTTCCTTTCATAAGATGGAAACTCTTTCTGCAGTATTGATATCTGCTTTCCAATTGATGCGTTTAGACGTTTGCAGTGTCGGGCATCAGGTCTGCGGTGTAGACACTTTCTCCTCTTCTCTTCTCCCATGTTCCATCTGTCTCAACTCCTTCTTTCCTCAGTCCCTCACTAAGTCACACAGAGTAACTCTCTAAACTCCCTTAAGATTGAGAGCCACAAATCTGACCACTGGGCAATAGTTTTTAAAAATCTGAGCAACAATGAAAGTGATCCTGCAGTCACATCCTACTTCCTTGCCCCCAGGTTACTCTGTCCACGCCATGGTCATGATCTAGACTGGCTGGCTGGATTCCAAGCAGCTACACAAAGTTCCAGCAGTTGGGCTGATTTTTTTTTTAAGTTCCATCATCCATCCTTCAGTATTATTAAAATCAAATTAATAGGCAGTACTGAGAACTTACGAGATCCTCCCAGAGCTGTCCTGGGCTTTGTTGGGGAAACACTGAGCCAGAATAAGAGAGCAGCAGACTTTGGACCTGTAGGATCGTCACAGTTTTGTTCCTTACTTGGGTTTGGAGTGTTTTTAGGTCACAATGTCCCCTGCGTGTCCACAAAGAAGGTACATTCCTAGTACCAAATGGGGAAGAGGGTGCTCCTTTGGAGTTAACAAAGTGTGTGTGTGTGTGTGTGTGTGTGTGTGTGTGTGTGTGTGTGTCCCCGTCCAGAGGCAGTAAAGTGCTGGAGCTGGTACTCGGCTCCCAAGGCCAATGCATTGATATACACTCAGCTGTGCCAGATGACCTTGGGCAAATTAACCCCTCAGTGCCTCAATTTCTTCATCGGTACAAGAAGGATCGTCATTGTACCTATGTCCTAAGATTGTTGTGCGGATTAAATGGGTTAATTACACCAAAAGTCTGACACACAGTAACAACAAATGTTGGTTATTACTTCTTCCCCATTGTTTGCAAACCACGTAGATCTTCCAAGGTGAACATTTTTGACTAGAGCTAGAAAATTATTAAATATATTTTTAATAACTTTATTTATTTATGTTTTTATTTTTGGCTGCTCTGGGTCTTTATTGCTGCGCGTGGGCTTTCTCTAGTTGCGGGGAGTGGGGGCTACTCTTTGTTGCAGTGCGCGGGCTTCTCATCGCAGTGGCTTCTCTTGTTGCGGAGCACGGGCTCTAGGCACGCGGGCTTCAGTAGTTGTGGCTCGTGGGCTTAGTTGCTCCACAGCATGTGGGATCTTCTCGGACCAGGGCTCGAACCCGTGACCCCTTCATTGGCTGGTGGATTCTTAACAACTGCGCCACCAGGGAAGTCCAAGAAAATTATTAAATATTGATTGGAATTGATTCCAACCATCATTTATTCATCTTAAACCTACGTATGAAAGAAACCCCCTTAATGTCTGCTTGGGAAAAGTTCTGGGAATTGTCATTGTGGTCAAAGCTGCTTTCTAGACCTTCTTTTGATATCAAAGTTGCTATGGCATAAATGGAATACGGAGAGCAGTCTGGTGAAGTGGGGCAGTGTGTACTCAGATGTTCCTTTTCTTTTTGCGTTGCTGGGGGGAAGAGGGGTGTCGCTGATTTTGCTGACCTGGCCTCAGCTTGTGAGAACTTGGTGAGATTGGCAAAGCACAGATGGCATCCTCATGTACCCTGGCCTACACGTCTATTTCCCATCTACACATGCTGGTGTCACATTTTCTATAGAAAGTATCCATCCATTCATTATTTGTTCAGTGAAAGTGTGTGAGGTTCGCCCACATTTAAAAGTGAAAGGCAAGAGGCAGAAAATAAAGAAATACTTGCATGTGTGAAATGAGTTAGGGGATTAAATTTCTTTTTCTTTTTTTGAAGAGTGGGTTTCCAAACAATTTGATAACAAATTAGGTATTCCTGGCTTTATCTTATTTGATATCGGTAAAAGCATTAGCAAAAGTTGGCCCAATTTAGGAATCCACGGTACCTTGTACGTCGTCTTAAGCCTCAGTTGATGACTGTCATTGCCCTGGAAGGTGGTTGGACAGTTCTGATTTCCTGCAAGGATCTGCCTCAGTCCTAAAGTCACTAAGAGATACAAAAGACCTATTGTGTTGATAACTTTTGAAGTTCTATGTGAACTGCTATTGTGTTAACACCTTCTAAATATTTTATTAGATATTGTCAAACATGCTTTAAATGCAGCTTCTTAAAAAAAACAGTGTTCAAAACCATTTATGAATGCTGATCTAAACATCTAAAGACATTTAATTGAATTTGCCATAAAATTGGGAATCTGAAAACAAATTCTTTTGTTATATCCAAACACTGGAGAGTGGGATTTCAAGAGCTTAAGTTTGAATTTTTTGTGATGATGTTTTTTCTTTTATTCAACTTTAGTTATCTCATCCGTACAAACTGGTTACAATTATAAATCTGTCTCAGACTCCTGGAAGGGCTGATAGAAATGATTCCAGAGCCCTTTATGGAACTTTTCTACATTCAGCATAAAAGTTATACTTTATAACTTTAGGGAATTTTTCTTAACAGCTCGTATAATCTACAATCTATATTAAATATTTTATTCTTCTTAGCTTAGCTTAAAATATAACTCTGTAGCTAGAGACACACACTTGTACGTGTGTGTGTGTGTGTGTGTGTGTGTGTGTGTGTATCAAAAACACAAAGTACTATCTTGGAATTTTAAAATCTTATCACTTTAAAAGCTAGCTACTGTTTAATTCCGTTTTGTTTTATTTTTTTTAATTGAAGTACAGTTAATTTACAAGTTTAGTTTACAAGTGTTAGTTTCAAGTGTACAGAAAAGTGATTCAGTTATATATATATATATATATATATATATATATATACTTTTCTAGATTCTTTTCCATTATAGGTTATTACAAGATATTGAGTAGAGTTCCCTGTGCTGTACAGTAGGTCTTTGTTGTTTATCTATTTTGTATATAGTAGTGTGTATCTGTTAATCCCAAACTCCTAATTTATCCCTCTATCCACCACTATCCCTCCCCCCACCCCCAATATCCCCTTTGGTAATCATAAGTTTGTTTTCTATGTCTGTCTGTCTGTCTCTGTTTTGTAAATAAGTTTCTTTGTATCATTTTTTTTTAGATTCCACATATAAGTGATATCATATGATATGGTGTTTAATTTTTATCATTGCGTTTCTATTTTAAATTACGGAACGTAAACCTCACCTGATGTCACTTGGGATGATTTTTGATTTGGCATGCTTACACACACACACACACACACACACACTCACATATCTACACATATACATGTACACACATATATGTATACGTATATATTTATACACATATATGTGTGTGTGTATATATATATATGTGTATATATATATATATATATATATATATATATATACATACATACATTATACTTTCTTCTGAGTTGTGATCTAGGGAGCCTGAAAGATTGCCAATCTTTAGATCGCCAAGATCTTAACACTTCTACTCCATTCACTTCATCTCCCATTGTACCACGAGGAAAGCACCAATAGTATTACCTTCCCTTAATGAGATAGAATAACTCGGGCCTGAGTGCTTGCGTTGTGAAAGCCAGAGCAACAAATCAAAGGCGGGGCTGCGGTTGTGTAAGTGGTGACCCACGGGGGTCGGGAGGGCCTGGCCCCGCTCAGCTTCCGCACTGGTCCTGGATGATACTACCCACAGGTGGATGGCCTCCCTGAGAAGCCTGACCTTGATTCTGCTGCATTTTTACACTGGCTTAACGTTAAAAACCTGCTTATTATTCTCTTCCCTTGTTTCACATCTGAAAACCAGCAAATGTAGGTCCTCTCCTAACTCCTTTCAAAGAGCAAACAACTCCTGTCACACCTGTGATGCCAGAACGTTAACCCCAAATTCCTCTGTACCAGCAATACATTGAAACGATTCAACTTCTCTCTTCGTAGAAGCATCATTTTTGTACCCCCGACTTGAATCTTTTTCAAGGTACTTCTGAATAGCAGGCGAGACCTCTCTGGTTTGTTAAGGATAACTTCAGAATCCCAGAGTCCCTGAATCATTTTATCATGAGGCTAGGTGGGCATTCCATTCGGTGACGCCGGGTTTAAGATTCCCCCCTTTTCTTTTTGTACCTTTGAAAGAAACCACAGGGAATTCCCTGGGGGCCCATGGTTAGGACTCCACGTTTTCACTGCCCAAGGCTGGGGTTCGATCCCTGGTTGGGGAACTAAGAGACCGCGAACAAGAGAAGACCACTGTACCTGTGCTTCTCCTCAGGAAGCAAGCGAGTCTTTTGCATCTGGGACCAGCCAACAGCAAGGCCCATTTTCTCCCTGAGATGTGGCCGAGCTACAGCTGCCCGTCCAGAAGTTAAAGCTCAGCCCAGCTGCCTGTGTTTCAATCTTTACAGTATCTTGATTTGGACCTGATTAGTCAAAGGAGAGAAAGAGATAAAATATCTAGAATGTTTAAGCTACTGGGGAATAAGCACTTTGGGGATAGATAGAGAAAAAAGCCTAGTATTTTCAATAAATGGCATAGTAGTATGTAAATATATTTAGAATCTTAAGGTCAAAGACGTTTTGTTATTTTTAGAAACGGACAAATGTATTAGGCATAATTAAATTTGCTCATAAATGATTATTTCTGATTTATTTTAAAATGAAAGTTTGAAAGAATAATCCAGGACAAAAAACTCCTCCATTTCTTCTATCTCTCAACCATTTTCTCTCATATTTTTGACATAATAGAGGAAGCACCCTGCATTCTCCTCTTGCAAATGTTTCTGGGTTCTTTTCTCCTAGGTTTCACACTGCTCATCATTTTCTAGCCCTGTTTTCTCAAGTTTGGAGGGTTTTTTGTGTTGTTTTTTTTTGTTTGTTTTTTTGACAGAGTTTGGTGCCAATAGTAAGCAAAAGAGAGTTTGAAATCTTCAAAAGAAAAGTTTTCCATTTATAAGAACTAATGACCAAGCTGCCGCTGTTTAGGTGTTTCCTCTTTGGTAGGAATGGATGTCTACTGGGTACCCGCTCTTTGCCAGGCATTGTGTGAAGTGTGGTGAACAGACCAACACCAAGATGCCCTGGAAGCAACCATGACAACATTGCCCTGACCAGCCATTCTTATAGCTTATCACCTCCAAAAAGCACCACAATAAAAGTCTCTGCACTTTAAAAAAGATTAAATCCTCTTTCATTTACTTACTTTTCATATTTAAGGGAACTACAAACACTTAGACAGTGGTATGTGGTTATAGAAGTGGATATGACTTATATTTTCAAATAGAGAAGACTGATGACTCAGCTTCTCTTATCAAAGTGTTATCAAGCATCCTCTAGCCTGTTGGTCGTTTTTATGGAAAATACAGTAGACGCCTAAGACGTTAACCTTGCCCTCAAGGAACTTACAGCATTTGAAGAGAGTCTACTTGTTTGCTTTTGTTTTGGGGGTGGGGGAAGGGAGTTTGCTTTGGTATTTTGCTAAACTAGTTAATTCCTTTTTCACCTGGTCAGTGAGAAAAATAAAATATAAGTACTATATCTAAGTATAGCATTTATGTACTCTGAGATCTCTGGTTTCTGATTCTCTTGGCTTTGAAAGTATAGTAAGATAATTCTTCTTATAAATAATCATAAATGCAGACCTCTTTTGTACCATATGGACATTGGAAAATATTTATAAAAGTTTATACAATGCCCACATCCAATTTTTATTATTCAGTTGCCTGGGTTTTATAAATCTTAAATGTTAGTGTTAGAATAGATCCAGATGGTCTTTTAATTAATCTTCCACCATTTCCAACTGCATTTCCTTTATCTGTTTGAATCTAAACATTCTTTTTCAATCAGTTACATGCTTTGTACCTTTAATCTGCAATCCCCGACCAGCTGAGTTTACACCAGTGTAGCCTGCAGAGCTCTTCACCAAACACACATTACCGGGCACCTTTTGAATGACACCCGCTGGCTGGAGTGCTGGGGATAAGAAGAGCAAGGGGACAGTTCATGGTCACATGGGAGACAAAAATATATTGTGATAAGAGCTGCCACCATATTACCTATGGGCTTCAGAGGGTCCCAGTAACTGGTATTGGGAGACTTGAGATGTGGTCTTAGTTGGAGAAATAAAACTTACTGCTCAGAAATTATATGCCTTGGGACTTCCCTGGTGGTGCAGTGGATAAGACTCTGAGCTCGATAAGCCAGGTCCAATCCCTGGTCAGGGAACTAGATCCCACATGCATGCTGCAACTAAGAGTTCGCATGCCACAACTAAGGAGCCCACGTGCCGCAACTAAGACCTGGTGCAGCCAAATAAATAAATATTTAAAAAAAAGAAATTATATTCTCTTCCTAAATTATTCTGAAGGGGTCGTTCTTGCACACTCTTCGTTTGCGGTGTTAGTATTTGGCCCTTCCCATAACAAGACAAGAGGCTGATTGGAACAGAAATGATCAAAGTGAAAAGGAGCTTTTCTGTTGTTTGTGGTTGGGGGCAGGGTGGGTGGGTCTTGTTCTCCAGAGATCTCTCCATCCTCGGGACAATTGTCGATGGGTAGACATTTCTGGGTCACCAGCAGCTGAGCCTGTGAGAGCAAAGATGAGAATCTTGAATGGAACTGAGAGTTTTTGCACTTAAGGGAGTGTGGGTCCTGGGCAGTTGAGTCAGGAAGGCTTTTTCTTCAACTTCTGGTTTTAATTGGGGGCAAGCCTTGGGGCTAAAGGCACAGTGAGAGCTGTCTGCCAGACTTTTTTTTTTTAAATCAATCGGTCACATTGTTTGTTCCTCTGGGTTTGATAGACGTGTTGTAATAAGGTCCTGAACTGCTTGCTACCTCTTTATGTACCTTCTGTCTAAAGGCTTGTTACTATTGTGACCTATATTCAGGGAACCACAAACAATGGGTTTAACCATTAACTTTCAAACCACCTTTAAATGAATTCTTTTATAAGATGAGAATTATATGGGTTTCCACTGGTTGCTTAGAGGAAAAAAGAAAAGGACTCAGGTTGAAGCAGGTTATTAAGGACCTGGGGAGTTGGTTAGGATTCCCCTAGATGGGGCAGATAACTTGCCTTGACCTACCATGTCAGATAACACTGTTTAGCTGACAATTCAGTGTCCCTGAAAATCATAAGACTTTGTGAAGTTGGTCTGCCTGTGAGTAAAATTGAATTGTGGCAATATCTTGTATTCATTGAGTTAAACCTCGCTGTCTATGCCAATACTTAGTGTCCATTAAGGTACAATTTGATGTTAGTTGTCTATTTTCAGGGCCTTTCCTGGTGAGCCTTGGGAAAGTTACAGGCTACAAAGAATACATTGTTTTCTCAAGTGATAGGAAACACTGAAATCCTGTCCCTTTAGGTTCATAATTATCTCTATGAATTTTCTATTTTTAATCGAACAGCAATCCAAAGAAAGGGTAGCTTCCAGAAAACTATACAATCCAGTAGTGCCTGATGTTTCATGTAAAATAAAAGGACCATCCCTTCGGAGTGGGGAAACTGACCGTATTTGGATGGCTTATGAAATACCATCAGTAACATAGGAGCCCATTTGGGGTCTTCCATAGTTTCTACGTTTTTGCTTTTTAAAGGGGGTGTAATTTGGCCATGCTGCTTTGCATCTGTTGAATTTATGACATAGTGTAGGATTTTTTTTTTTCCCCCATAACATTAGAAAAGCCTTTTCCTGTCCTTCTGGTAGATTAATTATTTTTCAGAATCTATCTCTGGGCTGCTTTAACCCGCTGGCCCCAATTTTCAGATCAAGAAATAGAAACACAGCGAGGCCAGGTGATGGGTTCAGCACAGTGCAGGAATCAGCAAAAGCCAGCCTCGTGGTTCCAATCCTGAGTTCACTGCTTGAGTCATCAGGCAGTTCCCAAGTAACTACTTTATTTATTTATTTTTCATTTATTTATTCATTTTTGGCTGCGTTGGGTCTTCGTTGCTGCATGCAGGCTTTCCCTAGTTGCGGCGAGCGGGGGTTACTCTTCGTTGAGGTGCGCGGGCTCTAGGCGAGCGGGCTTCAGTAGTTGTGGCACACAGGCTCAGTAGTTGTGGTGAGCGGGCTCGCAGGCTCTAGAGCACAGGCTCAGCAGTTGTGGTGCACGGGCTTTGTTGCTCCGCGGCATGTGGGATCTTCCCGGACCGGGGCTTGGACCCGTGTCCCCTGTATTGGCAGGCGAATTCTTAACCACTGCGCCACCAGGGAAGTCCCCTGAGTAACTACTTGAGCGTCAATTCTCTGATTCACAAACGTACAGGCTGCTTCTGATTAAATTACTTAATCTGCTTCATCAATGCTTTGACAAATTTATTGTCTATTCTCTCATTTAGCAATTAATTATATAATGTGGCAGGTTTTTCCTGTCGGTATTTTGTGTTGTTATTTAATCTTTTTTCTCTCCAACTTTATTGTGTTGTTATTTATTCGTGTACACTTAAATTTGTATTCCTTAAGAAAGACTGTGCCATTTGTGAATTTCCCAAGGAAAAGAACTGGCACCTATAATTCTCTGCAGCCTCTCAAAGGCATAAGGCCTTGCATACAGATAGCTGGAATTTGAATTGATCTCATTTTCATTAGATAAAACATCGTTTTAGGTTTTGAAGCGCTTCTCTGCTGGTATTAATTGATGTATTACTGAAGTAGAGCTCTTTATTACCTGGTTAGTATCAAAGTAACCAAAAAATACCTTTAAGTCATGGGATGCTGAAAATGTATTTGTTCATAGGTACAAGTGCCACAGTGTCTGAAGTTCCCAGCCTGTTGTGAAATGAACAAACAATTCCCACGAGGACCTATATAAAAGTCAAGGGTACAACACACCAACCCATTATGATTTTAGTGTATAGCCAATGCTATGGGCAGGTTTTCAGTGGGTACAAGGCACTGGGATGGGAAACTGAGTCAATGTGCGCTTTATAATATTGTTATTATTATCATCATTATTGATTGTGAGACTAGACATTTCTTGATCATCATCATATGATATTCAAAAGTGTTAATTAATCCTCACGACATCGCAACATCCTTATGAAGTAAGTTCCGTTATGACCATATTTTATATATGAAGAAACTGGAGCTCAGAGATGCTGAGCAACTTGCCTAACGTCACACAGCCAGTGACTGACATGGTTAGCAATCAGGTGGCCTGGCTCCAGGACCTGAGCTGAGAAGAACAGTACTGGGGTGAGGATGGGGTGACAGAGGAGGCTGACTGTGCAGATGAGACTTGGCCTGCCCTCGATTTCCTTAGAATTTTCTCTAAGGTAGAATCTTTGTCTATGACGTATCCCCCCAGGGTCAGCCTAAAGACACATGAAGCCAGTGGAGGGAGGAAATCAATCTTTGTAGAAGGTATTTTTTATCATCAGCAGCAAAGTTCCTGCTGCTTGGAGGAGGGCAGTAAATACACACAGGAGGAGACTGGATCCCACACCCGCAGCAGAGCTGGCAGGGAAGACAGAAAGCTGCATGATTAAGCAGGAAACGTACACCCATTGACGTGTGCAGGGAAGTTCAGGGTCTGGGAACCGTGCCTGCAGCGAAGTTGGAGAAAGCTGCCAGGGCACACTCCTCCTCACGACAGCTTCTGTTCAGCCTCATCAGATCACAACCAGAGAACCTGCCAACTGAATCAGGTTTCTGGATCTTCCCCCTTCTTTTCATTTCATGTTTGTTTCCTGCTTCTGTAAGTAAAAGTCCACCCTGAGGTGCTGAAGGCAGTCTGCTCTAAATTTTCACTTAGTGTCATACCCATTGACTCTGCACGAAACACTGGAGCTGGGCTCTATCTATTCCTCCATTTTTGTGTGTAGGGGAGCAAAGCACAGATGATGGAGTGACCCATGGTGCCTGCACCTAGCTCGCACCTGAGCTGGGACCAGACCCAAACCCTCCCCGCCTCTCAGCGCCCTTTTCTCCCCCAAAGTTGGCAAAGAGTGGTCAGTGTAGCGTGTTTGGGCTCCCTCTGTGGTGACAGACATCCCATCTTAATTCTTTCACCGTGAATTACCCTCCTGTCCACTGTGGCACTCACCTCCTTGAAGTTGGGCGTGGCCATGTCTGTGAATTTCTTTGGCCAATAAAATGCGGGCAGAAGAGACAATGATGTGATACTCCTGGGACAAAACATGCAGTTGTCGGTGTGAGACTCTCCAGAGCTCTTTTTGCCCAAGAGTTGTGTCTCCCCGACAGTAAGGATGACGGAGCTTTCCCCAGCATGGATGGCTGCCCCGCTGCGTCTGAGACCGTGGTCCCTGCAGAGACTTCGAGCACGTGAGAAAGGAAGAACTCGCCAAGATGACAGCCATGTTTGTTACTGCAGCCTGACCTGTCCTGTCCTGATGATTACGAATAGGCTTTAGGAATCTGTATGAGCTGTATCCGTGAGCCCTGCTGGGTGGCAGACACTAGGATAAGTATTGAAGACGATTTCCTCATTTAATAATTGAATACTTACCATAACCCGAAGGAGGCATGCATCTACATCATTTGCAAATGAAGACATTGAGTCTAAGGCAGGTCACTAAATTCCCCAAGTTACTCAACTAGTAAGAACCAGAGTTACTCCCAGGCATGTCTGGCTCTAAGCCTCCGTTTCTGATTTTGTTTTTCGCTCCGTCCACTGCCTGCCTTAGCGTGGCGTTACTTGTTGACCCACATGCATTCTGCGGGGCGCCTACTGTGTGTTTATCCCTGTGGGTAATGAGGGAGAGAGCTGAGTCCTGTACTTAAGGAAGTCAGAGTCGAGCGGAGGGTAGGAAAGGACGCGAAGCAATAATGACCTAGATGCGATGTGAGTCTGGTGTTAAACAGCCTCTAAACCTCGAGTTGGGGCTTGGATGTTAGTTTGGAGGTAAATAGGTGGGAACCACGGGAGAGACCAGCCTACACTGTCTGACATAGTGATGGACAGTGTGAGCTCTGGAGCCTGAATTTGAATAGCAGCTCCACCACGTAAGCTTCCTTTAGCCCCTGTGCCTTTATTTGTGAACTGGGGTCAGTAATAGTACTCACGTCACGGAGTTGTGGTGATGATTGTATCGGATGATGAATATTACTTAGCAAAGTGATGCACACAGTGGGTGCTCAATAAACCTTAGCTGTCTTCAGGCCCTGGAAACAGTCGGCATTGGTGTGAAAACTAGAATGGGAAGTAAGGATGTGTGTGATCATATCCTTGGGCTCAAAGGCTTCTGTTTATGTCTGATTCTTCTTTTGAGACACACAGAGGGTGGAGCAGTCTCTACCAATGCGGCAGGCTTATCTCTGTGTTCAGTGCTATCAGGGCACGAAGATGAACTAGGTACGATCCCTCTTGCATTGAGGAGCTTGCATTTATTCAGGAAGAAACGCTCCCGTGGAGGATGGGAGGGCAAGGAGGGAAGGAGGGGCAGAGGGCAGGGGGACTGGGACTCCCCGGGCCCAGGGTCAGGAGACAGAACCCAGGTTTTCTGGAACAGATGCAAATGGTAAGCAGAGTGGACATTCCTCTTGCTGTCTTTACAAATCCACTCCAGCAGCTGCATGGATGTGAGTTCCTACCCGTATATATACCTTTCTCTTTATGAAGTCATGCTGAGGAAAAGAGCATGGGTTTTTGAGTCACACTGATACGGGTTTAAATCCTCAGTCCCTTGCTGTCTGATCTTGGGCAAATTTCTCAACACGCTTGAAGTCCAGTTTCCTCATCTGTAAAATGGGGATAATACCCATATCACAGAATTTAAGATGGATGAAGAAATGTGCTTTGAAAGCCCCCAACACAGGGATTTTTATCAGAATTCTTGCTAGTGGTAGCTGTTACTGTCATTACTAAAGGATCTTTTTTTTTTTTTAAATAATAGATCTTTTTTGGACTATAATTGCTTCACAATACCGTGTTAGTTTCTTTCGTTCTACTGACTTTGGGTTTTCTTTGTTCTTCTTTCTGTAGTTGTTTTAAATGTAGGGTTAGATTGTTTACTTGAGATTCTTCTTGTTTCTTGAGGTGAGACTGTATTGCTATAAACTTTCCTCTGAGAACTGCTTTTGCTGCATCCCATAGGTTTTGGGTCATCCTGTTTTCATTGTCATTTGTTTCTATGTATTTTTTTATTTCTTCTTTGATTTCTTCAGTGATCTCTTGGTTATTTAGTAGTGCACAGTTTATAGCACCCATGTATTTGTATTTTTTACAGTTTTTCTTCCTGTAATTGATTTTCAATCTCAGAACTTTGTCATCAGAAAAGATGTTTGATATGATTTCAATTTTCTTAAATTTTTCAAGGCTCGATTTGTGACCCAAGGTGTGATCTATCCTGGAGAATGTTCCATGTGCACTTGAGAAGGAAGTGTACTCTGCCACTTTTGGGTGGAATATTCTATAACTATCAATTAGATCTAGCTGGTCTATTGTGTCATTTAAAGCTTGTGTTTCCTTATTTATTTTCTGTTTGGATGATCTGTCCATTGGTGAAAGTGGGGTGTTAAAGTCCCCTACTATTATTGTGTTACTGTCGATTTCTCCTTTCATGGTTATTAGCATTTGCCTTATGTATTGAGGTGCTCCTATGTTGGGTGCATAAATTTATAATTGTTATGTCTTCTTCTTGGATTGATCCTTTGATCATTATGTAGTGTCCCTCCTTATCTCTTGTAACAGTCTTTATTTTAAAGTTGATTTTATCTGATACGAGTATTACTACTCCAGCTTTCTTTTGATTTCCATTTGCATGGAATATCTTTTTCCATCCCCTCACTTTCAGTCTGTATGTGCCCTTAAGTCTGAAGTGGGTCTCTTGTAGACAGCATATATATGGGTTTTCTTTTTTTAAAAAAATTAATTAATTAACTTATTTTTATTTTTGGCTGAGTTAGGTCTTCATTGCTGCGTGAGGGCTTTCTCTAGTTGTGGCGAGCAGGGACTACTCTTCGGTGTGGTGCGCGGGCTTCTCACTGTGGTGGCTTCTCTTGTTGTGGAGCATGGGCTCTAGGCACACGGGCTTCAGTAGTTGTGGTACATGGGCTTCAGTAGTTGTGGCTCATGGGCTCTATAGTGCAGGCTCAGTAGTTGTGGTGCATGGGGTTTAGTTGTTCCACAGCACATGGGATCTTCCTGGACCAGGGCTCGAACCCGTGTCCCCTGCATTGGCGGGCAGATTCTTAACCACTGCGCCCCCCAGGGAAGTCCATCCACACCACCTTTTGAAGTCCATGCAAAGGTGGGCTCTTTCTTGAGACGGACCCAACCTTCCACGATGGCAGGTCCCTGTCTGTTTCTTACACATTCCTCCCACTCCCCGTGAAGCGTCTGTAAGGATAGATGGTTCCTGAGTCAGCCTTGACTCAGAGTAGGTCCATATGCATAAAGAATTGGGGTGAGAAAGGGGGCAAACAAGCTTTCACAGCTCACCGGGAAAGGGGACGTGCCAACCTGCTTGATGGTTGAATGTTTCATCTCACTGGAGAGTAGAAGTGGAGAGGAATTCTCTCTTACAACAGAGGGAAATGCACAGGCTCTGTTTCCTTGAATCCACCTACCTCTTGGTTCAACTATTGGCATCACACCTCACTAGCTCTTTTATATGAGACAAATGACTTCATTACTGTGAATCTCAATGTTTCCATTTGTAAAGCAGAAATATTAATACTATCTCCAAAGATGGTTGTGAAAATTAAAATAACACAGAGAGCGTGATTCTCGTGGCACTCGATAAACAGAAGATGTTCATTAAATGTTTCTTTCCTTTTGCATATTATGAGAAGAACGAGTAATATGGACAAAAATGACTGAGCACGGGTTAAAATCCCTGAATTTCCTCATTGTTGAGTACACCTCAAGCTGGAAATGTCTCATCTGGTAACCAAAACTTTCTTAGACTCAGTTCCACATCTGTAAAACTGTGATAAAATTGCTTCCTCGTTGGGGGATGTGTGAAAAGAAAAAGATAGGATAAAGCCTCCAGAATGCTTTGCATAGTCTCTGAAACATGGTACTTTTCGATAAAAGGAAGCAGCTGATAATCAATTATTAATCATCAAACAAAGCACTACAACCTTTTCTAGCTAATTTTAAATTCAAGTTCTGGGAGAGCAGAAAACACCTCCACAAACCAACCCTAATATGTGTTTACATCTGTTGATAGTTACGGCAGCTTGTTATTTATATCTAAGTGAGAAGAATACTACATAGCTTTCTCACGTTCTTCGACAAATCCAATAACTTTTTGAGTGAAGAATAAATAAAAGAGCAATAAATTTAATTTATCAGATTAGCTCTAACTGATCAATGTTGAGAGAATGGAGCATGGAGTATATATACTTTGAAGAATGAGGTCCTAAATAATTTCAGACGGAGGGAAAAGGGCAGAAAGAGAATTATAGGAGCCACAAACCTCCTATGTAATAATTTATTTTGATTTAGGCTTACCCAATCTACATGTTCCTGGAGCTAAACAACGCTAAGGTAGACCTAGCCACCTGCATGTTTTTTCTCATCCATCATATTTCTTGCACAGATGTATGTTTCTTTCCCCTGATAATTGTATTTAAGGAGTCTGAAAAATCATAGAATCCCTCTGAGCAAGTATCTGACTTTTCATGATATTTGGAAATTCAGGCATAGACAAATGACTAAGCTGGCAAAGGAAACTTAATTCTGTTCCCAACTTTAAATTCCTACGGGAACATCGATTGTCTTTTCACCATATTCATATGCCTCGTAAGGAAATGTTCCCGCTGATGAAGGTTCAGAAGGAGAACTCTAAGAAAGAAAATTCTCCTCCTTTCTTGGTTCTTCAAAATCACTCATCCCGTGAGGGGCTGCCGGTGTTGGAGGGACTCCTGCAGAGGCGGGAGGTGGCGCTGTTTCACGGTGGGGACAAGGACACTGGCAGCAGAAGTTCTGGGAAGTACTCCTTGGCGTGAGCCCCACGGGTTTTTTTTGTATCCATTCAGCCAGTCTGTGTCTTTTGGTTGGGGCATTTAATCCATTTACATTCAAGGTTATTACCGATATGTATGTTCCTATTACCATTTTCTTAATTGTTTTGGGTTTCTTTTTGTGGGTGTTTTTCTTGTCTTGTGTTTCCCGCTTAGAGAAGTTTCTTTAGCATTAGTTGTAGAGCTGGTTTGCTGGTGCCGAATTCTCTTAGCTTTTGCTTGTCTGAAAAGCTTTTGACTTCTCCACTGAATCTGAATGAGATCCTTGCTGGGTAGAGTACTCTTGGTTGTACGTTCTTCGCTTTCATCACTTTTAAGTATATCCTGCCACTCCCTTCTGGCCTGCAGAATTTTTGCTGAAAGATCAGCTGATAACCTTATGAGGATTCCTCTGTATGTTATTTTTTGTTTTTCCCTTGCTGCTTTTAATATTTTTTCTTCGAATTTAATTTTTGTTAGTTTTATTAATATGTGTCTTGGCGTGTTTCTCCTAGGGTTTATCCTGCCTGGGACTGTGCTTCCTGGACTTGGGTGACTATTTCCTTTCCCATGTTAGGGAAGTTTTCAACTATAATCTCTTCACATATTTTCTCAGTCCCTTTCTTTTTCTCTTCTTCTTCTGGGAACCTTTAATTCGAATGTTGGTGTGTTTAATGTCGTCCCAGAGGTCTCTGGGACTGTCCTCAGTTCTTTTCATTCTTTTTTCTTTATTCTGCTCTGCAGCAGTTATTTCCACTATTTTATCTTCCAGCTCACTTATTCGTTCTTCTGCCTCAGTTATTCTGCTATTGATTCCTTCTAGTGTATTTTTCATTTCTGTTATTGTGTTGTTCATCTCTGTTTGTTCTTTACTTCTTCTAGATCTTTGTTAAACATTCCTTGTATTTTCTCAATCCGTGCCTCCACTCTGTTTCTGGGATTCTGGATCATCTTTACTGTCATTACTCTGAATTCTTTTTTAGGTAGATTGCCTACTTCCTCTTCATTTATTTGGTCTTGTAGGTTTTTACCTTGCTCCTTCATCTGTGACATATATTTTTGCCATCTCTTTTTTTTTTTTATGAGTGGGATTGTGTTCCTGTCTTACTGGTTGTTTGGCCTGAGGCTCCCAACACTGGAGTTTGTAGGCTATCGTGTACAGCTGGGTCTTGGTGCTGAGATGAGGAACTTGGTGAGACCTCACTCCCGTGAATATTCCCTGGGGTCTGAGGTTCTCTGTTAGTCCAGTGGTTTGGACTTGGAGCTCCCACCGCAGGAGCTTCGGCCCAACCCTGGGCTTGTGAACCAAGATCCTGCAAGCCACTTGGCTAAATAAATAAATAAGAGCAATAACAAAGTAAAAAATAAAATTAGACTAGGAAACGAACAGATATGTGAGGAAGAATATAAAAATAAATTATAGATGAATCAACAACCGGAAGGTACATCAGTACCACAATAGTAAAAAAAGAGGAGGAGGGAAAAGAAAAATAAAAAGGGGCGTGGGAAAGGCCTTAGCTGTGGAGGGTGGCGCCTAAGCAAGGGCGAGGTTTGGGTGGTGGGCGGGGCCGATGCTCAGAACCCACAGGGCTGGAAAAGGCCCTGGGGGCCTGGGGGGTGGGGCTTAGGCTCAAGGAACAGAAGGGGCCCAGGCGTGTCCTCCATCCCTGGTCTCAGAGGGCAGGGGACCTCACCTGGGAGCTCAGCAGGCTTCCTGGGCTCGAATGGGCGGAGCAAACCCCTCCTCTCCTTTCCTGCTCCTCTGGTTTGGGGTCTGGGAGGGCCCCTCCCACCTGCGTCTCCTGATCTTCCCGGCCTCCCTCCTATGCCCCCAAGGACCTACGTGGCCTGGAGGGGGGTTTGGAGGGCAGGGGATCGGCCTGGGAGCTCAGCAGGGGTTCCTCCCATCTCCTTGGGCGTCAGAGTCGCCCACCAGCGGCCGGCAGCCGCCCTAGTTACTGGGAGACGCTAACTCTGCGTCTTCCCACACCACCATCTTGACTTCGCCTCTAAAGGATCTTAAAGATTATGTCAAGCAGTTCTTGTCAAGATGTGATCTGTGAATTTGTACATCACAGAGAGCCGCTCAAGAAGGGACCATGACATGTTAATCCTCTTCTCTTACTGTTTCACTTAATCATTCTCTCTCCCTTTGGTGAATTTTGAGAAAAGGAATGAGATCTAGAAGTTTGTAATAAGAGCACCAACCCTTATGGAATATGAAGATTGTCACTTTACTCTTATTAATCTTAATTAATCACATATCATGTACAACTGGTTTCTTAAGATGCCTATTTTCGACATACCTAACAGCGAACCAGTTGAGGTGCTGTTTTCACTTCTCTCTTCTTCCTGCTTTAGTCTAAACTCAGCAAATAATGACATATATGTCAAGTGAAATCAAGTGCGGTGATCTCACCCTTCTGTGGAGGGACTCTGCTGGCCTCTGCTGTCCTGGAGATGCGGCCACTTTGGCTGCAAAGCCAGGAATGGTCACCCCCACAGGCCAGAGCCCCCCAGCTTTGCATGGAACTCCTGGCTGTCACAGCGGGACCTCAGGGCATATTTTCTTGCCATTTAACTGTTTCTGAGCTGTCCTTTCACAAACAGTCCTTACAATCTTGCTTTATTAGTTCTTGTCAAACTGGAGTTTGCGTCCATTGTGGAGTTTTCAGATTTAAACCGGTTTTCATGGTCCCATTGGGTCTTCATCCTGAGGAGTAACCAGGGCTTCACCTGAAGAAGGGAGAGCAAGGAGCCTCGATAAAGGGTCTTGTGGCCCTTCAGTTCCTTCATTTAGTTATTTCACAACTATTTATTGAGTCCCTTATTCTGAATGGGTACAGTGGTTCTGGAGATACTGTGGTAGATGAAAACGTAAACCCTGATTTTCTAGGCATTTTCCTAGTTCGGTATGCGACTGAGGCAAGTTAGCAAGCAGTTAATCAGAAACGAGGGGTCACTGGGTATGGAATGTCCACAGAAGACGCTGAGCTCCCCCAGCGAGGAGTGAGTCCTCTGACCTCTTTCACGGTACTTGTCACTTGCTGCCTTGTGGTGGTTCTGTGTGTATATGTCTTTTTCTTTTCTGAACTATAAGACAAGATGTTGGGGGGCAAGGACTTTGTCTTATTTATCCCTGTGTCCTCCCATGCAGGCAGTTCAGTTCCTAGTACGTAATAACCACTCAAATGCTTGTGGGATAAAAATGTCATCTCTCCCTCATGATATTGGCTTTATCTGGAAAAATATTATGCAAGTGAATCCCAGCCTCCAATTTAAAAAAAAAAACTTTATTTCATATTGGAGTATAGTTGATTAACAATGTATTCCCATTTAGATTATTACAGAGTATTGAGTGGAGTTCCCTGCACTATACAGTAGGTCCTTGTTGGTTACCTGTTATATATATGGTATTGATAGTTAGAATATGTTAATCCCAATCTCCCACTTTATCCCTCCCCAAGCCTCCAATTTTAATCCTGTAAGAAGAATATTATAATATCATAAAAGAAAAAGGGTTATAACACATGATCCCAGGAGCATACCTCATTCATTAATGAGTTAACATTCATGAGGAAATGAGTAAAATTTCAAAAAGCGTTTAAGAGTTCCTACCATGGGCAGACACTGTTGTAAGCATGAGGATGCTTCAGTAAAGAACCCAGACTTAGCCCTTCCGTCGTGGAGCTTAAAGCCCAGGGGAGGAGATGGCAAACAAACTAGGATTGAAATTCCAGGTGTGTTCAGCCTCTTCTTCTCTCCCACTTGCTCCTCAAGCTCCAGGGGTCATTGGTTCTTTGCCCTGGAGGCAGGGATGGAAGTACAGTTGACCCTTGAACAAAGCAGCCGTCAGCAGCGCCTGCCCTCTGTGCAGTGGAAGATCCATGTATAATTGACAGTTGGCCCTGCTCTCCGCAGTTCCTCCCTTCTGCGTGTTCTCCATATTCGCGATTCCAAATCCGCGGATTCAACCAACTGCCGATCGTGTACTGTGATATTTACTATTGAAAAAAAAACGCATATAAGTGGACAGACGCAGCTCAGACCCGTATTGTTCAAGGGTCAACTGTAGGGAGAGGGAAGCTCCGAGGAGTTTGTGGGGGAAATACCAACCTGAAAGGGAGGCTTCCAGCCCTCAGCCATCCGTTCCCCCCCCACCTCCTACCATCCCCGGCTGGCGGGGGAAATGCCTGGGTGAGCCCCGGCCCTGCAGAATATTTACAAATCAAAGGCTGCTCTCAGGACAAAGTCTTCAACTTTCTTGGAGTTCCCAGAGAATGCCCACACTGTGGGCCAGAAAATAGCTTTGCTTTACATCCATTGCTGAGATGTCTGTTTTGCGGCCTTCCACAGAAACTTCAGGGAATCAGAAGCAGCCTTTCCAGTTTTATCAATGCAGCTTTGATTACTACAGATATCCTGGACCAAAGTATTGATATAGTTTCTTCTGATAGTAAAAAAGATGGCTTCTACATTGAAGATAGTCCTAAAGAAACTCTGAGAAATGCAACATTTTTTTTGCGTCGAGTGTAATGAGTGTACTAGTTAGGACTTGGCTCACCTATGCCAAACCAGGCAGCACTTCCTTTTTCTCTCATACAGATGTGGGTGATCTTCGTCTGCTATGGCCACACCACGAACATCAGGGACCCAGGGTTCTTGTTTCTCTCAATATGTGCCTTTCACCACACAGTCAAAGATACGATGATACAGACACATTCCACCCAGCAGAAAGTTAAGAGTGAATTAGAGCATGGTGCATCCTGGGGTTTGTACACACTACTTCTGCTTGTATCCCACTGGCTAGATCTTAGATATACAGCCATGTGGCAGCAAAGGTTGCTGGGCAAAACAGTTATTTATTGTAACGATCATATATCTAGCTTTTAATCTCTATTTTAGAACTTTATTATTTCTGCTGACTTTAGGTTTTGTTTGTTCTTCTTTTTCTGATTCTTTTAGGTGGTAGGTTAGATTGTTTGAGATTTTTCTTTTTTGAGGAATGCCTGTATTGCTATGAACTTTGCACTAAGAAGTGCTTTTGCTGCATCCCATAGATTTCGTATGGATGTGTTTTCATTGTCATTTGTCTCAAGACATTTTTAAATTTCTTTGATTTCATCGTTGATCTTTTTTTTTTTTTTTTTTAGTAGCATGGTTTTTAGTCTCCATGTCCTCGTTTTCTTCTCATTTCTTTTTCTGTGGTTAATTTCTAGTTAAATAGGAAGACATTCTCATCTAGTTAAATGAGAAGACAGAGGGGATATTTGGAGACAAGTAGCAGTTTCCGACATTCTGGGCCAACTCGAAGACTCTTGCTACCACTGGGGCAAGATATGATTGTGCTGCCTGACTAAATTATAGCTGTTACAGAGCACTGGGTTTCTCCAGAGAACATCCAAATCCATGCAGTCTGGTGCAAACCACTATCTCAGTTTGAGCATGGTATGCAGCCAGCAGTGTACTGCAGGATGGTGGCTTTCAATGGAGCGGCAGAGATGCGTAAGTTGGCCGGACTAATTTAACACTAAAATTAGTTCTGTATATTGCCCTGGCTCATTCCAAAGCATTTAATCTAAGTTTTAAATGTGATGCTACCTTATAAATTAGTAGGCTTCTACTGGAATGAACAAATCGATTGAATTGTGATGAAACTGAAGCCAGTGTATACGTGGAATACCATTCATTTAACCTGGGACTTTGGCTGTGTCTTTGAAGTGGGAACTGGAATTGTTTTAATATGTGTTTATTTGATATTGAAGATGGCTTTTCTGGTTCCAGAGATGAGAAGCTCAAGTACGAAAAGATAACAAGTGATCAGTGTAGCAACGGCAGAGCATTCTCTAAACTTGTATTGTCCGATACAGCAGTTACCGGTGATTTAAATTTAAATCATTTAATATGAGATTTATTTCCTCAGTTGCACTCGCCACACTTCAAGGGCTTCATAGCCCTTCGTGGCTCATGCCTACCATAATGGACGATGTGGGAGGGGAACACTACCACCTTTGCAGGGAGCTCAGCTGGACTGCACTGCGTTTACTCTTGAGGGAGAACCAAGCTGAAGTAGTCAAATAATGTGCTGCATTCACTTTCACATTTAATATTATTGCCAAAATATTATATTAAAGGAATGGATACATTCTGATGACAAAGAGGAACAAGATACCAGAAGAAGGGGTCAGAATCAAGTTAGCAGGAAGTGAACACTGGCGCATGTTATGGACCAGTATATTGGATCACATATATATATATATTACGTTCATGTTAAAGATCAGAACTGGGCTCAAATCAGATGAGACTCGTTCTTCCGGTATCAGGAGATCTAACACATGATGGCCTTGATTGGACTGTTGAGTGCCGTTGTTCTAGAAACTCGTCAGTGTCATTTTGGAGACTGTTTGAAAATATTGGGGTGCTTATACTGTTGCTACCGTTTTTATTTTCAGTGGATTCCAGAGGCCCGCTATCTAGTATGTGATCTCTGACACAGTCTGTCATCTCTTGCAGCAAGTTGAAAACCAAGATTGCCCCATAATGGGCAGTGGAAGAAAAATGTTCCAGCTCTTTGCTGATACCTTGGCTGTCACTAAATCTAAGGCATTTTGTAGGACCTTTTAACTCTACCCCACTTAGTTTTTTATTTTTTTTTGCGGTACGCGGGCCTCTCACTGCTGTGGCCTCCACCGTTGTGGAGCACAGGCTCCGGACGCGCAGGCTCAGCGGCCATAGCTCACGGGCCCAGCCACTCCGCGGCATGTGGGATCTTCCTGGACCGGGGCACGAACCCATGTCCCCTGCATCGGCAGGCGGACTCTCAACCACTGCGCCACCAGGGAAGCCCTCCCAGTTAGTTTTTAAATGCATTGGCTCAAATGAAACAAGAAAAGAAGGATGACTAGGATATAAGATCATGCTTACCTGTGTTTCTATGAAAACTTCAGAATTTTTTATGTAGTTTTTTTTTTTAATTTTGCAAAATTTGGATAAAGATTCTAAGTGTAGCTTGGCTATAGTTTGAGATGCTTAGGAAACATTCAGATACTATAGACGTTTCCTTCTTTTCTGTATTTCCTTTCAATCTTTATTTACATTTTAGAACATTGTAATCATAAGGATTAAAAATAACACTTGTTTATCTTGGTGTTACCTTATATTGGAACATTTTCCTATGCTGTTCTATGTTGCTACTTTGTATTTATAAAGATGTTTTTAAAAGTTGCCTAATGGTCCACTGTGCTCCACCGTGCATCTGTGCCAACATTTACTTGATAATCTCTATCTTCCTGAGAATGGTGGTTTCCAATAATTTGTTACTTTGAATTAATATGCAGTAGACCTCTTTATGAAATCATCTTTTTTCTTCTTCTTTTAAATTATTAGGATGAATTCCTAAGAAATGAGATTATCAGTACAAATGGGACAAGTGCCATTACGGCTTGATGTCTGTCGCCGTTTCTCTCACGAGAGTTACATAGGTTTGTACTGATCAACATATAAGCTGACTGTTTTCACCACCATCTGCCTACATGACAAAAAATCAGTTGTAAATAGAGATCCTGAATGTATGCAGATCTGTAATGTATGCAATTGCTTGTTCATGTTTCTGTGTCCCCAGATACTGGTTATGTGATCTGGATAACATTTTTAAGCCTCAGTTTTATTATCTATAAAATGGGAAGGGAAGTGTATACTCTTAGGTTTATTGCTAAGATTAAATAATATAACATCTACAGCCCAGTGCCCAGCACATAGCAAAAGTTAATTATTTTTACTGTTGCTATTAGTATTTATTTTTATTTCCTTAACTACTAACATGTACTGCTTTATAATTTTCATTTTCTTTTGTGTGACTTAGCTGTTTCCGTCTTTTGTCTTTTTGTTTTGGGGGTTCTGTTATTCTTAAACCTTAAGATGAGATATTTATGACACTCCTTATTTGACATTTATACTAATTTCCTCTGATCTTGAATTTTTTATTGTATAGAAATTTAAATATTTTATTTGATCCAGTTATCTTTTCTTTCAGATTTTCTTCCATTGTGTCAAAAATGAGGAACATATGATCATTCTTCCAAAGACCGAATTGGTTTTCTGCTAATTTTTAATGATTTAAAAACTATTTAATGTACTCTATCTTGGAGTTCGATTTCGTGCATTAATATAAATCATTGTCTGCCTCCTTTTTCCTGTCCACACAGTTATCTAGTTATCATAATACCATTTAAAAATAATCTTCCCTTTTCTCTTGTCTTGTGATAACTGATTTTCCACACCTTACCTTCTGTTATGTGACTGTTCTAATCAGTAATGAGCTATGATTTGACTATTTCTTTGAGGTCACTGGGGCAAGCGGTGTCCAGGAATTTTCACTGTCTTGGGAGAGTCCAGCCTTTACAAAGAAGCTGGTCACCATATTGTGTGTCACAAGGTAATTGTGGATAGTACACAAGAGCTTAGTCGTACTCAAAAGCTGTAAATCTTATCTTAGTAAATAAAATAAAACTGGCTAATGATCACCGACTGTATTTTCTTTTCTTCTAAGGGATGGGCTTGAAAAAGAAAAGGGGGGCAGGGTTCTTACAACAGCACTAAAACAGCTTTTAAGCAAAAAATAGCCTTATGTCAACCAAGACAGTGTATCCTCATTACACAAACATGTCTTTTTCAATTCCGTCCTTTTATGCTATAATTGTTTCCACTCTATAGAACTCCGTGAGAGATTATGTCGAAAATACATTTGCTTCTACAAAAATATTTTTAAAGCACTTTATTTTCCAGATGGACCAGGAGCTGCCTTTTGATAAGGCGTGGCAGGGCAAGTTGGTTTAGAGGACATATAGCGCAGTGCTAATAATTTATCTGTCGTGTACAATTCCAGATATCTGTGCAGCAATGTGGAGAGACAGTTGGGTGTGGAGTTTGGGGGAACGCCGGCCTGGTTAGCTGTAGGTTATTTAATTATCTAGTGAAGGTGGAATCACTGTGCTTGGTTCTTGGTGGGCAGCTTTGCTTGGAGATAAATCTGGGTTAGTCATTGTGAATCAAACCAGTTCAGGTTTATGGCTCTGTTCTAGTTCACCCAAAGCATAAAGAGGTGGCCTTTACAGCCTTTTTTTTTTTTTTTTGCGTTACGCGGGCCTCTCACTGTTGTGGCCTCTCCCGTTGCGGAGCACAGGCTCCGGACGCGCAGGCTCAGCGGCCCTGGCTCACGGGCGCAGCCGCTCTGCGGCATGTGGGATCTTCCCGGACCGGGCACGAACCCGTGTGCCCTGCATTGGCAGGCGGACTCTCAACCACTGCACCACCAGGGAAGCCCTGTTTCTTTTTTTAATCAAGCCAAATATAGTGCCCCGGTCCGGGAAGATCCCACATGCCGCGGGGCGGCTGGGCCCGTGAGCCAGGGCCGCTGAGCCTGCGCGTCCGGAGCCTGTGCTCCGCAACGGGAGAGGCCACAACAGTGAGAGGCCCGCGTAACGCAAAAAAAAAAAAAAAAAAAGTGTTTTTAAATTTAAAAAAATTTCTTGTTGGGATTAGCAGATACAAACTACTATATGTAAAATAGATAAACAACAAGGACCTACTGTATAGCACAGGGAACTATATTCAATATCTTGTAATAACCTATAATGGAAAAGAATCTGAAAAATATATATATATCTGAATCGCTTTGCTGTATACCAGAAACTAACACAACATTGAATATCAACTGTACTTCAGTGGATAAAAAGAAACACACAAAAATATTCCTTGAAAATGCTTTTAATATGAAAAAATTCAAACACAGAAGTCGACTCTAATACAATGAATCCCTGGATATCTGCCACCAAGTTTCGAGTTATCAAGATTTTCACAGTTATCAATATTTCTCCACATTTATGAATGATTACTTTTACTGTTCCAGATACTCATTAAAAAAATTTCAGGTTTTGAAAGGTTGTGCCAATTTATTATATTTCCAAGAGCTACCTTGTTAAAAATATGAGTGTAAAAAAGTAAATTTTATAGGCAAAACAATTATTGTGTTGCTTTGATTTGCATTTAAATTGAGAGCCAAGAGTTTGAAGGTACTTTCAAATTTTGTCTGCAGTTAGTATTTGTTCTTTTTGGATTGTATATTCATATCCTTTGCCCATTTTTCTTTTCTGGTATTGATCCTTTACTTATTTAAAGAGCGCTATATAAAAACGATAGTAGTTTGTCTGCCATAAATGTTACACATATTTCCCCCAGATTTTATTTGCATTTTAAGTTATATGTATGCTGTTTTCTGAAAGACAGCAGTTTTCATTTTTAGGTAGATGTCTCCACATATCAAAGCATTTGAGGGAATTCCCTGGTGGTCCGGACTCCGTGCTCTCACAGCAGAGGTCCCGGGTTCGATCCCTGGATGGGAAACTAAGATACCGCAAGCGTTTCGGCTTGGCAAAAAAAAAAAAAAAAAAAAAAAAAAAAAAAAAAAAAAAAAACAACAAAAAAAACAACAAAAAAATCTTTTTTCCCCCCTGTTTTTTAAGGCTTGTGTCCTCTTTCTGCTTTCAAGGTTTGAAAATGTCTTGCACTCGGAGGCGATATACCAGGGTGAATAAGTCTGTGAGCCCCGGAGCCTTGTGCCTAGCTTACATCCTCACGGGGCACGTACAAGCTTTGTGACTTGAAGCCAGATCGTTAACCTCTTTGTGCCTCAGTTTCTTCATCTGTAAAACAGAAATGATTTATATTATCACCTGCTTCCTAAAGTTGAGGTGGGGATTGTGTGAAAGTATCTGTGAGATACTTTGAAACACACGGTAAGTGCAAGGCAAATAAATGGGGGTCATCGTTAATCGCACATTTACCTCTTTAATCTGATTGAAGCCTTTGGGTGTGTAAATGATCATTATAAAATCCTTTCAGGAAAGCCTGTTTACAAAACTCTTCCTTACTTTGTGGTGAACAAAATTCAGCAGAGGGGGAAACATTTTTAAGAAATGGCTAAAAAAAAACCCTATGCGTTCTCCCCTAATATTGAAATAAAAAGATAGACACTTGCTCATAAAACATCTTAGAATTATAGAAAAATATGTAATTATTAGAGGTGGAAGAAACTTTACCTATTATTAGTTAACCCTTGTTATTCAAAAGACTGAGGGGATTGGGGTGAGGAGTGGATGGGGTCTCAGAACTGGGAAGCAGCCGAGTCCATTTTCGTTCCAATTCTTTCCTAAGTAAAGAGTAAAAAACAAAACCAGCACCCCGAACCTGCTACCCACAAATCCATAACGCATTAGCGCTTCACTCATTAGAAACTTGTAGTTGAGGAAGGAGGAAAACCCCTTGCCCACTGGCAGAAAGAAAGGAGCCGTTTGTGGGCAGATTTACACAAAGTCAAGTCCAGAACCGAAGGAACTGGAAACCCGCACTTTCTCTTGAAATGGAGATTTGAAGTCGAAGTGGGGTTTTTGCACCTGAACTCTCGGGTTAATTGCCACAGTCTTTGCTTTTGACTTGCTTATGAGGGATTTAACCCATTGAAATGCAGCAATTGGAAAAATGACCTTCAGACTTCCGCCACTCAGGCAATGCAGGTCCAGCCTTTGCTCATTGGATAATAAATCTTCATTGGGCACCGTGCTGGCCCCGGCACTGCAGCGGAGGACCAGATGGACCTGCCGCTTGCCCTCACGGAGCCTATATTCCAGGAAGATTGCAGAAAACGAATAATCAAGATCATTTCAGAGTGACTGGTGCAGCTGCATCAGGAGGGCTGTCGTCTCACGGCGGGGCCGGGGTGGGGGGAATGGCAGGGTGAGGGTAGACCCCGCTTTAGAAGGGGTGGCTGTGGAAGGCTCTTCTGTCGTGAAGTAAGAGCGTCAGAAGCTTCTGGGAGAAGCAGCCAGCTAAGTAAACATCTTGGGGATGGGGTTTCAGGAAACGGAACACAAGGTGCCCACGGTCTGTGATCCAAAAAGGCTGGCTGTGTGATCTACTGGGTCTCCCCCCATTTCTCGACCTTCTGTGTGTGAAGCTGGGCAGAGGTGATCTACAATTACCGGGGGAGGAGATGGTATAGATAATTTTAGCCGTGGTTCTTGTAGATGGAAGGGGCTGGGACCTCTCTTCCATTACCCTGCATACACGTCAATCTCACAGAAGAGAAGGCGGGAGGGGGACGCTTTGAAAAGGCCCGACAGCCTTAAAGAGCACATTTTGGTTTTGCTTGAGTGTGCTCATGCTAGCACCAACACTGCCCGTGCTGCCAGGATGCTTCCACACACGTGGCAGTGGAGATGGTGGAGGCCGGCATTTATTGATTCCAGTAGTTGCAACATTTTTTCCTTTTAACTATGAAACTCACCTCTGGCCCTTTCCTCCGGGGAGCTCCCTAGGGAGGGAAGTTTTGTGAGAATTATGTTCCACCTTGATTTCTCACCTGTTGATGCTCTAGAAAGCGATCAGATGTTTCAAATTCTCCACTGAAGGATTAAAAGAAAAAAAAAGAAAAAAAGACCTAACAAGCAAAGGAAAAGCCAGAGAAATCTTGTTACCAGCTCACTTATTTTTAACTCAAGGACTCACCCTTGGGAATGCTCAGGGTTTTAGCTCTGCCTTTGGATGGGTCGTTCTGCGGAATCGTGGACTCGGAGAAGAAGAAACTCATCCCACGAGGGCAGAGGTTTGTATTGTTTTCTTCTTTATGTTTGTATCAGCAGCTTTAATAGTGCCTGACACATAAGAGGCCCTCAGTGAAATAGCTACCAGGGACTTCCCTCGTGGCACAGTGGTTAAGAATCCGCCTGACAATGCAGGGGACATGGGTTTGAGCCCTGGTCCAGGAAAATCCCACATGCTGCGGAGCAACTAAGCCCGTGTGCCACAACTACTGAGCCTGCGCTCTAGAGCCCACGGGGCCACAACTACTGAGCCCTCGTGCCACAACTACTGAAGTCCGTGCACCTCGAGCCCGTGCTCCGCAACAAAAGAAGCCACCGCGATGAGAAGCCCGCGCACCGCCACGAAGAGTAGCCCCCGCTCGCCACAACTAGAGAAAGCCCGCGTGCAGCAATGAAGACCCAACAGCGACCAAAAATAAATAAATAAAATTTTTTAAAATTAAAAAAATAATAAAACAGATGTCAGATGAATAAATTAAAGCTACAAGGATCTAAACGATATCTTTTCCCAACTCCTTCATATGATCTTCTCCTTCAGGGGTGACAATCTGGAGAGGTTCCTGATGTAGTCACCTAGAGGAGGGCCACTGTGGACCCTTTGTTCTACTTTTACTACTGAAGGCCAAAGTGAGCTGGATGGTAAGAAATAGATTCATTTTTATCCATATTCAAATTACGGGTGAAAATTCAGCACATCAGGAGCAGATGAAATGTTTTGTCCTTGTGGATATTCGATTTCATGAGAAATCTCAGTCTCTAGCATTATTTTAATTTCTATGTGTTTTTAGATTTAAAGTGGGTTTCTTGTAGACAGTATACAGTTGGGTCATGCTTTCTGATCCACTCAGACAATCTTTTAATTGACATTCAAAGTGATGATTAATATAGTTGGATTAATATCTACCATATTCCTTACTGTTTTCAATTTGCTGTTCTTTGTTCCTACTTTTGTTCCCCATTCTTTCTTCCTTTCATGGTTTTTAATTTAATTTTAGTATTTATTTTTAAAAATTGAGGTATAGTTGACACATACTGTCATATTCGTTTCAGGCATACAACATAATGATTTGATAGTTGTATATATTGTGAAAGGATCACCTCAAGTCTTCTTAATATCCATCACCATACATAGTTACACTTTTTTGTTTTTAATTTTATTTTATTTTGGCCGTGCCATGTGGCTTCCGGGATCTTAGTTCCCAGATCAGGGATTGAACCCAGGCCCTCGGCAGTGAAAGTGCAGAGTCCTAACCCCTGGACCACCAGGGAATTCCCACACATTTTCTTTTTTTCTTTTAAGAACTTTTTCTTTTTGGCTGCGTCGGGTCTAAGTTGCAGCATGCGGGCTCTCTAGTAGAGGCACGCAGGCTCAGTAGTTGTGGAGTGGGGGCTTAGTTGCTCCTGGCGTGTGGGATCTTAGTTCCCTGACCAGGGATCGAACCCGCATCCCCTGCATTGGAAGGCAGTCTTAACCACTGTGCCACCAGGGAAGTCCCTCTTGTGAGAACTTTCAAGATTTGCTCTCTTAGCAACTTTCAAATACGTAATACGGTATTGTTAACTATAGTCACCATGCTGCACATTAGATCCTCATGACTTATTTATTTATTTTTATTACTGGAAGTTTGTACCTTTAACCCCCTTTACCATTTTGCCCCGTCTCTGCCTTTTGTGGTTTTAATTGAGCATTTTATAGGATTCCATTATCTCTCCTTTCTTAGCATACCTGTTATACTTTTTTACTTTGTTTAGTGGTTGCGCTAGAGTTTGCAATATATATTTACAACTAATCCAAGTTCATTCTCAAATAACGCTGTAGCAGTATCAGTAGTGCAAGTACCTTGTAATAACAAAGTCCCTAATTCCTCCCTCTCATCATTGCTGTCAATCATTTCACATATATAAGCTTACATAAGTATAAATATATATAAATATAATGATATATACATAAGCATACATAATCAAACACATTGTTGGTATTATTTTGAACAAACTGTTACCTGGTAGATCAGTGAAGAATAAGAAAAATAAAAGTTTTCATTTTACCTTCACGTATTCCTTCTTCAATGTCTTCCTTTCTTCATGTAGATCTGACTTGTGTTAGTTTCCTTCTTTCTTGAGAACTTCTTTTAATATTTCTTGCAAGGTAGGTCTACTTGCAACAAATTCTCTCAATTTTTGTTTGAGAAAGTCATTATTTATTCTTCCCTTTTGAAGGATAACTTCACAGGACACAGAATTCTAGGTTGATGGGTTTTTCTCTCACCACTTTAAATATTTCATTCCACTCTTGCTTCCAGGGTTTCTAAGGAGAAGTTGGGTGTCATTTTTATGTTAATTCCTCTGTAGTTAAGTTTTTTCCTCTGGCTTCTTTCAGGCTTTTTTTTTTTTTTTAATCATTCTGTAATTTGAAAATGATAGGTTGAAGTGTAGTTTTTTGGGGGCATTTATCCCGCATGGTGTTTTCTGAGCTTCCTGAATATGTGGTTTGGTGTCTGACATTGGTGTCTGATTTGGGGGAGATTCTCAGTTATTGTTGTTTCAAATATTTCTTCTGTTCCTTTCTCTTTTTCCTCTCCTTCTGGTATTCGCAATACACATATGTTATACTTTCTGTAGCTATCCCATAGATGTTGGATATTCTGTTCCGTTTTTTTCCTCAGTCTCTTTTTCCCTTGCTTTTTGGATTTTGAAATATTTCTATTGATATATCCTGTACCTCAGAGATTCTTCCCTCAGCTGTGTTCTGCCTCCTTTAAGAAGTCCATCAAAGGCGTTCTGCAATTCTGTTGCAGTGTTTTGGATCAGTAGTGTTTCTTTTTTGATTCTTAGGATTTCCATCTCTCTGCTAACACTGACCGTCTGCTCCTGCGGGCTGGGTACTTTATCCATTAGCGCCCTTAGCATATCAATCACAGTGTTTCAAATTCCTGGTCTGATAATTCCAACACCCCTGCAATATCTGGGTATGATGCTTGCTGTGTGGTTTCAAATTGTGTTTTGTGCCTTTTGGTATGCCTTGTAAGTTTTTCTTGATAGCTGGTCTGATATACGAGGTTAAAGGAACGACTGTAAATGAGCCTTTAGGAATGTGGGGAGAGGTGTGGGTGAGGGGAAGTGTTCCACAGCCCTGTGATCTGGGCTCACTCTTTTTATCATTTAAGTTCATCGTCTTATATGGGCATGGTTTGTGGTGTCCCCAAACAATTACATAGTAACATCAGAGATCACACATTTTCAGACTGCTTAATTTTTTGCAAGCTGGAAGGTGTGAAACGGAATTTCAATGTGGTCTTAATTTACATTTTCCTGAAAACTAATGAGTCTTGTATATCTTCTTCCATGTCTAGTTGCCATTGGTTCCTTCTTCTAGGAGATGCCTTGTTCATTTGTACATCTTTCTTTTAGATTGTCTATTTTCTTTTTGATTTTAAAGAATTCCTATATCTTCTCCCCCCCCGCCACCCCCGGGCCTTTTTAGGTGCAACAAGTTGGTTAGAGCGGGCTGGATTTCGTTATTTCCTTTCCCTGGGTCAGTTAGGCTCCGATAACCCCCAGCAGGTTAGCCTCTGGTTAACTAGTCTCTCTTGAGGGCAGCCTGGTTAAGAAGAGCAGAGCTCTGGTCTATTTCAAATGGCTCCTGTGCCCCTCCCCCTGCCGGAGCAGAGGGGATTTTTCTCCAACATTTACTGTAGGAATCAGGTTGAGTCCTGGAGGAAAGTCTTACAATATTGTGTCCCCTGGAGTTTTTACCTCTCAGAGACGTCTGCACTGAGCCATCAGCAATTTGTCAGTCTCAGCTCAGGGGTTCCTCCAGCACTGGTTCCCATGGCCATTCCTCCCTCCCCACCGCCCCAAGCTCTGACTCCCTGTAGCCACTTGCCTGTCTCTCTGATCTTAAGTTCTGGGGTTTGTCCTTTGTCTTCCCCTCTCTTACGGATCCAAGAAGAGTCGTTGATTTCTCAGTCTGTTCAGGTTTCTACCTTTTTTTTCCCCAGTAGACTGCTGACTTCCAAGCTCCTTACAGGTAGAACCAGAAACCAGAAGCCCTTAGCATTATTTTCAATAATCATAAAACAACCAGAATGAAAGGACGTATAAAGCAAAGAGTAGACAGTCAGAAACATGAGTCTTAAATTGCTATTAGTTTCTCCATTTCCCTTTTAACCTGGCTACAGTCCTGCCTGTCTTCTCCCCTGCCCCCTGCCCATCGCCTTGTCTGACTTTCCAGACCCTGAAGCCTCTGGCTGTCCCCTGCCCCCTACCCCTCTCCAACCTCCCCATGACTCCTGGCTGTGCTCTCCTCAGGGAACCTCCTGTCTCCCTCCCTCACAGGGAACTTGCTCATTCTCCAAGATTCTACCGTTTGCCTCTCCTCTCCTGGACAGAGCTGCTTATTCTGAAGTCTGGTGACATTTGGCTCCTATCCTGTAACGTTTTTGTGCCTTTATTTTTTATCATACATCTTTCCTTCCCATTTATAAATCCCAGGTGAACTCTCCCCTGAACTCCGAAATGCCTTCTCAGTTTCTCTACTTGAAAGTCTAATTGCTCCAACTTCACGGATCCCAAACTGAGCTCTGGGTCTCCCTTACCCCCTCCCTTACCCCCTCCCCCATTCTGACAGCTCACAGCTTCCGCTGGGTCATGACAACCTCATCTCTTTTCTTGCTCACGTTGAAAACTTTGGTGATGTCCTTGACTCCCACTTTCTCTCATAACACACATCAATCTGTCAGGGGATCCTGATAACCGTGCCTTCATCCAGAATTCGATCACTCACTACCGTCTCTCGTCCAAGCCGCCATCCTCTCTCATCTGGTTTATTACGACCGCTGCCTAACTGGTCTCTTTTCCTCATCCGATTTATTCTCAAGAAAACAACCAGATTGATTTTTTAAAAATTAATTAATTAATTTTAGTTTTAAAGTTTTGACTGTGTTGGGTCTTCCTTGCTGTGCATGGGCTTTCCCTAGTTGCAGCTAGTGGGAACTATTCTTGCGGTGCGAGGGCTTCTTATCGTGGTGGCTTCTCTTGTTGTGGAGCGCGGGCTCCAGTAGTTGCAGCATGCGGGCTCAGTAGCTGTGGCTCACGGGATCTAGAACGCAGGCTCGGTAGTTGTGGCACACGGGGCTTAGTTGCTCTGCTGCATGTGGGATCTTCCTGGACCAGGGCTTGAACCTGTGTCCCCTGCACTGGCAAGCAGATTCTTAACCACTGTGCCACCAGGGAAGTCCAGATTGATTCTTAAAATATCCAGGTAAGTATCTACATCTGTGTCTGTGTCAGATGGATCATGTCCTTCTGTTTCACAGTGGCTCCTGTTTGACTCAGTAAAAGCCAGAGCCTCACGATGGTCTCCAGGCCCCCACAAGGTCTCTGCCCCTTCCCATTCCACCCTTACCTGCTGCCCATCTCCTGGTGCTTTTCTGGTTGGATATGCTGCTCCCACAGGCCCTTTGCCCCTGCCTAATAATTGCACGGCTGGCTCTTTCACCTCCTTTAAGTCTTTGCTCAGATGGTACCTTTTCAAGGAGGCTTACCCTGACCACCCTATTGAAACCTGCAACCCCATCCCAATCCCCCATCCCAAATCCCCCTTAGCCTCTTCTGTCTTGTCCCCCAGCACTTGTCACTTTCAAACATAGTATAGCATTTCCATGTGCATTGTTTTTGCTCTTTCTTCCATTATATTAATAGATCCACAAGAACAGGGGTATTTGACTGTTTCATTGGTTGGTGTATTTCCAGTGCCTGACACGTATTAGGCACTCAAATGTTCACGAATGAATTAAGGAAGTCAGCTGTGCTTTCAGCACCTGCTCTATGTCCCATTATGTGACCAAAATGAACTAATTTTTTTCATTAGCACCTACGGGTGTCAGGCACAAGGGATAAACTGGTAAGCTAAGGAGAAATGGCTGCCGCCCTAAAAATATCTCACAGTTATTGAGCATTTCTGTGTGGCAAGCACATAGAAATACTAAGGGTTTTAAAGATTTTATTTAATTCTCACAACAACCCTAAGAGGTAGATATTTTTCAGATAGTGAAACTAAGGTGCAGAGAGGTTGAGAGACTTGCCCAAGTTCACACAGCAAGGAAGCGGTAGAGCCAGGATTTAGATGCAGACAGTGTAATTTCGTAGTCTTGCAACTTAGCCACTGTGTTATATTTCCTCAAGGAAGTTACAGTGTAACGTGGGAGCCAGACTTCAAATAAGTAATGACACAAACACGTATTTAACTGCAAACTGGAGGAAAAGATGAACTCCTAGAGAGTTGACATAATTTTTTTTCTTGAGAGCCCGACACCCAGTAGGCTCTCAATAAATGGTCATTGGGTGAAGAGCATTCTCTTGATCCATGACCCACTGCTCTGAGAAGTTAACCATTAAGTGAAGAACTATCTGAAGTGTGTTAATCCACAGTAAGAGTTTAGGGTTCTGAAAGAGGTGATATGACTCCTAAAGGTGTGAACAACCCAGAGAATCTCACAAGATAATCACGGGCTGATAGCAACATAGCAAACATTTGGTGGGGGGGACATTTTTGGAAGGTGATGATAATAGTAGCCATTTTTCAACCACACCTTCAAAAGGCAGCTGTTTTTTTTTTATTTTATTTTTTTGCTAGGTAAGAAGTGGATTTACTTAGAGAGAAACACACTCCACAGACAGAGTGGGCCATCTTAGAAGGTGAGAAAGGCACCAGGGTCTGGGGCTGTCAGCTTTTATAGGGGTGGGTAATTTCATAGGCTAATGAGGGGGAGGAGCATTCCAGCTATTTCAGGAAGGGGCGGGGATTTCCAGGAATTGGGCCACCGCCCACTTTTTGATCCTTCTGGTCGGCCTTGGAACTGTCATGGCACCTGTGGGCGTGTCATTCAGCTTGCTGATGTGTTACAGTGAGCGTATCCTGAGGCTCACGGTCTAGTGGAAGTCCACTCGTCCGCCATCTTGGACCCACTTGGCTCTAATCAGTTTATGTCATGTCCTCGGGCTATGTCATTCTTTCAAAGGTTGTGTCCTGCCCCCTTCCCTCCTGTTTCATTCTCCCCTCAGAGATTTTACTCCCATATTCTTATGGGAAGCAGAAGGGCGATGGGCCGTCTTCTGTAACTGCTTCAAGGCTGAGTAGGGGCGTTGACCCTGCCTGTCAGGGAAGGCAGCTGTTTTATATCCTTTGTGTTTTAAGGCCAGTACAACACTGTGTCTGTAGGCAACGCACTGGATTGTACCCATAAACACCTATTAAGAGGGCCGACCTCATGTTATGTGTCCTTACCTCACACATAAACATTTTGTTAAAATCACCTCTTCTTACTTCAGATATGCTTTTGGTAACGACAGACTCACTCTTCACTAGTTAAGTGTCTTTTTCTTCTTCACTAAGGTGCAGACACTAGAGGCCAGATTTCTGAAAGACATGGTTTCTAAGGTGATATCCAAGAAAGCTGATGGGCAGGACGGAATGTTCTAGGAAAATGAAACTGTGTGTGCAAAGGCTCGGTGGTGGTGGCAGAGTGTACAGCATGTCGGGTGAACAAAAAGGAGTTCTGAAAGGCCGGAGCCGAGAGGCAGGGAGAAATTTTGTGAGTGATTAGAAGAAACCTCAGGAGGGAGATTCTGGGTTTTCTTCTACTTTGCATTGAGAGTAAGAGATGAAATCAGAGAGATCAACAGGGCTTAGATTAGGAATGCCATTTGTAAACTAGGCTAGGGAATTTGGTCTTTATCTTGAGGATAGAATTAGGAAGGCAATTAAAAAGATCAGATCAGGGGGCTTCCCTTGTCCAGTGGTTAAGACTCTGTGCTTCTAATGAAGGGGGCACGGATTCGGTCCCTGGTCAGGGAACTAAGATCCCACATGCTGCGCGGTGAGGCCCCCCCCAAAATATCAGATCAGATCTATGGTAGCAAGAAATATCCGGGATGCACTAAGGTGACTGGATTGTGGGGAGGCAAGGAGAGTCGTTATGCTGTTGCAAAATATCAAGGGACAGATGATGGCTGCTTGGACCAGAATGGTGACAGTGGGGTGGGGCTAAGTGGGTACCTTCGATACATATATGGAGATAGAATTGAATAGACTTGAGGGGGAAGGCGGAATTAAGGAAGATGGCCAAATTCTTGGTTTGGGCAACTGTGGTGGGTTGCCGTGTCCTTCTAGGCCACCTGAGAAGGACTGGAGGCCCTCTTGCTGGCTTGGACATGGAGAGGACCACGTGGCACACAGGTGGTCAGTGTCTAGCAGCTGAGAGGGCCCCCTATCTGGCAACCAGCCTGGAAGTGGGATCCCCAGTCCCACAACTGCAAGGCTCTGAATTCTGCCAACCAAAAGGATGAGGCCGGAGGTGGGAAATTGGCAACGAGACAGAAAGCCTGACTTCCAGACAGTAAACAGGAAAATGGGGCCACTTGAGAGCCACCTGAGTTGCTGTTGCCAGGGAAGCAACGAAGACTTAGTTTGGGGATAGAGGGGTGAAGGAGACTTGTTAAATGAATGAGTGTGTAGTGGGGAGGACGGGGGCTGCAGGATAGTAAATAATGTCGTTGAGCTTCCAGGTCTGAGCTTCCCAGAAGTGATCAACCAATATTTTCTGAGCAAGGGGAGAGGGAAAAAACAAACAAACAAACAAACAAACAAACCTCTGTGTATCAGTAGCTGACAAGGTAGTTTGGATCTTTGGGAGGAAAAAGAAGACGGTGATTTTGATCCAGGAAGGCTGCCTGGGAGCTGAGAGCTGGGGGTGGCAGTGGCGCCATGGGGGGTGTACATGACATCAGAGCGGCCATCCTGCTCTGGAGGGGGCCTCTCACTGCCTGGCCCCTTCAGCTTGCATCCGGCGCTGTTGTTTGGGGCTAATTTAGAAGAGATTCTCGTTTTCTTCTCTCCTGGACTGTAGGACAGAACCCAAGTAATACTTTGCTGTGGGGCGATTCATTACAATTTGGACTTAAGGAGAGCCCAGGCTGCAAGCAGACGGACGCTTCTCCAGCAGAAAAGGCTTTAAGATACCTGTGTTTACTCTGTGTGTCACCTGAGCCTGGACTGAAAACACTCTAGAATAATGCGTTTATCTGATTCTCTTATCATCTTGAGGCCACATCCCCTGATTTATGTCATAGACTTCTATGTCATAGTTGGCCATGTGTTCATTTCTTTCATTTTTTCAGTGGGAGGTCAGTGGGTCTTTGCTGTAATCTGAAGATGGAAAGCATCCGGAAGCCAGGGGCTGTCTTTACTTTGGTTATATGCCTGAGACATATCCCTCTTTTAACTGACAATTGTCATATCGTAACAGTAAATGATATTCATTTGTGCATTCAACCAGTGTTTGCTGAATGCCTATTATGGGGCGGGTACTTTTCTGGGTGCTACAAATTCAGCAGTGAATGAAACAGACAAAACTCTGCTTTCATGGAGAGGAGACAGAGAATAAGTTAAATGAATGGAATATATCCTATGTTAGGTGTTGATAAGGACTAAAAAGGAAAATGGCGCAGAGAGAGGATGGGACCTGGGGGGAGGGGTGTTGGGAAGGGCGGCCAGGGAAGGCGCTGCCCGGACTCCCGGCCTGGAGTCCATAGGAAAGGGGGGTGTGGGCAGTCTTGCAAGAGGCATCTTTTTTTTTTTTAGTTGTCATGTCTCTTAAATCTGGAACACTTCCTCAGCCTTTGCAGGAGGCATCTTTATCTGGTCCCTTATAAGTGCGTTTTATTCCTAAGTATTTGAATGGCTCAAGGATACAGTAACAGGGTTGGCCCAAAGGCTTTTCCATGTGACTATGAAAATGTTTATGAGTTTGATTTGTATTTATCATGGAGAGAGTCAATTTGTCCCTGTCAGACTGGGAAGTGGTGATTTATCTTGGTGCACAGAGAAAACCTCTAATTTTTAATAATGATTTTGACCTGAAATTTAACTTCTGCCACTTCTCAGAGCACTTCCTCTACACCTGATGCGTATCGTGGGAGAATGGAAAGTCATCTAGTCAGACAATGTCAAAACTGTGGAGAATCTCAAAGATTATTTCATGAACTCCTCACCCCTTTGCAGCAGAAGAAAGCAAAGGATTGACTTAGGTGAGGATTATGGGGATATAACGGCAGACTGGGTCTCAGCCCTTTCTGCTTTGAGTTTACCCATCTGTCCACTGGCCCACACGTCTCCCCAAGTGAAGATGATTACAGACCCCCGGTACCCGCCACTGAGAATCAACAGTAGTTTTATTACTTCCCTGTGAGTCGATCACACCCAGAGGAGGCGACATCTGGCTGGTTGAGTCATACTCCATCCTCTGAAACTCCTTGCCCGAGGCGGGCTTCTTCAAGCAAGCCACGGAAAGTCCATTCCAATTAGCTCTCCGTGCCTGATGTTTTCTGGGTTATCTCACTGGTAGCTTCTGATGGCCACAAAAAGAAAACAAACGCAGTGATTGACAGAAGAAAAGGAATTCTGTGATTCAGATTATGAATGTGTACAGAGTGGTTTGGATGGGACCTTGGAAAATTCTGCTGATTCCTGTGGAAGTACTTATTTTTCTGGTGGCATGTTATTACAGATCATCTACAAAATGGAAATGGAAAAAATATGAGTGGGTTGGAGTCATGGGTATCATTATGTGCGCAAGAAATTTCCCCCAAATGTCTTGCATGTCACTACTACAGTCCAATGTATTTTGCTATCTGTAGTTTTTTCTACCTAGTTTCAGGGGTGTAATGATATACCTTTTAAAATTTATTTAGTAATTTTTAATTTTTAATTTTTTTTTGGCATGCCTCACACCTTGAGGGATCTTAGTTCCCTGACCAGGGATTGAACCCGCGTCCTCGGCAGTGGAAGTGCCAAGTCCTAACCACTGGACCGCCAGGGAATTCCTGATATACCTTTAAATCCTTGCATGTTTCCTTACATAAAGATCTATATGGACATGATCTGTTGGGCCTAACAGATCTTTCTGTGAATGTGGGACAGGCTGAGGTCAGAATGGGCCATGACCAAGAACCAATTCACGGGCAGGTGACACCACCAACAAGCAGAATAGAGACACAAAATCAGAGTCACCAAGAGCATACGGTCAGGCGTATAGAGGTTAGAGATCCTGTGCCAGGGTACACATGGAGTGCTGTGGACCGTGTTCCACTGCCAGGTTGCCTTTGCTAAAGGCCCAGGGCAGAGCCCTTGTGGTCTGCGTGGGGAGGGAAGGAAGGAGAGGGGCTTCCTTGGTTTTAAAGCCATAATATGCTAACATCTGCTCAATGAAATCTTTCCTGATTCCTCTGGAGATATGGTCACTCCTGTCTCTGAGTTATCAGAGCAGTTGTGTTTCCCCTACGACTCCTCACGGCTGTGTGCTATCTTGTAGCATAATCGCTTGTGTTGCAACCTTTATAGCCTCCAAACTGTCTAGGACTGCTTCCTGCATAACAGGTGCATGAGAAATGTTTATTGACCTGAATAGATAAGTCCTGATTGAGATATACGTACCGTAAAACAGGGATGCTAATAATATCTAGCATATAGGGTGACTGTTAAAATAAATGAAAATAATTGCTATAAAGTGTTCTGCTCAGGGCTGGGCACAAAGACCCTCGTTTAATATTAGCTATTATTATTATTAATGTAAATATTAACTGAAACAATAAATCAGAACTTAAATGCTTGTCCTTCCAACTGGTCTTTTGGCTTCTATCAATTACTGTAAGAACTCTGGAGTAAGTTTTGATGATTAAAGTATGATATTTAAAAAAATCTTTATTGGAGTCTAGTTGATTTACAATGTTGTGTTCGTTTCAGGTGTACAGCACTATACAGCACAGTTATATGTATACATATATAGACTCTTTTTCAGATTCTTTTCCCATATAGGTCATTACAGAGTATTGAGCAGAGTTCTACAAAACAGAGATAGAGCCACAGGTATAGAAAACAAACTTATGATTACCAGGGCAGGTAAGGAGGGGGGAAGGGATAAGTTGGGAGATTGGGATTGACATATACACACGACTAAAACATGATATTTTTAATGTCCTGAGAAAACTGTGTTTTAACATTTTTCTTGTGCTCTGATTACTGATTTTGAACTCAGGACCAAGGTTGGAATGATTGAAATGAACACTGTAGACTTTAAATATTTCGGGTCCACAGAGGCCATATTTGAATCACAAAATAATGAAGAATAAAAATACTTCATTTGTCACTGAAGACTTGTATGGGAAGATCCTTGAACAGCCCAAGTAACTCTCATGAAGAAATCATCATGTTCACAAGAAATGAGATAATGAGGTTTTGTAAAGGCCAAGAGTTGCCCAATAGGCACGATAAGTTTGGAACCATAAATGAATGGGAAGGATGAGACAGCAGGGGTTTAGCTGCAGGCTGACCTCTCAGACACAGAACCTATAGCAACGTCCCCAGCCGTGGACCACTAATTCAACAAGTCTGTTCTTTTGTGGTTTGGACATTGTAAACTATGACGTTTCAAGGGTCCCCATCAACAGGGCAGGAAATGAGTTGTTCATCCTTTTGCTTTCTTTGTTGGTGTGACGTACGAAATGAGTTTCCTGAACATAGGAATGAATTATGATGATCCGTACAGTGGTGCATGTAACACCTGAAAATGATATTATTACCTTTTAATTTGAGATATATATATATATTTTTTTCTGTACGCGGGCCTCTCACCGCTGTGGCCTCTCCTGTTGCGGAGCACAGGCTCCGGACGCGCAGGCTCAGCGGCCATGGCTCACGGGCCCAGCCGCTCTGCGGCATGTGGGATCTTCCCGGACCGGGCGGGGCACGAACCCGCGTCCCCTGCATCGGCAGGCGGACTCTCAACCACTGCGCCACCAGGGAAGCCCTAGAGTAATGATTTTAATTTTTGTTCCAGGTGTTTTTGGTTTTTATGGCATCGCATAGAGAGTTCGACTGGATTTTCAGCATTCTACCCACAGAATTTTCAGGGTCCCACCTGTGTAGCCACTGGTGTCAACCATTGAGGGATGCTCCAGTTTTAAGAATCCCGTAATAACATGGAAGAGAAAAGATACGGATAATGGCCATCTCTATTTGGCTTTGTCACACAGCCTTCTATGCATACCATTCACCACAGAGCAAAGTACGGCTTCCTCTTTCCTGTTTCATGCTATGTATAAACAGAATCCTACAGTATGTATGCATTGTGCCTTCTCCCCTTTCAATATCATGTTGTTGAGGATCCTCCACAACGAAGCATGCAACTATATTTCACTCATTTAATATTAGACTTTATTTTTAAAATTTTATCATTGACTTACTTTTTTAATTAATTAATTAATTAATTTATTTATTTTTGGCTGCATTGGGTCTTTGCTGCTGTGCGCAGGCTTTCTCTAGCTGTGGCGAGTCGGGGATACTCTTCATTGCGGTGCGTGGGCTTCTCATTGCGGTGGCTTCTCTTGTTGGGGAGCACGGGCTCTAGGCGCATGGGCTTCAGTAGTTGTGGCACAGGCGCTCAGTAGTTGTGGCTCGCTGGCTCTAGAGCGCAGGTTCAGTAGTCGTGGTGCACGGGCTTAGTTGCTCCGTGGTATGTGGGATCTTCCCGGACCGGGGCTCGAACCCATGTCCCCTGCATTGGCAGGCAGATTCGTAACCACTGCGCCACCAGGGAACTCCCTGACGTTTTTTTTTAACCACGGTGCGGTATTTCGTTGTACGAAGGCGCCACCCCCTTATGCATCTGAGGCACGTTTGGGACATTTGATAATTTTTCAGATGGATGAGTCAAGGAAGAGAGAAGGCTCTGGAAGGTTTTTCTAGTTGCCTGTGATGCCATTGAACTGGGATCCGAACTGTAAGAAAAGGATGGGTTCTCTGGGGGAAGAGGATGAACTTGGGCTAGTGGATGGAGATCAGAACCAAGGGTGCTAGGCTGGGTCAGACACCAGCCAGATTAGAGCCCCGTATGCAGGGGGCTGGGACTTCCTGCAGAAGCAGTGCCTTTAGCGGTGCTGGGTGCCAGAGCTGGGCTGGGTGGGGGGCTGCAGTGACGGCACACCCAGAAGGCAGGTGGCGGAGGAAGCCTGGACGACGGAGCGTGAGTGAGTGATGTACGGGCCTGGGAGCGTTGCTCATCACTTTGGTCCACATTCCATTGTGTGAGCTCTGCTTCGTGACCTGACCTGACCGTGGAAACATCACAGTTTCATTCTCAGGTTTTAGGGACATTTTATGGGGGACAAGAGCTGAAGAAAATGTGCCATTCCTGAAAAGGCTTGCTTTGGAGGTCACAAGTAGCTGTTTGCTTTGCTGTTTGAGCTTCTTCCAAAGAAGAAAAGCTCCCCCAAGACCATGCCAACAAATACTTGCTTATCTGTTGCTGAAACTGGCAGCTTGGCTTAAACCTAACTACTGTCCTTTCAACCCAGAGCCACAGAAATGTGGAAACAGCCTCTTTCTCTCCACCGCATGCAAACGGGAGCATGAATTCTGGGTCTCATTCCCGTTGGGAAATAGCCAAAGTTATTGTGACAGGACGGTATTTTGAGCAATGTTGCCTATTTGCTTTTTGGAGCACAAAGCAAGCAATAAATCTGTCACCCTGAAAAATCAGGTTGTGACCTAGAGGAAGGAGCAAATTGTGACTTTAGGTAAAAAACAGTGACCTACCAGGGAGGATAATTTATCATGATAACAAAATTGCTGGAGCTCTCCTGACAGACCAGGAAGAAGGGCTGCGGTAAGCAGATTCAGGAGATGCAAGCGTCCGAATATTTTTAACGGATCGATATTTCCAGGGTTCTCAAGCAGCCAAAAAACTGCCGTCGTTCAGAATAAGTACATTGCTCACCTGACGTGTAAAAGGAAAAACTGAGAGCTCTGATTATTCTCTTTAAAAAAAAAAAACGTCACCGATCGACAATAGGTGTTCCTTGTGGGATGAAAATAAATATTCTTCTGGGGACTGAAGTGAGAATGCTTGATTTTGGGCGGAGGGGAAGTGGGAGATAATGTGACCTGGAAATGCTTAAGGAAATTGACTAGTGGAAAGTGATGTCCTTCACTCACTCTTGTGTTAAAACTGGTCCTCCTTGGGGCTTCCCTGGTGGTCCAGTGGTTAGGACTCCACGCTTCCACCGCAGGGAAGTAAGATCCCACATGCTGTGAGGCGTGGCCATAAATAAATAAAGATAGATAGATAGATAGATACATGAGAAAGCAAAAACAAAAACAAACCAAAAAAATACTCGTCCTCCTGGAGGGGGAACCGAGCAAATATGTCACCTTGGGAATTACTGATATAAAGACTTAGGCGACACCAGAGATTATTTAAAACAATAATTCTGTCTTTCCACTTATACTGGGCATCTTTCATTGGCCCCTTTCTATCTGCTCTCCCTGCTACTCCGTCCTGCTCTGTGCCCCTGAAGGCGACTTCAAAGGGCCCCCATGTCCCCCGGATGTTGGTGGGGTTCAGTCAATGTCATCTGCTGGAGAGCAGAGGGAAGGGAGGCTGGGGACCCCTCCCTCCTCCTCCTGCAGGTGGCTGTAGGTTGGCCATGTCCCTCTTTTGAAGTCCCAGCTCCTGGAGGAAGCTCTTTTCTGCAGAGCCTTTTCTATCCCAAGTTTCCAGTGACCTCTCCCTTGCCTTGACACTTCTGTCGCAGGGGTGAGGGATGTGCCGGGTGTCACCACCCCCTGGGGTCCTGCATAGTCCTGAAGTTTCCCTGCACTCCGCCCACACCTGTGTGGATTAAGCCGTCCTCAGTTGCTGTGTGCCGGTTTCTGCTTGGTCCCTGACCCATCACTCCACAGACCACCTTCCATAGACCTCAACCTCATCATGGCTTTTCAGGGACCCTGGGTGAACTCCAACAGGCCTTAAACGGGGGTGGGGGGGGGATGCTATCAGTTGCTGCATGAAGAATGCGAAGTTTACACGATGTGGCTCAGTGTTGGAAACCGCATGGTACATCCAAGCTTTGGATATTATCAAACGATGGTCTTTATCTCTAGATTCTGCTGAAATGTACAACTACAATGAGCCCGACTTTATGTCATCATCGCTTTTCCTTAAAGTTGAAGGCTAGATAAAGCTCTCCACTTCTGAGCTTGAACACCCGTGATCTTAGCCACGGTGACCACAGGCCTTTACGTATTTTCACTTCAGTGGCCCACGATCCAGCCGTGCTCCCACGGACTTGGCGGGCTCATCCTACTTCGCAGAAGAGATTTAACAGCAGGGAGTTCACATACGACAAAGGCTTCATTACTTTTATGAGCTCTCCGTACTTCCCTCCTAACTGGTGCGCTGAGAGGTATTCCTGAATAATCTATACTTGTCAGAAATAGAAATGTGCCCTAGCTCAGGACAGCTTTAATTCTACCTATCGTACTTTCTTATTTAGGACATTTTGGAAGGGATTCAATAGATTCCTTCCGTAGGGAGCCTTTGCTGCAGTGTGGTGTTGGTTTATGTCCAGTAAATGAGCAAACCAGGAACATCTAATCTTCTTGTGCCAGAGGTCCCTGATGAAATGCATTCTTAATGCCAAGTGGCACGTGGATGCCTCTTGCTTTTCAGGCTAAGGCAGATTTTCAGGAAGAAAAGAACTTATTTGCTGCTTCTTTCGATTTTATTATTGACCTTAAACAGGTTAAATATTTTTCTGCATCCATTTCCCCAGTCATCATATGGGTATCTGCATAAACTGTGGCCTGGATGCCTTTTTAAAAAAAACACCACAACCAAAACTATTAAATAATATCATAAAATATTTGATTATTAAATCTCTATTAACTTAATTATAATAGAAGAGTATAAGTACTAAAGGGATATGAAAGAGGTGAAATAAGTAGAATTTATCTAATTGATATTAATATTGATAGAGCCGAACACTCAACATCACACAAACATTTTCAATTGTCTTAGACTTTAGTATCATTCATATAAAAGAGAAAAGAGAAGACGGATATTTGTGTCAGGCACTGAACTAAGAACTTTATGTACCTTATCTCATTTGGCCATTTACGTTAAATTCACCTCAATAGCCAAGACATGGGGACTTCCCTGGTGGCACAGTGGTTAAGAATCTGCCTGCCAATGCAGGGCACTCGGGTTCAAGCCCTGGTCCGGGAAGATCCCACACGCCGCAGAGCAACTAAGCCCGTGCACCACAGCTATTGAGCATGTGCTCTAGAGCCTGCGAGCCACAACTACTGAGCCCGCGTGCCACAACTACTGAGCCTGCACTTTAGAGCCTGTGAGCCAAAACGACTGAAGCCCACATGACTGGAGTCATGCTCTGCAACAAGAGAAGCCACCGCAATAAGAAGCCCGCGCACCGCAACAAAGAGTAGCCCCCGCTTGATGTGACTAGAGAAAGCCCGTGCACAGCAACAAAGACCCAAGGCAGCCAGAAATAAATAAACAAATAAATAAATAAAACGTCCTTTTAAATAAAACAGCCAAGACATGGAAGCAACCTAGATGTCCATCGACAGAGGAATGAATAAAGAAGATGTGGTACATACATACAATGGAATACTACTCAGCCATTAAAAAGAATGAAATAATGCCATTTACAGCAACATGGATGGACCTAGAGATTGTCATACTAAGTGAAGTAGGTCAGACAGAGAAAGACAAATGTCATATGATATCACTTACTTGTGGAATTAAAAAAAATGGTACAAATGAACTTATTTATAAAACAAAAAGAGACTCACAGACATAGAGAACAAACTTATGGTTACCAAAGGGGAAAGCAGGGTGGCGGGGGGAAGGGAAAGATAAATTAGGAGTTTGGGATTAACATAAACACACTACCATATATAAAAGAGGTAACAAGGACCTACTGTATAGCACAGGGAACTACACTCAGTATTTTATCATAACTTATAATGGAAAAGAATCTGAAAAAGAATAAATATATATACATATATCTGAATCACTTTGCTGTACACTTGAAACTAACACAGCATTGTAAATGAACTATATCTCAATAAAAAAATTTACTTTTAATTTTTATTTCTTACAAACTCTCATGAGGAGAGTGACACGTACTCCCATAGATTTTAAACTAATACGTATTTTTCCTTGTTGACAAGACATCTTGGAGTACTGAATTTGACAGTATTCATAGCCTTGGGGATTTTGTTTATAAAAATAGCACCTATGGCAGACTCCGGGCAGAGCAGTGCGGTCAGAGCAGCCGGGGCAAGTTATACACATCCTCGATAATCTCGCCTCGTCCTCCCAAGCCGCTCTTGCAGCCTCCCCCCTGAGCTCCTTCGTCGCTCTTGCCCGGGATCCTGCCTTGTCACCGACTCAAGGCCCTCCTTCCGCTGGCTTCTCCATGGGGCTGGACATGGTTGCCACTCCTTCCCAATGTTCTCTCTGCTGTTGGCTGTGGTGACTTCGGTCTCTCCAGGCTGGCCCCTCCCACCCTGGCCCATCCCTTCTCAAGTCTAGACTCTACCCAGCCATCAGTCCCTGGGGTTCTTAAAGGCTCTGCCTGGGGACCACTCATCTTACTCAAGGGCTCTCTTCTGAGGGCCCTTTTCACAGCTTCAAACACACACTTCCAGTTCAGCCATCTGTCAGATGCTGGTGAGACCCAGGTTTGCTTTTCTAGCTGCCTCATGTCACTGCTCCATACTGAAGGGCTGCCTGCAGTCCTCTAAGTGAAGGCCTCACAGACAATTCAGCCTTACTATGTTTAAGATACAATCTTCCCCCACCTGGTTTCCCTACAGGGGTGCCCCTACCCCATATTCTGGCACAAGGAACAATTATCTTTCCTTCCCTCCCTAACTCCAGTGTTTGTTTGTTTGTTTGTTTCAGTCATTAAAGCATCTTTGAATCCAGTCACCCGTCCTCACTCCCACCCACTCCAGACCAGACTCCTAATGTGTCTTTCCTTCGTAACTCACTAACTTCAAACGCTTGAATCATTTACCTCTTCCGCAGTCAGAAGGTTTTCACAAAACGCAAATCTGATCATGTCGCCGGCTTAATTAAAACCCTTCCGGTGACTTTATTTTTAGGAGAAAGATCCAGTCTTTCTCACGGCTTGTAAAACTTTGCAACTTGTGGCCCCTGGTTTTCTCTTTAGTTCATTTGAAGCCAGTCTCCCATCTGTTTCCTGCGCTTCTGACCCTGTGACCTTATTTCAGTCTCTCAAACACACCAAAGCCCCTCCCACCACAGGACCTTTGCACTTGTGGTTTCTTCTTACTGGAATGCTCCGCTGCCCGTTTTTTACTTCCTTGTAGTCTGGCTCCATTGCTAGACCTTAGGTACCATGCAGATAAGAGCTATGCCTGTTTCTGCTTATTCTTTTATCTCCAGATGCAGTTCTGACATACAGAAGAAGCTCAATAAATACTTGCCTTGAAAGCATATATAGGTAATACCTATGACCAAATTCCATTTTCTGTTTGCCTTTTATATCGTTAGCTCTGTCGGTCTCTCTGCTTTGGTTTTATTGGCACCATGCTTAAATAGGACTCTCTCAGTAGAGGATGATATAAATTTTCATCTATTTTTTATGATATAGCTCTTTCTTTAACAAATTATTAATTTTATATTTTTTAAGAATCTTCTATTTATTTATTTATTGTTGGCTGCGTTGGGTCTTCGCTGCTGCGCGCAGGCTTTCTCTAGTTGTGGAGAGCTGGGGCTACTCTTCGTTGCGGTGCGCAGGCTTCTCGTTGTGGTGGCTTCTCTTGTTGCGGAGCACAGGCTCTAGGCGCACAGGCTTCAGTAGTTGTGGCACGGGGGCTCAGTACTTGTGGCTCACGGGCTCTATAGCGCAGGCTCAGTAGTTGTGGCACACGGGCTTAGTTGCTCCGTGGCATGTGGGATCTTCCCGGACCGGGGATCGAACCCGTGTCCGCTGCATTGGCAGGTGGATTCTTAACCACTGTGCCACCAGGGAAGTCCCCAAAATATCAGATTTTTAACCATACGGAGTGTATTTGATGGCGAGATGTCAGGTAGTGAAGTTTCTGTTCTCCGTATAATACCTAATTTTCCCGACAGACCTTATTGAACGCACCACCTCTTCCCCAAAGACTTATCATGCCACTTTTACTTTTTATTTTATGTATATTTCAGACTTTTTTGAGATTTAATTTTGCCCTGCTGCTCTGTCATTTCGGTGACCTATTGCTCTGTCATTTTGGTGACACATTAGAGTCGACCTTTGAACAATGAGGAAGTTAGGGCGCCTACCCCCTCTGCAGATTCAACCAGCCGCAATTTGCATATCCTGTAGTGTTTACTATTGAAAGCAAATCTGGATATAAGTGGACCTGTGCAGTTCAAACCCATGTTGTTCAAGGATCCACTGTATTTTAGTAATGGTGACTTTCTAAAGCATTTAAATATATATTGACATATTTATATATAGATTTATTTAATATATGGTTGTGACGGTTATCTATTGCTGCAATTATGCTGTATAACAACAATCCAAAATCCAATGGCTTAAAATAGCCCTTTTTGACAGGGTGTCAGCAAGCTGTTAAGCCTTAATGCCCTGACGCGTTTATTACATGTAACAAATTAACTGTGCTCCATGGGGGAGAATTGAGAAAATTTTCACTCCAATATTTTTTCTATAGGACGTAATTTTCTCATGGAAACCCCTTTGAGAAGGTACGGCTTAAAACAGTAAACATTTATTTAGCTCATGAGTCTGCAGCTTGATTTAGGCTAGGCTAAACTGGTTTTAGCTGGGCGCATTCCTCGTCTGGTGGTTTGCTGGCCGTGGGCTGGGGAGATGCACTCAACCAGGTTGCACGTCTTTTATCCTCCACGTGCCAGCCCAGGCATTTGTACCATGAGGGACAGAGGGCGGGACAGGAAGCAAACACAGAGCATTTTCAAACCTCTGTTTGCAGCAAGTTTGCGAACATCTCATTGGCCAAAACAAGTCACATGACTGAACTCAGCCCTGAGGGGCAGGGAAGTATACTTTACCTTTTGATGGAAGAAACTGCAGAGGCACCTTGCAAAGAAGTTGCATGCAGGGAGGGATAGAGAAATTGAGACCATTAAGGTAATGTACCACCGTGATAGTCTCCTATTATTAATCTTTAAAGCTTTTTTACTGGCTCTTCCTGGAAATGTGTTATGTTTTGGAATCATTTTGTCAAGATGAAAAATGCCCACTGGGGGCTTCCCTGGTGGCGCAGTGATTGAGAGTCCGCCTGCCGATGTAGGGGACGCAGGTTCGTGCCCCGGTCTGGGAAGATCCCACATGCCGCGGAGCGGCTGGGCCCGTGAGCCATGGCCGCTGAGCCTGCGCATCCGGAGCCTGTGCTCCGCAACGGGAGGGGCCACAACGGTGAGAGGCCCGTGTACCGCAAAAAAAAAAAAAAAAAAAAAAAAAGCCCACTGGGATTTGCATGGACAGAAAGTATAAATTGAATACTGAGCTAGATGTTTTTAGGTATTCATGTCATTTGGTCTTTTCAGTAAATGAAAGTAGCTATCACCACCCCCATTTCACAGGTAATGACACTGAGGTTCAGACAGATTAAATACAGTCATCTTTTGGTATCTGTGGGGAGATTGGTTCTGGGACCCCTGCGAATACCCAAATCCGTGGACGATCAACTCCCTCAATGAAGGTGGTACAGTTTTGCATGTAACCTACACACATCCTCCTGTATACGTTACATCATCTCTCAATTAGTTATAATACCTAATACAATGTAACTGTTATGTAAATAGATGTAAATGGCTGCCTGCAGGTGGCAAATTCAAGTTTTGCTTTGGGGAACTTTCCAGAATTTTTTTTCTGAATATCTTCCATGTGAGGTGGGTTGAATCCGCGGATGTGGAACCCATGGATACCGAGGGCCGACTGTAACTTTTTATCAGGTAGCAAGTACGGTGAGAACCTGGGCTCAAACTTAAGCATTCTGCTTCAAGTCCGCATCTTCCACTCGTCCAGGGCTGCTTCCTTTGATAATTGCCATAAGGCTCAAGCACGACGGTGTCCATGAATGGGCCTGGAGAATCAAAGTGAGCTAAGACCCAGTGATTTTGAAATCCTCTAAGTATCCATGTTTCTGTAAATACAGGCATGTCTCATTTTAACTGTGCTTTGCTTTACTGTGCTTTTTACACATTGAAGGTTGGTGGCAACCCTATGTTGAGTAAGACTACTGGCGCCATGTTTCCAACAGAATTTGCTCATTTCGTGTCCCTGTGTCACATTTTGGTAGTTCTTGCAAAATTTAAAACGTTTTCATTATTATCACGTTTGCCGTGGCGACCTGTGATCAGTGATCTTTGATGCTCTTATTGCAAAACATGATTCACTGAAGGCTCAGGTTAGCATTTTTTAGCAGTAAAGCTTTTTTTTTTTTTTTTTTTTTTTTGCAGTACGCGGGCCTCTCACTGTTGTGGCCTCTCCCGTCGCAGAGCACAGGCTCCGGACGCGCAGGCTCAGCGGCCATGGCTCACAGGCCCAGCCGCTCCGCGGCATGTGGGATCTTCCCAGACCGGGGCACGAACCCATGTCCCCTGCATCGGCAGGCGGACGCTCAACCACTGCGCCACCAGGGAAGCCCAATAAAGCATTTTTTAATTAAAGTATGTACCTTTTTTTTTAGACATAGTGCTATTTTCCGTGTAACAGACTACAGTATAGTAGAAGCGTAACTTTTATATGTACTGGGAAACCAACAAATTCATGCGACTAGCTTTATTGTGGTAGTCTGGAACTGAACTGGAAATATCTCCAGGAAATGCCTGCAGAGCTCATGAAGTTGTTACTTTGTAGAAGAATCTTTTGTATCTCCTTCCTGTTTCGTCCACTGGGTAACAAGGTTTATAAAACCGACTGAAGGAGATTAAATAATCACAAGAGAAGTGTAGTTGACATTTATTATGGAGGCGCTAACTTTTATAGCTCTGTTGTATTGTAATCCATTCAAATTTCTGGCAATGTAGAAGAACAACTATGTATAAGGGGATTAGCTATGTCTTCAGGCTGCCAGAATTTTCCCTTGGGAGGCTTTGATTGGGGTTCAGAAATGATGTAAAGGAGAGGAGGGCGAGTGGCATGTGCCGGTGGCAGTGATGCCAGGGGTGGGGTCGGACGCTGACTTACTTCATTTTATCATTCTGGGAAACTGTGCTCAATAGGTAAATTCTCTGGAGGAGGCCATACAGCCATTTGAAAAGTGAAATGTGTATTGAATACTTGCATTTTGATTAAAGTGAAAGTGTTTTTTTGCTAGCAATTCTGGAAGCAAGCAGCGGTGGAAAAAGCAGCAACAAAATTGCTTGAAGTTAAACTTGTTTTGTTGTGCATTTTCTTTATAGGAGCCAAACCATTTTGTGTGTGAAAGCCAGTCTTATAGCCAGGCGTCTTAATGCTTTGGGTGGTCCCATCAATTCAGATCGTGAGTTGACCCCTCGTGGAAATGGCTGAGAGTCAGACGGGGTCGTTGAATTCTGGGAACCCTGGTGGTCAAGCACGCGGCTTTGCATGGGGTTATTCGTACTGGCTTGAGAATCATGAGTGCATTCATTTCCTATGAGTTCGTTCATCTCTGCCGTGCCACCAGCCTGAGGACAGTATCGTGTATCCCTTAAGGTCCCTGAGAACCTGCCGCTGCTGAGAAATGCAGCTTAATCGCTTTATCTTCTTGGCTTATATGGCAGGACTTGCCGGGGCAACACGTGGAAACTTCATAATGTCCATCGAGGATTAACTACCGGAGAACAGCGCCGAACATCTAGAGAGAGGAGACTGTAGGAAGTTGTCTGCTCCCAGCGGGAATCTCGGAGGAGTTGTAAGGACTGGAGATAACGCAGGTTAAGGTGTCTGGTGCACAGTGGGCACCCCACACGTATTAGCTGTGATTCCCACAACCGAGGGGTTGTCTGCATTTGCGTCCTTCTGAATGGAGGAAGGGGGTGGAGCTAGATCAGTGGGGCCCACAGCCTACTGGTCATCAGAATTTCAGGAGGCGCGTCCTAAAATCCTAGATTTCCCGGTTGCGGCACTGGTGATTCTTATTCGATAGATTTATTTTATTTTACTTTTTAATAAAGCTCTGCAACTCGTTCTGGTGGCCGGCTAAGTTTAGAAACCACTAGAGGAGGAGATATCTAAATTCCCTCTCAGCTGCACCATTTGGAATACTGGGAAGGTTCCTTTCTCAGTATTTTCTGCTCGAGCTCCTTGCAAATTTGCATGAACCGAGGTCACCTGGTATTGTGCCCGCTCTCGACGTGGGAGGACTTGAAATCTAACTGAGAACACAGACAGGGACCTGACTGAGGAAACAAAACAGTCCCGTCTTTCTCTTAAGCCAGAATCAAGCTAAGAATCTAGACTCGTGAGCGGTCACTTCAAGGCACCGTGCTCTTGTCAGAGCTGGTTGTTCTCAGGGCAGATTGGCTTAATGGGCTGAGCTGCTCTCATAGCCACGCCCATGCTTCAGGGATTCCAAGACGTGGGATGCCTGGGGCACGCCTCAGTCCTTAGCCTTGTCCACATTTCTTGTCTTGATTTCCAAGTTTAACTTATGGCATGAACAGGAAGAAGGGAGTGTCCAGCAAAGTATCTGCCGTCACATGTCACATTTTCCTGCTGTCACACACAGCACTTTATGCCCATATGTAGGACACGTTCCCAAACATGGACCCTGTAGCCTATGCATTTTGCTCCTAGACAAGAACGCCCATCAGAACGCAGATGACTGAGAATAATTTGTTAATGCGGCCTTATCTACAATCAGTATCTGTATGAATGTGTGTGTGTGTATGAACATATCCACTTGAAACAAAATCAGTCATTTATAAATGACTAATTGACACATGTTGCGTCACTAAAAGAAGCCACCTTTGTGTCCTCTTCACTGTTGTGTCCTCAACACCGATGTCAACAGACATCACTGTTGAGAGCTGCCAACGTAGAGATTTCTGATGCTCAAGAAAGGTGCATGTTTTAGTTCAGTTATCACCCTCTGTTGAAAGTGGACCCATAGGGTCCTCTCGGCTCTCAGACTACGTGGTGCCTGCCCTCTGTCCTACTCTGGGTTATACTGGGCAGCCTCTGGCTAGGACATTTCTCTGTTATCCTACCAGTGGAAGGGAGGTTTGTGGAAGACTTGTGGGTTTTGAGGAGGCTGGGATATTTAGCACATGGTAATTTAGGAATTGTACATTTTTCTGCGTATACATTTGCCAGAACCTTGGACTGAATCGAGCCAGGAGCCCAAACCAGAGGCTGGTTAACCGACTTCAATTTCTGAAACAATAAATGAATCGGTTAACCACAAACCAAGGGAGAAATGTTTCAGTTTTAACCTACTCAACCTGTTTAAACCAGAACTGGTTGTGAGTATTTTTTTTCTAAACCCACAGAACCATAACACCAAAATGTTTTCAAATCAGACCTAAATTAAATTTGGTTTGAGCTCCTGACTTCTACTTTGATAGCTGAAATGCTTTCTTTCATGTTCTTCATGCTTAGCGTTGATGATAATTTGGTAGAACCTTGTGTCCGAAGATCAGAGGAATGTTGCCAAAGTTTACAAACAGCATTTCAAATATATTATCCTTATCATATAGGTTGAAAAATCCTGTCATAGACTAGATTCACTCAGGGTTCACTGAAGGTGAGGTCATGAGTCAGAGAAAAAGTTGCATGGTGCCTGGGAGACCTCTTTCGATGTTTAAAGTTTTTTGCATTATTCACCAAAGAAGGAAATAATAGACCCATCCTCTTGTTCCTATACTACCTGTTACCTTGTACTACCAATGAACAGATGCTAAGATAATTTTAATTCACTGATGAATATGTCTCTTTGGAGCTTACTTAAAAGCTCCATTCTTTGTTTTTTTAATTTTTATTTTATATTGGAGTTATAGTTAATTTACAATGTTGTGTTAGTTTCAGGTGTACTGCAGTCCATTCTTATAGACAGAGGCCCAAGGCTCTGAGAGGGTCAGTTCTTACAGCTGTGAATGGAAGAGCTATGTTTAAGCCCAGCTCTGTCTTGAGTCATGTCCAGCGTATTAACTACCATGAAATATGCCTTCTGGCTTGAGACATTGTTCTGTTTATTACCATATTTCCTTCTGTCTTGGTAGGATTAGATAAAGACCACGCGGGATTACTTTTATGCTTTGGAAGCGCCATAATGAATTAAGATTTCTTATGCCATTTTCTCTTCAGACAGTTTATAACTGAGGGAGAGAGACAGCCAGGGAAAGCCCTGGTCCATCCCTTCCATCTCAGTGGCGTGCTATACAGAAGACGAGCTTGACCATCACGAGACCCAGCTCAACTTTCCGCTCTGAGCGCCGTCTCAGGCTGCTTTTCTAAACTACAGTGGAAAATGGAGACAGCAGAAAGCCAGCGAGTGAACAAAAACTACAAAAGTGACCCTGCGTTCGGCTTGACATCTGCTCTGAAATGAACCTCTGAAATCTCTCCTTCCCGCTAGCGGATTGTTTGAAAACATATTCCCAAGGAGATGACTTTGACTCTTTATGTGTCCAGGTTTCTTTGGCCTTTATGGCTTTACCTGCAGGCTTACATTTTCTGAAGCCTGTCTGCAGGGAAGCCAGGCAGAGGACATTAACAGACCCCGCCTGCCACGGCTAAGTAATCCGGTCAAAGCATGCTTGTTGTGCAGTGCGTGCATTTGGAGGACCATTTTCATTATTGCTGTAATTTGTTCTGATTCAAGTATTCCACAGAGAATGAGGTTTCTAGACGGAAAGTGGTCAGACGCGGGGTAGCAGGGGTGATGTGGGATGCAGATGGCAGGCAGAGCTTGAAGGAGAGATGGCAAATGTTTCTACATGCCTCGATGTGTAGCATTTCTGATTTTTATATGGACATTAAATCTGGTCAAGCTGAAGTACCATTTGCTCCAAGAGAGGATAATGTCCACGTATCCCTGTGAATTCTGAAGAACAGACTGAAGCTGGAGGCGGCAGCCTCTGTAGTCACAGCTACATTTGAGGATGCCTATGATCTGGGGCTTACTAAGAGGAAAAGAATATGCATATTTTGCCTGTGGGGTTCTAGGGAAAATTATTCGGACGCTTGATGGGTGATGTAAGATGATAAATCATGTAGTCTTTTTTTTTTTTTATAAATTTATTTTATTTATTTATTTTGGCTGCGTTGGGTCTTCGTTGCTGCACGTGGGCTTTCTCTAGTTGTGGCGAGCAGGGGCTACTCCTCATTACGGTGCTCGGGCTTCTCATTGTGGTGGCTTCTCTTGTTGCAGAGCTCGGGCTCTAGGCACATGGGCTCAGTAGTTGTGGCACGTGGGCTCAGTAGTTGTGGCGCACGGGCTCTAGAGCTCAGGCTCGGTAGTTGTGGCCCACGGGCTTAGTTGCTCCGTGGCATGTGGGATCCTCCCGGAGCAGGGCTCGAACCCGTGTCCCCTGCATTGGCAGCCGGATTCTTAACCACTGCGCCACCAGGGAGGTCCATGTAGTCTTTATTAAATGGCAAGTATGACAGTTTTTATCAATGCGTCAGCAGAATGTTTATGATGGGACAGGAACGACACTAGGCGTTAGGATAAGATGAATGCTACACAGTACCCCTTCCCTCAAGGAGTTCACAATATATAGTAGAGGAGACAGAAATTTAAATAGTTTTTCAAAAGCATGTGATGTGTCATGTGGCATCCTGGTACCCTGGGAGTTCAGAGGGGCCCTCGGACTGCCTGGGGCAGGGTTCTGTAGAGCTGGGAAAGGTGTCAGAGAGGAAATGCCTCTTGAACGGATATTTGAAGGATGCCGGGAAATCTCTGGTGGGGACGGTATTGTAGGCAGCTTGAGTCTCAAGTGCAAAGGTTTGGTAGCGGCAAAGAGCACTTTGCGTTTAGGGAAGTAAGAAGTTCAATAAGGCTAGAGATCGTGAGGGAGTTAACAGGCGTGGAGGCTGAAAAAAATAAGAATTTCTCCTCTCGTGACCTAGAATCTCTAGGTCATGAGAAGAGGCAACATTAAAAATTAGGAAGCATGTGTGGACTTCCACATAGATGCCATTGGGGAATGACTTGGGATTTTGGGGAGCCATTCAGATTTGTCATTTTCTGGTAAAAGTGAAAAAAGGTGGATTTTTTTGTTTGTTTTGTTTTGTTTTTTTGGCTGCACCATACAGCATGTGGGGTCAGTTCCCTGACCAGGGATCGAACCCAGGCCCTTGGCAGTGAGAGTCCTAACCACTGGACTACGAGGAAATTCCCCAAAAAGGTGGATTGTTAACTGTAAAAAATAGTATGGGGGAGACTATACAGGAAGGCATGAATTAAGGCAGTGGGAATGGAGAGGACGAGACATTTGGGGAACGTTAAGGAATGGAATTGTGGAGTTGACAGGGGATAAGGGAGTGGAAAAGTAAAGGAAGACTGGCAGATGTGTGGCATGGAAAACTGATGGGATGGTGATACCATCAGCTGAACAAATAAATGCAGTGTTGAGTGGGTATAAATCTGAAAATACAGAGTTTGAGATTTTTATGGGATATTCAGGTGGGAATGTCTGCTTGTCCATTAGAAGTATATTTCTGGGACCGAAATGAGATGTCCATGCCAGAGATAGAGATCTGGGAGTTAATCAGCCATGGGACAGCAGCTGAAGCCATGGGAATAAATGCCACCCCCTGACGGTTTATAGAAAAGGGAAGGAGAGCATTTATGGTTCTGAAATAAGGCAGATCGGGAGCTCGAGAACCCACCCACTGCAAACACACAAACACGTAAGATACAAGGCAGCAAAGCTTATTAGAGCAGAGCTGCACTCAGAAAGTAATGGATGCATGGGGAGTTTGGGTTTAGTAGACACAAACTATTACATTTAGAATGGATAAACAACAAGGTCCTAGTGTGTGGTACAGGGAGCTATATCCAATCTCCTGGGATAAACCCTAATGGAAAAGAATATAAAAAAATGTATATATGTGTATAACTGAGTCACTTTGCTGTACAGAAGAAATTAATACAACATTGTAAATCAACTAGACTTCAATAAAAATAAATAAATTTAAAAAAAAGAAAGTAATGGGCATTTCCAGGGGCCAGACATGAGGAGGGGGTGGAAAACCGCCCCACTCCCTCCAGGTTACCTCCCTGAAAATGACTGGCATGGTAAATGGATAAGCTGAGATGGTGCCTGCCTGCTGGGGTGAAGTGGAGGTTTTGTGGTTCCCAATAACCTAGAAGATTGGGTCGTAACATACATGTGGGATCAGGGGATGAAGCTTTTGTCCCCACTGAAGTGAGGAATTAAGACTCAAACCCATCTGGGACCCGTGAATGGATTTATGCACTTCAAAGGGTGGATTAGGAAAAAGATACCCTCTGGCATAGAAAGAAGACAATTAAATGGTCTCATTCTGGTTTTGAGATTAAAAAAGAAAGTCTCATGTGGGAATTTTTACATAATAGTTTCTACCAATATGGGTTTGGGGTTAAAACATTCTTAAGTTACTTTTGAGGTATGATTTACAGACTGTAAATTTCATTCTTTGAAAGTGAACATTTTGATGAGTTTTGACAAATGTATAACAGCCCCATAGTCAATAATCAATAAAGATATAGAACATTTACATCACCTCAAAAAGTTCATAGGAATTCCAAAAAAAGAGTCATCAAAAGAAAAAGACAGTGGACACAAAAAGTCAGGATTATACTCCCCAGAACTTTAAGTAATGAAATAATCTGGTAGAAGCCAAAACAAGAATTTTTGAAATGACTAAACTCACAAAATAAATTACTGAAAATATAAAAAAATAAGACAGTCTGAGAAAAGAGCAGATAGATTGAAAAAGAAAAAAGTAACTTCTAGGAATAAAAAATATGGTCTGCAGAATAGAAAACTCAGTGAATGGATGAAATGACAAATAATCTACAGCTGAAGAGAAGATTAGTGACCTGGAAGGTATTTTTGTGAAAATAACCCAGAAAACAGTTTAGAGAAATTATACATATTATGTATGTAACATATATAATATATAAAACATGAACATGTACAATAATATAATAAGTAATATTATAAAATTATATAATATATAAAACATAAACATAAATATAAAATGTGAAAATATAATCATATTATATGTACTATATTATGTATATAATTTCCTTAAACTAGGGAAATTTTATATATATAATTCACATATAAATATATGTATATATAATATATATTCATATATTGTATATATGGATATATACACACAACAATGACTAATATGGGAAATATAAAAATAAGTTAGTACTAAAATTCTGGACAAACACAGCTGGTAAAATAAAAGAGAGATTAAAATTAAAGTGTTTTTAAGTCATTGTATTGTTCAGGACGATAGAACTGTTGATTAATTTTATATTTTGTAAACTCAAATATGAATATTAAATAGTATTATGAATATTAAAAGGTACATGCAACCTAATTTCTGCTTGTGGTAACAGTAGACATTCTTTTTTTTTCTTTTTTTTTTGCCTGTGTTAGGTGGCTTGCAGAATCTTAGTTCCCTGACCAGGGATGGAACCCAGGCCCTTGGCAGTGAAAGTGTGGAGTCCTAACCACTGGACCACTGGGGATTCCCACAGTAGACATTCTTGTAGAAAAAAAATCTGCTGAGCACATTAGAAAAACTCGACTAAATATTAAAAAATCTGTTTGGAGGCCTTCAAGTTCTAGCAAGGCAGCAAGGATATATATATATGTATACATATTACACACACATATATAAGCTAATATATTATACACAGACATATATAAACCATCTCCTTGAAAATCAGAGGAATGCAAATTAAGATGAGAGGTCACTCATACCCATCAGTTAGGCGAAATTAAAAAGCAGAACTGCCAGATGCTGGGAGTGTACCTGATACAGCCCCTTTGGAGAGAAATTTGACAGCATCATGTAAACACAGAGCTCCTCACCTTCTGTGTACCGGAGAACAGCACCTCTCAAAATGGCCTGGGACCCTTGGTGGCCCCTGAGACCCTTTGGAGAGTCTGGAAGATCAAAGCTTTTCATAATACTATTATGAAGTTATTTATTTTCACTCTCGTTCCCTCACCAGTATGGTGGAGTTGTTCAGAGACTACATAGTGTGTGCGATCGTCATTGCTGTGATGGTTAATGGCTGGTGTGCTTGTGAGTTCTTGTGTTGAAAACATTTCTCTCTCAATTTCTAATATGATAAATATTGATAAATATAATCCACATTAAGAAAATAGTTCTTTGGGGTCCTCAGTAAGTTTTTTTGCGGTACGCGGGCCTCTCACTGTTGTGGCCTCTCCCGTTGCGGAGCACAGGCTCCGGACGCGCAGGCTCAGCGGCCATGGCTCACGGGCCCAGCCGCTCCGCGGCATGTGGGATCTTCCCGGACCGGGGCACGAACCCGCGTTCCCTGCATCGGCAAGCGGACTCTCAACCACTGCGCCACCAGGGAAGTCCCTCCTCACTAATTTTTAAGAGTACAAAGGTGTCCTGAGTCCAAGCAGTTTGAAAATCCTTGGAAAATTCTCACGTGCGCAAAAAGAAAGGAATGCTCACTGTAGCATTATTTGCAGTTGCAAAAGGCGCGGAACAGCCCAAATCCACTAGTAGGAGAAAAGAGCAATTGTTTTAGATTTCTAAAAACTAATGTTGGGGCTTCCCTGGTGGCGCAGTGGTTGAGAGTCTGCCTGCCGATGCAGGGGACACGGGTTCGTGCCCCGGTCTGGGAAGATCCCACATGCCACGGAGCGGCTGGGCCCGTGAGCCATGGCCCGGAGCCTGTGCTCCGCAACGGGAGAGGCCACAACAGTGAGAGGCCCACGTACAGCCAAAAAAAAAAAAAAAAAAAAAAAAACTAATGTTGAAAATCTGAATGAAAAGGACAGTTGTGGAGAGACATGCATAATTTGTACTATAAAGATTTTTTAAGTCTTTAATACCCCCTTCCCCACACATGCACAGCCTCCCCCGTTACCATCATCCCTCACAGAGGGTACTTTTGTTACAAGTGATGCATGTGCACTGATACATGCTCATCACCCCAAGTCCATAGCTGACGTTCGTGCTCACTCTTGGTGTTGTACACTCCATGGGTTTGGGCAAATGTATAAGGACAGGGATCCACCATTGTAGTAACATACAAAGTGTTTTCACTGCCCTAAAACTCCTCTGTGTTTCACCTATTCACCTCCTCCCCACTCCCAATCCCTGGCAACCACTGATATTTTTACTGTCTCTGTAATTTTGCCTTTTCCAGATGTCATACAGCTGAAATCATGCAGTGTGTAGCTTTTTCAGACTGGCTTCTTTCACTCAGTCATATGCATTTCAAGTTCCTCCATGTGTTTTCAAGACTTGACAGCTCACTTCTTTTTAGCACTGGTACCATAAAATTGAAAAACCTGCAAAAATACTAAATGTGTACATAAATAGTTAATAATGCCATGAATTCTAAACATAAGCATGAGGGTGGTGAACACCAGTGTGAAAATGGTGGCTACCTCTGGGAAGTGAAGCAAGAGAATAGTGTAAGTGAGGGGCACCCAGAAGAATTCTATTGTGTTTGTAATTTGTAAAAGAACCAGTGAAGAAACCCTGAGAAACCAACATCAAAAGATTGGGCAGCAGAACCAAATAAGGATTATTAGGAAGAGAGGGCAGGAAGTAGAAGAAAACCCAGGACAGCCCAAGCAGTGTACGGTGCTGGGACCGCATCCCAGTTAGATGCTGCTGAGCGGTGGGGTGGAGTGAGACCTGGATGCGGAATGGGAAAGGCAAGTGGTTAAAATGAATGGTTAGCAGTTCCGGGAGCAGGTAAGGCTGGAGGACAGGGGCTTAGCTTGTTGAAGGTGCTGGTTACATGGTTACTAATGGTTCAGAAAGTAAAAGTAAGGGAGATTCAGTAGTGAAACCAAGCACGACACTGTGGGGCTTCTGGGGATGTAAGCCTTTCTGTCCCCAATTCTTGTAGGGAACAGACTCCAGCCTCTATGACCTTCCCTGAGTTCCAAAGGGCAGATTCAGACAATTACTAATCAAGGAAGAGAGGGGATGCAAAAACAAGGGAGGGGCAGCCAAAAAACAATAGTGCAGCCTTGGGGCAGGGCCCTGGTTCCACCTCAAGGGATACACATAACAATGTCTTCAAGCTCTTTATAGAATTAAAGCCCAATAAATGGAAGATTAGCAGAAAAAGACCACCTGAGGCCAGGAACCAGAAAAGCTCATCAAGAAGGTTATCTGAGGGCTTCCCTGGTGGCGCAGTGGTTGAGAGTCCGCCTGCCGTTGCAGGGGACACGGGTTCATGCCCCGGTCCGGGAAGATCCCATATGCCGTGGAGTGGCTGGGCCCGTGAGCCATAACCGCTGAGCCTGTGCGTCCGGAGCAACCGCTGCTATGAAACTCTTCATCAGATCCTCCTGGGTTGGGACACATCATTTTTCGGTGCAGGAGCCGCTGTGTCTCGCTTTGCCCGGCACAGCTCTAAAGCTATTCCTTTCTGCTTCACCCAGAACTCTGTCTCTGAGATCCTACTTGGCACCAGTGCACAGAAGCCAAACTTTCAACACCAGGAGGGAGTGGTTAAAAGGACTGGAGCCCCTCGTGGGAGAGGGGAACAAGTGGGAGGGGGTGGTGGAAGGATAACGTGCCCTGCAATTTGGAAGATTAAGGTTTCGTGTGTGGAGCGGTTCCCAGTGTCCACAGACTCCTGGGTCTGGAGCAGTAGCTTGTCGTGGATGTAGAGAGCACTATGGTCGGGAAGCCCAGGAGCTGTGTGGCCACGCCGTTCGGTTAATTTTGAGACAGTGTAGGAGGTAGTTCAACGTGCAGCTTGGTGCTCAGGCTGCCTGGGCTTCACTCCCAGCTCTGCTACCTACTAGCTGTGTGACCTTGGCCAAGTGTCAGATGATCTGAGTGTGTAAGCCTCCATCCTTTCATCTGTAAAGTGGGCTTAATTGTAGCACACCTTATGGGATTGGTGGGAGGATTCTACAAGATAATTCAGGAACACACTCACACAGTGCTTGGCTCGTAGAAGGTGCTCAGAAGTGTTAGCTAGTATTTTTGCTGTTTCTTTAACGCTTCCACACAATTGTTGAAGTCACCTGCAATCATGTAAGAGATGAAAGGAAAAGCGCAAACTGGGTGCCAAAGGCATCCATGACTTTTGGGGGGTGGCTCCACACAGGTAATTGAAATTGATAAGGAGAGGGAGAAGCACGAGCTTCAGGGGAAGAGGGTTTTGTGGATAAAAGGGCAAGAGAATAGTCTGAGAGTGGAAAGAAGCTAAGAGAATACTGACCTCTTCCCTGCGGATGTAGAGATATAAATTCTGGAGAGAGAAAGAGAGAGAGGGAGAGAGAGAGAAACATGAGGAACACGGGTACGAATATGAGAGGACACGGTTGTACATACAGAATTGTTCGAGTCCGAGACTTCCCTGGTGGGACAGTGGTTAAGAATCCGCCTGCCAATGCAGGGGACACGGGTTTGAGCCCTGATCCTGGAAGATCCCATGTGCCGCGCAGCAGCTAAGCCTGTGCCCCACAACTACTGAGCCTGTGCTCTACAGCCTCAGTGCCACAACTACTGAGCCTGTGTGCCACAACTACTGAAGCCTGCGTGCCTAGAGCCCGTGCTCCGCAGCAAGAGAAGCCACCACAATGAGAAGCCCATGCACCGCAACAAAGAGTATCCCCTGCTCGCCACAACTAGAGAAAGCCTACGTGCAGAAACAAAGACCCAACGCAGCCAAAATAAATAAATAAATAAAATTAAATCGTAAAAAAAAAAGAATTGTTTGAGTCCACAAGAGGAAGTGTGTCTGGAAGGGCTTGCATTTTGGGTGTGACTGAGGAGACATGATGGGTAACTCGGGTGGAGTTAAAGTAACTGCTTGAGATGTCTTGTAACAGTTATTTTAGTGCCTACATATATCCTTGTGACTTTCAAAATCCTCCATTTATTGAGATGACAATTGCAGTGCTAGGGATACAAAAAGGTCTAGTGGCAGAGGGACGTACATAACTATATACATAACAACATTGGAGGAGCAGGTGGGGTTAACTTTCTAATTGGAGTTGGGGAAGGCTTCACCAAGGAGATGGCATTTTAAACTGGGTTTTGACAGATGATGAAAAGATAATCACGAATGAGAAGACAGATGAAAGAATCTAAACAAGGGACTTCCCTGGTGGTCCAGTGGTTAAAGACTCCACACTTCCACTGCAAGGGGCACGAGTTCCACCCCTGGTTGGGGAACTAAGATCCCATAGGTTGTGTGGCTCAGCCAAAGGGAAAAAAAAAAAATCTAAACAAGAGAGAGGAGTAAAAGTCAGAACATTTAAATATAGCACATAATCACTGACAGATTTTTTAAAAACTAGTGATAAAATGATTGATTTGGTGAAAAATTGATACGCGGCAAGTTTAGTACGCGCCTGGCACTTTGAATAGTAGCCGTTTCTTGGTCTTTACTGAAGGTCAATTTAACAAAACTGCCTTTATTTATTTGTTTTTAAAATATTTATTTATTTATTTGACTGCTCTGGGTCTTCGTTGTGGCACGCAGGATCTAGTTCCCTGACCAGGGATCGAACCCTGGCTCCCTGCATTGGGACCGCGGAGTCTTAGCCGCTGGACCACCAGGGAAGTCCCTAACAAAGCTTCCTTTAAAATTGTATCCCAGGAACCTCCTTCCAGAGCATCATGCGGACATCTTGGCCATCTCCCATGTTACTCTGGATACCATGATGCTATAACCTAACAATTACCTTTATTCCCAGTGGTGAATAGGTTTACGACGAGAAATTAAAAATTATAACCCATGAATGCATTGGCTTTAAAAAAATGTTTCCCCCTATTTTTAGAACCAAACCTGCTAGAAGTGTGCAGTCTGGTTTGGCACTTAGATGAGTTTGGGGTAAACAGATAATCACAGCCAGGTAATAGACATCAGTGATATTGCTTTGCAAGGTATGTGCTAGGATTTCTGTTAGTGGACGGTTGTTTATGATACCTTTAAAATATTTGTGATGGAATAAGTCTTTTATAAACAAACACCAAAGACAAAGCCATTCTTTTATTTATTTAAACAATCTGCTTAACCCATACTGATTAAATTGGAATGTTTGGTGTGGTTGCCGGTAGCTGCAGTCCATATAACTTATCAAAATGAAGCCATCTCACACCATGAGAATACGAACCAATGGGCAATTCTGACTCTAGTTGTCTTCGAAACTCGTTTTCAGTTTGTCATTTCAAAGTGTATTTACCCAGATCTCTGAACATTGTCTAAAGCTAGAGGGTTAAGAACATCATTTCACTTTACTTTACATTTTACCTGCGTTCAAGGGTGGGTCCAGCTGCCTTTGCATCACACGTGCTATTATTTTTAAGAGTGAGAGAAACACTTGGAAGTATCCCCAGATATGTTTCTTCCATTCAGCTGCTTTGATGGGTATTCCAAGTCAATGTGCAGAGAAAAACTTGTATCGAAAAAATCAACCTCTGGGGACTTCCCTGGCGGTCCGGTGGTTGAGACTTTGCCTTCCAATGTGGGGGGCATGGATCTGATCCCTGGTCAGGGAGCTGGGATCCCACACGCCTCGAGGCCAAAAAGCTAAAACATGGAACAGAAGCAATATTGTAACAAATTCAATGCAGACTTAAAAAAAACTAAAACATCAACCTCTGGAGGCTCTTGTCACGGCTTATTCCTCTCCTCCAACTTTATTTCCCTCTCTTCTCTCTTGTCCACCGTGGCCCCTGATCCCACACCCCTCTCGCCCCTCCTGCTGAAGAGAGCAAATAGGTGTCGTCGCTGGAGAATGCCCTCTTTTTCTGGATACCAAACATATTGCTCTCTCTACATCTGCACCTGTTTCTTGTCCCTATCCTGTCAAAGGACTTGCCAACCTCTGCTCGGCGTCACATCCCCTCCCACCTTCAGGAACCTCACACTGTTGAGGATTTTGATTATTTCTTCTTTCTCAGGCATCTTCACCCTTTGTCTCAATCAGATTCTTCCCATCCATTTTTAATCATGCCTACGTACATCCAAGTAAAAACAAACCAATCCCCACGTCCCTCCGGGTCCCTGCCCGATCAGTCTTCTTTCTTTCACAGCTGAATTCCCTTAAAGATTGGAAAGAATTGTCCATCCTGCAGTCTCCATTTCCTCACCTCCTACTTACTTGCCAGCCCACTTCGACCCTGCTTCCAGCCTTAGCACCGGGTAGAAACACCTCTCCCTCTTTTCTCTTACATTATCGATGACATTATCCTGTCAGCGAATCCAACGAATATTTTTCAGTTACCATGTACTTGGGCTCTCACCTACGGTGACTTGTTGACCTTCCACGCCTAGGAACACTTTGGCCTCCATGGTACCAACCCTCCTGATCCTGCTGCCCCATCTTCTGCCATGTCTGCTCCATCCCCGCTGTGGGTTGCCTTCTTCCATGCAGTCATTAGATGCTGGAGGACATTAGAGGCTCTCTCCTGGAACACCCCTCTTCCCAATCTATTCTCTCTTAGCCTGACTAGGGCTGTGACTGATTATGGGGAGGAGAGGTTCCTTAAAGGAAAACTCAGATGCTGTTGCCAGAAAAAGGAAAATGGATACTGGAAACAGATACTGGGTAAGGGAACAGCAACACAAAACAAAACACAGACTACAATTCCCTCCCGATGGGCAATCTATCTGTTATTTACAATCTGTCCTCAGAATTATCCTTCCTGTTCCTCACCCATTCTACACCCAACATTTAGAATTTTTGTTTCTTCCCCAAACCTGCCTAATGAGATCTTACCCACTTCCTAAGACTCAGAACCCATCTCTCTGGAAAACCTAAATGAAACTTTCCTTCTGTGTGTTCTCACAGCACTTTCCTTCTCTCCTTGGCACTTACCACATTCTCATTTATACCATAACTATTTCTGTTTTGTAGGCCAACCCTTTACGAGAATGTAAACTTACGCTCTGAGAGGTCAAGAACGATACCTTGTTTACCTTTTTATTCCCTCACTGCATCCATCCTGTGGTCAAGTTCAAGGTAAGTGCTAAGTACTTTTTGGTTGGTTTGATGATCTTTATCTACTCCTAGTGGGTCAGAAGCAGGCATATTGGAACTCAAAGAATTAAAAAAGAGAGACGGTTGAGGGAGGAAAAGATGAGGTTTTAGTTTTTTACGCTCTGTTACTTAAATATTTCAGTCCGTCAGAAATAGCCACAGATTTTAGATTTCTGGGAGCCATCGTGGCATAACAAGAGCCCCTTCTGTCTCACACTGTTACATAGAGAAGATATCTGGATCCTAAATATTGTGAGTTTTGCCCCTATTCTGGGTTTATCTCTCATAAATGACCTGCCCTTTGGTGGTTTCTGTTGGTCAGACATGAGCTTCATGTCCTAAACAGATGGAAACAATTATGGAACAACCTTTCTAAATAACCAAGTTCTAGGAAAATCAAATCACAACTGTGATAATTTGGTAAGAATACTGATGACCTTCAGCCTCAAAACAATGCAATTGCAGCCTCTTGCAGCCATGATTGATGAGGACACTCGTTCTATAAGTCCCCTGGGGAGGGAAGCTGCCCTGTTTATACCCTGGAGGTGGCTGGGCTTTCCCAAGGATGCCTTGGGAGAACGCCATTGCTCTTATCTTTTCTAAACACTGTTTAGGTCTGAGGTGAATGTGACCTCAGTTTTTCCTTCTCCAAGTCAGTTCTGCGTATAGAATTCTAGAATAATAATTTCAGCAAAAGTAACTTTTAATCTGAATACGAGACCCTGACCAACCCTGGTGTGTCAAGCTGGGTGAACTCAGCACTACGTCACAGTGAAAGCTGTTTTTCTGACATCAGTGATGAAGGATTCCATGGAAACAGATGTCAGGGATGCTCTGCAGGATGAATAACACGGCCTCTGCTAGTGGTCCCTCAACTCTTTTTTTTTCCCTAAATTAATTTATTACTTACTTATTTATTTATGGCTGCATCGGGTCTTTGTTGCTGCATGCGGGCTTTCTCTAGTTGTGGCAAGCGGGGGCTACTCTTCGTTGCGGTGCGTGGGCCTGGTGGCTTCCCCTGTTGCGGAGCACGGGCTCTAGGTGCGCAGGCTTCAGTAGTTGTGGCACACGGGCTCAGTAGTTGTGACTCACGGGCTCTGGAGCGCAGGCTCAGTAGATGTGGTGCACGGGCTTAGTTGCTCCGTGGCATGTGGGATCTTCCCAGACAGGGATCGAACCTGTGTCCACTGTGTTGGTAGGCAGATTCAGATTCTTAACTGCTGCACCACCAGTGCAGCCCAGTCCCTCAACCCTTTATGTTGAGTATTCCAACCTCCATATCATTTTGGATTTCCTCTTAAGACCTGTCTAGTTATCTGCCCTGAAACACAGTGTTGCAAATTCTGAATCACCTAGCTTCTACAGTCTTTAAGCTTATCTCACATACATATTATCCCTGCTGCCAAGAACAGAGTAAAACCTTAGTATATCATATTTAAAGAGCAGAATACCGTGGAGTCCGTCATATTCTGGTTAATTAAAATGATGTCTGGCAAAGGCAGTTTTTCTTCCGCATTTGTTTTGATGTCTTTGTCTTTATGATACTTGAAGCTCGTCACTTTCTTTGCCGCCTTAATCCTTTTATGAATATGCATTTCTGTGTTGTTTGGGTCTGAAACTGATAAGACGAGTCTTTTTCCCTTTTGTTTTTGGCGGTACGCGGGCCTCTCACTGTTGTGGCCTCTCCCGTTGCGGAGCACAGGCTCCGGACGCGCAGGCTCAGCGGCCATGGCTCACGGGCCCAGCCGCTCTGCGGCATGTGGGATCTTCCCGGACCAGGGCACGAACCCGTGTCCCCTGCATCGGCAGGCGGACTCTCAACCACTGCGCCACCAGGGAAGCCCTCTTTCTCCCTATTTTAAAATTACACTTTCAAAGGTGTAAGATGCTTTGAGAAAAACACTAAACAAAAATTCAACTGTGCAAAAATGACACTTTGGGGCAGGATTATTATACAGAGGGAGTCCTTGCTCCGTACATACTTACCCAGACTTCCTTTAAAAAGGGAGGCTTCCTACTGTTCTCTACTCAAAAAATGACTTGTTAGAAAGCATGGCTAGTGTAAAAAGGAACAAAATTGGGTCATTTGTAGAGACGTGGATGGACCTAGAGACTGTCATACAGAGTGAAGTAAGTCAGAAAGAGAAAAGCAAATACCGTATATTAATGCATATATGTGGAACCTAGAAAAATGATACAGATGAACCGATTTGCAGGGCAGAAATAGAGACACAGATGTAGAGAACAAATGTATGGACACCAAGGGGGGAAAGCGGGTGGGGGTGGTGGTGGTGGGATGAATTGGGAGATTGGGGTTGACATGTATACACTGATGTGTATAAAGTTGATGACTAATAAGAACCTGCTGTATAAAAATATAAAATAAAATTTAAAAAAAAAGCATGGCTAGAAGAGAATTTTTAAGTTATTCTTTACCAATGGGGTTGCCAGGTAAAATAAGGAATGCCCAATTACATTAGAATTTCAGATAAAAAACAGATAATTTTTAGTATAGTGTGTCCCAAATGTTACATGAACATATTTGTACTAAACTAAGTATTGGTTATTTGTCGGAAGTTCAAGTTTAAGTGGATGTCTTGTATTTTTATTTGCTAAATCTGGCGACTTACCAGATAGAAGAAAATCTTAAGGTATTTATTAAACATCTTACTACAAAATTTCAGTTTGTAAGCAACATTTCTCTTTTTTGGCATCAAAAGTGACCCCTGTTAGATGATATATGCAAAAGTTCCTTGTGAACCGAAAATGTGGGCACAGAAATTCTGTTTAGATGCACTAGCAACACAGCATGATTCAAAAACCTGAAAAAAACTAACAGGGCACCACGTAAAGGCTGGTGCGGAGGACGGGAGTGATTTTCTTCTCTTTCTACAGCATAGTTTCAAGCCTCCCAACTTCCAGTGAGTTGTGCAAACTCTTTTAGAGGAACATATATATGAAGTGAGTTGTATTGGATCTGAGTTGAGGTCAAGAAATAGACAAAAAGCAGAAGCAGAGATGGCTTAGGCAGTGCAATAAAAGTGCCCTGGGTTCAAATTCTGTATGCAGAAAACTCAGAAACTAATGACATTGATCCCATTATGTAACTTTTCTGGTTGGCGTCATTTACGTTAATACTTCAGATAAATGGCTTTTCTGCATAAGTGGTTGTATCATATTACGCATTTACTATAGGACAGCTATTATAATTATTGGCTAGGGTATAAAAGAACAGCGAAGATGAGAAAACAAAGAAGGAGAAGGAAAGGACGCAGGAGAGAGAGAGATCAGAGGATGGAATTTAGGAGTTTTTTAAAAAAAAACTCTTAAGGAATAAAATGAAATGCAAACAACGGTCCCCACCTCCCAAGGATAACAAAAATCCCAGTGTGTTCAAATTCCTTCCCCCAAGTCTTGCTGGGACCCATGCAACAAAGTTGCAACTGGTTAAACAATGATAACAATTTACCTGATGAAAGGAAATACTCAAAACAACTAAGAGAAGTCTATCCAAACCCAAATTCCAGATGAGAAGTAAAAAAATAATATTTAGAAATCTCTGGATGAGTAGTAACATTCCTTTGCCAGTTTTCTAAATGACGGATCGATTTTTTTTTTTTTACTTTTAAAATTTCCACATAGATATAGGTTACTATCTTTTAGGCCATTTACTTTATACAACATACAATTGAAATGAAAGAAAGCATTAGTACAAAGCGAGTTCCATTCCTATGAAGTGATTAGCATACAACTTGAGACCCCAAGATCTGAGAAAATTGGAAGAATCCTACTTAAAGAATATTTAGGATATCATTGTCTTTATAGAGAGAGCAGAAGTGCTTTTTATCTTTTTTTTTCCTTTTTTCAAAAAGTTGAGGTACAATTGGTATATAACGTATAAGTTTCAGGTGTAAAACATAATAATTGTATACACAACACAGTGACCACTACCGTAAGACTACTTATTATCCATCACTGTCTTTTTTTCTGATAATAGGAAAAATAGACTTGAATGGAGGTGCCCAAGATGCATGCATTTTGGTAGAGCCTTATAAATCAGTTGGGATCCAGTCGTGATTAAGTAGTATTTTACCCAAGTAATGCTGCGTTTGGCAATATGTAGATTAGCAAACTCTGGCACAGTTCTGAACATGAGATCCAGCTTAGCTTGCCTACAGTGAGGAACTTGGCCTAAATCATGAACAATTTCCCAACTTCCTAGCACACTTCAGGATGTGTGAAATCCCCAGACTTGGATGGAGACCATCATTCCTCAGCCCCCTCAGGTCATCAGCTCATAGCCTGAGGCGGGTTCATTACAGCACATCCTGATCAGCTGGCGGAGCTGCAGATACAAACGACAGTAATGAATCTTTATTTTCAAAGAGATGGTGTAGGAGGAGCCTTCCGCCTCTCCCTGTGGCTTGGGATGGAGCGACCGTGTTGCTATGGACTATGACCTCTGACAGCAACCTCAGCTCCCTGCCCCGCGTGAAGCTGAGCTAGACCAAGCACATGCTAATGGATTTAACAGCCGCCTTGGGTAACTCTGCTCGCCCTTAATCGTTCACAGAAAGGCTCTGGGAGTTTTAAAACAGGCATCCATGGAGAAAGCTTTGGCGATCAGGCGACGGCTTCCTGTACGTGCCCTCCTACCCACAGCCTGGCTGGCAGACGCCTGTGGTCAGGTCCCATCTGCGTCGGGGCATCTACGGGGCTGAGGACTGAGGCGATCAGCTTAAATGGACCCAAACGAACCTGTTATTGCCTGTTGTTTATTTACTTGATCTTGGAGTCACAAAAGATTATACAGGTCAAGATCGGAGGCTCTTCTCTGTGTGCTCTGGCCCGCCTCGCCCTCATCCTTTGTGTAAAGCTGCTTCCAAGATGGCCCAAGCTCTTTCTGTGGACCTTTTCCATTTGGGACCATTCTGAACCTCCTCTGGGAAATCGTAACCCTTGCGGTGGTTCAGAGCCCATGTATCTGTAGTGCAGTTTCTCTTTCATTCTTCCCGAGACACGTATTTGATGCTGTTTTAGATGAGCAGATACTACATTAATTCAGTTTCCTGGTAGTACTTGAAAGGCCACAGAGAATTACATGAGAATGCACCATTAAGGAATTAGGAGGAGGAAGAAATTTTTTTTTTTTTCCTGCGTACGCGGGCCTCTCACTGTTGTGGCCTCTCCCGTTGCGGAGCACAGGCTCCGGACGCGCAGGCTCAGCGACCATGGCTCACGGGCCCAGCCGCTCCGCGGCATGTGGGATCCTCCCGGACCGGGGTACGAACCCGTGTCCCCTGCATCGGCAGGCGAACTCTCAACCACTGCGCCACCAGGGAAGCCCGTGGAAGAAGAATTTAAGAATCGAGTTTCTTCTGTAATTCTTCAGGAATTCTCTTCCATTTCCCTGTAGCTGTGAGAGAGGGGTGTGTCTTTTTTCTGGAATGCTCTGATGGAGACACCATGCTCTATCAACAGCTCCTCCTTTGTGCATTTTCTGCAAATCTTATGTTCAGTTGGTAAATCAGGTGCCTGTCAACCTTTTTCGCTGTCACGGCACACACAGAGAAGTGACAGTTGTACTGCACGCTGGAATAAATGGGGGGGAGGGGGGTTCATTATATTTTGTGTTAAATGATTACGAGAAGAAAAGAAATGACAAAGCATTAGGGGAACTATTACATATAAAGCCACCAAATAAAATATTTTCAAAAATGTCAATGAGAAACTTACATTCATGATCATAAATTAAAAAAAATTTATTGTAGTATAGTTGATTTACATTGTTATGTTACTTTCAGGTGTACAGCAAAGTGAATAAGTTATACATATACATGTATCTTTCTTTTAGATTCTTTTCCTGTATAGGCCATTATAGACTATTGAGTAGAGTTCCCTGTGCTATACAGCAGGTTCTTATTAGTTATCTATTTTATATATAGTAGTGTGTATATGTCAGTCCCAATCTCCCAATTTATCCCTCCCCCTCTTATCCCCCGGTAACCATAGTTTGTTTTCTAAATCCGTGACTCTACTTCTGTTTTGTAAATAAGTTCATTTGTACCCTTGATCATAAATTTTTAATATCAGGTTAATATTTATAGTTAAAATGGCTCTATGCAATTTCTGACTTTTTAATAATAGTCTCTTCAAGATATTTAGTCAACCTTGATAGTAGACTCTCTTCCCACAACTATATGATAAACAATTTTTTTAAGAATTTATTTATTTATTTGGTTGCACTGGGTCAGTTGCGGCTCACTGGCTCCTTAGTTGTGGCATGCAAACTCTTAGTTGTGGCATGCATGTGGGATCTAGTTCCCTGACCAGGAATCGAACCCGGGCTCCCTGCATTGGGAGCGTGGAGTCTTAACCACTGTGCCACCAGGGAGGTCCCTATGATGAAATTTTTAAGCCACTCTTTACAATTATTAAAAAAAATTATGACACTTGAATTCTGTTGGAAACAACACATTTTCCTTCTCTTCCACTTATAAATGTATTTAATGCTGAGACTTCTTATGATAATATGATTTCTGTAAAATGTTTTCCTATCAGTTATTTCACCATAAAAATAAAGTGACATTTTGTAGAATGCACTTGCATTGTTAGAGTGGTTGGTAACAAATGGGCAGATTTTTGTCACCTAAGTGACATACGTGATGACAAGAGACTTAAGCTAGCAAGCCCAGTGACTGCCACAAGCCCCATCCAACCCCTGAAATAAGGGGCTCCTGGAGGTACTGGAAGCATTTACGTAAAGGATTCCTAAGGCACGTTCTAGCCATTGGTTTAGGGTGGAGGATAGTGGTGAGACTGATGTAGTTTCCGGCAGGCACCGGGACGGGAGCAACTTGAATCTTTGTCACCCTGTGTGTTGGATGCATCTGTCCATTGGTGTTGATGTGTTCTAAGCGACCGTTCAAAGAAGGCAAGCACGTTCTGTAAAATAGCTTTATTATTATTTTGAAATAATAGAGAGAGCTGGCTCCTAAAATCAAGATCCAGGCAGTAGAGCTGTTTTGGCCATGCAGAGTGGGTGGAGGAGCAAAAGCGCCGGATAGCCTTCATTTTGCTTGTCCCCTGCAGCCACTGCTGAGATGTGACAGACTCTACTCCCAGTCCCTCAACCCTCTGCAGCATCCTCAGAGGGGGCTGTTTATGGATGGAAATGACTGGCTCGGAGCCAAGCCAGTTTAGCTGCTCTGAGTGTGTCGGGGATCAGTATCATCTGCAATCCATTTGCTGGGCACCAGGATGTTTGGACACCTCGCTTAACAAGCTCTAGTGTGAATAATGTTTTAAAAAGAGGTCTCTGTACCCCATTCCCTATGCCATGTACATACCTGACTAAGATGCTCGAAAACCTGGTTGAGTCAAACTGTGATCAGAACCTGAAATTCTATACTTACAGAAAAGTTCTGCAGAAGAGACCTTCCCCAGCTGCCTCACACAGACACCGGTGGTCATGGCAGAAGAATGTCCAGTACGTCACTCAGTCAAGGCCAGCTGAATTGTGAAAGACTGCAGGTCTTCAGGGTGTATCAGTCCAATAGATGCTGCTCCTGGGGGTGGCACGAAAGGGTTCACATTTCCTGACACTTGCTGTACAAAATTACCCGTAGTGACATCGACCCTCACGTCCTTTCCTCTTGCTCCGAAGCTGAAACGTTTCTGCTCTCTTTCAGGCATAAACTTTCCATGTGTGCTTTTCACCCCTTTCCTTTTTACTTCTTATAGGACCTCCTTTATCTCTTTTCCATCCTGTTTTGAGCTGTTCCTTCCTTCTCTGATTCCTTTTTCAACCTAGCAGTGTTTCGTTTTGTTTTTCCTTCCTAAAATCCCTCTCTCTTCGTCCAGCTGCAACTCAGTTTTCCCTTTCCCTTCTATGAATATCTCTGAAGTAAAATAAACTTCAATTCATTTCTCACGCACGTGAACTTGACTTCGGCTTTAACTGCTGCCCTGAACTGACGTCATTTTGGTATCCATTGAACTTCATATGGTCAAATCCAGTGTACATTTCCAGCTCCTGTCTTAGTGATCTCTTTGCTGTGTATACCACTGTTTAATCATTCCTTCTTTGGAGATTAAAGAGGCTCAAGAATTCTTTGACACTTCTCCCATCGAGCTACAGGTGTCTTTCTGTCCCCTCCCATTGAATCTAGGCAGGTTCTGTGACTGTTTTGATAATTAAAATATGACGGGCGGGAGGGACTTCCCTGGTGGCACAGTGGTTAAGAATCCACTTGCCAAAGCAGGGGACACGGGTTCAAGCTCTGGTCCAGGAAAATCCCACATGCCGCGGAGCAACGAAGCCCGTGTGCCACAATTACTGAGCCTGCGAGCCACAACTACTGAGCCCGTATACCACAACTACTGAAACTCCCATGCTGCAACTACTGAAGCCCGTGCGCCTAGATCCTGTGCTCCGCAACAAGAGAAGTCACTGCAGTGAGAAGCCTGCGCACCGCAACAAAGAATAGTGCCCGCTCTCTGCAACTAGAGAAAGCCCATGCACAACGATGAAGACCCAACATAGCCGGAAAAAACAAACAAACAAAAAACCATGATGGAAAGATGCAGTGCCGATTTTTGGTCCCAGGTCTTAGGAGACCGGCAGCTTCCACATCCTGTTACTTAGAAGACTAACTCTTGGAGCCGTGACCCACCTTGTAAGAAATCTTGGTATCCTGTTGTGAACCATGTGGACAGGCCCTGAGACCACGTGGAGAAGGGGAGGGGCTTAGCTGAGCCCAACCTTCCAGCCGGCCTCACAGGGTATCAGATGTGTGAGTGAAGCTGTCTGGGTGTGTCCAGACCAGCCCGGCCACCAGCTGAATGTCCCTAGTGTGTCCATTGGTACCACCTAGGAGAGAAGAATTGCCCAGCCCAAACCTGCCTTAGTTCTGGCCTCGTAAAATCGAGAGGTATAATAAAATAGCTAGTAAGTTTGTTACATAACAATAGATAGCCAGAAAACCACCTTCCTCCTTGAAGCTCTCTGATTTATTGACTCCTGATCTCTTGCTCTGTTCCTGTCTCTCCTTTACTCTTTTTTTTTTTTTTTTTTTTGGCCTGTGCTCAGTGGCTTGCGGGACCTTAGTTCCCCAACCAGGGATCGAACCCATGCCCTTGGCAGTGAAAGTGCAGAGTCCTAACCAGTGGACCACTAGGGAAGTCCCTCTTCTCTACTCTTGACGTCACTTCCCTGCCCCGTATGGGGTCTCTCTTCCTAGGCCATCCTCTAGGATGGCGGTATTTCCTACCACGCTGCTCTACCTAAATGCATTTATTTATACACACCCATTTCTCCTGCTATGTTTTCTCTTTTGAAATGAATAAACTTTATTCTTTAGAGCAGTTTTAGGTTTACAGCAAAACTGAACTGAAAGTACAGGGAGTTTTCATTGCTGTGTTTTCAAGTTCCAGCTCACATACCATTATCTTTAGGAAATCTTGGATTTCTCTGGATGAAAATGTTCTCCTCCAAAATTTCGTTGCCCCTTTGCTTTACATTTTCACCAAGATTTTCATTTTCTAACCTGTTTTCTTTTTCGTGTACCTATCTTTTCTTCTTTGCTAGACTGTAAATTCCTTAAGGGCAGGGTCCATATCTGATTTATCTCTGAATTCCCCACCTACCTGCCATGGTTCATTCACTGTTTTGGCAGATACTGGGTTATGCAGGTATCACACTGCACCGCTTATATATTCGTAGGTCTGTCTTATTAGGCTGAGAGCTATGAGATCGGATATTTTTTGTATCTCCCAGTGCTTTGTGCAATGTCAAGTATAGAGTAGGTGGTTGATAAATGACTGCTTTTCCAATATGAAAGGAAGCTGGCTGTTGCATGGTGAAATTTTAGTTAAAATATCAATACATATTAAGTAGTAATCATAAACAAAGACCTGGGAGAAGCATAAAAAATTTGTTTTTAATTGAATATGTTTATCGTGGTCTCAAAAGCATAATTTTCCATCTCCTAATGTTTCCTAAGGTCACGCAGCTTCATGACTCCTGTAGGATTAGACATCTCTCATGGATTAAAATAGATCTGGAATTGTAACTTCTTGTGACGGCAGAAAAATATCAAGGAAAGGAGATTGAGTCAAAACACATCTTTAAAGTGCTCTTTTGCTCAGAACGTCTGACATTTAAAACTCATCATCTCTTGCCACTTGAGTCTCAGTGTTGACCTCACGGATTTTATAGAAGATACAGGATATAGAGGGCAAAAAAGTGCGCAAGAAGGCAAGGTGGTTGAAAATGAAGAGTCGTGGTGTAACTGGGGCTTGAGGATGTTAATTTCAGACCAAGAGCAGGAAGGATGGGCCAAAAAGGAAAAGGGTGTGTGATTGACCAAGCGGCAAGGGAAGAATGACAGTGAGAGCAGCAAAGACGACAGGGACGGAAGAGGCCAAAGAACCAGGCCCCAAAGAGTGAGGAGGGAACATTTCTACAGTAATAACTGTGATCTGTTAAGTGCACAGATAACTTCAAGATATCACTGATGAAAAATGAAAGCACCATCTTCCCAGCATATCAAATTTGTTTGCCTTTGTTATTTTTTTCAGGAGAATGGACATATTTGGAGAGACCGAAACCTATCAAGCATCCCTATAAATAACTATGAAGCTTCTACTCATATAAAATTCCTGAAGCATGACTACAAACCCTCCTCCTGGGAGAAAAAAGGACATTTTTGGAGTTGGCAGATCTTAACTTGACTTTAACTGAGTTTAGACACCTTCCTTCAAGATGATTCTCCTTCCAATCCTAAAACACTAGAAACCTGGAATCAGGACGTTGACTCAAGGAGGTGTCGACTTTAGTTCTTTATGCCGTTATTCTCATGAGTCTGGTAGACATTCTGGAATTCAGAAGCTCATGTTTTTTTCTGTCCTAGCACACATTAAGTAACATTCAAAGGTACACCATATGCTCGTGAGCATATTTACATTTTGACAAATCTCCTCCTTACCTCCAATTTGTGGAGAAACGAAGCACGGAAGTGATTCCTAATTCCCTTTAAAGCTTATTAACCGTGGATCGTGATACAGACAAGGTAGACGGCAGTTTACGTTTGATCCCTTAGAATTATCTGAAACTCTAATTTTCATCTGCAACTCAGAAAAATGCCAGGGAATACTTACGATAGCATATCGATGGGAAATATCTTGAACCTAAACAGTAATTTAATATAGAAACATCGTTCGCAAATGTTAGTACTTTATTATTTGTAATAAGTTCTTCCCCTCCCCATTGGTTCCGATGCAGACAGTGGTTGACAGCCGTCACTCTAAAGTGACACTGTAATGAACTATAACCCGTCGGGCCACTGGGACGATGTTTTAGCCCCTGATGGTGAAGTCAATGATTATGGACCTTGAAATCTTTCTTGAATGTCCAATACATTTTCCTACCTAGGTTTCAATATAAACCACTTTTATTTCTCTTGCTGGCTGAAATTCAAGGTCCTTTTTCAATGCCAAAATCTAAAATCTCCATTTCATCAGCTCTGAATACATTTAGAAAATGCCAGAATGCATCATGACAACTTTACGATCAGCTAATGCCAGAAACATCCTTCTATTGTCTTCAAATTCTCAGAAGATTAAATGCTTGAAAAAGTACCAGAGATGCTTCTCCGGAAACTTAGCTTCGGGTTTGAACCTGCCAAAAATTGACATTATGGTCTTTCAGCCCAGTATCCTATATCGCCTACCACAAAGGGAGGGAGGGGTTCCAGCCCGTGAGTTGTACAGCTCATACCCGGGTTCACTTTTTCCTGCTGCGTGAGAATATTCTGAAGCATCAGACTATAGACCACGTGCAAAGGACCAGAGGTGTCGTTAAAACTATTGAGTACTTTCTGTAAACAATGTGTATTAATTCTGAGACTCAGGTTCTGGGTTTAAAACAATGAATGATATAGTCCCAGTCTTGAAGAGTTCAAAGTGTAAGTGGGGGAAGCCAGTATGAATAGGTGTGAATGTAAGGTTAAAAATATGCTCAATTGAAGCACTGTGTCACAGGTCCCTTCCCAGAAGGGAGAAACTTTGATCTGGGCCTTGAGGAATGAGCTGGAACTTGCTAGGGGAAGGAGAAACCTAAAGGTCTTTCGGCCAGAGAGAGCAGCATGTGAAAAGGCTTTGGGGAGCTAAGAGGTTTGGGAGAAATGCAAACTGTTCTGAATAATTAAATTAAAAGAGTGGGTGACTGTTTTGGCTTGACTCCCACTTACATTTTACTTCTGAGGATACCCTATGGTGTCTCCTGTCTCTTGCTTCCTAAAGAGTTAAATGAACAGTGATTGGAGACAAATTCTGCACCCAGGAGCCTCCATGCTGTTGTAGCTGTTGTCAATGTCAGTTACATTGACTCTCTAGCATGTTTATAAACCACACTGTTAAAGCACTCACAGCATATTGACTGAGACAAAGGAGAAGCATTCTGTTCCTATTTGCTTGTGGTGGTGGCGGCCGGGAGAGGGCTGAAGCAGAAAGATCAGTGAGTGACTCATTCTGGAGGGGACATAACTCCGGACCCCTGGCTTCCAGGGCAGACCTTGATTCACACCCACACACCCAAGGTCTCCGGACATTGTTTTCTGGGTACCAGGCTCTTGATCATCTTAAGAGAAGGCTCACAAAGAGAAGACCCATCTCTGCCAAGCTGATATGCTTCCTACGCTGGAAAGAGGGACCGATGGGACTTCCTGTTTACCACCCACCAAGAAAGGAAGGACGTAGCAATTCAGTCTTGGGGATCTACTGAGCCTGATCCCGTGCTCAGCACAGTTCAAGGAGAATTGGACATCGACAAGACATGTTCTTTATCCTCTTTGAGTTCACAGAAAGATGGGGATTGATTACACAGAGTTGGGTGTAAGAGCACAGGAATTCAGCCTTGCTTTCCTTAAGTGATCTCAGTCATTCCCATCAGTATCAAATTTACTGTGCACTTTGAAGACTTCCAGAACTTTTTTTTCTGAATCAGAAATTCCAACGGCTGGGACTTCCCTGGTGTGCAGTGCTTAAGAATCTGCCTGCCAACGCAGGGGACATGGGTTCGAGCCCTGGTCCGGGAAGATCCCACATGCCACGGAGCAGCTAAGCCCATGCACCACAACTACTGAGCCCGCGTGCCACAACTACTGAAGCCTGAGTGCCTAGAGCCCGTGCTCTGCAACGAGAAGCCACCGCAATGAGAAGCCTGTGCACCGCAACGAAGAACAGCCCCCGCTCGCCGCAACTAGAGAAAGCCCGCGCGCAGCAACGAAGACCCAATGCAGCCAAAATAAATTAATTAATTAATTCAAAAATTTATTAAAAAAACAACCCAGGGCTTCCCTGGTGGCGCAGTGGTTGAGCGTCTGCCTGCCGATGCAGGGGACACGGGTTCGTGCCCTGGCCCAGGAAGATCCCACATGCCGCGGAGCGGCTGGGCCCGTGAGCCATGGCCGCTGAGCCTGCGCGTCCGGAGCCTGTGCTCCGCAAAGGGAGAGGCCACAACAGTGAGAGGCCCAAGTACCGCAAAAAACCAAAACAAACAAAAAGAAAACAACAACCCATCTGATCATCTCAATAGATGCAGAAAAAATAGCTTTAAAAAAAGAAAAAAGAAAAAGGATTTCCAATGGCCTCCTGGGCGTCTTTACTAGGGTGTCCCTGAGGCCATTGGAATTCAACAGTGGAGGCTGACACTACCAAACACCAGGTGAGACTAGTGACATCAATGGTGGCTTAGGGAAGATAGAGGCTATACTCCCCAGGGAACAGCAGCAGGACATTGCAGCTGGAGACCAGCAAGAAATCAGGTGACAGGGGCTTCCCTGGTGGTCTAGTGGTTAAGACTCTGTACTTCCATTGCAGGGGGCCTGGGTTTGATTCCTGGCTGGGGAACCGAGATCCTGCATGTCGTGTGGTGCGGCCAAAAAGAAAAAGAAAAAATCACGTGACAGCATGTATGTCTTGCCCCTTTTATTCACACACACACACACACACACACACACACACACACACACGACTACACCTGACAACACTTGGGCTAATGGTAAAAATATAGAAATGCCATTGGCAGAGAGAGGTGTCCCAGGAGGCGGCCTTTATTCAACACACAAGCATAGTGTGCAGGAGATCCAGAAGTTCCCATCTGCCGGGGATGCAAGGGCACCCTGAGAGGTCCTGTGAGGCAGCAGGGACCCGGGGTCAGCATGCAGGAGCCACAAAGAGCAGGTCTCTTTTTTCGGGGGAGAAAAAAGTACTTAATGAATAATGTGTATTTTTTATTAAAAATTTTTGTATACACATGATGTTTTACATAATCAGTTGGGCAAACTTTGTTCTTAAGTCTTGGACCTAGAAATGTAGCAGTGGGGCAATGTAATTGCCTTTCAGCGAAGCAACATCGCCTCTGACTTTCCATCTGCCTCTCAGCTCTCTCTGCGTCTTCCTGGAGCATCGCGACCTGAAGCTCTTCGCAGCAGGCATCCCCATGGGATACGTACCCTCTCGTAACCGTTCCAGCCAACAAACTGCTTTTTCTGCAAGGAACCAGTAGCTGTCAGTGGATTCTGCGCTGTAGATATTCATCGCTACAAAGTACAATGCGAAGGCTTTCTTTCGGAAAACAGTTTAAAAATGTTTTTCCTTTTTTTTTAAAAAAATTATTTATTTATTTATGGCTGCGTTGGGTCTTCGTTGCTGCTCGCGGGCTTTCTCTAGTTGCAGCGAGCGGGGGCTACTCTTCGTTGCGGTGCGCGGGCTTCTCATTGTGGTGGCTTCTCTTGTTGTGGAGCACGGGCTCTAGGCGCACAGGCTTCAGTAGTTGTGGCGCGGGGGCTTCAGTAGTTAGTTGTAGCACGTGCGTTTAGTTGTTCCCGCGGCATGTGGGATCTTCCCGGACCAGGGCTCAAACCCGTGTCCTCTACATTGGCAGGCGGATTCTTTTTTCTTTTTTTTCTTACATCTTTATTGGAGTATAATTGCTTTACAATGGTGTGTTACTTTCTGCTTTATAACAAAGTGAATCAGTTATACATATACATATGTTCCCATATCTCTTCCCTCTTGCGTCTCCCTCCCTCCCACCCTCCCTATCCCACCCCTCCAGGTGGTCACAAAGCACCGAGCTGATCTCCCTGTGCTATGCGGCTGCTTCCCACTAGCTATCTATTTTACGTTTGGTAGTGTATATATGTCCATGCCACTCTCTCGCTTTGTCACAGCTTACCCTTCCCCCTCCCCATATCCTCAAGTCCATTCTCTAGTCGGTCTGTGTCTTTATTCCTATTATATTCCTTTATTATATTCCTGATTCCTCCAGCTCTGTGTCTTTATCCGTATTATATTCCTTTATTATATTCCTGATTCCTCCAGCTCCGTTTGTTGTTCTCAAGATTGCTTTGGCTATTCAGGGTCTTCTGTGTTTCCATACAAACTGTGAAATACTTTGTTCTAGTTCTGTGAAAAATACCAGTGGTAGTTTGATAGGGATTGCATTGAATCTGTAGATTGCTTTGGGTAGTAGAGTCATTTTCACAATGTTGATTCTTCCAATCCAAGAACATGGTATATCTCTCCATCTATTTGTATCACCTTTAATTTCTTTCATCAGTGTCTTATTTTCTGCATACAGGTCTTTTGTCTCCTTAGGTAGGTTTATTCCTAGATATTTTATTCTTTTTGTTGCAATGGTAAATGGGAGTGTTTTCTTGATTTCACTTTCAGATTTTTCATCATTAGTGTATAGGAATGCCAGAGATTTCTGTGCATTCATTTTGTATCCTTCTACTTTACTAAATTCATTGATTAGCTCTAGTAGTTTTCTGGTAGCATCTTTAGGATTCTCTATGTAGAGTATCATGTCATCTGCAAACAGTGACAGCTTTACTTCTTCTTTTCCGATTTAGATTCCTTTTATTTCCTTTTCTTCTTCGGTTGCTGTGGCTAAAACTTCCAAAACTATGTTGAATACGAGTGGTGAGAGTGGGCAACCTTGTCTTTTTCCTGATCTTAGTGGAAATGCTTTCAGTTTTTCACCATTGAGGACGATGTTGGCTGTGGGTTTGTCATATATGGCCTTTATTATGTTGAGGAAAGTTCCCTCTATGCCTACTTTCTGCAGGGTTTTTATCATAAATGGGTGTTGAATTTTGTCGAAAGCTTTCTCTGCATCTATTGAGATGATCATATGGTTTTTCTCCTTCAATTTGTTAATATGGTGTATCACGTTGATTGATTTGCGTATATTGAAGAATTCTTGCATTCCTGGAATAAACCCCACTTGATCATGGTGTATGATCCTTTTAATGTGCTGTTGGATTCTGTTTGCTAGTATTTTGTTGAGGATTTTTGTATCTATGTTCATCAGTGATATTGGCCTGTAGTTTTCTTTCTTTGTGACATTCTTGTCTGGTTTTGGTATCAAGGTGATGGTGGCCTCATAGAATGAGTTTGGGAGTGTTCCACCCTCTGCTGTATTCTGGAAGAGTTTGAGAAGGACAGGTGTTAGCTCTTCTCTAAATGTTTGATAGAATTCGCCTGTGAAGCCATCTGGTCCTGGGCTTTTGTTTGTTGGAAGATTTTTAATCACAGTTTCAATTTCAGTGCTTGTGATTGATCTGTTCATATTTTCTATTTCTTCCTGATTCAGTCTTGGCAGGTTGTACATTTCTAAGAATTTGTCCATTTCTTCCAGGTTGTCCATTTTATTGGTATATAGTTGCTTGTAGTAATCTCGCATGATCTTTTGTATTTCTGCAGTGTCAGTTGTTACTTCTCCTTTTTCATTTCTAATTCTATTGATTTGAGTCTTCTCCCTTTTTTTCTTGATGAGTCTGGCTAATGGTTTATCAATTTTGTTTATCTTCTCAAAGAACCAGCTTTTAGTTTTATTGATCTTTGCTATTGTTTCCTTCATTTCTTTTTCATTTAGTTCTGATCTGATTTTTATGATTTCTTTCCTTCTGCTAACTTTGGGGTTTTTTTGATCTTCTTTCTCTAATTGCTTTAGGTGCAAGGTTCGGTTGTTTATTCGAGATGTTTCCTGTTTCTTAAGGTACGATTGTATTGCTATAAACTTCCCTCTTAGAACTGCTTTTGCTGCACCCCATAGGTTTTGGGTCGTCGTGTCTCCATTGTCATTTGTTTCTAGATATTTTTTGATTTCCTCTTTGGTTTCTTCAGTGATCACTTCGTTATTAAGTAGTGTATTGTTTAGTCTCCATGTGTTTGAATTTTTTACAGATCTTTTCCTGTAATTGATATCTAGTCTCATAGTGTTGTGGTTGGAAAAGATACTTGATACAGTTTCAATTTTCTTAAATTTACCATGGCTTGATTTGTGACCCAGGATATGATGTATTCTGTAGAATGATCCATGAGCACTTGAGAAAAATGTGTATTCTGTTGTTTTTGGATGGAATGTCCTACAGATATCAATTAAGTCCATCTTGTTTAATGTATCATTTAAAGCTTGTGTTTCCTTATTTATTTTCATTTTGGATGATCTGTCCATTGGTGAAAGTGGGGTGTTAAAGTCCCCTACTATGAATGTGTTACTGTCAATTTCCCCTTTTATGGCTGTTAGTATTTGCCTTATGTATTGAGGTGCTCCTATGTTGGGTGCATAAATATTTACAATTGTTATATCTTCTTCTTGGATCGATCCCTTGATCATTACGTAGTGTCCTTCTTTGTCTCTTCTAATATTCTTTATTTTAAAGTCTATTTTGTCTGATATGAGAATTGCTACTCCAGCTTTCTTTTGGTTTCCATCTGCATGAAATATCTTTTTCCATCCCCTTAGTTTCAGTCTGTATGTGTCTCTAGGTCTAAACTGGGTGTCTTGTAGACAGCAAATATATGTATCTTGTTTTTGTATCCATTTAGCTAATCTGTGTCTTTTGGTGGGAGCATTTAGTCCATTTACATTTAAGGTAATTATTGATATGTATGTTCCTATTTCCATTTTCTTAATTGTTTTGGGTTCGTTATTGTAGGTCTTTTCCTTCTCTTGTGTTTCTTGCCTAGAGAAGTTCCTTTAGCAGTTGTTGTAAAGGTGGTTTGGTGGTGCTGAACTCTCTCAGCTTTTGCTTGTCTGTAAAGGTTTTAATTTCTCCGTCAAATCTGAATGAGATCCTTGCTGGGTAGAGCAATCTTGGTTGCAGGTTTTTTTCTCCTTCATCACTTTAAATATGTCCTGCCAGTCCCTTCTGGCTTGCAGAGTTTCTGCTAAAAGATCAGCTGTTAACCTTATGGGGATTCCCTTGTGTGTTACTTGTTGTTTTTCCCTTGCTGTTTTTCATATGTTTTCTTTGTATTTAACTTTTGACAGTTTGATTAAAATGTGTCTTGGCATATTTCTCCTTGGATTTATCCTGTATGGGACTCTCTGTGCTTCCTGGACTTGATTAACTATTTCCTTTCCCATATTAGGGAAGTTTGCAACTATAATCTCTTCAAATATTTTCTCAGTCCCTTTCTTTTCCTCTTCTTCTTCTGGAACCCCTATAAATCGATTGTTGGTGCGCTTAATGTTGTCCCAGAGGTCTCTGAGACTGTCCTCAGTTCTTTTCATTCTTTTTTCTTTATTCTGCTCTGCAGTAGTTATTTCCACTATTTTATCTTCCAGGTCACTTATCCGTTCTTCTGCCTCAGTTATTCTGCTATTGATCCCATCTAGAGTATTTTTCATTTCATTTATTGTGTTGTTCATCATTGTTTGTTTCATCTTTAGTTCTTCTAGGTCCTTGTTAAATGTTTTTTGCATTTTGTCTATTCTATTTCCAAGATTTTGGATCATCTTTAATATTATTATTCTGAATTCTTTTTCAGGTAGACTGCCTATTTCCTCTTTGTTTGTTAGGTCTGGTGGGTTTTTATCTTGCTCCTTCATCTGCTGTGTGTTTTTCTGTCTTCTCATTTTGCTTACCTTACTGTGTTTGGGGTCTCCTTTTTGCAGGCTGCAGGTTCGTAATTCCCGTTGTTTTTGGTGTCTGTCCCCAGTGGCTAAGGTTGGTTCAGTGGGTTGTGTAGGCTTCCTGGTGGAGGGGACTAGTGCCTGTGTTCTGGTGGATGAGGCTGGATCTTGTCTTTCTGGTGGGCAGGTCCACGTTTGGTGGTGTGTTTTGGGGTGTCTGTGGACTTATTATGATTTTAGGCAGCATCTCTGCTAATGGATGGGGTTGTGTTCCTGTCTTGCTAGTTGTTTGGCATAGGATGTCCAGCACTGTAGCTTGCTGGTCGTTGAGTGAGGCTGGGTGCTGGTGTTGAGATGGAGATCTCTGGGAGATTTTTGCCGTTTGATATTATGGGAGGTCTCTTGTGGACCAGTGTCCTGAAGTTGGCTCTCCCACCTCAGAGGCACAGCACTGACTCCTGGCTGCAGCACCAAGAGCCTTTCATCCACACGGCTCAGAATAAAAGGGAGAAAAAGTAGAAAGAAAGAATTAGTAGAAGGAGAAAGAAAGAAAGAAAGAAAGAAAGAAAGAAAGAAAGAAAGAAGGGAGGGAGGGAGGCACGGAGGGAGGAAGGAAGGAAGGAGGGAAGGAAGGAAAAAAGAAATAAGATAAAGTAAGATAAAATATAGTAAAGTTATTAAAATAAAAAAATAATTATTAAGAAAAAAGAAAAAAATTAAAAACAAACAAAAAACGGACGGATAGAACCGTAGGACAAATGGTGGAAGCAGAGCTATACAGACAAAATCTCAGACACAAGCATACACATACACACTCACAAAAAGAGGAAAAGGGGAAAAACCCATAAATCTTGCTCTCAAAGTCCACCTCCTCAATTTGAGATCATTCCTTGTCTATTCATGTATTCCACAGGTGCAGGTATATCAAGTTGATTGTGGAGCTTTAATCCGCTGCTCCTGAGGCTGCTGGGAGAGATTTCCCTTTCTCTTCTTTGTTCGCACAGCTCCCAGGGTTCAGTTTTGGATTTGGCCCCGCCTATGCGTGTAGGTCGCCGGAGGGCGGCTGTTCTTCGCTCAGACAGGACGGGCTTAAAAGGAGCAGCTGCTTCCGGGGCTCTGGCTCACTCAGGCCGTGGGGGAGGGAGGGGCACAGAGTGCGGGGCGTGCCTGCGGTGGCAGAGGCCGGCGTGACGTTGCACCAGCCTGAGGCGCGCTGTTCATGCTTCTGGGGAAGTTGTCCCTGGACACCGGGAACCCGGCAGTGGCGGGCTGCACAGCCTCCCCGTAAGGCGGGGGTGTGTGGACAGTGACCTGTGCTCGCACACAGGCTTCCTGGTGGCGGCGGCAGCAGCCTTAGCGTCTCATGCCGCCGTGTTAGCCGCGGCTCGCGCCTGTCTCTGGAGCTCCTTTAAGCGGCGCTCTTAATCCCCTCTCCTCACGCACCAGGAAACAAAGAGGGAAGAAAAAGTCTCCTGCGTCTTTGGGAGCTCCAGACTTTTCCCCGGACTCCCTCCCAGCTAGCTGTGGCGCACTAGCCCCTTCAGGCTGTGTTCACGCCGCCAACCCCAGTCCTCTCCCTGCGCTCCGACCGAAGCCCCAGCCTCAGCTCCCAGCCCCCGCCCGCCCCGGCGGGTGAGCAGACAAGCCTCTCGGACTGGTGAGTACTGGTCAGCCCTGATCCTCTGTGCGGGAATCTCCCCGCTTTGCCCTCCGCACCCCTGTTGCTGCGCTCTCCTCCGCGGCTTCGAAGCTCCCCCCCTCCGCCACCTGCAGTCTCCGCCCGCGAAGGGGCTTCCTAGTGTCTGGAAATCTTTCCTCCTTCACAGCTCCCTCCCACTGGTGCAGGGCCGTCCCTATGCTTTTGTCTATGTTTATTCTTTTTTCTTTTGCCCTACCCAGGTACGTGGGGAGTTTCTTGCCTTTTGGGAGGTCTGAGGTATTTTGCCAGCGTTCAGTAGGTGTTCTGTAGGAGTTGTTCCACGTGTAGATGTATTTCTGGTGTATCTGTGGGGAGGACGATGATCTCCGCATCTTACTCTTCTGCCATCTTCCCGGAAGCTCCCGGCAGGCGGATTCTTAACCACTGTGCCACCAGGGAAGTCCTGTTTTGTTTTATTTTAAAGACATTCAGTAGTTACAGTTCTTTATTGTTTGGCCATGTCGTATGAGTAGCTGGTCAGACATTTCCAAAATGTCTTACATGCCGTGTTGTCTTGCCCCGCAGGAGAATGAGGGATGTGGCCACCATCTTCCTGCCCACAGCCTGCATTTCTGTTACACTCAGCTGTGTTACTTCCTGAGCCCACACAACTGAAGGGTGTGGACTGGACATAGGGCTGTGCTTCCTAAGCCACTCAGAGCCTTGTTTGTTCCATTGTCAGTGGCATTATTTCTCATTCTACATAGATTCCTTTAATTATATTTATGTGTAAGATTGGTATTCAAGATAGAAATGTTTCTCGACATGAAAGTAAAACCAAACACGGTTGACTTTATCGTTAATACGTGGTTCAGAAATGTAGACAAAAGACTTCTGGCTGTTTCTAAAAGTTCATACATCTAAAATACAAGGTATTGGATATTTTTAGTAATATTAACCATTTTGTACAAAGTAGAATGTAATTTAGGAAACTATTTTTCAGTGACATGAGTTTTAGAATTCATACCCTGGAGAGATCTCAAAAATCCATTGTTCTCAGTATCTGAAAATCACTGACCATCTACGGCAAACATTTCAGCAAGCTTTTTGTTTAAACTCGTAGCTTTCACAGATTCTGAACTGTAAGGAGTTATCTTATTTGTCAAGTCTGTTGTACAAGAATTTACTCATAAAATATAATTGGCAACCTCATTCGTCCCTCTAACTCTTCCTTATTTTTTTCATACTAATAATCTCTAGCGATTCCTCTAATTATATTGATGGTTAAGATTGGTATTCAAGATAGAGACATTTTTTGACATGAAAGTAAAACCAAACACAGTTGAATTTATCATTAATACATGTTTCAGAAATGTAGATGAAAAGACTTTTGGCTCTTTCTAAAAGCTCATACGTCTAATATAGTAGGTATTGGATTTTTTTTTTTTTTTTTTTTTTTTTGTTTGCGATACACGGGCCTCTCACTGTTGTGGCCTCTCCCGTTGCGGAGCACAGGCTCCGGACGCGCAGGCTCAGCGGCCATGGCTCACGGGCCCAGCCGCTCCGCGGCATGTGGGATCTTCCCAGACTGGGGCACGAACCTGTGTCCCCTGCATCGGCAGGCGGACGCTCAACCACTGCGCCACCAGGGAAGCCCTGGATATTTTTAATAATATTAACCATTTTGTTCAAAGTAGAATATTATTCTACAGAGTCCTTTAAATTAAATCTCTATAGAGTGAGCATCTAGAATGCTGAAGTATTTAAAAACAAATATTCTGATATTAACACATAACTCTGCTGACTGGTTTCACTTTAAATTGACGACTGTGAACTGTAAATTGGACCTTGATGGTACCTGGTAGACTACACTTACCTGGTCTACTTATTGTGCTGGTCTCTTAAAACACTCACACCTGTATTCTGCCCAGGAGGCACTTGGGAATTTGAAAAGAAAATTTCAATCAAATCAGTTTGCAGGAAACTTCTGAACCCCACACACTCCTGAAAGTATATTTATGACACCTTTTACTGTACTTCACTCTGGGTAGGTTTGTGCTCACTTCCTGCCCTTTCTAATTCTCATGACACTCATAATAGTAACAATCATACCATCTTCCATATTTGTAGCTTCTAATAATTGTCAAGTACTGCACGCATATTGATCTCTAGTCCACTCAACAATGCAAGGTTGGTAATTATCTTGCCCATTTTCCTGATGAAAATACTGAATCTCAGAGGGGCCAATTTCCTTGCCCAAAGCCACATAGGACATAAGTGGTGCAGCTGCGATTTGGCCAAGGATGTTCTGGCATTAATACCATACGCCTTTGGACCCGACCATGCTGTCCTCTCTCCTGCGTGTCAGGGAATGAATCTTTCTCAGGTTGACACTGCTGACAGTGACTGCAAACAATGTGCTATTGAGTTCGGCTGTAATGGCCTAATTTTCATACTCATGGCTCTCAGAGTGTAGTTGAGGGGCACACATCAATCCTTCTTGTCATGAAAGCTCTGTCTTTAACCACTTAATGAAATAGAAAGCTGTTTCCAAGCAAGGCTGAATAGCAGTATATCCTGCAGATCAAATAAAGTATTTTCAGGGCAAATAGAGTGCGCTGATACCGCACGGGAAGTTGGCTCTATCTGTAGGGCATACATTTCATCGTTCGTACTGAGGCTTCACCCTGGGTCGCTGTGTCAGGTGTACTACTAAAGATTTAGTAAAATCAGAACCAGAATTTGCCATTTTGCTGCAGGGGACTTTAAGAGGTCCATAACTCAGCTAACACTGTTTCTGGGGTGATGGGTATTGGGTGTATCATTAGGAAGATCAAAGCTCTCCCGGAGCTGAGGGTGGAGAGCTGGCAGCAGGAAGGAAAGCGGGGCAAGGGTTGAGGTGTTGCACAGCCCCTTAAAAGTCTCTAACTCTGCTGTCTTAGGAAAAAAAGAATAATTTGGCAAGGTCCTTGAGAAATCATTTAATCCATGATCCGGATGTTTGAAAGGACTCGTCTTATTCCTGTAGTTTTAGAGACTTCCAAAGTAATTGGTTCTATAACTTCTCAGAAGCACCAGGTCAGGTAAGGGAGTTCTGCCTTATATCTCACTTTTGCCTCTGTTCTTTTCTTCTGTCCTCAGTGGAGTAAGAATTAGAAGGATCTTGTGGCAGTTACTCCTCTATTTTCCTTTTCTTCTGATGTCTAGATGCTGACAGCGAATCTGGGTTGGGTTAATTAGCACATCGTGGAGCACATTTTGATGTTATTAAAAATGTGTAACTCTGTGGTGAAATACTATTTTAGGCTGGATTTTTTTTTTACAGCTTTTTTCATCAGTGAGATTATGCTAATATATTAAAATACACTTATACACTGGAAAATTAATTATAAGTTAAGTATGCACTTCAGTGCTCTATTTGTGACATTTTCCTTGCTGATATGCATTTTATCATTTCGACAAGCATTAATTCTTATATTTCTGATTCCTATAAGCCCCAAAGAATGTTAGCTGAGTGATGAGTCATTTATTGATGTCCTAGTGTTCAATTTATTCGTTAAGTCGCTTCTTTGTAAAAGGCAAAGGTAAGAGATGTAAAGAGATATCAAAATTAGGATCCTTGATTCTTGGAGTTCACAGTGAAGGATAGATGCTTGTAGATTATAATAGCAATTTGGTGATGTAAGCCAGACAGGGAAAGACAAATATTATATGATACGGCTTCTGTGTGGAATCTAAAAAAACGATACAAATGAACTTGTGTACAAAACAGGAATAGACCCATGGGCACAGAAAACTAATTGATGATTACCAAAGGGGAAGGGGGGCAGGGATAAATTCGGAGTTTGGGATTAAAATGTACTGCTAGATATAAAATAGATAACCAACAAGGACCTACTGTACAGCACAGGGAACTCTACTCAATATTTTATAGGAACCTATAAGGGCAAAGAATCTGAAAAAAATAGACATGTACGTATGTATAACTGAATCACTTTGCTAGACACCTGAAACTAACATAACATTGTAGATCAACCATCCTTCAATTAAAAAAAAAAGGTTAAATAGCGATTCAAGGCAGTCTCTGATTCTGTACAAGTTAATTATGTATCAAGATTTTGAGATTCCAGAGAAGAGGACATGAGCGTGGGCTTCTGCTGGTGGAGAATATTTTTTAGGGAGGAGCTATGACTTCAGCTGGGTCTTGGAGCACAGACAAGATATAAGTAGTTGGAGAGGGGCAGGCCACGTGGGGTTTGGGGAAGGAACAGATTAGAATGAGCTGGAATGTGGCAGGGGGTGCAGGGGTGGGTGGAGTTCATCCCGAAGGGAATGAAGTTTGTGTTGGGGAGAGTCAAGCTAGTAAAGCAGGCTGTGATTAGGTGTCGAGGGCATCGCAGTCCTGGCGTCCTGCAGTGGGTGGGTTTTGGAGAAGCGAGTGACACAGCGTTTTAAGGAAATGCATCTGGTGACCGTGAACAGTCCGCGCAGAGGATGAGAGCAGGACTGCTGCTCCAGCGTCAACTTTGGCGAGACGTTGAACCATTCTGGGCCTCAGTTCCCTCATTAACAAAACTTCATTAATCACTTTGTATTTTTAATTGTGGTGAAAAACACTGTTTCCTCATTTTTAAACAACTCTAGCGTTATCGTGAGAAGTGAATGAGGTGAAGTATGTAAAACGCTTGGTACTTTCCTGAGTGCTGGACACATAATAATCCCTCAGGATAGGGGAGCTGAAAATATTATTTCAAAGGGAAGAGGCTCTAGAGAGTGGGATTATAATAATAATTCAGTTATGAGCTGGTCAGGCAGTTTCTAGTAAATAGCTCCCAGGTGGTTTTTGTCACGTTGCATTATTTGCTTATATGTCTGATTTGAACTCGTTGGAGGCGAGAGCATCTTGTGGTGTAAGATGCGTAGACGGGGTCAAGAATGTGTAATGTGTACACACTAAACACTCGTTGAATCCACAATTAAGATGCAGGCTGAGTAGGTCAGAGTGCACAGGAAGGACGGATAAAAAGGCCTGACGAGGAAAGAATTAATTATACCTGAAAGGCTGAAGTTGACACGGTAGAGCAAAATGGATAGTACAGGTCATACCAGAGGTTCTGAGTTTGGGCAACAGAGAAAATGATTATATTATTAACAGAAGAAAAACTGAGTTTTGAAGAGAAAATGATGAGTTTAGTTTTATTGCAGTTGCTTCAAAATTAATCATTCATTTACTTATTCATTCAACAAATATTATTGAGTTTTGACCATGTGAAATCAATTACTTTGCCCGAATTTTGTTTATAATGGAAAATATTGTGTCTTTCCTGTTACACATTTTGTAGTTTCTTTCCTCTTTAGCTTCCTTTCTTTTGCTTAACTGTTAGAGGAACAGCGTTATGACCTTCTTCTCACACTCCTTTTCTTTTATTAAAATTTTTTTTTTTATCAAACTATAGTTGTTTTACAATGCTGTGTTAATTTCAAGTGTCCAGCAAAGTGATTCCTTTATACATATACTCTTTTTCATATTCTTTTCCACTATAGGTTATTACAAGATATTGAATATAGTTCCCTGTGCTCCACAGTAGGAACTTGCTGTTTATTTGATTGATTTATTTTTGGCCGTACCACAGGGCTTGTGGGATCTTAGTGCCCCAGCCAGGGCTTGAACCCAGGCTCTCGGCAGTGAGAGCGTGCAGTCCTAACCACTGGACCGCCAAGGAATTCCCTATCTACTTTATATATAGCGGTTTGTATCTGCTAATCCCAAACTCCTAGTTTATCTCTCCCCCACCCCCTCTTTTTTTGGTTGTAACACAATTGCTGTTCTGCTCCCCGGTCGTCCAAGAACTACTTCTAACCCTCTCATTGCCCTTTCCTTGCCTCCCTTCTCTGCCTGGTCTTCAGGGCTCATTTTCTCTCTCTCTCTTTTTCCCTGTAACTCGTGAAATTGCCGGTTCTCTAGCCCACAGTGAGCCCCATGTGAAGAGCTGAGTTGTGAGCTCAAATGCTAAGGAGGGCATCGTGATTTACAAGGGCCGTGTGTGTGTGTGTGTGTGTGTGTGTGTGTGTGTGTGTGTGTGTGTGTGTGTGTGTGTGGTGGGGTGGGGTGGTGGTGGTGGGAGATTGGACTCGACATGTGGATGGCTGGCAGACTTTTGCCTCGATTACTTAGGGTAGTTCGGTTATGGCAAGACAGAAACATAGGCCATGAGTCTGAGTGCAACAGGATCAGATCTGTTTTGGATAAAGCCAAGCTTTAATGAAGAATTTCCCTGTGGGAAGTCCTGAAGTTTTCAGGCTGCATTGACACGGGCCAGCGTAATCCTGGCGGGTACAAAAGAGCAGGAGGCAAGTGTACAGAATCAGAACACCCAGGAGCCTTAATTCTGAGACCTGAATTTAGAGACTCTTTTCTTCCCATTCCCTGCTTTACTGTGATCTCCTCTGAGTAAAACCAAATGGAATTGGAACTTGGGTGATTTCCAACTGGTGATGGTTGAGTTGGGAGCAGTATTGAGGTTTCTTTTGCTAAGCAAACAATTTAGAGATACCATACATTAAATCTGTAAACAAGATCTGAGGGTGGGAGGAGATTTTTAAGTTGTTCAGCAGAATACATGTTTTGAGGCACTGAAAAAATTCCACTAAGTACTTCAGAAACAGAATATCTATGTGGATAATTGATGTGCTAATTGCAATTTGAAATCTTCTAAAGATCTCTATCAGGTGATTTTTTTCCTCTACGTTAATTATGTTGTTTGTACTTGAAAGGAATGAATCTGTACTTCAAGAATGTTTATAATTCAGATGCTTCACAAACTCCAGTTGTTTCTCATCCTTAATTAGTGGTGTTTTGAGGTTTATTTCCATCTTGTTTCAAGAAGCTCCTAAAAGGACTTCTACAGGAGGGGTGTGTGTGTGTGTGTGTGTGTGTGTGTGTGTGTGTGTGTGTGTGTGTGTGTGTGTGTGTGTGTGTGTGTGTGTGTGTGTGTGTGTGTGTGTGTGTGTGTGTGTGTGTGTGTGTGTGTGTATTTAAATTAAGGTTGGGCATTCCCAAGTTCCTGTCTCATAAGAATTCCTCCTTGCTTTTTTTAAAAAATTAATTTATTTAATTTATCTTTGGCTGCTTTTGGTCTTCATTGCTGCGCACGGGCGTTCTCTAGTTGCAGTGAGCAGGGACTACTCTTCGTTGCGGTGCGCGGGCTCTAGGTGCACAGGCTTCAGTAGTTGTGGCACACAGGCTCAGTAGTTGTGGCTCGTGGGCTCTAGAACGCAGGCTCAGTAGTTGTGGCTCACGGGCTCTAGAGCGCAGGCTCAGTAGTTGTGGCTCACGGGCTCTAGAGCGCAGGCTCAGTAGTTGTGGCACACAGGCTTAGTTGCTCTGTGGCATGTGGGATCTTCCCGGACCAGGGCTCAAACCCATGTCCCCTGTGTTGGCAGGTGGATTCTTAACCACTGCGCCACCAGGGAAGCCCCCTTCTTGCTTTTTAAGCTTTGAAAGCATGTTTAAAATTTATAAAAATACTGAAAATTATGTTTAGTCAGTTGGATTATTTTTTCCTCTTTTTTACTCCCTCCAGCTGTGGATTATGCACCAACCCTTTGCTGTGTAGCCTTCCAGCCTCTTCTTCTAGAGCAGGCAGAACATATGTATCTTCTTATCTCATTGAGTTACTCTGGCCAATCGAATCTTATCTTTTATTGAGACATAATTCACATACCATAAAATTCACCATTATAAAGTGTACAATTCAGTGGTTTTTAGTGCATTCACAAAGTTGTGCGACCATTACCATGATCTAATTCCAGAACATTTTCATCATCCCGAAAAGGAACCCCGTATCCATTAGGAGGCCCTCCCCATTTCCCCTCCTCCACAAACTCCAAACAACCACTAATCTTCTTTCTTTCTTGATGGATGGATTTGCCCATTCTAGACATTTCAGGGATCCTACACTATGTGTCTTTGGGTCTAGCTTCTTTCACTCAGTACAGTGTGTTCAAGGCTTGTCCGTGTTGTAATATGTATCAGTATTTCATTTCTTTTTTTTTTAAATAAATAAATCAATTTATTTATTTTTGGCTGCATTGGGTCTTCGTTGCTGTGTGCTGGCTTTCTCTAATTATGGTGAGCGGGGGCTACTCTTCGTTGTGGTTCGTGGGCTTCTCACTGTGGTGGCTTCTCGTGTTGTGAAGCATGTGCTCTAGGCGTGCGGGCTTCAGTAGTTGTGGCACGTGGTCTCAGTTGTTTTGGCTCGCGGGCTCTCGAGTGCAGGCTCAGTAGTCGTGACGCACGGGCTTAGTAACTCCGCGGCATGTGGGATCTTTCCGGACTGGGGCTCAAACCTGTGTCCCCTGCATTGGCAGGCACAGTCTTAACCACTGCGCCATCAGGGAAGTCCCTTCATTTCTTTTTATGGCCAAATAATATTCCACTGTATGGATGGATCATTTTCTTTATCCATTCATTAGTTAATGGACACTTGGTTTGTTGCCCCTATTTGCCTGTTGTGGGTAAGGCTGTTATGAATGTTCATACACAAATTCTTAGATAAGCATATTTTTGATTCTCTTGAGTATATATACCTAGGGATAGAATTGAATCCTGTGGTACCTCTATGTTTGACATTTTGAGGAACTGCCAATCTATTTTCCACAGTAGATGCATCATTTTATATTCCCGTCAGCAACGTATGAAGGTTTCAATTCCTCTACATCCTCGTCAACACATGTTGTTGTCTCTCATATTGATTATAACCATCCTAGAGGGTGTGAAGTTGTAACTTACTGTGGTTTTGATTTTCTTTCCCTATTTTTTTTTTTTTTTTTTTTTTTTTTTTTTTTGCGGTACGCGAGCCTCTCACTGTTGCGGCCTCTCCCGTTGCGGAGCACAGGCTCCAGATGTGCAGGCTCAGCGGCCATGGCTCACGGGCCCAGCCGCTCCGCGGCATGTGGGATCTTCCCGGACCGGGGCACGAACCCGCGTCGCCTGCATCGGCAGGTGGACTGCCAACCACTGCGCCACCAGGGAAGCCCGTCTTCCTGTGGATTTGACTTGGCTTCTTGTGCTTCTGCTGGGTGCCAGGAGAACATGCCCTGGGGAGCTGCTGATCCAGGGAGAGGAGGACACTTACGGGCAGACCTGAGTTCAAAGCACAGTCTGCCACCAAGAGCCACCAGCACCCGCCCCCTTGAGCCAGGAAAACAAACGTTTGTTTTTATGGGGCACCGAGATCTGGGAGCCGTACACGGCACTACTGCAGCAATAGCTTGATGAAGACATGGGTAAAACATATGGACACTTTAAAAAGTGATTAAGGAAAACCTCTTAACCTCTACCCAGAGGAGGAAAAAGAGCAATGTCGATGTCTTAGAAGTCTCCAGCATGTCTTTCTTCTCTCACGTCCCCCTTTAGTGATCTCTAAACAGTCACTAAACATCCCTAAACAATATATGGTAGTTATATTTTGTCTTTATGTAAATTCAATCATGCTATATGTTTTCTAACTAGCTTATACTTTCAACATTATGTTTCTGAGATTGGTCTATATGGATGTGAGCAGGTGTAGTTTATTTACGTTTATTGCTGTATTCCATTGTATAAATAAACTACAATTTGTTTATTTAGTATACAGTTGACAAACATTTGGATTTTTCACTTTTGGGCTATGACTACAATGCTCCTATGAACTTTCTTGTGCATACAGAGTGCAGTATAGCATGAGAGTTTCTCTAGGGTATATGCCTACGACTGAAATTTCAGGATCAAGGGGGCATACATATTTTCAGCTTTACCAGGCAATGTCAAATTTTTCTTTTTAAAGGTTTAATTTTATTTATTTTTGGCTGCATTGAGTCTTCGTTTCTGTGCGCAGGCTTTCTCTAGTTGTGGTGAGTGGGGGCTACTCTTCGTTGCAGTGCACGGGCTTCTCATTATGGTGGCTTCCCTTGTTGCGGAGCACAGGCTCTAGGCGCGCAGGCTTCCGTAGTTGTGGCACGCGGGCTCAGTAGTTGTGGCTCACGGGCTCTGGGCGCACAGGCTTAGTAGTTGTGGCACATGGGCTCAGTAGTTGTGGCGCACGGGCTCAGTTGCTCCGTGGCATGTAGGATCTTTGCGGACCACAGCTTGAACCCGCGTCCCCTGCATTGGCAGGCGGATTCTTATCCACTGCGCCACCAGGGAAGCCCCAACGTCAAATGTTTTCTAGAGTGGTTTCACTAAACCCACCTCCACCAGCAGTGTGTGTGAGTTCCCACTGTCTTCCAGGCTGGATAACACTTGATGTTTCTCGAGATTTAAATGTATGCCACTCTGGGGGGTGTGTTACAGAATCTCATTGTGGTTTATTTTGCATTTCTCTATTACTGATGACCATAAACATCTAATTAATATGTTTGTATTGTTTCTTTTGTCAAGTGCCCATTCAAGTAATTTTGCTGCCTTTTTTATTGCATTTGTTGTCTAATTAATTTGCAGGTATTTTCATATATTCTGTATGCTAGTCATTTGTGATATGTGTTGTAAATATATTTTCCCACTTGTGGTTTTGCTTTTAACTTTCTTGCATCTTATTCATGAACGTAACTGTTTTTTCATTTCAACAAATATTTATTAAGCACTGAATGTTAAGTAGAAACTCTCCTAGTACCAGTGCTAAATGAGTGAACAGAATAGGCCCATTCTTTTTTCCCAGCCTATATTCTGGTAGAGGAAGGCAGGTAAAAAAAAAAAAAAAATAAGTAAATGATGTAGCATGTCGGCAATATGTTGAATTTATTGCAAAAATAGAAAATCCTAAACTTCAGTGAAATGCTGAGGTTCCTCTTTGTTCAGCTGGGGCAGACTTCAGGCTTCCAGAAGCACTGAGAAAGGGAGGGTTTTCTCAGCTGCTTCTCATCCATCAGTCCCTCACCCCCCTTGCTTGGCTGTCTCTGGCTGCAGTAGAGTCAGAGGAGAGATTGAAAGAGAGGTAATGGGCAGAGCAGGGCGTCTTGGTCTGTCGTGGGCTGATAGCAACAAGTTTGACCAGAGTTTGAAGGTGATTTTTCCCTCATGGTGATGATTTCCAGGTGTTTTCAAAGACCCTCAATGTGGATCCAACCATCCATCCAACCATTCATCCGTCCATCCATCTGTCTATCCATCCACCCATCGCACCGTCCACCCATCCATCCACGCATCCAGCGTGCATATATTGAATAGGCATATGTGCTCTGTGCCTTTTTCTCCACAGTCTTATCTGAAGTTGTATTACTTATTTTTTTGTTTACTATATTTAAAAACTGTGTATGATCTGTGTCCCTCACTAGAATGTGAGCTCTTTGATGGCAGAGAATTTGTCTGTTTATTCACCCCCATATCAACAGAGTCTGAAACACTGCCTGATGCATAATAAACACCCAGTAATTATCTAATGAGTAAATAGAACTGAGATTTTGAATCTAGGAAGTTCAAACAATGGTGGTAGCTTGAAGCACATGCTTGAAGGTTCTGTCTTCATCTTTTTTTCTTAGTGTAAATAATTTCCAGGCTTCTAATCTATTTTTATGGAATACGTTATGTAATTTAAGCTAAGTTGTTTTGTTTGCCTTGTTTAAACCCTTTTGCAATTTCCCCCTAAATTATATATGAAAAACTCCATATTTATTCATTTATTTTACAAATATTTATTGAGCACTTTCTCTGTGCCAGATACTGTTCTGGGCACTGTGGAAACATATTCCCTTTTATTAAAGAAGCTACATTGCGGTGTGAGAGACAGATCATTTAAAAAGCTAAAAATAAATACTGTAATTTCACATAAGTGCCACGAGGAAAACTAAATCAGGGAAAGGGTACAGAGAGTGACTGGGTATAGGTGGGCAGTACTGAATAGTGTAGACAGCAGGTGATGTTTGACAGAGACCTGAATGCTGTGAAGGGGTGAGCCATGCCAAGAACATTGGAGGCAGAGAGGGGAGCTCATGCAAATGCCCTGGGGAATGAAGAAGGTCAGTGTGTCTGGAATAGAGCATGGGGGGAGCTGGGTAGGAGCTAAGGCTACAGAAGTGAGAGGGACAGAACTGTGAGACCACATTAAGGAAGTTCAATCATAAGATGGGTGGTCCTGATTTTAAACTAAACAGTCAAGACCAAATAGTAATATTCATTCTTATCCTCGACATCTTCTCCCCCCTTTGCCTGTTCTCCTGCAGCTTTATTTGGTTTAGGTGCATCAGGCTAGTTTCTCATTTTAGAACAATTAGAATGCATAAGTATTTGATAGCAGCTAGGAGAAAAAATGGGTGTTTTCCACTTTGCTTCTAGGTATGGGGATGTTCAACATAAAAAAACAAACAAACCCTTCATAGATGATTTTCTTTTCTTTTTTTTCTTAAATTGAAGTGTAGTTGATTTACAATGTTGTGTTAGTTTCTGGTGTACAGCAAAGTGATTCAGTTATACACGTCTATATATACAGATCCTTTTCATATTCTTTTTCATTATAGATTATTATAAGATATTGAATATAGTCCCCTGTGCTATACAGTAGGACCTTGTTGTTTATCCATTCCGTAGATAATAGTTAGCATCTGCTAATCCCAAACTCCCAATCCCAAACTCCCCATCTCCCCTCCCCCTTGGTAACCATAAATCTGTTCTCTATGTCTGTGAGTCTGTTTCTGTTTTGTAGATAAGTTCATTTGTGTCATATTTTAGGTTCCACATTCATGGACGATTTTCTCAACTGGAATAGCACTGATAGTCTAGTGTATAATAACTACCTTTTTTTTTTTTTTTGCGGTACGTGGGCCTCTCACCGTTGTGGCCTCTCCCGCTGCGGAGCACAGGCTCCGGACGCGCAGGCTCAGTGGCCATGGCTCACGGGCCCAGCCGCTCCGCGGCATGTGGGATCTTCCCAGACCGGGGCATGAACCCGCGTCCCCTACATCGGCAGGCGGACTCTCAACCACTGCGCCACCAGGGAAGCCCAATAACTACCTTTATTTATGGATTCTAATGAAAAATCAGGAACTTTGGTCCACTGTGAGATTTTAGAATAATAGAGCCAGAAAGGGATTTTGAGACTCTTGAATCCAGGTTCGTCCTTTTGCAGATGAGGAAATTGAGACATCCGGTTTACCTCACATGTCAGGTGGCTTCCTTACACAGAGGCTGAGCTGGTGGGGGTGTGTGTGTGTGCCATTGTCTGATTCCCAAGAGAGTGCACGTGTGGTATGGGACCCACTACCTTCTCTGTTCTCTTTGTGCATCAGCGGCGGTTCTCAGTCCTAATGCTTCTCCTGATGACATTTAATGGGCACATGATCATGGTGATTAAGCTAGTTTATCAATTAGCTGGAAAGCAAGAGATGGGGAAGAGACCATATCTTCGTGTTTTCAACACCAGTTTACTGAGTGCCACCCGTATCGCGTATCACGCTAGACACTGGGACACGGCAGAGGCCGACAAGGATGTGAGACCCACCAGCGACTCCGGGGACTTCAGTCCAGGTAACCCATTCAAGGTGGCACGTGGATGTAATTTTTGTTCCATCGATAAGATGTAGGTTATTGGATTGTCAACACACATCTTACCTTTAAGATTTCCACATGTTTCATGTTGTGCGATATTTAATACAGGATTTCCTGTGCAACACAATTCTCTCTCTTTCCATCACCTAGAATATGAGAGGTTTCATTTGTCGACTAAAATTATAGGTTTCATTTGTCGACTAAAATTATAGGAAGGTGTTTGTCCACGAGTCCCTGAGATCTGGAAAGAGGACATACTTTAGGTCCCTTGTCCAGGGTTAGGTGAGGCCCCGCCTGCCTGTAACGACTGTCTGTGATCAGGAGAGTCATGTTGTGTGAGCAGCGGCCGGCAGGCGGGAGATGTAATGGGTGATGCCGCGCCAATCACGGACAGCAGGCTGGAGGCAAAGAATCCGGCAGCAAGGGCCAACCGGACGATAGCCTGGGCACTGGGGTGGAGCTGTAGAGCCTAAATCTAGTTTTCAGGGCAGGAGGCCCGTCACCTGGAGTATTTAGGAAAGGAAGGTGTCAGATATTGGGAGGGGACTTCTCTGGTGGCGCAGTGGTTAAGAGTCCGCCTGCCAATGCAGGGGATGCAGGTTCGAGCCCTGGTCCGGGAAGATCCCACATGCCACAGAGCAACTAAGCCCGTGGGCCACAACTACTGAGCCTGCGCTCCAGAGCCCATGAGCCACAACTACTGAGCACACGTGCCACAACTACTGAGGCCCGTGCACCTATAGCCCGTGCTCCGCAACAAGAGAAGCCACCGCAATGAGAAGCCCGCGCACCACAACGAAGAGTAGCCCCTTCTCGCCGCAACTAGAGAAAGCCTGCGCAGCAGCCAACATCCAACACAGCCCCCCCCCCGAAAAAAAAAGATATTGGGGAGGGGACCCACAGCAGAGGCTCAAGAAAGGGCACGATGGCAGAGTTATTGGAGCTGAGTGACAGGGCGAGCGAGGCCCGACCGAGAGAACACAGAAACAGCCAAGTGCTCAAAGCAGAATTCAGAGCTCAGAGGGGAACCCTGGTAAAGCCCGGTTTATGCTGAGCCGTCAAATTTTTGTCCCCGTATTTTTCTTGCCTAAGGACCACATCAGCCTATAAATGATGTTTAAGGGCTTCCAGGTGTGGGGAATAGGGACTAGGGAATCTGTGGATACAAAGAGCTTGCCATCGGGGGTGGCTTTGATTGACATTATCTTACAGAAGTGGCTTTCACACACTACTGTGCATCAGAATCACCCTGCAGGATTATTGGAACACGGATTGCCGGGCCTCACCCCTGGAGTTTCTGATTTGGTAGGTCTAGGCTGGAGCTGACTAGATTTAATATCACAGGTTCCCGAGTGATGCTAATTATGTAGGTGTGGGGACCACACTTCGAATACTTCCGTCTTGCAGTATCAGAGACGCTTAAAGTAAGATAATGGAGCTGGTGAGGACCTTATAATGGTCCCCAGATTCTGGTGGATTTCTTCCGGGAAGAAGCAGGAAGCTCAGGGAACCTGTCTGTTTTGAATTCTTTAGAGTACATAGTGAAAATTTAAACTCTTTGACAGTATCTTTCAAACACATTTTTTCCCCATTAACATAGGTCTCGAATTGATATGTATCAATTTGCTTAAAAATGGGTATTCGTTAAAAATTAAAGTAAGGTCAAGCATTTGCAGCCTGTTTCTTTCTAGCACATCACTCCTCCGTGAGGTCAGGGCTGCCTGCCCTTTGCTCATGGCTGCATCCCAAGCACGCACTGCTGGTACAAGCCAGGGAGGCTGGGGTATTTGTTAAGTGAGCAAATAGGTGAATTTAATATGCATATAATTTTTTTTTATTAGGATATCGTTGCTTTACAATGTTGTGTTAGTTTCTGCTGTACAGTGAAGTGAATCAGCTATATGTATACATATATCCCCTCCCTCTTTGACTTCCCCCCACTGATCCCACCCATCTAGGTCATCACAGAGCACCGAGCTGAGCTCCCTGTGCTATAGCAGGTTCCCACTATCTATTTTACACCTGGTAGTGTATATATGTCAATCCTAATCTCTCAATTCATCGCATGCCCCTTCCCCCCCATGTCCACACGTCCATTCTCTATGCCTGCATCTCTATTCCTGCCCTGCAACTAGATTCATCTGTACCATTTTTCTAGATTCCACATATATGCATTAATATATGATATTTGTTTTTCTCTTTCTGGCTTACTTCACTCTGTATGACAGATTCTAGGTCCATCCACGTCTCTACAAATGACCCAGTTTTGTTCCTTTTTATGGCTGAGTAATATTCCATTGCTTATATGTACCACATCTTCTTTATCCATTCCTCTGTCGATGGACATTTAGGTTGCTTCCATGTCCTGGCTACTGTAAATAGTGCTGGAATATGCATATAATGTTAATTTATATTTTATTAACTTTTCTTCTAAGGCAGCCTTAAGATAAGAATGCAAAATAATTGACATGAAGGGGAAAGGCGGGGAGCCCCAGCAGGCGTCAGCAAGCAGCACATCAAGAGGCGGATGCAGACAGCACCCGGCTTAGTGAGATGTTGTCTGGACGGGAAGAAACTAGCCCCCGCTTCCCTCCACTCTAGCCCATGACCAGGAGAGGCACGCGGTGGCCGGTGGGTCTGTTTATCCAGCTTCCTCCTGTTTCACTGTCAATCCTCAGTCAGGTTTGTCTACTTCCGGGATGAGTGACGGGGCCACGCCTCCTCCGCCTGCTCCCTGCCTGCCTGGCCCGCCTCTGCCTTCAGGAAGCCGGCTCTGCTTTCCCTCACTGCTGCTTCCAGTGTGCTCTCTCTCCTGTGGGCGGGAGACAGACAACTGGCCCCCCAGCACTCCTGCAGGCTGATGGCAATCCCCCCACCTCAGTTTCCGCACGCTAATACAGAAATAAAACTTCTGTGTTCTCTTGGGACATCCCTGCTGGTGCAGTGGTTAAGAATCAGCCTGCCAATGCAGGGGACATGGGTTCGAGCCCTGGTCCGGGAAGATCCCACATGCTGCAGAGCAACTAAGCCCGTGTGCCACAAGTACTGAGCCTGGGCTCTAGAGCCCACGAGCCACAACTACTGAGCCCGTGAGCCACAACTACTGAGCCCACGTGCCACAACTACTGAAGCCCATGCACCTAGAGCCAGTGCTCCGCAACAAGAGAAGCCACCGCAATGAGAAGCCCGCGCACCGCAACAAAGAGTAGCCCCCTCTAGCTGCAACCAGAGAAAGCCCGCGCTCAGCAATGAAGACCCAGTGCAGCCAAAATTAAATAAATAAAAACAAATAAATTAAAAAAAGTCTTCTCAAAAAAAAAAACCCAACAAAAAAACAAACACTTCTGTGTTCTCTAAAGGAAACTGTACGAATAAACTGGTATCTGCAAGGTGTCATGAGCTGCTCTAGACAACAGAGAATTTAGAAATGCAAAATTTTATTCTTACTATCTGGTACCCTCTTCTCTTTTACTCCCCACACGTGCCATGTTTCTCTTTTAGTCAAACCCATAATCAGCTGGAATAATTGTCTTCGCCTTCCTCACCTTTGAGACCATTTAAAAAAAAATTGGATCTTTTATTTTAAAAATCATTATTATATTTCTTCTGTATTTGTAACCTGTTGTTATGGAATATTTCAAACACATACAAAAGAAGAAAAAGTTTATTAACTTTGTTTTTATTGGAGTAGAGTTGATTTACAATGTTGTGTTAGTTTCAGGTGTACAGCAAAGTGATTCTGTCATACATATATATTACATATTGATATATATCTATTCTTTCTCAGATTCTTTTCCATTAGAGGTTGTTACAAGATATTGAATGTAGCTCCCTGTGCTGTACAGTAGTTCCTTGTTTCCCTTCTGTTTCAAAACCATGAAATCTTTTTTTTTTTTTTTTTGCGGGACGCGGCCTCTCACTGTTGTGGCCTCTCCCGTTGCGGAGCACAGGCCCCGGACCGGGGCACGAATCCGTGTCCCCTGCATCGGCAGGCGGATTCTCAACCACTGTGCCACCAGGGAAGCCCCCCAAACCATGAAATCTTTGAATCACACAACTTCCCGTAAAAAGTCAGTGTCTGCACCAGAAGCGAAGGTGATCTAGGGACTGGTAATGGGCAACCCTGCGCTCTGCAGGGTCCTGGCAAGGTCACTCTCTGTGGCCATTCAGCCCAACACAGTGTGTGACAATAAATTCGCTAAGGCAGATTCAACACAGTTATTTCCTCAACAGTAACATACTGGGTGCCTGCAAATGATGGCTTCGCAGTGTGCTCATTTCAAACAGCATCAGCGAGAGGAAATAAAATGGAATCAAGTGCTGAGAACGAGGGAGGCTATTTGTGCTTCGTCTTCTGAAATACTCTATTTTTGTTTTCCTGGGGATTTTAATCTGACCACAGGCAGAAAGGTGATCATTAGCGTAAGATGCTATCTTCTTTTTTAAATGCTCCATTACGCTGTACATGGTAATAATTGGTAGGCACATGCTCACTCTCCAGGGAAATACAGGAGATTGTATTGGGTCCTAGGCAGCATCAGCTTCTGTACAACTCATCCTCCAGGAGAAGTCCAGGCTGAGCGGGGATGAGCGAGACTTCAGGGGCTGAAGGGCAGACCACTGGCCACACAAGAGCTGGGGCGAGTCTCTGGGCCTTCGGGAACCTCATTTCCTAGGTGCAAAAATGGGGACAGTCGTCCATGTCTCCTCCCCTGCAGGGGGCTCTCAGGGCTCAGTCCTCTCGAGTGGTCGTTCAAATCATATAATGTACAGGAAAGTGTTTTATAAAGTTTGAAGCAAAAATGAGCTTTCGTGACGCAGGCATTTAAAAAATATTTGTGGGTGAGGAACACAGTCGTTTTGTGAAGGTGCCCTGTGTGTACGTAGAAGGCTGTCTTAGGCTCTCTGGGGAAGGAGAATGGGACCAGGTCCTGCATTCAAGAGGAGAATGAACGCATCATCATAAAAGGATGGTGGTGGCTATTTATCTGTTGAGCATCTTCTTTGTGCCAGGCCAGGGACGAGGGATCTCCACGCGGCCTTACTAAGTGGGAACTCTCTCGTTCTCATGACAAAGGAGGAAACTCAGGTGCTGGGAGTTTACAGTGCCCTGTGCTCTGTAAGGTCAGAGCTAGGACCCAGCGCTCTGACCTGGGCCTAGACATCTACCCTGCTCTTCCTCCCTTTCTCCCCACCTCTCTGCTTTTCATCTTCCTTTTCCTTGTCCACTCCCTCTTCTCCTTTCTTCTACATACGCACGCACACGCGCACACACACGCGTGCACAGCGCACACACACACTTGCACTCACACACACGCACACACTCACGCGCACAGCACACAATCACACATGTGCACAGCACACACACACGCACACTCACACACACACATGCACACACGCACACACTCACCCACGGTCTGTCCATCTCACATTTAAACTTAAGCGTAGCTTTTATCATTAAAAAATGATAGGTTTTTAAATCCTTTTAAAAAAGGATTAGTTTTCCTGCTGATTTATAGGAATCATATTTTAATGTTCTCATGGTTTAATTTTAATGGCTCTTGTTTTGAGTTTTCACGTTTTAATATTTTTAGACAAATTGGGTGCTAGAGATGATCAGAGTTTCAAATAAAATATCTTGGAGCATGGGTTTTTGGATCTGATGTCAAATCTGTACTTTCAAAATATGACTGGCTGAGTAAATGAAACCTAGTTCTTTCCATGTTATATTAAATCTCTGAAATATTGGGCGATCCATGCAGTGGAAGTTCTGTTATAGAAAAAAACCCTTTCAGTTGTAACTAAAACTTCTTCACGTGACAGCAGTGAGGTGTGCTATGCTTCTTACTGACAGTGTTACTCTGAGCACTAGAGCTTCCTTTTAGCCAGGAGCGATGCACACGTCTTAACACAGTTATCATCTGTTAACTAGTAAATTCGGCCACAGTTTACACTCAGCCCATATGATGTCATAGCTTCAGCTTTCCTAGATTACGTTCTAACTTGGCGTGGGAGGTGAGGTACATGGTAAAGGTGAGAATTTTTAGTAAATGCCACATATGAATCTCCTATATTTCCCTGTGGGAATGTGTTTATGTTGATATAACTTGGGTTGCAAATTATGTATCTAGAGGTAGCATGCATGTGGTGGACAGCTTGTCATGAGCAAGTCTCAAATATGCATGAAAAAGAGTCTTAACTTTTCAAATCATCCTTTGGGACTCCTCATGAATAAAAATATATATTTAAACAAGCACAGATTGGAACAGGGCGTGGAAAGTAATGTATGTCTCTCCTTCACACCTGAGGGACACACACCTCTCTTCAAGTCTGGTCCAGGGATCTTTCCCTGAGGACCAAGAAAAGAGTGATTACTTGTGAGCTAGGGGTCTGGGTGGAGTTTTCCACTTTATCTGCCAAAATTATTTGCAAAATACTTATTGCTAATATCTAATGAGCGCTTACGATGTATGTATACGCTTACTAGGTTTGTGTTTTTTGCGAATCGTTTTTTCCAAATCCTCTACCCCATGACGTACTTGGTCTGATTATCCCCATTTTACAGATGAGAAAACCCAGAGGCCCTCAGCCCGGTCGAGAGGGGATCTGGAATTGAACCCAGTATTCTGACTCCCAAGCTTTGGCTCTTAGCCGTAACTGTTCACCTATAACCTCAGTGTGAAAAAAGTTAACAACACTAAAAAAAAAAAAAAAAAAAAAAATTACACAGCAAAAAGATTAAAGCTAAAAGGAAAGATAAAAGTGGGAGATAGACAAACATCTACTCCTGCTTCACATCCTTTCCCGGGTCCGTGTTGGCTTGTCCACTTCTTAAACCTTTGGTTTCCTCCTTGACGGTTTCTACCCCAGGGACTGTCATATAAATACCTCCTCCAAAGTAGAATAGTGCTGGGGATGAGGCTCTGCTTGGGCACCACCAAAGTGAAGGTTTCTGTGAAGTAAGTCCTCTCTTTTTTGGAAGGGACCATGATTTCCCTGAAATAATTAATGCATGTGGTGCCACTGGCGGGTGAACATGGATTGGCCCATTGTGGGAGAGAAGCAAGGATGTGGCCACCGACTGGTGTAAGAGGAACCACAGAGGTTCGGTCCCCGGACAAGTGTTGCTTGACAGTTCTGTGGGGTGGGGAAAGGGGCAGGTCTGGGGCATGCCAGGGGTGGAGGGAAGGAAGCAGACGATTCCATTTCTATAGAAGCAGAATCAGCCACGGGCTGATAGTCTTTGGCAGCAGGAAATTGGACATTATTTCCGGAGAGCACTTCCTGTCCAGAAAGGAAGGACTTATCCACTTTGCACATTTCCCCACGTGCAGGAGGGGCTTCCTAAGAGGGAAACGCTGTTGTGTGGACTCCATGTCTGTTCAGCAGGGGTCTGTGAAAGCAGTGGCTGCCCGTGGGGACTCACACGCAGGAGAGAGGGGGGTGAACGTTTCTCACTCCCCTCCACATGTGTCAACCCACACCATCAATTTGCCTTTAAGCTAACTGACCACTAATTTTTTTTGGACTGTCATTTGCTGAAATTCTCTAAGCTTTAGACACACAGAATTCAGGTGGTCCCTGTGTGAGCTGGGGTTGTGCACCAGGAGGCTCTGGCCAGCCCCAGCCAGGCCTTGCAGACCCAGCTTATCCCTTCCACCCCAGGAAGCCTTGAAGAATATTGGTGGCGGGATTACCGGTGGCTGAGGCCCCTGCGTGGTTCGGGCTGGGTGAACGCGCAGGCAGATGCTGTGTGCGGCTGTTTCTAGGGGACCAGATCTTCCTTCTTCTGCCTCCTTGATACTGTGCCCTTGTCCCTTCTCATCAGACACCCCCTTTCCCATCTGAAATGTAACAGAGCCCCAGTCCTTATCCTTTCTAAGTACAGCCTTGCTCCATTGGGTTATAACTAGCTGGGAGGCTTCACGGACCACTCATTTTTATTGGACACTAACTTTGGGGGCCGAATTGTGTCTCCCAAAGGTCACAAACACCACGCACGTCACCAAGCTGAAGTTGAAAGTTTTGAGACAAGTGCTTGATCCAAAGCAAGGAGCAAAGTACAAAGTCAGGGTTGTCGCATCACGCTTCATGGATTATTAAAATCAGCTTTTCGAAATAGCCTTGAAATACTCATAGAATTATTTTTATATTACCACGAAAAGGAATATGGAACCTCATGGATTTTTGTAATATATTTTATTCACCTCGTTCTATTTTTTGTTTTACACAGCGCTTTCCCTCGTCTTTCATGCAGACAGATGGTCTCCGCTCTGAGCAGGGGCTCCATCCTCTGCGTTGCTATGCTACAAAATGCATCCTATCTGCCTTCTCTCTCTGTTGTATCCCGTTTCCGTTCAACAACTCAAAATAACTAGCCGAGTGCTTCAACATGCTACTTCCTCCTTTCTACAGAGTTGAATATCTATCAAGTATCTTCCTGGGCTTCCTATCTCTTCCTGTTACAGCCTTGAAAAAAAATGTGTTTGCCCCAAATTGATTTCCCTCATCACTTCCTATTTACATCAGCCCTCTCATTGCTAAGGCAGGCAAAACATACAGCAGTGACTCACGCAGCTGTGGGCCCATAGGGAAAAAAAATGGGTCAGACAATTGTGATGTTTGAAACCAAGATTTCTTTATTGCGGTTAGGCGTGGGGTCCCTGTTTGTCCTTTGTATCGTGACATTGTTTCCCAACAGATACTAGAAAGTAAAAAAAATAATAAATGAAAACTAACCAACCAAACAAACATCAAAGCAGCTCTCTTCACTTCTGGCCTTAAGGAAGAGGATAATAAACTGGACAATTCTTACAAAATAAGAGGCAAGGAGAGGAGATGAAATGTTCTTCTGTATTTTGAAAATAGGAAGTTTTGGAATTTAAAGAGAAAAATCCCTCAAAAAAAAAAAAGAAAAGAAAAAACAAAAAGAAATGCTTCTAAAGGGTGTAGGTCACGTTGGGGGTTTCTCTGTCTTGTTTAAGCTCTAGGACATTAGATTCACTTTTGGATTCTTTCAAAACTCATTTCATGGCCCCTTACTTCACACCATTTTTCTTGTCCCTAGCAGTCACAGATGTCAAATAATTAGACTAAAGTCAGCCCCACTAAGAAATCAGTGGATGTGGGATGGAGAGGTGGTAACATGGAATTTGGAGCAGTTGGGGAAAAGATATTCATCCTTCCTGGCTCCTGAGTGAGTTCAAATTCCAATTTCTGAAGGAGAAGCTAATGTCAAGTGGGGAAGCATGCGTGTATTTGAAAATTCAGAGAACACATGTGATTCCCATTAGTGTTGTTTTTCCTGATTTGAAAAATGAGGGTGCAGCAGCGTCGCATGTTTTGAAACGAAGTGTAAAACACACAGCACTGTGATGCTGCACCATCAGTGTAAATTGAACAGAACTGTCGGTTACCTTAAATTTACGTGAAGTTGTGCAAAATGTTCTCTTCAGAGGTAGGCACGTTGATCTTCCCCAGGACATTCTGGTTTCTCGGTCAAGTATCCTCCGTGGGGTTGTTGTAGGTTTCTTCCCGCCCTGGCTGGAGTGGGGTTGGGGGATGAGCTTACTTCGATCCACACTGGTGTTCATGCCCGACTTTGCTGCGTTTGTGTTGGCCTCGTGCCTGGAGAAGGTTCTAATGACGTTTATCAGAACAGATGATAACTGTGGGCAAGTCCCCCACCACACTCTTTATCTCCATACTCAGAACACTGCGAATTATTGATGGGATCTTGACCACAGGGGAAGCTGAGTCATGGTGAGGACCTGAGTTTCCTGGTACTACTCCTTGGAGGTTTCTGGGACCTCCTGGGATGTCTACTCCCAGGACCTTATCGGTGTTGCCCGAACACCACACGTCCCCTTGAGCACTCCGGCTATGTCACGTGTGAGCCAGCACAAGGTGAAGCAGGGACTCAGGCGACGGCAGTGTCAGGTGGGACCCAATGGAAAGCAGTGGGATGAGCTCTGTCTGCCTTTAGCATCGATTGTGCAGGGCTATCTATGTTCACGGGGGTCTGAAGGTGCTTGCTAGACAGATACTGGTGTTCTTGGCCTGGTCAGATAAAAACGTGGATAGAGGATGGTGATGTGGACATGTTAAGTTCATGTGTGTGTATATGTATTTATGTGTGTAGGTATATATATGTAAATATATGTATTTATTTATATCCGTGTGTGTGTATATATGCATGTATGTATGTGTGTGTATATATTTGTGAGAAGTGTGTATATGTGTGTGTATATATATGTGTGTATAGTATGTGTGTGTATATGTGTGTGTATATATATACATATAATATATGGAGAGAGAGAGAGAGAAGGAGTTACTAAAAATAATTAAAACCACTCAAAACCGTTTTAACTCATTGCTCCAAAGTGTGCATCAAATACTACCTTACATGTCATCTTAGTTTATCTGTGGGCAAAAATCATCTGCTATCACTGATATGTGGAATCTAAAGTATGATATAAATGAGCTTATTTACAAAACAAAAATCGATTCACAGACATAGAAAACAAACCTATGGTTACCAAAGGGGAAAGATGGGGGGGGAGGGATACATTAGGAGTTTGGGATTAACATATACACACTACTATATATAAAATAGGTAACCAGGAAGGACCTACTGTATAGTACAGGGAACTATACTTATTATCTTGTAATAACCTATAAGAGAAAAGAACCTGAAAAAGCATATACCGAATCACTGCATCACTTTGCTGTACACCTGAAACTAACACAACATTATAAATTAGCTATACTTCAATACACAAGATTTAGATACAATAACTCTTTTCCATTAGATATTTTAAAAATGTTTAAAGGGTTGTAATTCTATAAATTTCATCAGATCTCCAGGTTGTTTTTTTTATCTTGAGATTGAGAGTCCCTTGTCCTCTGATTCACATCATACTTAGAAAAATAAACAATAGATTCAAGGAAAAAGAGATTCATTTTTGGAACTTCTGAGGGCTCAGGAACATACCGTCCACCTTCGTCATCCCGCTCGGAGTATTTCATCATGTCATTTTAAACCACGAGTCTTAAAATCCCTTCCCGTCTTGACCATGGTGCACATTCCAGGCAAGATAGTGAGTCCGCAGTGAGAGTTGGAGCTGCCTAGCATGTGAGGGGAAGGGTAGCCTGAACTACGGGGACCGCTCGGCACAACATTGGTGACTGGCTGTGATAGCTTATGTCTAAAATTCATGCAGCTGGTATAAGGATTAATACCGGAGTCTTTTTTTCCCCCCATTTAACTAAGTTTTGTTATTTCTCGTAATACTGGAGTAAAGCACATTTATTGTAGAAATTTTAAAAAGCCTCAGGGTGAGAAACACACCTTGTCGATCCATCAGCACCAGGAACAGTGTGGTGTGTTTCTTTCCCTCCTGTCTTCCTTCCTTCGGGTTATGATTGCTCGGAAGGTGGTTTTCTAGCTGCTTTTTTTCTACTTATGAATGGTTTTCCATGTAATTAAATATCTTAAATTCTGACTGATAATAGTTACATTTATATCTCATATACAAATAGCTTTGGTTACTTGCCCAAAGGGTAAATTCATTCTACTTTTAAAAATAGCTACAAATTTTATTATGAAATAATGCAAACTTGTGAGAGCGGCAGATTTTGTATCTGGTCCCCACCCACCTCTTCCTTCTGATACCTCCCCTTGTCCTGGTGTACAACACATACCACGCCCTCGTGGAGGGGGTCTGCTCAGGCTCACCTCTTCCAGAACGACCAGATGCTTGAAAGTCAGACCTTCCTCCTGAACTCAGTTGACACTTTTATTTTAGGGCATTCTTCAGAAATTCTACTCTTCCCTAGGTATTTTCATTTCAGAGGGGATACTGAAAATGCAGAGAAGCAGATCTCTCACCAAATTTCAGGAAGTGCATCCTCAGCGTATGTGCGGCAGGCGTCCTTTGGAGGAGACGTACCACTCTGTCAACGTTTGTGGCCAGTTCTGTTTAGGGACCATAATTGTTTCCCAATTATCTCATAATTTTGGCACCTGTCTCCCCAGTAATATGGTCAGTTCCTTGTTTTTTGTGTGTGTGCCATATGGCTTTATTTTTTTAATTAATTTTTTTTCAATAAATTTATTTTATTTATTTGTTTATTTTTGGCTGTGTTGGGTCTTCGTTGCTGTACGTGGGCTTTCTCTAGTTGTGGTGAGCAGAGGCTATTCTTCGTGGAGGTGCGGGGGCTCCTCATTGCGGTGTCTTCTCTCATTGCGGAGCACGGGCTCTAGGCACGTGGGCTTCAGCAGTTGTGGCTCTCGGGCTCAGTAGTCGTGGCTGGCAGACTCTAGAGCGCAGGCTCAGTAGTTGTGGCGCATGGGCTTAGTTGCTCCGTGGCATGTGGGATCTTCCCGGACCAGGGCTCGAACCCGTGTCCCCTGCATTGGCAGGCGGATTCTTAACCACTGCGCCACCAGGAAAGCCCTAAATTAATTTTTATTGGAGTTCAGTTGCTTTACAATGTTGTGTTACAGTTCCTTTAATAGAGGTCCAAGGAGGGAAATTTCTTGTCCCTGTTCAATGCTTAATATGATTCTCGGAATGTTGCCAACAATGATGGTGACGATGATGATGATGACAATGACGATTATAAAAAGCAGCTTACTTAATTGGAGTGGTCAGATAGACACTCAAACTTGAGACTGTGAGATGTGCCCAGTCTCAGCAAGGAAGGGATATTTCTTCTAATACTATACCCAGGGCAGAAGTCACATGGAGGAAGGCCAGTGGAGGCGAATTTATTAGGCAAATTTGCCTGATGAAAGAGAGATTGGGTGATATTAAGCAGAATAGTTAGGCTTATGTCTAGGGTTGGGACATCTTGGGTACATGAAGTAAATTTTGAGATAATATACCCCAGAGTCATAATGTTGTCAGAATTTTTAATGAGCCTGGCATTCTTTTCTGTTGAACCATATCCAGTGCAACAGATAACCCTGGTCGTCAGAGGCATATTTCCACGAGTGGAAAATGAGTAACACTCTCTGTTAAGTAACGGAGATAAGAACAAGCCTGATGTCACACGCCTTGGCCATCCCTGCTTCTCTCCTGAAAGCGTTTTTTGTCTTCTGACAAACTCTTACCCATCCTTCAAATCCAATTCAAATATCCTTTCAAACACTTACCGATGCCCCAGCCTAACTCTGTGAACCCTAAGTCTCCCACTTCACTTTTTTCACAACATTCTTGATCTTTTCTTTTTTAAACTTTTAATTTTATATTGGAGTATAGCCGACAGTTTCAGGTGCACAGCAAAGGGACTCAGCCATACATGTACATGTATCCATTCTCCCCCAAACTCCCCTCCCATCCAGGAGGCCACATACCATTGAGCAGAGTTCCCTGTGTTATACAGAAGGTCCTTGTCGGTTATCCATTTTAAATATAGCACCGTGTACAACAACATTCTTGTTCTGTGTTCACAAATATTTAATGATCGCATGTAGGCATCATGCTGTCATTGAATGTCCCCCAGCCCCACTGTCCTGCGAACTCAGCAGGCGGAGGGGCCATGTTCTGTTTTGCCTTGCATGCCGGGGACTTATCACCATCCATCGCCCGTAGTAGGGATACAACAAATTTTATCAAGTGAGTGAATGATGTTCCGCAAACCATGTTGCAAGTTTTTGATGAAGCCGGTAAAGCCAAGTACAGAGATGGGGTTCATTCCGCTCTCTCTCTTGCTCTGTTTTGGTCAGGATGCACACACGGATTGGGGTATTTAGCCTCAGCATGTGACTAATAAGGCCATGTTTTCCTTGCTGCCCATCCCTTGCCTTAGATTCCCCCCCCCCCCCCCCGCCTTGAACCCTAAAGGCCAGTTTCCCATTTCTAAGCATACTGAGCCCGTTCCTACCACAGAGGCCTTTTCTCTTTCGGTTCCCTCTGGCTGCAATAATTTTCCTCCAGTTATTTGCATGACTCAGTTCGTCGCTCCATTATGTCTCATATCCTCAAAGACCACCCCTCTCAACGTATTCTCTGTATCCTGATTTAGATTTCTGTATAACACTTCCACTGTTTGCTATTACAAGGCACACTTTGTGCCTGCATGTTTCTTGTTGGTATCGTCTCCTAGAGTATATCCTCAGGGACATGGACCGTTTGTTTTATTTTTCATTGCTCCATCCCCAGCACACAGCACAATGTGTAGTTTAAGGTAGCTTGTAATTAAATATTTGTTGAATGTTCAGTGAGCTTGCCTGTTCTGTCTGGGTCTGAGAACCGGGGGATGGCTTAGATGAACTGAGTTTGCACTGGTATGCAAAAGACAATTTTCTTTCAAGAAGAAAAGTGAAGGAATTTTTTTATCGTAGCATAAAAATCATGGAGATGTCAATATTTCTCTTAAAAATCCCATTAAGTAACTCTTATTCCAGTTACTTAAATATGTCCAGTGGTTTTTGACAACAATACAAAAACAGTGTAATGAAAAAGGAGTAGATTCTTTCAACAAATGGTGCTAGAGCAATAGGACATCAGTGGCAGATAAATGAACCTCAGATGAAGCCTACCAATTATCTCAAAATGTATCATGCAAAATAGGAAATGCAAATCTATCAAACCTTCAGAAAAAACATAGGAGAAAAATTTCGGAACCTAGGGCTAGGCAAAGAATTTATAGACGTGACACCCAAATAACAATTCATAAAAGGAAAAGTTGAGAAATTGGACCTCATCAAAGTGAAAAACATTTGCTTCGTAAAAGACCCCGTGAAGAAGATGAAAAGATAAGCTATAGATTGGGAGAAAATATTTGCAAATCACATATCTGACAAGTGCCTCGTATCTAGACTATGTAAAGGCCTCTCAAAACTCAACAGTAAAAAACAAAAAGCCAAAAAAAAAAAAAAGAATAAAGAACACACACTCGAACAATGCAATTAGAAAACAGACACAAGATATGAGAAAGGGTATACAGATGGCAGATAAGCACATGAAAAGGTGTTCAACATCATTAGTCATTAGGGAAATGCAAATTAAAATTACAGCGAGATATCATTACACAACTATCAAAACGGCTAAATTAAAATATAGTGACTACCCCGAATGCCGACGGGAATAAGAAGCTGGATGACTCATACCTTGCTGGTTGGAATATTCGATAGTGCCTCTGCTCTGGAGAATAGTTTGACAGGTTTTCTTTCTTTTTTTTTTTTTTAACTACACATGCACTTATCATATAGAATTTTCACTCTTGGACATTTATCCCAGAGAAATGAAAACTTCATGTAAAAATCTGCATGTGAATATCCATAGCAGCTTTACTTATAATAGCCCCCAAACGAACATAACCCAAAGTCCTTCAACGGTTAAACCAACCGTGGTAGCACACCCAGGCCATGGAATAGTCCTTGGCAATAAAAGGGATTAAACCACTGATGTTGGGATGGATCTCAGGGGAATTGTTCTGAATTAAAAAAATGACATTCCGTATGATTCTGTTTAGGTAACAGTATTAAAACAACAAAATGATAATGATGGAGAACAGATTAGTGGCTGTCAGAGTTCAGGGAAGGGGAGGGAGGAAGGGGTTGTTAAGGAATGAAGGGGTGGGATAGGGGAGGCTTTGCTGTTCCGGGTTTTGAGCACGGTAGTGATTACACAAATGTGCACACGTGATAAAATTGCATATAACTACACACACACACGTGTAAACCGGTGCATATAAAACTGGTGAAATCGGAAGAGCGTGACTCTAATTTAGAGCTGATGGACTAAAAGCAGGAGAATGAGTTTGTCATTCAGCTTATTCGAGTGTTACAGAGACCCAGCAAGAGATGCACATCTTTGCAAAATGGCACCTGCCTAGATACAAAAGAGGACATTTCCTGCTAGCATGTTGGTTTCCCAGGGCTGCGGCAGCAAATTACTACGAACTGGGTGGTTTAAAACACCAAAGTTTATTCTCTCACAGTGCTTGAGGCTAGAAGTTTGAAGGCAGGGTGCTGGCAGGGCTGGGTTCCCTTTAAGGCTCCCTTTGGCAATCGTTGGCTTCTCTCTTCCTCTACGTCTCTTCTCTTATAAAGACACCAGTTGTTGGATTAGGGCCCATCCTAATCTAGTCTGACCTCATCTTAACTTGATTCCATCTGCAAAGACCCTATTTCCAAATAAGGTCACAGTTAGAGGTACTGGCGTTTGGGACTTCAATACATCTTTTGGAGGGACACCATTCAACCCCCAATGGCTGTCCTTTTTTTCTTTAGAAACGTAATGAAGGACAAAATCTTGTACCAGTCTTGAGGTAACATGGATCTATTAGTTGTGGCCAGGTATTACCTTAGAAAACATGCGTGTCTGTCTTACATGGAAAGTATCGGTGGCCATTTGCTGGTTTGGGGGAGCAGTAAGGGAAAGTACAGTCAACACCCCCTCCCTGGAAAGGGAGGACAGCATCTGTATTGCTAGGATCCTTCCCAGTTTTCTCTGCTTCAACACCTATTACCCAGGTCACAGAGCCTGTGAATAACAAATTCAAGATACAGTGTTTCTGTGATTCAAACTCAGTTTGCCCCAAAGGAAAATGCCTTTCTTTGCGGACACGTTTAAGCATGTGACAGTCTAGCCAGTATCCCTGCGTACTTTGCTTTTGAGCCAATACAGGCATTCATTTCAGGTAAACACATTTATAAGGTGAAAAATGGGGATAAGACATGTCTTACACTACGATGCTTCTAACTGGGCTGGGAAATCCAATCAAGAGCCCAAAGCACATTCCTTCTGGAAAATCTGTTAAAGGAAGGAAGTTCCCTGAGGGATTGTTAATCCTCCTGCACAGGACTTTTTTTTTTTTTCCTTGAGGGTCATTCAAAAAAAAATCTGTACACACTGCCCTGTAGGGCACTTACAACACGCTTGGGGAAAATTTATAATGCTGCAGCACTAAGATGCAAAAGGCCCTGTCATGCTAAAAGATATAGGATCACTGTCCTTGCTGAATAAGGAGTTGCGTGAAGAAGCCGCAGATGTGCTCAGAGCTTCCGGCTTGTTAGAAAGAGTTAGCAGTGGCAGGGAACAACCTAATTCAAAAGTTCTGCAAACGGGACGAACCCAAAGAAAACAAATTGGGAAGGAGCAAGGGAATAGGTTTTTTTCTTTTTGTACGGAGAATTGCTTTCTTGTATTTCCAGAACCCAGGAACCAGGAGACTGGGTCCCGCTGGCTTTCCTGTTGATACTCAGTGGCCTGTGCGCGGATGTATCTCTCACAGCAATGCTAGTTATTTGCATTCATGCCTTCTTTCATTCACTCAGAATTATTTGTAGAGCAGGTGCCAGACGTTTTGCTGGGAAACCACAGTCACAGACTCATATAGGCCACCCAAATCACTAGGGACCACATGACACTCTTAGGCGAGGGGACGGAGAAGTCAGGGCATACAGGGCCCAGGAAAGGAGAGCAAGCTTCGATGGATAGTGGTGGAGATACTGTTATTTGGGTTTGACTGAAAAATCCTTTCATCAGTCTTAGTATCAGGATGAGATGGAGTCAGTTGTCTGCTCTGTAGGCAAGACGGGGCTCGAGAGCTGAGTTCAGTAATTGGAGACACATTTCCCCTCTGCACACTGAAGTTATAGCGAGAGCACTTTGGCCCCTCCATTCCAGACATAATCCTTTCAAAAGCTACCTTGGCTGCTGCGACTAGAGCAGGCAGCAAGAGTGAAAAGAGGAAGACAATTTGGAGGACCCTGGTTGGTGGTTCGTAGAGAGAGACGAAAGTGGATGGATTCAGATCTGTTTTGGGGGTGGAGCTGGCAGGCCTCCCTGTTGGACTGAGTGGATGTGTTTGGGCAAGAGGAACAAGAGATTTAAAGAGGCCCCTGGGTCTTTGGCTTGAGCAGCTAGAGGGTGATATTGCCTTTTACTGGGAAATCAAAGACTGGGGAGCGTCAGGTCATGATGGGAAGGGGCCCGGCATCTTTGAGGAACTGCAGAAAGAAATATGACTGGAGGATGGAAATGGGGGGGAAGAGGTTGTTCAAAGGTAGGGTTGTACTTGGACCGTCAGGACCTATCTTTATTTCCAGGGGAAATGAAATCTCTCTCTCTCTCTCTCTCTGTCTCTCCCCTCTGATGATTAGATGTAGTTAAGGTCTTGCTTCTGTGCTGTTTTTCTTGTGAAGCTAAAAGTCTTAAGTATATTAAGAAATAATTGCATTGTTCCTCTACTTTAAAAAAAGTTGCTTCTATGTTATCTTATTCAGTCCTTTTAACAAAACTGAAAAAAAAAAAACCCAGAGAGAGATTATTATTATTTAATAGTTGAGACAACTGAGTGCAGAGCAGTTCACCCAGAAGATGCTGTGGTGTTGGATGCTGCCTTCCCTGCTTGCTGGTTGACAGTTACCATGAGGAACCACGAAGAAAAGCACGTGCTTTGTCTCAGATGGAGAGACTGAAGGGGCACCTGGCAGAAATCTCCAACAGCGTGGAGGGCTCTTCTCCATAAACCGCATGTGTCTTCTGTTGCTCCAAAGAGCACATGCAGAATCCAGCTGGGCAGGTTGACCCACGGGAACTGTGGTTAGAGAGACAGGTTGATGGGTGAGTTGAAGACCCCGAGGTGATCCCACAGTTGCTTAGGTAAGAGACCATGGCCTCTTACGTAGGGATGGGCATAATGGAAAGATGCAGATATCCTGAAAGGAGTCAGAACTGGAAAGAGGGCACAGAGAGAAGGAACACGGAGGAGGTAGCCTCGAGAAGGCTTCCTAAGTGACTGGACGGGCGCACCTGGGATGGAGCAGGAATGTGCGTTTCTGGCTTGGTTCACTGGATAAACGTTCATCAACATAGGAAGTGTACCAGACACACTTCTCACCCCAGTTGTAAACATAGGCATATTGTACCCACAGTACTCATTTTCTCAGGTTTCCTGTACTTAAAAATCTCATTCTTACTAAGTTTACTTTTTTTTTGCGGTATGCGGGCCTCTCACTGTTGCGGCCTCTCCCGTTGCAGAGCACAGGCTCCGGACGCGCAGGCTCAACGGCCATGGCTCACGGGCCCAGCCGCTCCGCGGCATGTGGGATCTTCCCGGACCGGGATACGAACCCGTGTCCCCTGCATCGGCAGGCGGACTCTCAACCACTGCACCACCAGGGAAGCCCAGTTTACTTGTTTTTAATGACAGGATTCAGAAATAATGTGTGTCTCATACAAATGGCCAACAGGCACATGAAAAGATGCTCAACATCGCTAATCATTAGAGAAATGCTAATCAAAACTACAATGAGGTACCACCTCACACCAGTCAGAATGGCCATCATTAAAAAATCTACAAACAATGAATGCTGGAGAGTGTGGGGAGAAAAGGGAACCCTCCTACACTGTTGGTGGGAATGTAAATTGGTGCAGCCACTATGGTGAACAGTATGGAGTTTCCTTAAAAAAACTAAAAACAGAGCTACCATATGATCCTGCGATCCCACTCCTGGGCATATATCTGGAGAAAACTATAATTTGAAAAGATACAGGCACCCCAGTGTTCACAGAAGCACTGTTTACAATAGCCAGGACACGGAAGCAACCTAAATGTCCATCAAGAAATGAATGGATAAAGAAGATGTGGTACATATATACAATGGAATATTACTCAGCCATAAAAAAGAATGAAATAATGCCATTTGCAGCAACGTGGATGGACCCAGAGATTATCATACTAAGTGGACTTAAGTCAGACAAAGACAAATGCCATATGATATCATTTATCTGTGGAAATCTAAGATATGACGCAAGTGTGAACTTATCTGTGAAACAGAAACAGACTCACAGACATAGAAAACAAACTATGGTTACCAAAGGGGAAAAGGGTGGGGAATAAATTAGGAGTTTGGGATTAACATGTACATACTACTACGGACAAAGTAGATAAACAAGGACCTACTGTATAGCACAGGGAACTATATTCAATATCCTGTAATAAACCATAATGGAAAAGAATATAAAAAAGTATATAGGGCTTCCCTGGTGGTGCAGTGGTTGAGAGTCCGCCTGCCGATGCAGGGGACATGGGTTCGTGCCCCAGTCCGGGAAGATCCCACATGCCGCGGAGCGGCTGGGCCCGTGAGCCATGGCCGCTGAGCCTGCGCATCCGGAGCCTGTGCTCCACAGCGGGAGAGGACACAACAGTGAGAGGCCCGCGTACCACAAAAAAAAAAAAAAAAGTATATATATGTATGTATAACTGAACCACTGTGCTGTACACCAGAAACTAACACAACATTGAAAATCAACTATACTTCAGTTTAAAAAAAGAAATAATGTGTGTCTCTGGAAAACAAGAATTTCTTTCTTCTTTTTTTTAATCACCTGAGACACTAGAGAGATAGCAAACTTTTTAAAATTCTCTTTTCCTTGACCATCCAACTTAGCTCTCTACCCCTTTTAAATGAGGGCTTAAGTAATTCATTGCCAGAATTGTTATTTACGATTAAGATTCACATTTAATTTTTTTCTGCACATGGCACTTTGAACAGGTGCCGAGCAGTACTGAGGTGATGTACCTTATGAATGGAATTCAAACTCCCTTCATTTGACTACAAACCTACATAACCGCGGAGATCGACGGCTAATTACAGTAGTGGGCCGTCTCCATTACAAAGTCAATAACAAAGTTAGTGCCCCTTATGGAACACTTCAATATAATTGACATCTGTTTTAAAATCTGGTAGAATAAACTTCCCCTTACTCTTGTATTTATGTGTGTGTTGAAAATAATCAGGGAGATATTGAAAACAAACCATATGTTCAGTGACAACAAACGCTTTTCATAGTCTCTCTGGACACATGCTTCATTTGGAGTACACCAGGTGATTAATGCAGATTATTTTACAATTTCCACGTGGATAAAAGGATTTCAGATACACTTTCTTCTCACCTCAAGTGCATTGTTGACTGACGTACACTTCTGGTGTTTATTGCTACCTAAAATAAAAGAGCAGAACATATGTTTGCTGAGACAGCAGTCACAGAGCGGTGAGACAGCGGGTCAGAGCTGGCGAAGATTTATTTCCTCTCGTTACATATTGCACAGTTATTCTTGTATTTATTTGGTTGTTTAGAAGGAAGAAAACAGAAGAGTATTCCTCGAACATTCTCTTCGCCCCAAACATCCAGCGTTCAAGGAAATATGAAGTCAAAAAAGTCTGAGAAAGGAAGAATGTTTAAAAATGTTCTGGTCAGTAAATGATTACTACTAATAACGGTGCTGATCATGTAAAGAATTTAAAGACGAAGATCAACAAATCTGGTCACACAGGACATGTCTGCCCGTTCAGTCACTTATTCCCCATTTGCATGTTAGAGACTCCAAGTAATAATATACTTCTTTTTTTTCTAGATACTAATTTTTATTTATTTACTTAAAAATTTTTAATTTTATATTGGAGCGTAGTTGGTTTACAATGTTGTGTGAGTTTCAGGTGTACAGCAAAGTGGTTAAGTTATACGTATTCATATATCTATTCTTTCTCAGATTCTTTTCCCGTATAGGTTATTACAAGATATTGACTGTAGTTCCCTGTGCTATACAGTAGGTTCTTGTTGATTATTATATATATAATAGTGTGAATATGTTCATTCCAGCCTCCTAATTCCACCTTTTCCCTTTGGTAACCATAAGTTTGTTTTCTAAGTCTATGTGTCTCTACTTCTTGACATCTTTTCATCCCTTTTGGGTTTGTTAAAATAGTTACCTTTTAATATTTAATTTAAAAATATTTTTATAATATTCTGAAATATCAATACAGTGGAATTTCTCTGTAGCTTCTTTTATTTCATATTTGCTATCTTGAATTTCCCTTCTTAGAGGGAGTTGACTCATTCTCCGTGGGCACTGATCTGCTAATCTTTATGGCAGATACTGTAATACCTCCCTCTCAGGGACCCAGTGAGCTCAGAATGAGATAATTCTGTGACAATGCCTGAAATAGAGCAGTTCTAAGTAAAGATTTTTTCTCCTTCCTTCCTCTCTTCTTTCTTCACTTACTTAGTTTCTTATTTCCTTTCTTCATTCTTCCCTAGTTATAAGTCTTAAATCCATTATTCTTGAATATTATCTTTCTCAAATTAAAATTTTGACCATTAAGTGTAACATTGACTATAGTGTTTAATTTTTATTTTTTGTAGGTGCTATTTACTCAGTTGAGGAAATTCCACTGCTTGTTTTTCTGAGAATTTTTTATCATGAGTGAATATGCAATTGTCAAGTCCTTTTTTTCATTGATTGGTATGACCATGTGAATTTTCTTCTTTAGCCTGTTTATGTGGTGGTTTATATTAATTGATATATTGGATTTTTTTTTGGCCATGCCACACTGCATGTAGGATCTTAGTTCCACAGCCAGGGATTGAACCTGTGCCCCCTTCAGTGGAGGCACAGAGCCCTAACCACTGTACCACCAGGGAATTCCCTGATTTTTGGATATTGGACCAGCCTTACATCACTGGAATAAACCCCACTTGGTCATGATATATAATTTTTTCCATATATCACTGAATTCTGTTTGTTAGTTTTTTCTTAAGGAATTTTACATTTATAGTGCACTGTCTTTGTCTAGTTTCAGTATCAGGGTAATACTAGTTTTATAAAATGATTTGAGAAATATTCTCAACCTCTTAAGTTTTCTGAAGAGATTGTGTAAGACTGGTGTTAATTGTTCTTTAAATGTTTTGTAGAATTCTCCAGTGAAACCCTCTGGGCCTAGAGATTTCTTCTTTGGGAGTTTTTTAAATTACAAATTCATTTTCCCTGATAGCTGTAGAACCATTCCAATGCTTTATTTCATATTGGATGAACTGTAATAGTTTGTGGTTTTTGAAGAATGGGTCTATTTCATTTGAGTTGTTCAATTCATGTGCGTAGAGTTGTTTATAGTGTTCTATTATCCTTTTACTGTCTGCAGGGTCTGCAGTGATACCCCAACACCGTTTTATTCCTAGTATTGTCCTCTCTTTTGTTTTTGTCAGTTTTGCTGGAAGTTTGTCAATTTTACAATCTTTTCAAAGAAGAAGCCTCTTCATTTCATTGATTTTCTCAATTATTTTTGTTTTCAATTTCATTGATTTCTGCTCTTATCTGTATTTTTTCCCTTTTATTTGCTTTGGGCTTATTTTGTACTTTTTCTAGGATCTTGAGATGGAAGTTTAGATTATTGATTTGAGACTTTTTTTTTCTAATGTATTTTTCTAATATCATTTTTCATTGAGTTTTAGGCTTCCTGGTTCTTTTATTAAAACCTGGACATTTTGGATATTAAGTTCTGAGATTCTAGATATTATTTAAACCTTCTGTTTTCATTGGATTTCTCTAGTAACACTCAGGCTGGGGAAGGGGGGGTGCCTCATTACAGCTAGGTTTATTTTTTTTATAAGATTTTTTTTTTGATGTGGACCATTCTTATTTTCTTTTTAAGAGTATTTTTTTAAAGTTTTATTTATTTATTTTTGGCTACGTTGGGTCTTCGCTGCTGCACGCGGGCTTTCTCTAGTTGCAGTGAGCGGGGGGCTACTCTTCGTTGTGGTGCACGGGTTTCTCATTGCAGTGGCTTCTCTTGTTGCGGAGACAGGCTCTAGGCGCACAGGCTTCCGTAGTTGTGGCATGCAGGCTCAGTAGTTGTGACTCGCGGGCTCTAGAGCGCAGGCTCAGTAGTTGTGGGGCACGGGCTTAGTTGCTCCGCAGCATGTGGGATCTTCCCGGACCAGGGCTCAAACCCGTTTCCCCTGCATTGGCAGGCAGATTCTTAACCAGTGTGCCACCAGGGAAGCCCGATGTGGACCATTTTAAAAGTCTTTTTATTGAATTTGTTACATTATTGTTTCTGTTTTACATTTTGGTTTTTTGGCCCTGAGGCATGTGGGATCTTAGCTCCCCAACCAGGGATCGAACCTGCATCCCCTGCACTAGAAGGCGAAGTCTTAACCTCTGGACTGCCAGGGAAGTCCCAGGACTAGGTTTAAGTGTAAGTGCTGCTTCCCCTTGGCCTCTGTTGATGACAGAGGTGGAGAGTCCTCGTCATTGCTGGAGGGCGTGGGAGTTCTGGCTCACTGACACCTCCCTGCCAGGGAGGTTTAAAGCACCTCTTTACCACTCTCGCCCCCTCTGCTCCCCACTCTGCGTCTGCTGCCAGCACAGGAGGCGTTGACCCCCTTTCCTCTGGGTGATGATAGTGGTCCTGACTCTCTGGTAGACCTCCTGTAACACCAGCCCAGAGGAGAGGGGAGGATGCTTCATTACTGCCAAGTAGGGGAGGAAGTCCAGGCTCCCATGTGGTCTCCACTGACTCCATGAAAGGGGGGCTCACTTTTGGCAGGTGGGGCTGAATATCCCAGCTCCCTACTCGGTCTCCTCTGACATCACCCTTGAGGGCATGCGGGGGCGCCTCAGCAGTCTTGTGAAGGTGGACTCTAGGCTCCCCACTTGGCCATTTCAAAGATTTTTATACAATTTTTAGAGGTCGCTTTCCATCTACAATTATTACAAAATTGTTGGCTCTATTCCCCATGTTGTACAGTACATCCTTGAGCCTGTCTTACACCCCATATTTTGTACCTTCCACTGCCCCCACCTCTACAGAACCCCTCCCTCCCATCCTCTCCGCCCCCAACCCCGTGGCCTTTGCTGGCACAGGTGGGCGTGGGACCACAGTTTTCCTGGTGGTGTTTGATGGGAGTAGAGTGGTTACTGTCTAAGTTTTGTTTGTCTGCTTGTTTGTTTTGGTCTTGCTAGCCTCACCCTGCCCTGATCGTTTGGCTAGAAGGAGCAGAATTTTCTTTCTTTTTTGGGGGTTTCTGCATTGGCCTTTCCAGGTTGCCAGCTTCTGTGGCAAATCTGGGCTACATGGGGGAGAAACAATCCGGGGGACTCGCACTGTGTTGTCTCTTTAGTCCTAAGTTCCCTTGCTGGGTTGTCTGCCCCTTCCCTCCAACTTTCAGTTTTATGTTTGTTTTATAGATAACACCCAGGACTTGTAGTTGAACTTAGCGGGAAGAAAAGGAGAAAAATATGTCTAGTCCATCTTCCTAGAAGTGGAAGTCTCCTCAAATAGAAATTTTGGCACAAATATTCACTTAGTTTTGTTCAGCGCTTCCTCTAGGCAGTGGTTTCAAACATTGAAATTCATCTTTTGACCTCTACCCCCTACTCCCACACACTTTTTTTTTTTTTTTAAAGAGCAAGTACATCTGAGGTTAACTAAAGTCAGAAGTTGCAGTACAGCTTGTGGTATTCTTTACTGTAGTATTTAGACTGGCTCTGAATTCGTCAATATAATGCTTCTTAATTATTAGTTAATTCTGTTAGGGAGGATGGCATTATTAGTAATAACATGGATTTTTGCCTGCTAGGTAATGTTCAAGACTATTTCGCATCTAAACATTATTGAAGTTGCTCACAAGGGACGGATAATTTAATATTGACACAACCTTAAATAAATTGAAAAAGCATAAATCAGAGTAATGAGATTCATAAAGCTGTTAATATTAATGGGAAAACCTTTTGGGAAGCATGATATAAAATCAAAGAAACTAGGAGCCCTAGATGTAAGTGATGAAACTAGTTAATGATTAAAAACTTGGTTATTTTTTGTTTCAATCTCTTTTCAAGCCAGACTACGTCCTCAGAAAAAGTGCAGATCTTTACCAACTGTAATCAGGAAATAGAAGGCAGAATTCTCAGAAAGAAAAAACAGCGTTGAAATCTATAGAGAATAAACTATACTTCTTTTGGTTTTGCATAGAAGGAATCAAGACAGCGCTAAACTTTCTTTCTGAAATACCTGTGTTTACACGTCTGTAAATTTGTGAAAATTACCAAGTGATTTTCCGAGTCTAAGTACGTTGCAAATTTGTTTATGATTGAATTATTAGTGGCCTTTAGTGTGCTGACACTGAAGATAGATTTTCGTAGTACTGACTTTTTCAGCAAAAACATTGGTGGTGGTGTTGAGGTGACGTTGACCTTTCCCAGCTCAGCAAGGTGTATCCCCAAAAGCCACAGGCATCGGCCTTCCTACCAACTGTTCTCACCAGAGGAACTGAATCCTGTTGTCTCCATACCCACCCAGAAGAAAGCTGCTTTCACAGATGCACAGTGCATGGCTCAGGTCTCCAGTCAGTGAATTAGGAAGTGGGGCTCTTATGTTAACAATCCAATACAGCCCTCAGAAGCCAGTCAAGTGGAGGGTGGAAATAACACCCACATAATTCAGGACAGACATTCTTTGGCCCGAAAATGCTCAGTTGGGAGTTTCCCTTTAAATCTCGCTGAAAGTGGTCTCAATTTTGCTTGACCAGTATAATCAGCTCTATGACAATATATTTACATATCTTTTTCTTTCAGGAGCTTCAAATACATCCATCCCTTCCTCTATTTTTTCTAATCTCTACGACACTGTTCGGAGCCCACGGGTCATGCACGATTACCCAGCTTATGGATTTCTTCCCAAGAAAAACTCAGAGGAGTCATTCCTTAGCTGTTTGGCTAGAAACCATCTTCTCTGCTGCTCACATATTATCTCTCTGAACGTACTTGCTGTCTGGCTTTGTGTGGTTATCCATATCCTAGGAAATACTTATCTTTCTAGGTATCTTCATATTCGTAAAAGGTGTGTGTGTGTGTGTGTGGCTATGCCTGTATAACATATATTTACTTACTTTGTATCTCTGCATAAACCCCCCACTATCACCCTTCTGTGCTCAATCTATTGACAGCTGTATTGCTCAGAGAAGTCTGCACTGGAGATCTAAAGTTTGAAAATACATAGCATAATGTAGTATTTAAAAGAACGAGACAGGGAGAGATTCTTAGGTAGACAAGGTCTAGGGTCAAGTGATAACTGACATCTATGGCCACGTATTGTAGAAGGGTAAATCCCTAAGAGACAGAAGGAGAGTTGGATGTGGACTAACCCATCACCAGCAGGTTGGGAAGAATGTTAACCTCCCCCTCGGAGCCCCCAAAACCCTACGGGGTAGACAGGACTTTCGGCGAAAAGAAGGAGGGCAGTGAGAAGGCTGAAAACTTGGAGGAACGTGGATGGAGGTCTAGTCCTGAGGACCAGAGAGGCCAGTTGGGGGCAGTGCAAGTAGAAAGAAAATGAAGTGTCGAGATGGGTATCTCTACTCTTTTTTTTTTTTTTAGAGTTTTACAAATCTTCGAATCTATTTATAGAATAAAACTTGTATTTGTACATTTATATTATATATTTTTAGAAAATATTTGTATATTTATAATGCATATTTATAGAGGACAAACGCATGAAAGTGTGATTGAAAAATATTTATAACTCTTGCACTTAGTGACTTCATGAATGTAAGGGTTATGTACCTTTTCGAATTAATATATTCTTTTTTTTAACATCTTTATTGGAGTATAATTGCTTTAGAATGAATATATTCTTATTGGAGCATTTGTTAATACAGTTTCAAAATTTCTTTATGTTTTTGTATATAGCAAATGGAAAATGTGTTCCTGTTCTAAATCCAAGTCACCACTGGGTATCTCTACTCTTTAGGGTCTAGAAAGAGAGGGAAAGAGGATGGGTAGGTCTATTTCTAAGTTATCCATTTTAGCTGTGGGTTCTGGGGCAAGTTTCATAAACTCTCTAGTTGCTCATTTGTAAGATGGAGATCATTATAATAATTTTCACCTAGGAATTAAATGAGATACAGCACATAAAACATTAGCACTGTGACTGACACCTGGGCAGGACTCAATCTGTTTAGTTCTTCTTATTTCAACATCTTTGAGAAGCATTTATATATTGGCCTCGTGTATCATTTAGTACATATTTGTTGAATGAATAAGTATATACATAGTAAAGGCGGAGCAAATCTCAATGCCATTAAGAGATTTTAATGATAAACCGTCAAATAAGTAAATGTTATATAAAGGCACAAACAAAAAATATTTCAATATAACAAGACAGGTTAACTTTTAAGGCATTTGAAAAAAATTATTGTGTAATTTCTTTGACTTAAGAATCCCAGATTTTCTAAGAGGGTTTACAAGTGACTTTTTAAAAAGTGAACTCCTATAGCATTAAAATTGTAGACATTTCATATTTTGCTTCGTTTAAAAAATTCTGTAGTTAATGCTTCTTCAGGTATAACTGACTACCATACATCAATACTCGTTTCAATTCTCAAATCAATAGCCTGGATGTTTTTTGGAAAAAAAAATCTAATTAGTCTCACTGAGGGGTTACCTTGTAACGCAGGAGAAGAGCCCCATTGCCCCTGAGGTATTGACTGGAATGGAAGCCCTCCTTAAGGGCCCCTGCGAGGTCAATTTAAGTGCTCGGGAAACACTTGGGAACCCCAGTAGCCATAAAGACAACCTCTGTTCTCTCGCCAGGTGCAGTTAGTACCATTTTGTTTACATTTGGTAAGGTATGCACTTCGCTTTGGATGCTAGTTTCCTGTAAGTGGGATGCTGTTTGCCCAGAGAGACAGGAATCATCCGCAAGCAAAACAAAATGTGTCTTGACATAGATCCTGGGCCGTTAGTAGTTCACTGGAGGTGGTGCCAACGCAAGGTTGAAGGGAAAATGAAGCGAGGTCAGTGCTCATGCGTTCCGGACGGAGCCTCCACCCCCGCCCCACCCTAACACACTCTTCTCTGCATCGACTCCTCTGGGAACGCCTTTCCCCATCCTTTCACTCGCTGAATTCATAATTCATACCTATCTTTCAAGATCCAAATGTCACTTTCTCTCTGATTCCTTCTTCTCTTGTCCGGAGAGCCTTCTCGGTTTTGCTACCAGAGTATCTCCTGTTTGCGGAGACTGAAGTACTTTTCCCACGCATCCTCACTGTTTCTGTCTGCGACTCCACCCCTCTGACTCCTTGAGCCTGTGCCTGTCTTATTTCCCTTTGTATCCCCAGAACTCAGCGCAGGACCTAGCATTTACTTATCCAGTAAAAACCTTTACCTGAGCACCTCTTCCTCTGAATGCATGGATCCCTGGTAAGGTGAATGACGTGGTGCCTCACTGCTCTGATACACTGACCAGTGGTCCTCAGTGGAAGTGTTCTGCCCCCGGTGGGTGTTTGGCTGTGGCTTCGGACGTTTTCAGTGGTCACAGCTGAGGGGAGGGTGGTGCTACTGGCATCCAGTGGGCAGAGGCCAGGGATGTTGCTAAACATCCTACCAGGTACAGGCCAGGCCCCCAACAAAGAATCATCTTGCTCCAAATGTCAGTCATGCTGAGATTGGGCAACCCTGTTCTAGAAGAAAAGAAGGCTGCACATCATACTTTCCACGGGGGTCACATCGACCTACACAGTATCAAGGACTGTTTATATACTTACTGCTACTGTCACGCAGTATCTCCAGCCCCAGTCTATGCCTTGAGCCCCTGACCTGTGTCTGTGTTTCCACCCTCTCCCTGCCTTGTTTCCTCCCTTCTGTTTCTTATCATGTTTACTCAGCATCTCCACCTGCACATCTCAAGACACCCAAAACACAGGTCAAAAATAAAATGTATCATTTTCTTGAGAACTTCCTTCTCAACTACATATATTCTCCTAATTAATGCTCTTGCCATCTACACAGCTGTCCCAGCCCCAAAATTTATATTCACCTTCTACATGAAATAAGCCCTTTTAATAACTCCTAAATCCTTCTCCTCTGTTCAGGACTTTTATCACTCTCTTGTCTTGACAACTGCAAGTTCTCCTAAGTAGTCTCCTTGACCCTCTGCATCCATTTCTACATGACTCCCATAATAATTTTTTTAAGGTATTGCTACTTCATGCTTATAAAATTAATATGCAACCATTTTAACAATTTGTAAATACCAAAAACAATAAAGAGGAAAATTGTATTCATTTGTTATGTTACTACAACCCAGCGCGTTTCTTTTAGTTCCTTTTCCTATGCCAATACTCTACATTTCTCATACAAAGTTGGAAATATATATGTGTGTATATATATATGTGTGTCTATATATATATAAATATATATAGTCAAAAATCCCCCATAACAATGAATGCATTCAAAGACAACTGTGTATGTGAACTTGGTTCTAATTATGCAGGGAAACATTTGGGTCAGACTCTTCTGGCTGAGAAAGACTGAGTGTAATAAATGGGGTTTGTGTCCGTGCCTCATGGTACTGTAGTATATATCATGTTCTGGCGATGTTGTCCATTGAATAACACTGATTGGGCGGTCTCTGCGACCCAGGTGCAGTGGTCCCTAGCTCCCATCCAGATCTGCCCGCGTGACGATCTGCGTTTGCTGTACATGTTACGTTTTAAGATAGTGTAGGTAAAAAACAGTCACATGTGAGAAGCTTCACGTACTAGAACCTCGTCTATAAAGCTGAGCTTGGCAGGGGGACAGCCAAGCTTCTAGAGTGTCTGATGGGACCCTCACTGCCTTAGACTTTCCATTTGTAATGCTGGCCTTCTGATGAGGTGTTTTGGGGGCATTTGGGAAATTACGCCTCTGTCTAAAATGTTGAGTCTCCCGATTGCAGGGACTGCCTCCTAAATCTTCTTGGTTAGAAAACCTTCGTTAGTTTGCTCCGTGGTGTCTGCGTCTGCTTTCCGGTCTGAGAGACCTACTGGCATCTGGATTCTTCATAGTACCTTCTCTCTGCTCACCTGCCTCCATCAACGGCTGTAGCGTCTGCATCCACCCGTCCATCCCTCCAGCACCAGCTGCTGGCTGTGGGCTGCTAGATCTAGTCTCTGAGGCAGTTCCTGACCCACGGCTATGGTGAGGAATTCACCCCAGACCCAGGCTTCAAGCCTGGGACCAGACTCAGGTCCCCACCTTGCATGGATCCCTTTGTCTTTCTTTCTTTTTTTGTAAATACACTTATTTAATTACTTAATTAATTTATTTATGGCTGCGTTGGGTCTTCGTTGCTGTGTGCGGGCTTTCTCTAGTTGCGGTGTGCAGGCCTCTCACTGCGGTGGCTTCTCTTGTTGCAGAGCATGCTCTCTAGGTGCGCCGGCTCAGTAGTTGTGGCTCGCAGGCTCTAGAGCGCAGGCTCAGTAGTTGTGGCGCATGGGCTTTGTTGCCCCGCAGCATGTGGGATCTTCCCAGACCAGGGCTCAAACCCGTTTCCCCTGCATTGGCAGGCAGATTCTTAACCGCTGCACCACCAGAGAAGTCGCCCTTTGTCGTTTTTTTTTTTTTTTTTTTTTTTCCTGGAACGCTGGCCTGTCACTGTTGTGGCCTCTCCCGTTAAGGAGCACAGGCTCCGGACGCGCAGGCTCAGCGGCCATGGCTCACGAGCCCAGCCGCTCCGCGGCATGTGGGATCTTCCTGGACCGGGTCACGAACCCGTGTCCCCTGCATCGGCAGGCAGACTCTCAACCACTGTGCCACCAGGGAAGCCCTGTCTCTTATTTTAATCAAGCCAAATATAGTTGAGTTTAGCTTTTTTAAACCTAATCTGAAAATTACACTCTTTTCATAAAAGAATTGTATGTTTTGGGTTTCTAAAACGTTTGGTCTTTCACCATTTTACATTATGTGTTTTTAATGTTTTCCTGTCTTTTCCCATGTGGATTTTGTTTCGTTGGCTTGGTTCTCCCACATTCTGAACCTCTTGGGTGTGAGAAACTTTCCAGTCTGCACCATGCACAGCTCAGCAGGGCTCTGCCCTCGGTCTTCCTGAAGACACTCTTATTTATGGTGGGTTCACCTCCCAGGATCTGATGTTGCCATTCTCTCCAACTTGCCTCCTTACCCTGTAGTTCTGGGGAGTTATAGTTCTAAAGAGATACGAAAAGAAAGGTGTTAAGGGCTGGAAGTTGTTTTTCAGATTGGTTCAGACTCTGGGTGATTAAGATAGGAAACAGAACTTGGGAGGGGGGTTAAACAGCTCTGTACAACATTTCAAGAGGGTGGGCTTGATTTCACCCCGAGAACTAAGGAAACTGTTAGGGATTCTGAGCAGGTCGATGATGTGTCCAAATTGGCAACATTGCTGGGTCACTTTCCACTCTGATCAGAGCTGGTATCTCCCCTGCTCTGCCCGAGTCACAGAGACTCACCATTCTTCTCCAGAATGTATGTAGAGTGTGTGGTGGTGATAGAGAGAACCTAAGTAATTATAAGGAATTTTGTGTTTTTAGGATATAGATATCTAATGACAATGGTCTATTCTCTGAACTTTCCATTTTCTACGGTTTACCCAATCCTTGCTTTTTTGTGCATTTTCCAACTGTTCCAAAGCCAGGAATTTCTGAATGTCATTTCGAGTTCTAGTGTATGTATCTGAAGAAGTCATTAAACATATAAAAAAGGAGAAACAGTTAGTTGTCTGCATCCTACAGCGTGGGTATGTGTCCCAGAAATAACAGATGAATGGTTGGAAATTTATTAACCAAATATTTTATGAAACTACGCATCTTAATCCAAAGTTCAATGACATTTGATAGTTATTGCGGGGGGAGGTCCCAAATTTCTATAAAACGTCTAGTCATTTCTGAATCGTCAGAGAAAAAGTATTATCGTTATTTATTTATTTTAGTGTATAGTTTATCATGGTTTAATTCTTTGAATACTTGTGATCTTTGCCTGTACACACCATTCTATATTTAGCGAATTTTTTGATGAATTAGAACATCTCCAACGGGAATTCATCTCCCTTCCCATCTCTGCTGTTTTACCCTCATTTTACTAACGCTCTCCAAACTCTGCTGTGGAGCAGAGCTATCTGAACATGTGACTTTTCTTCTTGTTCGGTTGTTTGTTTTTGGGGAAACAGAGTCTGGGCCTTTGTATCATTTTATTTCCTGTATCAGTTGGCACAATTCTTGGCATGCAGTTTGTTTAATAAATATTGGTTAATATTCATGCTTAAGAGCTGAATTTACTTCAGCAAGGAAATGAATCAGCTGGTCTATTATGGAACTGCAATATCCTCTCCTGGCCCATCTCCCTCCATCCCCTGTGGTTCTGGTTCGAAGTGGTTCAAAGTGGCCCCCTGCATTGAACATTTAGAGCAGAACTTCTCAAGTTCCATTCATGTATTCTCTCAACCACTTGGCTGATTTCTGAAATTCTACCAACAGAACCTCATTGCTTTAGCATTAATTCAAATGCAAATGTATTTGAGAAGGGTAAGTCTTAAAGGTACGAGGCTCTTTTCCAGTCCATGACGAATGAAGTATCTAAGTGTTCTTTTTACAACATGGAGGAGAAAGAGTCCAGTTATAGGTCAGAAATTTGGAGGCCAGGGGTACTCAGGAAGAGCTTCTCCATCCTCACATGGTGCCCAAGTCTGGGTGCATTCTCTGGTAATGAAATATCCCCAGGGGATAAAAAGCCTAGGCAAAGATTCATTAATTCTTCTATTTCTGGACTTCTCTGGTGGCGCAGTGGTTAAGAATCCGCCTGTCAATGCAGGGGACACAGGTTCAATCCCTGGTCCGGGAAGATCCCACGTGCCACGGAGCAACTAAGCCTGTGAGCCACAACTACTGAGTCTGCACACCTAGAGCCCGTGCTCCACAACAAGAGAAGCCGCTGCAATGAGAAGCTCACGCACCGCAATGACTAGCCCGCTCTCGCTGCAGCTAGAGAAAGCTGGCGCGCAGCAATGAAGACCCAACGCAACCAAAAATAAATAACTAACTAATTTAAAAAATCTGCTATTTCTCTCCCATCTGGCTGAAATCACTCTAGTTTATAATTTCATTCCATTATTCTCGTTAGTGGCAGCAGAAGGCAGCTGGATCTAGTGGCATCCCTCCCAAAGCCTCTTCTTCAGGGGAATTTAGTATCAATTCCTTTAGCCTTTAATCGGCCAGCCACACTTTTAATTATCGCTCTGTTATACCTAGAGCCCTCTTGAAGATTTTCACAACTTCCAGGATGCAAAATGTCACAATGATCTAGTGAACGGGCCTCAGGTAAACCCTGTCTTCAGCAGGAGAGGACTTTACAATCTTCCTTGTACTCTTGTTTATATTGTTCATATTTTAAGTGCTGTAATCCCTTCCAGAACACTATCTCTGTGGCTTCACTTTCTCCTAATTTCTTGCTTCAGTGCACAGAACCAAACTTTGTCACTCGGTGTTTTAAACAGCAAATTACCTTTAAAGGTCAGCTTTTCTGGGACCAGTGTCAGGGCCCTGACAGCAGCAGAGGAATAGGGATGAGTAATGATTTTCTCTGAGTCTTACAGAGTCCAGTGTCTACTGGGCAAACCTAGAACAGCAGAGGCTTTTTGCAGTAAATCCCGGTCTTCCCATTCATTGTGATTTGCTGAAACCAACCTGTTTGCACATCAGCATCCTCCTCTGTAAAATTAGGTTCACAATATTTCACTTACCTTGACCTCGCATTGGGGTTTATGAAAAGTAAGGAACAGGCAAACATCACCGTGAAATAGTCTGAGCTGAAAAATACCACCGGTAACCGTCAATCATTTATCCGAAGTTCATGCTGGTATCGGCCAATCCAAGTCAGAAGAAATTCTGTCACTAAAATTCATTAGTCTATTTCCTTTCTTCAGCCACGTCTTCATTCCTTGTCCCATAAATACTCATTGAACGCTCCACGTGCCAGGTAATTTTGGGGGTGTTACGTTGGTAAATACGGCAGGTGAGATCTCTATCCTCGTGGAGGGTGCGTTCCACTGTGCAGGAGGGAACGTGTTTGTGAGAGGAGAGACAACCCGGTAAATAAATGAAAATACAAGCAAGTTGCACCTGGTGAGCATTACTGAGAAAGAAAGCGAGTGATGTGTGAACGTAGCTAGGCCAGTCGACTGCAGGTGGGGCAAGGTGGTGAGTGGAAGGTGAGGGAGAGGCTGTCCTCTAGGGTGAGCAGTTTGGTTTTATTTTATTGAAAAATTTGTTTTAGTAATGACTTGTTTATTTTAATTTTTTTCAGAGGTTTTTTGTTTTTTTTTTCCCATTGGAGTATAGTTGATTTACAATGTTGTGTTAGTTTCTGGTATACAGCAAAGTGATCCAGTTATACATATACGTATATATTCTTTTCCATCTTCTTGGTTTTATTTTCAGAGCAAGCAAAACCCACTCCGGTGTGAAGAGTGTCATGAGCTGATTGCAATTTTCAAACATTCACTATAGTGCTCTTTGCAGACCCCATGAGAAGGAGAAGGGGGGGCAGAAAGAGAGGCAAGGAAGCTACTGCAAGTGTTCAGAGGGGGCGCAGTGAGACCTTGAACTGGGGTGGTGGTCGTGGGGAGAGCGCGGAGGAGACGGGGCCCGGGTGTACAGTGAGAGCCGAACCAATGAGTCTTAGAAATGGATTGGGCTGGCGGCGTGGTGAGGGAAGAGGAGAATCGGGGATGGGTCTTGTATTGTTGCCTTGAGGGTGGAGCTGTCTTTATAGATCTGGGAACATGTGTGAAGGAGAATGAGCCGTCCTCTTTCTGCTTTTTGTGTTTGAGACCTAGTAGGTATCCAAGGGGAAAAGGCAAGTGAGCAGCGGTCCAGTTAGGTTGGTGCCACCAGGGAAAGGTCAGCTCTGGAGATATTTATCTAAGCGACATTAATACCCGGGTGTGTAAAGCATGGGATTGGATAAGGCTCTCCAGAGGGAGTGGGCAGTGCAAAGACAGGAGAGGTTGGGGCTGAGCTGGAAAGGGGGCACTTCTGCCTTGACAGTTCGCTAGAGCAGAGGTGAGCGAACCACAGCCTGTGGCCCTGTTTCTGTATGGCTGCCAGCTAAGAAAGGTTTTGTTTGTTTGTTTTTTTTAAAGGCTTGTAAAGAAAACAAAGAAGAATATGCAAGATTGCGCATGGCTCACCAAGTCTAAAACGTTTATGATCTAGGCTTTTAGAGAGAAAGCTTGAAGTGGAGGATATGAAGCCAGCAGAGGAAACTGAGAAGGAACGTGCAGGGGCGTCAGGGGGAAACGAGCGCGATGTCACAGAAGCTACCAGAAGAACGTGCTTGACAAAGTTCTCTGAGAGCTTAGGTAAGGTGAGGAGAGAGGATGGAGAAGCCAGCGTGGACACACTAGTTAAGGTAAGCAACTCAGCATCTGTAACAGACAACCCCAACATTTCAAGGGCCTAACTAACGCTCTGTGCAATTTGCAATTGGCTTGAGGTGCACGGGGGTGGGGGGGTGCCCTGTTTCATAGTGTCCCATGGGGATGCAGTCCTTTTCCCTTGTGGCTCTGTGACACTTTGGGGCTTTGAACTCTGAAGGTGGATTGCCAACCTCAGGTCTGCAGACGGAGGAGGAGAGAAAGGATCCCAGGGGGGAGCTTCTTCAGGGACCACACGTCACTTTCATCAACGTTCAGCTGGCTGGAGCTGCATCCACGCCCAACAGCAAGGAGGCTGGGAGCTGTGGTCTGAATGCGTCCCTAGAAGGTAAAGCTGAGGGGTTTGGTGAACACGTGGTAGTCTACACAAGAACAGTCTCTGCAGTAGAGAGGCGGTGTATGCTGCAGCCGTGACTGTGGATGTGCACTTAGGAAATGGACTTTTCTTTTATTAAGTGTAACTGTGAAGGGGCACGGGACGTGGGATAGAGGCTGGGGAGGAGTGCAGGAAGCACTGCGTGGTTGCTATAGCAGTAATAACAACGATGATACTGATGACACTGACCCCATCCACTTCTGAGCACTTAGTACGTACCAGCCATGGTTCCAAGAACTTGTCCTATGTCAACTCATTAAATCTCTACAGTGCTCTTAGTTGGTAGGTGCTCTATTCTTATTTTAATAGATGAGGAAACTGGAGAACAAAGAGGTTAAGTAACTGACCCGACATCACATCACGTCACAGTTGGGATGAATATCCAGTCAGTAAGGTTCCTGGGCTCATGCTAGCTATGGTGCTCGGTAGAGAGGGCACAGCGTTTAGAGACAAACAGACTTAGATTTGAATTCCTGACCTGTTTCTTACGAGCTATATGACCTTGGAGAAGTCATACAACTTCTCAGTTTTCTCACCTATAAAACAGACAATACCTACTAACCTCCTAGAGAATTATTGCTGGGGTTAATATATGTAAAGCACCTGGCATCCTGCCCAATATCTAGTAGACAGATGATAAATGGCAACTTAATTTATTAATTAAGAAAGGGATATGTCTGAATTGATTTTTTTCTGTTACGTATTTATTCCTTTAAAAAATTCGGTAACAGCTTTAGAAATTGTGCTTTTGCTTTATAGCCCAGTAGATATGAGTGAAAATGTCATTATGTGTACGTATTTTAAGAGGTTCCGGCATAGAAAATCAAGTTGTGTGTGATTTTAAGTGTGTAGACTACTTCATAGTCTCTGTAACATCTTAGGGGAAACTTTCACAAAGCAATCTCTGTCTGATAGCAAATTGATGTTCGGTGACTTTATTGTCATTTATCCCCTTATCTTGAACAAGTGTGTCTTTGTTTTACACCAGCTGGACGTGGAGGGATAATCTATTAAAAGACTTGCCCACCTTTCACATTCAAAAGGTCACTTGCATTTTATAAATACATGTGAATGGATATATCATCCGGTCAGAAAGATATTTCACCTATCAAACCAGGGCCTCTGTCCAGTGCAATGTGACACCCCCTAAATTCTCAGGGCCTTTTAGAACAAGAGAAAGCAGAACAGGCCGACACGGGTGGAGTCAGCAAGATTGCCGACGTATTTTCCTCAGCTTAAATTTTCTAAAAAAAATAACGTCTACCACATTTGGAAGTTGCTCCAGGTGGTTTTTCATCGGTGGGATTTGTGCGAAGAGAGTCTGTCTTTTTGTTGTTGTTGCTTATTTAGTGCTCATTTATTTGTTTCTATATTTCTTAACTGTTGTATTGAAATGGATTACTTTCCTTCTTTAAAAATTTTTATTGAAGTAGAGTTGATTTACAATATCATGTTAGTTTCAGGTGTACGGCACAGTGATTCAGATAGATAGATATGTACCAGCCATGGTTCCAAGCACTTGTCCTATGTCAACTCATTAAATTTCTACAGTACTCTTAGTTGGTAGTATATGTGTATATACACACACCTATATATATATATATTCCTTTTCAGATTCTTCTCCCTTATAGATTATTACAAAATATTGAGTAGAGTTCCCTGTGCTATACAATAGGTCCTTGTTGATTATCTGTTTTATATATAGTAGTGTGCATAGGTTAATCCCAAACTTCTAATTTATCCCTTCCTGCCCCTTTCCCCTTTGGTAACCATAAATTTGTTTTCTATGTCTGTGAGTCTGTTTCTATTTTGTAAATAAGTTCATTTTATCATTTTTTAAGATTCTACTTACAAGCAATGTCATATGATATTTGTTTTTCTCTGTCTGACTTGCTTCACTTAGTATGATAATCTCTAGGTCCATCCATGTTGCTGCACGTGGCATTATTTCATTTATTTATTTATTTTTATGGTGAAAAGAGTCTGTCTTAAATCCAAGATAGTTTTATTCCTGAAAGTGAAAGGCCTCGTGGTGAGGCACTTACATAACCTGGACCCCACCGGGAGAGCAGCAGAGGGGAGCCCCAGGTACTGTATCATTTACGTCAGAGACTGTCAGGCACTAGTGGTGAAAAAAAACCCTCTGGAAAAAAGCTGTGTCTTCTGGCTTCCAGCCCCTTTATGAATTAATGAGTGTAGAAGGGCTGCATGGAAACATCCACCTGGCTGTTTCCCGGGCTCCTTCAGGGAATTTCAGACCAACACCAACCTTTCCTCTGCGGCTCCTGGGTGTACTCAGGATGCTGCAGGCTGATGAGAAGGGGCACCCAGAGCAATGCTGATTGGGGTCATGTAGCTCCGGAGACACAGGCTTTGCCACATAGCTTGTTGGTAAAGGGCTGTGGACTTATTAAGTGACCTTGTCACTTCTCACAATGGCAAATTTGTTTAATCTCTCTGTATCCTGGTAGCTTCTTTGTAACATGTTGCTAGTGATGCCTCTGACACAGAGCTGCTTTGAGGATAAAAGACACAATGACCGTAAAGGGCATTGCCCAGTTCCCGGTAGTGAATCCATCGAGGGTGGGAACGCTTGTTATCACCTGGCCGTTATGAAGCCATCTACTCCGGCAGGCCTGAGAAGGTTCTCGATCTCAGAGACCAAGTGAGAGAAAAGACGAAGACCAAAGCTGGGTCCTTGTTATGCCCGGATCCTTAGGTCAAGTACAGCCTCGTAGGGTTTGGGTCTGGGAAGCCAGCCCAGGGGGTATAGTGTGATCACGGTTAGAAAAAAGGGCTCAAAAGGTAAAGACTTGATTCAGACAGATGTAGAATTGGAGAGGATGGAGGTCCTATTGGGACACTAGGGCTGGGACTAGAGGGTCATTTCTGCCTGTGGCCACCTGTGGGGAGCATTCTCCTCTGGCACATGGATGGGGCAGCAACGACAGGGAAGGGCAGGAGTCGTGAGCTCGGGCCAGTGGACAAGGGTCCATCAGGGAGGGGGACTTGGGACCTGGGGAGAAGAAAACCGTACGCGGCCTCAGTTGACACTCTTAGGTTGTAATGATGGGGAACCGTGGGCAGGATCTGATCCGTAGATCTGAGACATAGGGTCTCTTAGAGAAAGAAAGAAGAAGCTGGGACTAAAAAGGCCAAGCCTGAAGGCAGAAAAGCTGCGGGTGGGACAAGGACCGTATCCCCGGAGGGTGGAGGGGAGGGACTGCAAAGGCAGAAGGGCGCGTGGGGGAAGGAGGCTTCCAGGTGAGCGCGGGACCACAGCCAGCCCGACTGCGTGCTGGTACCTTTCTGTTGCTCCTGTTCGTGGTGAGGATGTGTCCTAAAAAATGGGGCTGGACTGAGCCCCATTTGACCCCTGTGTGTGGGGTCCGAGTCAGACTCAGGGCAAGCCCTTCGCAACTGCTCGGTGACCTTTCTAAAAATGCAAACCTGATCACATCTCTCTCCCTCCTAAAACCTTCGGTGGCTCCCATGGTCTGTGGGATGGAATCCCAATTACTCAGGTTGGCGTTCAAAGCTGGGACTTAGCTCCAACTTCCTTCCCAGGTCTGATCTTTTCTGTCAGGGATCCCCTGCATTCCAGCCACGCAAAACCCTTCACTTCCCAGATGTGGCTCTCCCCTCTCCGAGGCCAGAAGACCTCCTGTTTTCTAGGCATCCTGATCTAAACAAAGTGTATGCTTATGAAGAAGGCAAATTGTGAGAGAATTAAAGCAGTGGAGATTCAACTCGTGCCTTAAGTTTGTTCCCCAAATATTAAATCTGTAAATGCAAGTATTGATACTTCAGGTATATTTGAATGTCCTGGCAATGTCTTAAGGTAGCTCCCCTCCCTTGAGCCAGACCTCCGTCTCTGTGTTAATAGGGCATCTGTGCACTTCTTTGCTATGGCAGTTGTCACCTCGTGGTAGGCTTTTGTTTTCTTCTTCATCTTTGTAATCCTGATGCTAAGCAGAGCATCTGACACCCAGGTGCTCATTGCTTAGGTACCGACCCCCGTGTCTATTGCACATGGAATGTGCCCACATTATAACCTTTATCTGACATGCACAGATCATTGATTTCCACTCTGTGTCATCTCTTAACTGTAAGCTCAGGGAGGCCAGAGGCTGTAATTTTTCTTTCTATATATCCTGTACCTGGCCCATAGTAGATGCTAAAAGAAAAAATTTGCTGATTGAATGAATGAATGAGTGATTATGATCGGACACTGTGAATGAAAAAAAACTCAAGTAAACTTCCAAAAATTAAATGACCTCCGTACAGAACCTGTAAAGATTGTGTTTCAAAACGGTTACTGTCCATTAAAAGCAAGTAGTCCCAGAAGGTTTTTAGCTGCATAAAAGTCTTCCCATTATTCTCTAATTGGTGCCCAGTAGCTGAAACTCTTGTTGTTTTGTCTATTTCTCTGACAATAGATATGGATTCTCTTCTGGGTCTCCCTAAAGTGAAAAGCAGTTTGTAAACGTACTGTATATTGATTGAAAAACTGGAGACTTCATATAACTTTTATCTTTTTACTACTTATATTATCGTAAAGGTTATATTTATATGCAGGGCATATTTGTAAAAGATTTGAAGAGCACTAATCTTGGGTGGGAATGGGAGAGAAATTTCTTAACCCTCCAGAAATTAATTCTAAATAAACTGTATTCTAGTGCCATAATTACATCTTAGTCAATATCTTGACTCTGGCGAAAAAAATCTCTATGTTGCAAATTAAAAAATATTCTAAACATGAAAATATTGAGAAAAAAAATCTCAAAAGGTCACATTCCGAACATTTACATAAAATATTTTAGTGGCATTTTCTTCTTTCATTAATATATAATTTTTTAAACAAAAACTAGACAATTCACATCCATAAGGAGATTATTTCTCTGAAACTCAAGGGAAAAAAAAATCCAGCTTTGAGTTAGAAAGTAAGTCTTTATGTTGAAATACTTCTAGTCATTTAAAAAAATGATATTTCTTAAAATATATTTAAAAGTACATTCTTACAAAGAAGGAGAATTATAAGACAATCAGAACAGTGGAAATCCAATGACCGTTTTAGGTTTTTCCCCCTAATATTACATCTGAAAATGCAAGTGCTTTAAACACACTTGAATTTTTAGCAGGTTTACAGTACAACAGAATGGTTCCCTTCAAGAAATGAAAAAAGTTAAGAGGTAAATTAAAGTAAATGGCTGTTATATCCTGTCTAAAACAAAAAAAACTTCTCTGTATTACAGTGTCGTGGTTTTATTACTGTATTCTTTTAAGACATGGATCAAAGACAGCAAGATTGTGGGATTCATTAATATATTTTATGCTATTTGTATTTTTGTGTGTCAAGAAACTTAAGCATCTATGAGTGCAGGCAGGGTTGGGGGGACGGGTATCTTGGGATGGTGGATAAGAGATGTTGACGGTGGTCAGTGATAGATGAGTTTCACATCACTGATGCAGCGGCCCGGAAACTTCAGGGTGGCCTCTTTGATGAAATCCCAAGGGCAGAGGGGGGAGGGTGGTCCCTCACTCAACCTATGTGGTGTTGATTGGCCAATAAGGAGGCCGAGTAATCCAATATATCTTTGAGTAATTTGAGATGTGAATAACGGAGTTATCTTCGTATCAAAGGAGATAAAGGAAGCAAAACCCTGTTTATTATGATCATTTCTTATCACACATCAAGTTCATTCTTCCACACTTTTCCTTTCAACAGCCTACAACTCTATTCTGGGGGACGACAGGGAAGAGAGGATGAGGAAGTAAAATTCTTGCTTTGTGCCTAGAAAATGCCATACAGTTGGTTTAAAAGTGACAAAAGCAGCTCCTCAACTGATTGTTTTGTCTGTGTCCGAGGACCTCAAAGTGCTGTCTGTTCACAGGTGGTCCACAGGCTGGAGAAGCCCAAGGGAAGGGGGAGGCTGAGGTTTGATGGGTGGTCCTGGAGGTCGCAAAGGGAGGGAATGGACCACGTATTGGGGGTGGATTTCCTGGCTGGAGAGGAGAATATAACAGGTCTGGGGGTGTACCTTCTGCATTTACTGGGGTGGGTCTGAGTGCCTCGATCTTCATTCTCTTCCTTTGTCCCTTTAAAATTCCTCCCCCTGATATGTCAGAGTGAAGGGGAAGATTTAAGAAATTAAGAAGATATTATTTACAGGCTATTTTGTTTCACATACGTAATTTCTAGGCTCTAAAGAGAAATACAGGAAGGAGAACAAGGGAAAACATTGGTTGATGTGATTCCAGAATGTTTATCTAACCGATATTTGCGACAGTTTGTGTCAATTGGTAACTTCAGAGTCACATAGAAAAATAAGATCGTCATCCTCAGTTTGGATTTTTAAAAATCTTCAACAGTAATTATTAAGAAGAGCTTCTAATCAGTACCGTTTTATGTCTAGAAGAAAATACTCTTTGTGGAGGTTGGTTTCCAGAATTATTAATCGGTTTTATCACTAATGAGATATGTGTTTTTGGAAAGTCTCTTTACTCTGATAGTTACTTTCTTCATTTGCAACATTACGTGGTGTACTAAATAATTTCTAAGGTCTCTTCAATGTCTCGACAGTCTCTGGGTGTAATGACTTTGGACTAAATTGAATTTTCTTCCTTCCCCCCGTTGGCCCCATCGATGCATAAAGAAAAAGATTTTAGTATCTAGTCGACAGTGAAACAAGACATTTGAAGACAAAACATCTCACAAAACTGGAAACTCCTGAATAACTGAGATTGTCATACACACAACTGCAGTTGTTTTGAATAATTTGATCTGTCAATGAGTTCACAGCTTTCTAATTCGGTAGTGGGAGGAGGGTTGGAAATAAAGCCCCGATATTAAACTGAGTTGGTTGGCCACCCTGCTGGTAGGATGTCTGATGAGACCCTACGGAACATGATTTCAGTGGATGCCACATTCTGTTTTTATTTGCAAGTCTCTGTCTGGAATGGCTCTCCAGGCTAGAAGCTATCAAACAAGGAGGAGTTTCCCTACATTTTCCCTCCTGACAGCACCCTTCAATGGCTTAACCTCCCCAGTCAAAACACCAATCGATGTCACTGTGACAGATATTTTTTTCTATCAGGACAGTGTCTGTAAATCACACCCCATCAGGGTCTAACAGCAGCTATCATGACACTACATCATCCTTTGCAATTCCACCTGTGTCAAAGAACTACAAGCATTACTTTAGAGGAAAATATTTTTTGAAAATAAATTGAGGCAGTATTTCAAAAAGGTGAATTTTGTAGTGCAAAATACGGTTGGCAATATGGTTCCTGCTTTGTGGCTGGAACGCATGCCCTTCTTTTCTTTTTCTTTTTCGTTGTTATTGAGCGTGGAGAGAGAGGGGAGAGGACCCAAGTAACAAAAGGAAGGTGCTGTGAGAAAGACCGAGAAGAAAAAGATGTTTCTTCCCTGCTTACCAGTTAGTAGGGTGTGGACCTTAATAGTTCTAATAGGAGACAAGAAGTGGGTGGTGGAGACTGTGGGGCTGGCAGGGAGGTGAGCGGGGGAGCGTCCTGGGATGAGGGGGGTGCTGGGCGGGAAGTGTTGGGGGTGTTGGGCGGGAAGTGTTGGGAGCGTCCTGGGATGAGGGGGGTGCTGGGCGGGAAGTATAAACTCTGTTTATATTAAACAGAGTTTAATATAAAAGATGCTTGAAAGGAGCGTGAATGACCAGGGCGGCCTAAGACCGGAGAGGAGAGTGAAGACCGAAATGCATTTATCTGCCTGGATGTGAGCACAAGGGTTGCTGCTGGGAGTTCACTTCGGTGACTTGAATTTAGGGCAGAGGGTCTGTGGGCAGCAGGTGCAGCTCAGGTGTGCTGTGCGGCTCTTCTATCTGAGGTGACAGGTAAAGAATTGTAGTAAGTAGGTGGGAGTGGGTTTTTACCCTGAGGTTCAAACGAGATGGGGAGCTTCCTTTCCCCCTGGCTCCCTGCTAGGGTCAGGGCGGCATAGGACATGCCTGAGGGCTCTGGTTCTGCAGCCTGACTGCCTGGGTTCAAGCCCCAGCTCTGCCATTTATGAGTTATGTGACCTTCGAGGAAGTTTCCTAATGACTCCATACCTCGGTTTCACCATCTCTAAAATGGACATAATGATGTGTACCTACCTTGTAAGGTAGTTGTGAGGACTAGACACCTGCAAAGTGAAGCTTCCAGAATGCCTCCTGGCACGAAGCGCGCCCCTCTGTCTAATGGCCAGGTGTGCACTCCGTCCAACTGTGGCTGAGACTCTACCCCGACCTTGCCTCAATTACCAGCGGCAGAGGAGAGGTGCAGATGGAAACACTTGAACTTCACATTCATAAGGTTTCTGGGTACTGCTCAAAATACTTTGATGTTCGTAGAAAACCATTTTGCCTGGAGTCATTCCGAACGTGGGGACAATGGAATCTCCAGGGCATAGCCAGGAAAACTCCTTCTGTGGACTACAGAAGGATCTAGGATCATTTAAATATCCCTGATTGGGAAGAAGCACAGAGCCCGATGTTAAAGAAGAAGAAGGAGAAGAAGAATCTATTAGAATTTGAGAGAAAGCTGATTACAGATAGATGCAGAGAAAGAAATGTTAAGAGGATGAAGAGTGCTGTGGCCAAGCCCCCTTTTCCACGGGGATCTTCTAATACTGATACCATCCCAATCAGTGGTACCCAAAGGCAATCCTCACCTCTCTGTGTCTCTCCTGCTCAAGAGTGAACTCGGGCTTTGGCCAAAGGTAACAATAAATATTAAAACCTTCATTATCAATGTTTGATAACAGCATGAAACATTTATATTTATGTATTATTTCATTTGCTGAAAAGATGCAGGTGGTTTTAAAGTTGCTACGGCTAGGTCGTTTTTACAAAGAAGATCTAATTATCTTCCTACCAATTTCCCTTTGTTCGAGCTGAGCAGAGTGCATCACACAAAGAAAACCTGTGCTGGAAGGAGGGCTGGGATGATGCTAGCTCACAGCTAAATAATTTGTTCTGAATCAAGGTCGACAGTATAGAGGCTGTTGTGTTTCGCCTCTTTCTTAATTTTCTATTTAACTTCCTTCACAGTCTTTCTGTGATTTAGAAACAAAGGCGTGCAGACATTTTGACAATTACAAAAGCCGGTTTCAAATGATTGAAAGCATCCACACGGGCCAGGACATTAAGAATTCCTTCGGCGTGGATGTGGTGAGGTCTCGTTCCGTCTGTAGATGTCTTTGTGAAACGTAAAAATGAAGAGGACCCGGAATCCTCCATCTGCCACCCTGGTCTGTGTTGACATAATTATGCCGGTCATTTCACATCTTTTGTTATGATCAACGTTGGACATACATGAATATTTTAAAAATGTGTAACACAATGGGATTAGGAAAAATAAAAAACCCCACTTGTATTTGTAATCCTAAATCCCTCACTGGCGAGGCGGTCAGACCTTAGAAAGAACATTGGTTCTGGAGGGTAGCATGCCTGAATTCTGATCCCCACTCTGCCACCACTGCCTGGGCGATCCTGGGTGTAACACTCTCTGAGATGTAATTTCCTTGTCCATAGACTAGAGATCATCACACCTACGTTCCTGGTCAATAAGAGCGTTTATAGAGATTCTTAGCAGGATATTTGGTGTAGAGCATTCTGCCTGTTAAATGGTAGGTGTTTCGCCACTACTCACAATACTTCTTTTCCTTCCCGGTTTTAGACGTAAAAATAATTAATCACATTCTTCTTTTATATGTAGCTATTCTGTCAAGTCATTTGAAAGTTGCATTTTTGGTGTATTGAAGGGTGTCTAACTTCTTGAAGCTGTTCAGCTATTTCTAAAAAGTGAAGAATTTAGCCTCTCAAAAATTGCACTGTTTCTTGAACATGCTGCATGCCAGATCTATGTGGATACACATATAGTTTCAGAGCATACTTTGTGTGTGTGTGTGAGACTTCTAACTCTCCTTGGATATGGTTATGCATTTTTATTCTTACCTGGCTGCGATCTAGTTAAAGTGACCGTGGAAAATTTTTAGATATTTGTTCTAGTCTGCTTAATAATCTCTCCCACTGGGTGTCTGGAGGTCTGACATGATGTAGACCATACACTTACTCAGTAATTAAGTACATGTCTTTCAAGGAGCTGACAAGAGCGCCCCCGATAACGATTTCCCAGTGTACAAAAGACCATTCAGCCATCCGGTTGAGATACATGTTAATTAGAAACAGAAAGTCATAAGCAATTGAATATTGATTTAGAGTTCCTGCAGGGCGAGTTGAGGACTCTGGAAAATTTATCTAGGAGAGAACCCTCCTGCAGGACCCCGTGTCTGTAGAAAGCCCTTGTTGACCTGAGTTTGGTCGGTGGTCTTAAGGTTTCAAACACTCTTCCTGACCAATGGCTCTTCTTGACTTCCCATGTCCACACAGCCTTGGTCTCGTCACTGTGTGGCGTGGATGGATCCCATACTCACGCAAGGACTCTGGAGGCCAGCCTGAGGATCGGGGACGCTTGGGGACAGGATGGCAGCAGAATGCAGTGGTGAAGTTAGGCTAGCAGTATTTCTGCTGCATGGGAAAGTATGTTATTGTGCTCAGCGAAGCAGAAGGAATATAATTTAAATGATTTAGAACAATTTCTTTTGACTAAAAAAGTAAGATGTGTTTTTTGTTTTAAATGGGAAAAAAATCAAGAAAGGCATAAAAGAAAATTACTCGTAACCTTATTATCCAGTAGCAATGTCTGTTTATGTCTTGGTGAACTTCTTTCTAATCTCCCTGGCCCACACCCACTTCACTAATTACTACTTTACATCATTTTAAAAGAAGAGAATACGAAAAGGAGAAATGAGAAAAAAAATTAATGAATAGAGTCAGATATTGAGTGATTCTCATATTGAACAAAATAATCCCAAGGATATGGAAATAGTATACTGTCTCTATTTATTACAATGGATTTATCTCAAACCAAAAAATATATCCATGAGTTACTTGTTTGCTTTTTCACATGTGTGAACAAGGGGCATGTATTATCTGCATTTTTTTTTTTTTTTTTTGGCAACAAGTGTTCCAGGAATAGAAATTTCGTTCCATGATTAACACCTCAGAATTCCGTATTGCTTCCTACATCATTGTTTTTTTGGAGGGAAGGGAGAGAAATTATACCAGAAAAAAGAATAATTCTGGCTTTGGAACAGCTGAACATTAGGGATGAAATCCAGAACAAATGTTATACAGCATCATGAAAGTTCAACTGCTTCTGAGGTTTGGAAACTTGTTTGATCGTCAGTAGGATTTTGCATAGCTTAATACTCAGGGGATCTCAAATATTTTATTAATTGCTTGCTTGTAAAGGCAACTCTGTAGAAGAAGAGGAGGGTGTTTAGGTGATGTACACTTTTTCTTTTATTTGTTCTGCTGGAGCTTGAATTCTGTGAAACAAAAAGGAAGAAAGAAAATGTTCCTTCTGATGGATCATAGTGCTGACTTACTGGAGGAAAATCATATCTTTTAAATAACACTGTTGTAGATAAAAATTAAAACTCCATAAAAGATAGGAGGTTGGGCTTCACTGGTGGCGCAGTGGTTGAGAGTCCGCCTGCCGATGCAGGGGACACGGGTTCGTGCCCCGGTCCGGGAAGATCCCACATGCTGCGGAGCAGCTGGGCCCGTGAGCCATGGCCGCTGAGCCTGCGCGTCCGGAGCCTGTGCTCCGCAACGGGAGAGGCCACAGCAGTGAGAGGCCCGCGTACCGAAAAAAACAAAAAAAAACAAACAAACAAAAAAAAGGAAGAGTGAGTCAGAAGAAAAAATGTTTATATCCTTTGGCATCTTCACTAAAATTCAATTACACATGAACACTGTGAAACTACAGCAGAAAGCTTAAGAGAAGCTGAAATGAAAAAGCAATTGCATAAAGTATAAAGAAGTTAGGAGAGGAAAAGGTTTGTATGAACCTAAAATCTTAATAGCAAGATTAATATTCAAGGTGCATGTCTTAATCTGTTCGGGCTGCTGTCACAGAATACCACAGAACTTCATTTCTCACAGGTCTGGAGCCTGGGAGGTCCGCGCTCAGGTCACCCGCAGTGTCTGATTCAAAGACGATGTGTCCTCACATGGAGGAAGGGGTGAGGGAGCCCTGGCAGCGGGGGACAGGGTGTCTCTTTTATTAGGGCACTAATGTCGCCCAGGAGGGCTTCACCCTCACGACTTATCTCCCAAACATTCCACCTCAAAGGACCAGCACATTGGGGGTTAGGTTGCAACACATGAATCTGGGGGGACACAAACATTCAGATCACAGCAGTGCACATGAGAAAAATTAAAAGTGTGCTCTTGTAAACTTTATTGTTGATTTGGAGAGCAAATGCCCGTAATACAGAGTAAGAGGCGAAGGGTTGAAAATGGTGAGAGAAAGCAGATGTGATTATAAAGTCTAGAGATTATTGTCAAGAAGTATTTCTGAAGAAAAGTGCAAAATGGTTAGAAATGACCAAAACGGGTTAGGAAAAACCAGGCTGTTAACATATTTTGGCAAATAACTTATTAAAAAGTTAAACAAAAAGTATTTTATATGCATGTAAGGAGAAAAAGAAATGACTTGTAAAAAATCAAGGTGCTTTAAGTCTTTTCTCCTGTAATATCAAAGATCAGAAGACAGTTCTGAGGGAAAAAGACGTTGACTCCCAAATTTTATACCCAGACACATAATTCATGTTCAAGTGCTCCAAGTTGTACGATTCTTTTTTCTACCTTGAAAAAAATTGCTTAACATCTGTCACCAGGTCGATGAGAGAGAATTGAGTTCAAGGATGGCCACTTCGTGCTATAAAAGAAATGGCAGTGAGTCGCAAAAACTTTTACATATAGAATTTAGAATACATACTTTTAAGTATTTGTGGAAGAGTTTAATGCCAATACAAATACCATTTTTAAAAGAGAAGACATAAAATGTAACAATTGGTTTGTGTAATAACCTGGGAACTGGGGGAGAAGTAGAGATGAGGGGGGAGCAAAAGAGCCGGGTGGTAAGAGCACATAGGGGTCTTGTATGAGGGAGACGCAGGAACAAAGCACAATTCATGCAGAAAAAGGTAGGAAAAATTCAGATTGTAATAACCTATAATGGAAAGGAATCTGGACAAGAATACATAAATATCAATATAAATATGTATAACTGCATCACTTTGCTGTACACCTGAAACATTGTAAATCAGCTATACCTCAATAAGAAATTAAAATTAAAAAAAAATTTAAAAAGTCAGCAAAAAATAAATATGGAAGTAAAAACAAATGTTTCAGTAATCAAAACTAGATGGGTTAAAATTTCAAATTAAAAGACAAAATTTCTCAAAGTTAAAAAACAAAATCCAACATACATGTATATATAATATTATTTATAATCCCTACAAAAGTTTTTAATTAAATGATGAAAAACATTCATTACAAAAAGAAAAGGGTGGCAGTGGTAACCTTGGGTTTACTAAAAAATAAGACAAATAGAATGGAAATGAACAAAGAATAGTATTGATTGGTAAAAGATAAAATTCACAAGCATGAAATATTTTTAGGTTAAAAACATAAGAAAAATTAAGTATAAGAAACAAATGATCTTTGGAGATGGTATTTTTCTTAGCTTTGAACAAAAACATCTTCCGTGACTATTGTGAATAATAGTCAATAAAGTGGATATAGTCAATAGCAAATATATTGCACTATTGTTGGTACATACTTGATCAAAACAGTAACTAATATATCTCAGATTTTGATAATTACTAAACATTGAAAGTAAAATTTTATTGAAATTGTGTCACTTCAGATGATGAATGTGACTATTGCATTTAAACAGGTGGAAAAATACCTATAAACTTGAAGAAAAGGAAGAAAACCGAAACAAACATAGGCACACAGTGATACTAATTGTGAGTCTGTGTGTGTGTCCATGTAAAATATGTGCCTACATAGAGAAGAAGGCTGGGAGAAAATAAGACAGTGTCAACAGTATATGTCTCTTGGTAGCATCGTTTTCTCTATCCTTTGCTTTATTTGTAAAAATTTCTACAATTCTCGAATGGTTCTGTACACTGTGATTGCATCTAAGTAAACTGTGGGTGCTTAACTGTGCATAAGGTATGAAAATAAGAATTGTATTAAGGCAGTAGTGTTACGGGATTTACTATTGCTTCAAATAATTTTAATGTGCTATTTTTAATTTTAACAGATCAGGAATTGATGGAGAGTTGAAGACAAAGACACTTGAATATTTCTGAACCCTCCAGTGAATTTTTTTGTTGGAAAACTATCATCGAGATAAAATCAGGTGAGAGCAAAGTAAACGTGGCTCCGTTTGCTATACTTTCTTGTGCTTGCCTGGGTTCAGGAATGAGGTGCAAAAATTTTGACTCACATCTTCGCTAAAAGAGCTTTGAAAGCCTAAGGACTCTGTGACACATTTTTAAACTGATGTGTGCAATTTTGTTTTGCATTAATGCCCAGAGTACAGTAGTAGTCATTTTTGATGAATTGTAAATGTTAAAATTTTAATGTAAATTTATTAGATCACTCTTTATATGCATCCAATGGAATCAAAATAGCTTAGCCCTACAGTCTTGAAACGTGGTCCGTGGCCCCCTTTCTGGTCAACGCTCTTTTCACGACGGTCATTGTCACTTGGATGGGCATTTACATTGATGATGCAAAAGCAGTGGCTACAACTGCTGGCAGCTGAGCGTGAATCAGCCAGTGGCACCCAACAGTGCTTGTTATTAGTCAGTGTTTACTTCGCTGCCACACAGTCTGGTAAAAAATACGCTAGTTGCACCTAAGAACTCCTTCAATTTTACTAAAACTTGACCCTGAGTATATACCTTTTTGATATTTTGTGGGACAACATAGGAAGTACACACAGTTATTTCAAGGAAAAGCATGTGTGCAATGTTGGCAGCTGAACTAGCCTCTTTTTTTCCCATGGGAACCCATTTTTACCTGAAAGAACTATTGACAAACTATGGTTATGTAGACTTGGATGTTTATTAGACATTTTAAAAAAATGAACCAAGTGAGCCTGTCATGTCAAGAAAATCAACTGACAGTAGTTGTTGCCAGTGATACAATTCAAAGTTTTTAAGCAAAACTTAAATTGTGGAAAATTTGTAATTGCCACTAGGAACATGGCGGCTTCCCAGTACTTTAAGATTTTCTGATGAGATTAGTGGTGATAACTAATGTGAATTTTTCATATTGTAGAGTGAGATGTGTCAACACTTGGATGATCTACTTAACTCAGTGGCAACATGTTTTCTGAGTGAACAGTGCATAATGTTACAAAGTCACGCATCTGTAAAACACATTCAAAGTGCAAGATAGATCAGTGGACTCCCATGTAAAAAGTATGATAACTTTATTGATATGGTTTCAGATTCCACATTTAAGAAGCTAGCACTTGTTGGGGTTTGGTGTTGTGTCAAAGAAGAATACCCACAGTGATACGAAAAGACTATTAATATACTCCCTTTTCCAGCTACGTATCTTTGAGAGGCTGTATTTTCTTCATCTACTTCAACCAAATGTATTATCGTAACAGGTCACATGCAAAAGCAGATAAGAGAATGCAGCTGTCTTCTGGGCCAGATGTTAAAGACATTTGTAAAAATGTAAAATAGTGTCACTCTTCTTACTAACTTGTTTTGGTTTGGAAAGTGGACTTATCTTTCATAAAACATGAAATTGATATTAACATGGATGGGTTTATCATTACCATAAAATGAATTCATAATTATTTAAAAACTTCTTTGGCTTGAATTTTGAAAATGGTAAATATATATATATTTTTTTAATATTTATTTATTTGGCTGCACCAGGGGTTAGTTGCGGCATGTGGGATCTAGCCCCGTGACCAGGGATCGAACCCAGGCCCCTGCATTGGGAGTGTGAAGTCTTAACCACTGGACCACCAGGGAAGTCCCGAAAATGGTAAATATTTTTAAATGCTGACGTTAAAAACATCTTTTGTGACTATTGTGAATAATAGTCAATAAAGTGGATATAGTCAATAATAGCAAATATATTACACTATTGTTGGTACACACTTGATCTAAACAGTAACTAATATATCTCAGATTTTGATAATTACTAAACATTGAAAGTAAAATTTTATTGAAATTGTGTCACTTCAGATGATGAATGTGGCTGTTTTTCCCCTTCAGTTAGTTCATGTGTCTATGGATAAATATCACTCTTGCTGGTTTTGAGGCAACATTCAAGAAAAATTAACATTACAGGAAGAGAACTTACTGGGCTGCTGGGAAGTACAGCGCTTACAAAAGTTGCATTATTTTTAGGAGCAATTGTAACATTTGGATCCAAGACATCTTGACCTTTTGAGTAAATTTAAATTAAATAGGCGTATTGGAGGAATAAATATATGATCAGAGAAAAGGTTGAGGGTAAGCTGGAGACCAGATCAAGGGGGAAACAAATGAATATGCTACCCAATGTTCTTTTGGAAAAGTAGTGAAAATGTTTCTTCTATGGGTTTGAACACATGGCCAATAAAATATAACCCCCAGCCCTCTGTGTTCCCTCTACCCAAGAGGTAATGTTGAGCTGTCAAAGGTCCACGTGAAACTTTTCACCACCTTGAATACATGCAAAATACACAACCGAGAAGCAGACCCGCATCTTGATTAACAGACACACACATTTCATGTTGTCCCTTTGCTGCCTCAAAGCACTCATACCCCAGGGGCAATGCACTGAAATAAGATTCGGAAGGGCAGGTGGGTAAGGGCAATTGTGCGAGGAGGGTGGGAAAGGAGAATGGGTATGATGCCTGACCGTGATTTGCTCTTGAGCAGGTCAGTTTAGGAGAGTATAGATGGCATATGTGGGTCTGAAATTGATGACCTTAAAACTAGAATTAATTGCTACATCATTCTTGTAAATTTATCCTATGGGATCCAAATATCTGAGTCATTTGTTACTCATTTAAAAGAATACATGGAAAAGCTCTTCTTTATAGTTGGAATGTACCATTTATTTTCTCACTTAAATTCACATTTTACACTTAAAAGCTTTTTACTAATTACTGTGCAGTTAATGTGCCTTCCACTGGGGATTAACTGGCTCCCTGTTTGAAGATCTCTGTCTTAGAAGTTCACGGTAGGAATGTGAGCTACACCTAGTGAGACATCTGGTTCTCTTGACTCCTTCTTTAACGCTGCCAAAACACTGCAATGGGACTCGTTATTTTGCTTTTAGTTTTGGCGGGTTTCTTACTTTAGAATGAAGGCCAACTAAGGACTACTTATATTTTCTTCAAATTCCCTTGACTTTGATTTCTATTTGAAATATTAAAGGCAAGGGTTTTTTCCCTCTTCCACAACTTTAAGGGCGGGAGGTATTGACTACAGCTACTTATCAGTAGACTGATCCCAGCAGGAATAATATAAGAGGTTGGTAGAGCCTATTTTGATCTGAGACTCTCTTAATCCCAAATCCCTCCCTATTCAGGGCCTTGGTGCCTAAAAATCTCCCTGAAAGGATGCATTGCCTTTGACTAGTAATCTTGTTGCTTTTCTCAACCAGTGAAGTCATAGGGTTCCCTACACAATGCCAGCCAATTTTCAGACACCAGCGGTGTGTCCAAGAAGTTAACTCAATTCTGACACAATGTACCCAGAGATAACACCAGATTCCATGGGCTAAGGGTCCAGTCCTACAAGATTGTACACCCAGCCCCCTTGCCCCCAACTCAGATGCCAGTCTCAAGCCCAGGTTGTTACCTGTGCCCTGACTGACTATACATGAGAAGTTCCCATGACCCCCTCCTTGGGTTGGGTCATTTGCTAGAGCAGCTCACAGAACTCAGAGAAACATTTTATTTACTAGATTGCTGGTTTATTGTAAAAGGATACTACTCAGGAATAACCAGATGGAAGAGATGCATAGGGCATGGTATAGGGAAAGAGTGCAGGGCTTCCCTGCCCTCTCTGAATGCACCAAGCTCCCCAAATCTCCACGTGTTTCAGCCAAATAGAAGCTCTCAGAACCCTGTCCTTTTGGGTTTTTATGGAAGTTTCATTACACAGGCACAATTGATTAAACCCCTGGCCATTGGCGATTGACTGAACGTCTAGTGCCTCCCCTCTCCCTGGAGGGCAGAGAGATGGGACTAAAAGTTGGTTCACAGGGCAACCAGTTCCCTTCCCTAAATGGGGTCCAAAAGTCACCTTGTTTACATAACAAAAGACACCTCTACGGCTTTCCTCACTTATAAAATTCCAAGCTGTGAGCCAGGAACTGTGAGCACAGACCCCATATATATGAGAATGACCAAATATATACTTCTTCTACATTACAGGATCACAGAGGCCAAAACGCTAAGCAGTTCGACTTCACGATTTTGCCTCAGACTAACCTGTGAAACTGTCATTGCACATTAGAAAGCCTAGTGCTAGATTAAAATCTCTATCAGGGCAGGCGATGCAGACGAAATTTTAGATGGGACTCCTAATATCTGAAAACCAATTTCAGTGAAGCTCTCATGTCAAGACATTTGAGCGATTTTATATTTTTATATATTAGGGAAGTCTTGAATTTCTTGTGTCTTATCATGAAACCTTTGAAAAGGGACAGTGTGGATGGTGTTTGGAGACAAAACCAATTTGACCATTTAAACCAGGGGTCCCCAACCCCTGGGCCTTAGGAAACGGGCCGCACAGCCGGAGGTGAGAAGCTATCTGCCGCTTCCCATCGCTGGAATTACCACCTGAACCATTGCCCCTACCTGCCACCCGTCTGTAGAAAAATTGATTGTCTTCCACGGAACCGGTCCCTGGTGCCTAAAATGTTGGGGACGGCTGATTTAAACAGAGTTGAAGAGTTTTTCATCTCAATTGACCTGCCACCTCTTAAAAGGTAGGAATGTCAGTGCAGGATGACCATGGTTAGTAATGATTTTCCTCTGAGGGACACGTTTTCATGTGTCCCAATCATTTTTATTGCTTCTCTGACAAAGCGATGCCACAAGGCAAGCACAGCTCTCAACCACTAAGCCTATGTTGGAATTGATTTCAATTCATGGCGCAGTGAATGGTGGCCAGAGAAGACCTTCAGATTCACACATCTATAGAGATTCTTTTACGTGAACTGGGTCACACAGAAATTAATTTTTAGCTACAGTGTTAAAATCATAGGCTTTTAGAGTTGTAAGAAAAGTTAGATCCCTTTTAGCATTATTAGTATTTATTTCTATACAATAGAAATAAATATGCAGTTGTAAAATTACATCATATATTAGCCAACTTAACAATTAAATATTTTATAATTAGTATAATTGAATATATGTGTAGATATATAATTGAATATATGTATAATTAAAAAATGATTGAGTGCATAGTAGGTTTTGGAGTCCTGTTTTTTCTTTTCTTTTTTTTTTTTTGGTACGTGGGCCTCTCACTGTTGTGGCCCCTCCTGTTGCAGAGCACAGGCTCCGGACACGCAGGCTCAGGGGCCATGGCTCACGGGCCCAGCCGCTCCGCGGCATGTGGGATCTTCCCGGACCGGGGCACGAACCCGTGTCCCCTGCATCGGCAGGCAGACTCTCAACCACTGCGCCACCAGGGAAGCCCTGGAGTCCTGGTTTTGAATCCCAACTATGCCACTTGCTTTGGACTTTGGACAAGTCACTGAATTTCCCTAGGACTCAGTTTCCTGATCTGTAGAGTGGGGATAACAGAAATACCTCCATAGAGATGCTGTAAAGGTTAAATGAAGTAAAGCCAATGAAGCAAGTAGCACAGCATCTGACATACTACGTGTTCGACACACATTAACCACATTATTTTTATGTATAAAATAAGAAATTAAAATAAACTGCTTCTTTTTTGCAGTGACATGGAGTATATACTCAAGTAACATAGGGGTAGATATACACAAACATCTTATGTTTTCGGTTGATGCCAAGGGTAAAGAAATACATATATATTATATTATGTCTAAATAAACGGGTCAGCACACATGGGAGGCTTGGTTAAGCTCAACAGACTGATATGTGCTAACCTGATCATGATGCTGTTGGGGAACAAGGTCAGGACCCACCGAGACAAAATTAGGTCTGAAGGTACCAGGCTTTCAACTCACATTATATACAGTGATAAAGCGTCTCTGTTACATTAATACCTAAAGGTTTTTTTTTTTTTTTAATTTAGTACACATCTATTTCCTTCTTTCATTCTTTTAAAAATATGAGCCAGGGGAGAATATTACAATCGTTCTTCATTGAGCATTTGCCTTGTAAAGACTGTTTTTTGTAAATGTCCACAGGAGTCCTCAGATGAGAATGAATCTATTTGAATAAAGCCAGTAATCTGAAGGTAATTAAAGTTGTTTTGTAAGGTGCAATAAACATCCATTGTTGGGTCTACCGAGCATTCGTTTATGCTCTTGTGAAGATGATGTCTTTTTAGGCCGTGAGCTGTTTTGAAAAATTTCAGAGACCTCAAGTCTGACAAAAACAAGGACAAGATAATGACTGGAGACACAATTAATCCTGGTGCCTCTGCACAGTACAAACTGTTAGGACAAGCAAAGGAAAAGCTGCACAGAGGTTATAGAAAGAGAAGTTAATGCATAGTCTTAAAAAAAAAATCAAAAGCCTAAATGTAGAGCTTATGTCAGTACAATGAATAATAGCGGAGAAATTAAAATAGCACAAGACAACACATTGTGCTCTAAAGACAGGGAAAATGAATTGAAAACGTTTTTAGAAAATAGGAAATAAATTTGTGTTGAGGTATCGGTGAAGACAAGATGGCAGGTAGGTAAACACTTTTATTTCTTTAGGCGTGACCCCAGGTTGTGTGGAGGCAAGATTTCAAAAGTCTCAGGCTTCCCTGGTGGCGCAGTGGTTGAGGGTCCGCCTGCCAATGCAGGGGACACGGGTTCGTGCCCCGGTCCGGGAGGATCCCACATGCCGCGGAGTGGCTGGGCCCGTGAGCCATGACCGCTGAGCCTGCGCGTCCGGAGCCTGTGCTCCGCAACGGGAGAGGCCACAACAGTGAGAGGCCCGCGTACCTCAAAAAACAAAAACAAAACAAAACAAAAGTCTCGACTACATGACACATACGCCTGACTCAGAATTCTCACCCACCACATAAAGGGGTGAGGAGTGCAGAAGAAATTGCTGTGACCCCTCTGACGGTCAGCTTTTATCTCGTAGCAACTTCTATATGACTTTCAACTCTTTTTAAACTTCTTTCACCTTGACCTATATTTATGAGAATAAACGAGAATAAATAAGACGCTTCTGGATCTGACGTCTGTCCCAGAGGCCTCAAAATCAGGTACCGACCTGATTTTGGAAATTCGGTCCCAACTGTGAAATGTGAAATCGTTAGCTTCCCCACCCTGCTGCTTAATGGTCCAGCAGAGAGATTTTAGCTGCCTTTGCTTCCCATCCCTTCTTCCCAAAACAGATTTCATCAGAGTTTTTCCTTGTTTTAATTTTTTTTAAATTTTTATTTTATTTATTTATTTTTGGCTGTTTTGGGTCTTCTTTGCTGCATGTGGGCTTTCTCTAGTTGTGTCGAGCGGGGGCTACTCTTCCTTACGTTGCGTGGGCTTCTCATTGCAGTGGCTTCTCTTGTTGTGGAGCACGGGCTCTAGGCACATGGGCTTCAGAAGTTGTGGCTCGCGGGCTCTAGAGCGCAGGCTCAGTAGTTGTGGTGCACGGGCTTAGTTGCTCCGTGGCATGTGGGATCTTCCCGGGACCGGGGCTTGAACCTGTGTCCCCTGCACTGGCAGGCGGATTCTTATCCACTGCGCCACCAGGGAAGCCCCAGAGTTTTATTTTATTTTTTATTTGTTTGGCTGTGCCTGGTCTTAGTTGTGGCATGCAAGATCTAGTTGCACCTGGGATCTAGTTCTCTGACCAGGGATCGAACCCAGGCCCCCTGCATTGGGAGTGTGGAGTATTACCCACTGGACCACCAGGGAAGTCCCTCCATCAGCATTTTAGAAAAAACTCATTTTTCACCCGTGTGGTCACCATTTCACATCGGATTTTAAAATACAACAATGGAGTATTCAGTTAGCCCCAGTGACCTCTTCCAGATTCCAGGTGGGTATTCAGGGTCAATGGTCAGTTGAACTCACTGTGACTTCAGACAAGTAAGAAGCACCTTTTCCTGCTCCTGCGTTCAATTGGGGTAAAGGGGTTTAGCTGGAGCTGGGCTCCGTCACAGCAGTCCTTCTCCAGGTTGCATGAAGTAGACGTGCATCTGATTCAGGTCAAGTATTGCCCCTCATTCTCACCATCCATATGCCAGGTTTTACCCACGGAGATAGCGGCATGGATTCCCGTATCTTGGGGCATATCTTTGCTTCCCTATGTGCAGAGAGCGCTCACCGCTGCTTCTGGGCTGAGTGCAATGAGGCCTCTGAAGGATCCAGCCTTGGGCTTCAGAAGAGCCAGGCGGCCTCATCTGAGTGACCTACAGCTTGAAATGCCGTGTGCGTCAGGCACCGAAATCCTCTGCACACACAATAATCACATTTTTCAAAATGCATCTCTGGCTGCCCAGTCAAAAGGCATTTTTTATCCAAATACCAGTGGTTCTGGGCTAAAGCTCTAATGCTTGCATTCCCTCAGAACAGGGTTGCCAGGTGCTGCAAAAGACAATCAACAATAACAAAACAGGATGCTCAGTTACACTTGAATACCAGGTAAATCCTGGTATTCAGGATTTTTTTTTTTTTTTTTTTTTTTAGTGTAAGTATGTACCATTAATAGTACGGACATAATTATGCTAAAAATATTCACTGTTTATGCAAAATTCCAATGTAACCGAGCATCCTCTATTTTATCTGGCAGCCCTATCCTGGAACCATGATGGCTAACAGTTAGGAAAGATGGTCTCTCTTTCACAGCTGGAGTAATGAAGGCCCCGAGGGGTAAAACAGCTTTTCTACAATAATCCAGTGAGTTGCTGCGCTTGGTTATTTCACTGATGGCCCCTTTCAGGAACAGGAACAGAGGAGGCAAGATGATCACGGGCATTTTCACGTGCTCTGGTTCTCTTCGACGTTTTCCATTCTAGGTCTGCCACGCTTGCCATGACAGTACATATTCAGATAAATAGATACTATTTTGCCATTGTGGGTAAATGACTGATTCACTTTGTAAATGGCTTATTTACTTTTCCCTCATGGAGTGAATCTATATTGGTAAAATTTCAGGTACCAGTTAGTGATAGGTGGGAGAAAAAATGTGAGGTTGGGGTGTGTGTTCTCAAAATATTATTAGATTCGGCCAAATTTCAGTAGGTCCTAAATATTAAATCCTGTAAACTTGTAGCTGATGGCCTTACGAAATGCCACTAGGCAAACTGAACAGAATGTAGGTAATGCAGGTTTGTACCTCAGTTCCCCATTTCTGCCCCAGTAACTCTGGAATGGAAGACCCAGAATATATACTTTACCTCCAATATTGTATTATAAAAATTTTGAAAACAGCAAAAGAAAGAATTTTTGAATACAGCAAATTGAAAGAATTATAGTGACTACCCGGGTACCAACGGTCAGGTGTCACCAATGAACATTTTGCCGTGTAATTCGTCTTGCACTTCAAAGTAAGTGAACATTAGTTCACTTTACTCCTAAATATTTCAGCAGGTGTATCACCAACTAGAACTCATTTATTTAGGACTTTTAGGTTAAAATTACATATAGTGAAATGCACGACTCTTAAATGTACCATTTGGTACATTTGGACAAGTATGTACACTGGTGTAAGCTACAGGTGACACGGATGATGTCTGTGTAAGATATAAAATGTTTTCACCACTTTGGAAACTTTCCTCATCACCTGCTCCAGAACAGATAACTACCCTTATGATATTTTCTTTGTCACCACAGATAGTTTTGCCTCTTCTAGAACTTCATAGAAATAGAATCACACAGTGTGTGCTCTTTGGTGTAAGGCTTCTTTCACTCAGTGTTCTGAGACTTATTCCTGCTGTTGGCTGTATCAGTAGTTTTTTTCCTTTTTATTGCCGAGTGGCATTTCATACTATGAAGATACTGCAGAATGTTTCACTGTTCTCCTCTTGAGGAACACTTGGGATGTTTCCAGTTCCTGGCTATTATAAATATAGTGGCTGTAAACATTCTAGTATATGTCTTCTTGTGGACATATTTCCTGCCCCTCCCTCTTCCCTCCTCCCATCCCCTTCTCCTGGGGTAAACACTCAGGAGTGGAATCAACCAGATACGGGAAGCATTTTATTTTATTTTTTACCATCTTTACTGGAGTATAATTGCTTTACAATGGTGTGTTAGTTTCTGCTTTAGAACAAAGTGAATCAGTTATACATATGTTCCCATATCTCTTCCCTCTTGCATCTCCCTCCCTCCCACCCTCCCTATGCCACCCCTCTAGGTGGTCACAAAGCACCGAGCTGATCTCCCTGTGCTGTGCGGCTGCTTTTGGGAAGCATTTTAGTAGCTCATGTTATTTTGGAAAATATTGGTTATCACACTGATTACCTACCAGCTGTGTTCTAGGGCACAGATCTAGACTGATCCTAATTTTTCTCATGGCTCCTTCTCACTTTGCTTTTCGAGCTCACAAGGACTTACATCCTCTCTCAAGGGCTAGGACCCTCCAGGACACTTTGGATCCCTGAAACTTGCTTAGAATAAATCCACGTTCTATTCCAGATTTGGGGACGCTCCTGGGAGGGTCTTTCTCAGAGTCAAATTATATCATGAGGATAAATGTGTCATTGGCTTATTATTTTCCCCTCCACTGAGTAGACGCTCTATGCTGTGCCCTGGGAATGTGAAGATGAATAAAGCTCGGCCCCTGCTTTGAAGCGCTCATAGGCCTGTGGACAGACAGACAGGACAAATGGCCATTTCAGTGCAATGTGGTAAAGACGAACAGGTACCTTGACAATGCACTTGACCCCAAATGAGGAGATGAAAACTAAGTCATGCTATGATGAACCCAGGAACCGTCAAACAGCAAGTCGTAGAGGGAAGCGCGTTGCAGGCAGAGGGTTTCCTATGGGGTGTTGGGGGCGGAAGATTGTAAATAGCTTTTTTTGTTTGTTTGTTTCCTGTCTTTATTGACGGGAGAGAAAAAAAAGGGTCACAGCATTTCAGACTTTATTCAAACACACAAATGGTAACGAAGGGCAACCACAGTGACAGGCATGGTCCCTAGGGCCTGGCTCAAAGGCCATGCTGGAGGGTGTGGGTGACTTCTCAGCCCTCCTCCCTCAGCATCTCTGTCCCTTCCTTCTCTGCACCTCACGGACACCCCTGAGATCAGTTAAAATTGTGCAGAAACTAAGTTACTCCGGAGGAGGTTGGGCCCTGCCTCACTGCCAAGAAAGGGGAACAGGTTCTGAGAAGATGCAAGCGGGCTTCGGGGTGTAACTCAGGAGACGCCAGGCTGCTCCCTGTGGAAAGAAGCTCAGTGGTCACGGGTGAGGCTAGAGAGAGGAAGGAGGTAGATCGTGGTGGGGTTTTAGATTCATCTTAGAGCTACTTTATATTCCGAAAAGCTTCTGTGTACTTACATGTATGCATGTGAAGCGTAGGTCATAGACCACCAGTTATTTCTGTACTAATTTTTATAAACTGAAAAGGGCCCCCGTTTGGTGCCTTAAACATGGGTTCTGTCTTCAAAATAGGGCTCCCTTGAGTGTAAGATGTCCACTTGATGAGGCTGCATGAGATTTTCTTAAAAAAAAAAAAACACAACCAACAACTTAGTTATTGGGTCATCCTTGGAGGGACATTTCAGAGTCTTGGCTGGAACTGGATAACTGCTGACCCCAGCATCCTTAAATTGACCTCTCAGGAAATGCAAGATTTATAAGTTGTGGGCTTTTCTTTTCTTTTGAAAAAAGGTCTTAATAATTCAAAGAACTTTTTAATGATTTGAAAAGTGCATGTTAAGTAGTTGATGGATTGGATCAATTCCTTCTTTGTAGTTGAAGTAGCTCTGTGTTGACGTCCTCCTCTCTACATATGGAAATTCGACAGATGTACAGAAATGCCACACAGAATGGGATGTTTCTTTATGACATTTCCTTGTGCATTGCATTGGAGAGAAAAATGTGTATCTGCACTTGATAGTTGGTCATTAACTATAAAAACAAGCTTGTTCGCAAACCTGCTTTGATCTGAACTTCCTGTGATTTATCTTGGGTGTCTCAGCATGCAGTGAATTCCTCATTGTTATTAACTCCCCAAATATTTATATCACTCCAGATAATCAATGCTTATCACAGTCAATGCAGATGTTACAGGATCCTAGAAGAAAGATGGCTCAGCATAATAACATTTTAATTATTATAGCATGTGTCCTCAACTGTATCCTCTGTTTATAGCATCAGCGAACACAGCTACTGTAGATATCTAATTCAGAGAAAGTATTAAAATGATTGAACATGTAAATTATAGCTTTTTCCCATCAAAGGCCGAAGCAATAGTGTGCCACTGCTTGAAGGTATTAATGCTTGTTTAATTCATGGAAATCATGCTGCTAAAACTGTATTTTCACTTTCTGTTCCCCTGGGCTTGCATTCTCTACAGGCTTACTCAACTGTTGTGTAAAACAAATTTGCTTGTGGATGTTTTAATGGTACAAAATATCTGACTTGAACTAGCATATCAGTTTTGTTAATGAAATCACAAGATAGACTATTGTGAGGAAAAATTCAAATTTGGCAAAAATCTGTTTGATTGGTAAATTTCACTTTTGAGCATCGTACACTTCACTTTTTAAAAAAATTTTTTAATTTTTTTTTTTTTCCCGGTATGCGGGCCTCTCACTGTTGTGGCCTCTCCCGTTGCGGAGCACAGGCTCTGGACGCGCAGGCTCAGCGGCCATGGCTCACGGGCCCAGCCGCCACGCGGCATGTGGGATCCTCCCGGACCGGGGCACGAACCCGCGCTAACTTCTTTTTCTGAGTGTCATTGAATTTTGTTTTGAGCAATCAATACATACTTCAGTTCTCAAATTCCAGATTTGCTTATGTAAAGAAATAATTATTTTATGATTGCACACTTTCATGATTTTTGTACGCTCCGTCTTGCTGGTTATTTAAGAATAAGACCATTTATCACTGGAAATGCCACATGTACTTAATAGTTTTCTGAATTGTTGTCCTTTGACATGGTGAAATGAAACCCACGTTTTTTTTGGAATTACACACCGAACTATTATATAAATGAAGTGTTAGAAATCAATTCAGATGTTAAATACAAAGGACATCCTTGGCTCATTAAGTAAAAATATCTCATTTAATGAGCAGAAAAGCACTGGAGCACACTGAACCCTGACACAAAGCAAATTATTTAAGTGATAAATTATATTTTATGGGGAGTGTAAAAGTTAATAATACTCAGGGGCCTGGTAATAAATGCAGAGGTATAACCAACTTCATCGACTGCTTTACTTACAAACATGCCATATGTACTTAGTTACTTGAGGTGATCATAAAAGGGCGGAATAGAAACCACACAAAGATTCAGAAAGTGACCTTAATATGCTTATTTTTCAGTGCATACTTCATATCATATTATTTTAAGAGTTCCTCTCTCTTTCTCTCTTTTTTTTCTTTCTTCTGTCATTTGCAGCATTCTGCTAACTTCATTTTTGTTTTCACTTTTGGTCAAGAATTTGACCTTGCGGCAGTTAAGCTGCAGCTTGGTCCTTATCTCTTGGCAGCCCTCATAAAATCAGCCATGTATTCATCCTCTCTGGTGGCCCACAGATGACCTCAGACCGCACTTGGAGAGGACCAGCCTGTAGTATGAAGAGATGGGTGGCTGAGCTCTTGTGTTGGCAGCCCCCGGGTTCTTCCCTAAGCAAACATTTCTCAGGTGTGTTGAAGAGATCCATAAACAAATGTGGTCCATAACCTCCACCCAGCTTTAGCTAAGATGCACAGAGACAGCTGTCTCCACACAACAGGGGAGCTGGGAAGAGCTCCAGTGATTGTCTGGGTAATTAGGATACAGACTGAGGGAGAAGTGGAAGGAAAGGAACTGCTTCGTTTTTTCCAATTTACTGTTTCTTTCTTTTTTGTTTTTCTTTTCTTTTTTTTGGCCGTACCGTGCGGCTTGTGGAATTTTAGTTCCCGGACCGGGGATCGAACCCAGCCCCTCGGCCATGAGAGTGCGTAGTCCCGACCACTGGACCGCCAGGGAATTCCTTGTTTTTTTCCAATTTAAATGATGCATTTTTTTCTTCTGCTTTGACTCTACTTTCAAATGAAACTTGTTCCTCTTTTTGCTTGACCCCTGCCTGGTTTTAGATTATGTGCGATTCTAATGCCACGTAATTTCGCCTCTGTTGAGGTAGACTTTCGATGAAAATGTAGCTTACTGATGCGACATGAGTGATGTTTTTCCTGGATGTGGAAAATAACATAGTTTTCAAATCTTTATTCAAAACTGGTTTTAGTCTGTGGACCCACACTGAGGCCAGGTGCAGAGCGGGACGGGGAGAATTCCTTCGTGTCGGAGCAGAAGTGCTTTCCAGGGGCGGCTCACACCTCTCACCCTCTGCGTGTCTGTTTCCTCTCCCGAGTTCTTCCTCATTCTCCTTCATCCAGCAAACTCCAACTGGTGTTTGAAACCCAGCTCCAAAGTGGATTCTTCTGCCCACCATCCTCCCCTCTCTCTTCAGGCTGAGTTAATTATTCTTTTTATGTTACTTCTTATTTATAGCACTGCATTTTCCTCCTGGTGTTATACTTTATCTATTACTATTTCCCACTATGCTGTAAGATTCATGAGTGTAGAAATCTTGCCATGGTCACCATTGCATATCTAACACCTAGGCAGATAGTGGCCCATCACAATGGAAGAAAGGATGGAGGACGGAGGGAAGGAAGGAAAGAAACCTTCCTTATCACTGACAGCACCTTGTGCAAAGCTGCTCCTGTAGAAAAAGACCCTGCTCCCCCCAGACTAATGGTGCCTTGGCCATGACATGAATTAAAAAAAACAAAAACAAAAAAACAGATAAAATTCCCACCTTCATGGAACTTCTGCCTATTTGAAAAGATAAACAGAAAAACAAAACAAAAGAAACAAAACAAAAAATTTGAATATATAGTACCAGAGAAAGTAATTAAACGCTGTAATGAGAAAGACAGCAAGAGAGAAGGTTTGGGAACGCTAGTTGAGAGGGTGAAGAGTGTGAGTGTGAATAGGACAGTCAGGGAAGGCTTCCCTGATATGGAAACATCGGAGCAGGGCCCTAAAGGAGATGAGGGCGAGCCAGATGGTGGGCTGGGGAGTGCCGTCGGCAGAGGAAACGACAGGTGCCATGTTCTGAGAGGGGTGCCTGGGGTGTTCAAAGAACGGCGAAGAGGCCAGTAGGGCTGGAGCAAGGGGTCACATCATTCTGTTTTTTAATGGAAGTACAGTTGATTTACATGGTTGTGCTGGTTTCAGGTGTACGGCAAAGTGATCTAGATCTATCTATCTCTCTATTCGTTTTCAGATTCTTTTCCGTTATAAATTATTACAAGGTTGAAGATATTACAAGGTATTGAATATAGCTCCCTGTGCTATACAGCAGGTCCTTGTTGGTTATCTATTTTACATATAGTGGTGTGTATCTGTTAATCCCAAACTCCTAATTTATCCCTCGCCCTCCTTTCCCCTTTGGGAACCATGTTTGTTCTCTATGTCTGTGAGTCTCTTTCTGTTTTGTAAGTAGGTTCATTTGTTTTAGATTCCCCTTAGAAGTGATATCATTTGTCTTTCTCTGTCTGACTTACTTCACTGAGTATGATAATCTCTAGGTCCATCCATGTTGTAAGTGGCATTATTTCATTCTTTTTTATGGCTGAGTAATATTCCATCATCTATATGTACCACATCATCTTTATCCATTCATCTGTCGATGGTCATTTAGGTTCCTTCCATGTCTTGGCCATTGTAAATAGTGCTGCTATGAGCATCAGGGTGCATGTATCTTTTTGAATCAGAGTGTTTTATTTTTCCATTGCTGTTTCCACAATGTCTACAACAATGGATGATATAATGCTTAATACTGTATAGAATGAGTAAATGAAAGGTAGAAAATATGAAAACTACAGAAAGTATAATGCAGAACAAAGAAAAGCACTCATATGCTTACCTCTCAGAAGTAACATTTTGTTACATTGACTTTCAGAGTTTTTAGGTGTACGGTTTTTTACTTAGTTGAAACAATGTAGCAAGTAGAATTTTGGGGAAAAGTATAATTCTCTCTTTTTAGCTGAGTATTACAATGTAAGCAATTCCAAATTATTTAACCTTTTAAATTATTATAGTCTCTGGTCTGGATATACCATATGGTCTACTACCGATCTCATACTGGTTGGGATTTAGGTCATTTTTAATTTTGGATTTTAGCAATGACACTATGATGAGTATTGCTGTGCATGAACCTTCATCTGTGCTTTGCAGTTTTAAAAACAATATACTCAAAGAAGTAGAATTATTGCATTTGAGTGACTGATGCAGGTTGCCAGATACGTTCCCCCAGAGAGATGGTATCCTATCACACTCCTAGCCATGTTATATGACAATGTTAATTCCACCTCATTCTCATCACCAATGAGTATTTTCTAATAAAACTAATTTGCTAGTTTGGCAGGAAAAAAAAAGTAGTTATCTTGTTTTAATTTGCACTTCTTTGGCACACAAGAGGAGGGGGAGAAACCTACCCCTGCCTGTTTAAATATGGGAGGAAGGATGGCAGTAGAGATAGGAGAGTCTGGGCTGAGGTACATCTGTCCTGATGTTCCCTCATTGTTGCCCATCTCTTGTCTCTGTGGGGCAACAGGCAGAAATCCCTGTGGATTTGGCTAAAGCTCATCTCCAGTGGAGATGATGTTCTTGCTTAGATTTTTTCCCTCTCTGCCCTATTATGCTTCTCTCACTCCGTTTTCCTGAGAGCACTCCATGAATAAATCATTTGCAAGGAATATCCATCTCAGGCTCTGCTCCTGGGGAATCCACTCAAGACATCATCTTAATAAGAATACATCTGGTAGGGTTAAAACCTATATGAGAGGTGTGAATAGTGAATTGTAAAGGGAGGAAACAGAGACAGCTTCGCTTACACAAATTATTGGAGAAGACCCAAAACAAGCGTGTGAGAAACTGAGTGGGAGATGGGTGGACAACAGAGCTGATGGGCGTCGCTGGACCACGAAGTGAAAGTCAGGGCAGCAGGAGATGCGCTGGGATCCATTCTTATGCTTTCTTCTCCAAACTTCTTGTTCTCTTTCTCAGCTTCACAGCGCTTATCTCGTTCACTAATTATATTTTTCACTTGTGTGTGTGTAAATAATAACTGGCTTTTTGCCAGTAGATTGAAAGCTCTGTGAGTACAGCAACCTTGTCAGTTTTACTCTCCACTAAAGAGTCAGTGCCTAGCAGAGTGGATGTGCCAGAAGATCCACTATTTATTGAGTAAATAAATAAATAAATAAATGAAAGAATGAAGAACACACCAATGGGCAGATGGGGTGACACAGGTTTATGTATTTTGGTTTAATATGTTCAAAGTGACTTCTTCAGTTTAAAGGAAATTAAAAGTGAGAGGAAAAGGCTTTCGTCTTTGCCCCCATCTTTACCTTTTCTGGCACTTTCCACTCCTTTTTATGGATCCAGGTTCCCAGCATCCATTGTTTTCCTGCTACGTGAAGAGCTTTCTTTAATGTTTCCTACAGGGCACGTCTGTTGATATCAAATTCCCTCAGTTTTGGCTTATCTGAATACATCATTATTTAGCCTTCATTTTTTAATGACATGGGAATATGTTTATTGTTTAATAAAAATTCATGCCTAGAGTATGTTTCCATTTTTGTTATTAAACTTATAAACATGCAGAAAAAGATTTTTACATAAAAATATCAATATAACTGCAGCTATCTTCAGATGACGGGATGATAACTGATGATTTTTTTTAATTTTAAAAATTAACTGTATTTCTATACACTTGCAATGAGCAATCTGAAAATGAAATTAAGAAAAAAATTCCATTCACAATCACCCCAAAAGGAATAAATTACCTAGGAATAAATTTAACAAGTAAGTGCAAAACTTATATTCTGAAAACCACAAAACATTTGTAGTTCTTTTTTTTTTTTTTGAATTTTATTTATTTTTTTTATACAGCAGGTTCTTACTAGTTATACACTTTATACATATTAGTGTATATATGTCAATCCCAATCTCCCAATGCATCCCACCACTGCTGCTTTCCCACCTTGGTGTCCATACGTTTGTTCTCGACACCTGTGTCTCAGTTTCTGCCCTTCAAACCGGTTCATCTGATAACTGATGATTTTTAATTTCCTTTTGCTCATCATTTTGTCATTTTTTCTCTTTTTATTATGCTAAAATGTACATAACATAATATTTATCATTTTAGCCATTAGTGAGTGTACAATTCAGTGGTATTAAATACAGTCACATTAAATACACAGTCATGTGTAACATTACCACTCTCTGTACTCAAACCATTTCATTATCCCCCCAAAACTCTGCACACTAAGCAATAACTCCCCATCTTCTGCTTCCCTCATCCCTGGTAACATCGGTTCTACTTTCTGTCTCCACGAATTTGCCTATTCTAGGTCCCTCAAATAAATGGAATCATACAAAATTTTTCCTTCTCTATCTGGCTTATTTCATTTAGCATAATGTTCTCAAGGTCCAGCCATGTTTTAGCATATATCAAAATTTCATTCCTTTTTATGGCTAAATAATATTCTGTTGCAGGGCTTCCCTGGTGGCGCAGTGGTTGACAGTCCGCCTGCCGATGCAGGGGACACGGGTTCGTGTCCCGGTCCGGGAAGATCCCACATGCCGCGGAGCGGCTGGGCCCGTGAGCCATGGCCGCTGAGCCTGCGCGTCCGGAGCCTGTGCTCCGCAACGGGAGAGGCCACAACAGTGAGAGGCCCGCGTACCACAAAAAAAACCAAAAACAAAACAAAACAAAAAAATATTCTGTTGCATGTGTTCACCACATTTTTTTTATTCATGCATCCGCTGATGGACACTTCTGTGTTTCTACTTTTTGTCCTTTGTGAATACTGTTTCTATGAACATTGGTGTACAAATATCTGTTGAAGTCCCTGTTTTCAATTTTTTTTTTTGATATATACCTAGTAGTAGAAATGCTGGGTCATATGATAATTCTGTATTTAAGCCTTTGAGAAACTGACAGCTATACCATTTTATATTCCCATCAGCAATGTGCAAGTATTCCAGTTTCTCAACATCCTTGCCAACACTGTTATTTTCCAGTTTTATAAAATTATAGCGATCCTGGTAGGTGTGAAGTGGTATTTCATTGTGGTTTTCATAGTCTTTTTTTTTTTTTTGCGGTACACGGGCCTCTCACTGCTGTGGCCTCTCCTGTTGCGGAGCACAGGCTCCGGACGCACAGGCTCAGCGGTCATGGCTCATGGGCCCAGCCGCTCTGCGGCATGTGGGATCTTCCCGGACCGGGGCACGAACCTGCGTCCCTTGCATCGGCAGGCGGACTCTCAACCACTGCGCCACCAGGGAAGCTCTCTGTCTCTGCTTTGAAGATATTCTCTAATCACTGGTTTTTAGGAACTTGATTATGTTGTGACTTGGTGTGTTTTTGTTTATCATGCTTGAGGGTCTTTGAGGTTCTTAGGTTTATATTAATCAAATTTGAAAAAATTATGCCACACATCAAATATTTTTCTGTTCCTCTTCCTTCCTCTGTAATTCCAATTATGTATTTGTTAGATCATTTAATATTATTCCACAAGTTATTGAGACTTTAAGTTTTTTTCCCCAGGATTTTTGCTTTCTGTCTTTTAGTTTGGGCTTTTCTGTCTTTTAATCTACTGTCTTTTAATCTAATCTAATGTCTTCAAATTCACTAATCTTTTCTTCTGCAATATCTAATTTGCTGTTTGGTTTAGCTAGTGAACCTTTCAATTCAGAAATTGTAGTTTTCACCACTTTAAGGTCCATTTGGTTCCCTCTTATACCTTCCATTTCTCTCCTCATTATGTTCATGTTTTCTTTTAAATCTTTAAGCATATCTATAACTTTTAATGTCCTTATCTGCTGATTTCATCATCTCTGCCATCTTAAGGTCTGTTTTAATTGATTGACTTTTCTCCTGGTTATGGATTCCATTTTCCTGCACCATTGCCTGTAAAATAATTTTTTATTGGGTGCAGGATTATAAATATTAGTTTATTAAGTATTTGATTTTGTGTTTTCATTTGAAGAATGTTGAATTTTGTTCTGAGAGGTTGTTGCAGTTCAGCTTGATCTTGTTGCTCTCTGGTTCTCTGCCCCTCAAACTCCAGACACCTCACCCTCTCTGAAATCCCTTTTCTATCTCTTCAACTAGACAACCACTATAATCTGCTTGAGTTCCCCCTCTCTGCTACAATCTAAAAAGAACCTCTAGAGAGACAGCTGGGACAACTGTAGGGATTGCCTTGTTTGTTTCCTTTTCTCAGAGACACAGTCCTGTGCTTTCCATGTCCAGTGACTGAAAACAGTTATTTCATGTACTTTGCCCAGTTTTCTAACTGTTTATGGTGGGAGGGCAATTCCAATTACTCCATGACGGTTTCAAGCAGAAATGAGTTCTTCAACTTGGAAAATACAAATTCCTTGAGAAGATCCTCAAACTGCTATAGTTAATCTGCATGTTTACAAGGCATTTGGGTTATTATTGCTTTTGTCTTGTTCATTTCTATGTCCACTTACCAGGGACTATAGTGTGTTTCCTGGAATCAGATGCTCACTCCATCACCTTATCTTACACCCTTTTTCCTTATTAGACTGTTTTGAGTTCTGTGTCAGCCCTCACTTTTGGCTACAGTGAAAGATCCCCTCTAAATTTGATCAGCATCTAAGTAGTATTATACAAACCTTGAAACCTTTGTTATGAAAGCTTCTTTGCTGCTGAAGTATCTTGCTTTTAAACAGCTCTACGTATTTGTGAACTATTTCTGCACACCAGGTTTGATTGCCCTTACATTTTCACCTTATGGTATATTTTGTTCTTAGCCAGCTGTCCTCTGAGGAAAGTCTTAGGTCTAATTTCATCCATGATCAGAAGGCAGGAATCCCAGATTTCAATGACAGTCGTATTCCCTTTGGAGGTCTTTAAAGTATTATGGAAAAATAAGAGCCCTGAAGCTGGATAGATATAGATTTCAATAGTATATACATCAGATAGCTGTGTGACTTTGAGAACATTTTACTGCAAACATGAGCTTTCTATTCTACTAAATGGGATTTACTGTACCCAATGCATAGTATGTGAATACGTACTAGGCGTTTAGTAAATGCTAGTTGTCTTCTGCTCCTCTCTAAACTGTTCACTCTGGTTATGCCAGTAGCCATGCTTTCATTGGTTTCATTGGCTGGTGGGTCTTTAATGAGTGCATCCTCTCAGCTATTTGGATGTTATTCTGACTCTTATCTCTCTGCAAGTGTTACAATTTCTCAGTGATGTCACTAAGCCTGTGAGTACAGTGGACACAACCATTTACCATCTCAGGGAAATCTATTTAGTGTTCAAAAAAATCACCTAAGTTTTAGGAGGCCATTTAAAAGGTAGACCCCAGAAAACCTAGGTAGACCATTTATTTACTCAATTTTCCTTTTTTATTTCTGATTTTTTTCTCATTGCATAAATGCTCCTACCCTCATAACCATGGTTCTCCAACCAGGTGCTATGACTATTAGAAAAACTAAATAAAACTATTTAATTGTTTCATACCCTGCAAGAAACTTGGGCTTTGAGGATCTGGAAGGGCAGGGCCTCACAGTGTTCCTCAGAGAAGTGGGAGAAGAGCTTACTGCCATAGAAATGGCTGAGGCTGGATACCCAGAGATGCTGAGCTGGGGTGATGACTTCAAAGACCCTCTACAGAAGCACCATGCACTGGAACTTTCTGTGAGGACAGATATGTTATAGCTGCTCCATTCAATACTGTGGCTACTAGCCAGCCACATCCAGCTCTTGAGCACTAGAAACATGGCTCGGGTGACTGAGGAACTGAATTTTTAATATTTAATTAATTTAAATTTAAATATCCACACGTGGTTAGCAGCTATCATATTGGACAATGCATTTCTATAGCAATCCTATTTTTAGTATAGGAAGAACTTATAAGGATCAGTATAATTCCCTACTGATGGTCCTGTCATTTTTCTATTGTAGCTTTGAAAAATGCTACCTGCAGAAAAGGTATTTGGATAGGTAGTATGGAGAAGAAGAAAAAACCATTTGGGAAATTGCATGTGATGGAGTCCTTTAATACATACAGAGGACCTTGAATTAATGAAAGAACTCAAGTCATATTAATTTGACCCATGGAGTTAGGGGCACCCAAATTTTTAAGTAATATTTTTTGTAACTTTATTATTCTGTCTCTGTTATGTACACCTTCATCCTGTACTACATCTTCTATCTAAAATAAGTCCATTTATTTATTATTTATTTTTAAATTTTTTTTATGGCCGTGCTGCATGGCTTGTGGGATCTTTGTTCCCCAACCAGGGATTGAACGCAGGCCCTTGGCAGTGAAAGCGCGGAGTCCCAACCACTGGACCTCCAGGAAATTCCCAAATAAGTCCTTTTAGATTAAATTAAATTATCATTAGGAAAAGATGGAGAGAATTTGTGATACGTTAGAAAGCCATATGTAGAACGTTTCACCTTTAAAAAAAAGTCTTTGTCATTTTATTTCCTTCAAAAATCAATTTTCAAATAAAATAATTTCAGTAACACATTTAAATAGGATTGAATACTATTTTCAATCACATTCATATGTATTATCTCATTTATTCCTGTCATTAGCCCTATGAGTCAAGTAGAGTCCGTGTTATTTTTGCTTTATTAGATGCAACTGTTGTGGCTTCAGAGATGCTCAGTGACTTGTCCTTGGTCACCGAGGAGCTGACAAATAATTTTACTCATTGGTGTTTTTTTAATTGAAGTATAGTAGATTTACTCTACGTAGAAAATCCTAAGGATGCTACCAGAAAACTACTAGAGCTCATCAATGAATTTGGTAAAGTTGCAGCATGCAAAATTAACGTACAGAAATCTGTTGCATTTCTATACACAACAAAATAGCAGCAATAGAAATTAAGGAAACACTCCCATTTACCATCGCATCAAAAAGGATAAAATACCTAGGAATAAACCTAGCGAAAGGAGGCAAAAGACCTGTACTCCAAAAACTATAAGACACTGATGAAAGAAATTAAAGACAACACAAACAGATGGAAAGATATACTGTGTTCTTGGATTGGAAGAATCAGTGTTGTTAAAATGACCATACTGGGCTTCCCTGGTGGCGCAGTGGTTGAGAGTCCGCCTGCCGATGCAGGGGACATGGGTTCGTGCCCCGGTCTGGGAAGATCCCACATGCCGCGGAGCAGCTGGGCCCGTGAGCCATGGCCGCTGAGCCTGCGCGTCCGGAGCCTGTGCTCCGCAACGGGAGAGGCCACAACAGTGAGAGGCCCGCGTACCGCAAAAAAAAATGACCATACTGCCCAAGCCAGTCTACAGATGCAATGCAATCCCTATCAAATTACCAATGGCATTTTTCACAGAACTAGAACAAAAATTTTTAAATTTGTATGGAGACACAAAAGAAGACCGCAAATAGTCATCGTCTGTTTTTTTCCCCCAATATGCCTGCTTTACTAGCTAATGAAGCCACTTAATTTTTAAAATTAGAACTAGTTCTTTTAGTCTCTTCAAATCATCATGGCTTCAAGCTTGTGTGGCCTCACCCTTATAATTTCTACACTTCAAAAGGAAGAGAGCTTCGATTTATGTCAGGTGTTTAAAATTAATGGTATACTCATATTTTATTTAATAAATATTAATGGTTGGCTTTGGCAGAGGGGCTATTTTAGACCTTTACTGTAAAGAAGATCATTATCATGTCCCCAAATTTGATTTCTAGAGTGCTTATTTATCAATATTTATTAGGTGCGTGGGTTGGTTCTAATGATGCTTCCTAATTCACCCCACAGAATCCCTTGCAGGCTGTGTTGCTCCAGCTGAGTGTATTCCAGAGTGCACTTCTTGGGCAGTTTCGTCCTTCAGCAAAGCTTTGTTCTACCGTTGAGCCGTAACTCGGTGGAGGAGGTTTTTTCTGTCAGCACATGATACAATAGAAATCCTAAATCAATAACACTTTTTATTCCTACACGTTCGACGCATAACAGCCTTCTTCACATCGAGGTTTTAACGTGTTGTAAATTAATTACCTGGAATGAACACAGGGTCAATGGACCTTGGTACGACCAGGATGTAATGTTAAAGTCTTCCATTTTCTCCTCCACTTCTCAGCATCCTTAGCCTGTCTTTTGTGCATGTCACTTATGCCGTCTTCTGCAGTAAGCTCCCTTAAGAGTAGTTAATGCCCCTCTAGGGATTGATCGATAGAAAAAAATTTGCTTTCCCATAAATTTGCTGGACTATTTTCTGCCTTCCAGGCAAAAACAGGGCCGTTTTTATTTGTAGTACACAGTGTGGCACTTTTGAAAAAAGAACATTTAATTGAAATTTGAAATTGCCCAAGTGAATATAACAGATTTTCTCTTAATTCAGAGTGATATCTAAAAGATTTGTGCAAATACAGGTGGATTTTATTATCTACCACTTCCTGTTGGAAATGAGGATAATTGTTTATTTTCCAGAATTCAGTTCAAGAAAAGATAACTTTATCTGTCCCATCATCTAAATGCGTATAAGATGGCAACCCCATTTCAAATGATATAAAATCAGGTATGGTAAAGTAGATTTTCCATCAGAAGCAGGGCAATTAAAAAGCAGGAATTCACTAAGTTTTAAAGGACTCAATTTTCTATTTTCTTTAAAATAAGCATGAAAGAGGCAAACTCCATTATAGTTCCGAAGGTAGCTCTGCTATTAGTAGCTATAGAAACAAGGTAACCAGGTAGTGAATAAGAGAGAAAGAGAGAGAGAGAGAGAGAGAGAGAGATAGAGGGAGAGGGAGGGAGAGGGAAATAGAATATGAAAAAGAAAACTGCAAACCTAACTGCAATGCTTAAATACTAATACCATGATTTAGGAATTAATACATTGGGAAGTAGATTGGCCAACGTCTTTGCTAGTTTGTCAGTGTGAACAGTTTATTGTTAATGCCTGGTTTCTCCAGGACATAGGCATATATGCAGCGCCCAAACAAAACGAATGCAGCCATCTTCAAAGAAGAGGTAGTGTAGAATAGAGGTATAAATACACAATGCCAAATTGCAGGAGCACACGGGGGTCAGCTTCATGATTTTTGGCAGAAGCCCTTTCCCTTCTGTCAGGTTAAAGGGAGGAGAGAGCAACCAAATTGACTTGACTTCCCTTGACAACGAGGTCAACACCACTTGTAAATCTGAACTCCTCCCGCTGCAGCTGTAAGTGTCAAAGGTGGGGTGGGGAGTTCAGTGGGACGTGGAAATCGTCCGAGACAGAGCACGTTTTCCAAACTCCAACTTAACCACATGCCTGGTGGAAACGCCTCTGATCTTAGTTTAAGCCCCCCAGTAATATTTTCAGCTTAGACTTTATCCCCACATCTGTCCTGGATCATCAGGCTGTATTACACTGTCGCTTGATCTTTGGAAACAAGCACCCTAACGACCAAGCCGGATGCCCTACGGGGGGGCAGGCTTTTGAGCTAACAGTCTTTTCTTGCTTATCGAGCGTCCTGGAGGACTGCTCACGTATAAAATATAGCCTCTGTGCTTCTCTTTCAAGAAGGTAGGTTATGGGATTTCCCAACAGACACTTCAAATGGCAGCAATTGCTAAAAACCAAGCTTTTATAAAAGGGACCCATGCATTTCCAGTGTATCTTGGGCTACTTAACAGAATAACAAACAAGGAGGTCAGTGTGTGCCACGTGGCAACCAAGATACAGAAGCAACAAATAATTTCAGCTTTTCAGAATAAAATTAAATATACTAAGAGGCAGCATCATATAATAGTGGTTAAAGTCAGGCACTCCAGAGTCACATGGACCAAATCTAGTCCTCTGTCTGCCTGCTTTTGTAAATAAAACTTTATTGACACGACCATGCCTATTTGTTTATGTATCGTCTGTGGCTGCCTTCTCACTGCCACGAAAGACTCGAATAGTTGTGAGACAGACTGTCCTGCAGTGCTGAAAATACTTTCAAGCCCTTTATGGGAAAAGTTTGCCAAACCCTGGTTAAGCGTGTGAGCTTTTGTCCCACACTGTCTGGATTTGAATTCTGGCTTCAGCATTTACTGGCTGTGGTACCTGGTGCAGGTATTCTTTAGGCTTCAGTTTCTGGATCTATAAAAAAAATGGATTACTTTACAATGTTGGGTTAGTTTCTGCTGTGCAGCAAAGTGAATCAGCCACATGTATACATATACTCCAATAAAATGTTTATTTTTTATTTTTATTTTTGGCTGAGTTGGGTCTTCATTGCTGTGTGGGCTTTCTCTAGTTGCGGTGAGCAGGGGTTACTCTTCGTTGCGGTGCATGGACTCTAGTTACACGGGCTTCAGTAGTTTTGGCGTGCAGGCTCAGTAGTTGTGGCACTCAGGCTTAGTTGCTCCGAGGCACGTGGGATCTTCCCGGACCAGGGCTCAAACCTGTGTCCCCTGCATTGGCGGGAGGATTTTAACCACTGCGCCACCAGGGAAGTCCCTCCAATAAAAATTAATAAAAAAATAAAGACAAAGAAGAAAGCACACATTCAAAAATAAGTGTTTCACAAGAATGGGAAGATATATCTGAAGATACAGTAACTACACTCCTGCAAAATATAAGTAAATAACTATCCTGTTGTATGAATGCATTGAAATTAATAAGATTTTACTTTGTGTTGCTTTTATGTAGATCAAGTGTATTACTTTATGCTGGGAAATTGAAATTGAGGTGGCTTCAATAGCCACTGATTGATTAAAATGCGATTCTCATTTAAAGAAGAAAATGGATGTACTAATAGCCATGTCACAGGCTGCTGTGGAGGTTACATGAGATAGTGCATATCTTTTTTCTTACTTGCAAAATTTTTATTTTTTATACAAATAAATAAATATTTGTGAGATTAAAAAGAAATGAGTTTTATGAAGGCTTGCTGTTTTATTTCCTTCTGTTTATTCATATACTTCAAAAAAGCTGAGCTTTCTGTCTCTTCCCAAAAGATTATGAGATAATGCATATTATCCTAGGAGTCTGCCTGGTTGGGAGTAATCTATTCTACTGCTCCCCGATTCTTAAACCTCGAAAAAAGGGTCTAGATCTCTACTAAAATCATTTTGCATCTTATCCTGCAGAGGACGACGTGACTTTCCCAATAACACTGAATTTCTAGGCATTAAGACTCTTACTTCTTTTTTCTTTTTAAAGATTTTTGTGATGTGGACCACTTTTTAAAGTCTTTCTTGAATTTGTTACAATATTGCTTCTGTTTTATGTTTTAGTTTTTTGACGGCGAGGCATGTGGGATCTTAGCTCCACGACCAGGGATCGAACCCGCACCCCCTGCAGTGGAAGCGTGGAGTTGTAACCACTGGACCACCAGGGAAGTCCCAAGACTCTTATTTCTTAAAAATGTACACAAAAGCAGCTTACTTTTATTTGACAGAAGAGGTTACAAGAACATAGTCACCTATGGGATTTTCGCTTATCATTTTAAATTTCTAGCATTGTTCAGAAATTCTTTTTTTAATTAATTAATTTTTTATACAGCAGCTTCTTCTTAGTTATCTATTTTATACATATTAGTGTATACATGTCAATCCCAATCTCCCAATTCATCCCACCGCCCCCTGCACCCCACTTTCCCCCCTTTGTGTCCATATGCTTGTTCTCTACGTCTGTGTCTCTAATTCAATCGTTTGTTCTTCAAGTACCCCAGTCAGACTGGTGAAAGCAAATCTGAACCATCCTACCTGGTAGAGGCCTAGGGTCAGGCAGACACAAGAGCTGTGAGGGGTTCATTTTTTTTTTTTTTTTTTTTTTTTTGCGGTACACGGGCCTCTCACCGCCGCGGCCCCTCCCGTTGCGGAGCACAGGCTCCGGACGCGCAGGCTCAGCGGCCATGGCTCACGGGCCCAGCCGCTGTGCAGCATGTGGGATCTTCCCGGACCGGGGCACGAACCCGTGTCCCCTGCATCGGCAGGCAGATTCCCAACCACTGCGCCACCAGGGAAGCCCGAGGGGTTCATTTTGACAGGAGTCAACATCCCTCCACACGGGGGACCCTGGACTCACAGGGAAGGATTCTCAGTGGCTCCAGGCCAGCTGTACTGGAACATCCTGCCGGGTTGGTACTGTACGTCCCCCGGGGCTTGACAGCCCCTTCCCCTGCCTGGTCCCCCTCTTCTCGAAGCCCTTGGCTGTTCACGGTGCCTAACGCTTCATAGCCCTTCAGGTTTCCCTGCCTCTAAAGTGGCTCATGTTCCAAATGATCCTTCTCCCCTCACCCCACTGGTCCCTGAGCAAAACTCCTCTCAGTTTGAGACCCACCTATACCAAGCCAGAAATTGAGCTGATCGAAGGAACTACTTCTCAAGGAATATTTGTACTTTAAAAGCAAAATGGAACTTCACTGGCGGTCCAGTGGTTAAGACTCCACGCTTCCAATGCAGGGGGCACTGGTTCCATCCCTGGTAGGGGAACTAAGATCCCACATGCTGAGTGGCTAGGCCAAAAGAAAAAAAAAAAAAAGGAGAACGTTTATTGCAAATGAAACTTGAATTAGGGAGGGATTTCTGAACAGAGGGACCTTCCAAGGGCCCGTTGTTTTCCCCACTCACACCCCCTCTATTTCTCAGTGCCAGTAGTCAGCAACTTAGGATCCCTCTCTGCTGAAAGATTGCCAAACTGTGCACTAGGCCAGATTGTATTTTACTATTTCATTCACCGTATATCCCAAAGAACCATGTGGATGGTCAATTCTCCCCGTGCCATATTGGATCAAATGTGAGTGATGTCATAGTTCTAAGAGCTCCCTCAAACCCCCAAAAGGCCCAGGACTGTGCCTCACATGTCTCAAATACGTCAGTGTGCCAACTTAGGAGCATCACAAGAGCTACAAAATAATCATACTGAATTCCCTTTCTGTTCCCCTCTCAGTTTGGAGATTCCCTGTTCGATGGAGAATTTAGAGTACAATTCCTACGAGGCATCTGGAATTTGTGATTCTTTCTAAGTATTGCAGTTTAATCTGTGCCTCTCTAAGTCTCTGTTGAGACACTTTCAGGTCATTTCAGCTTGTTGTGAGTTTGAAGGAATCTGTAGAATACTTTCCATAAAATATCCTGTATGGTGCCAGGGACATGATCACCTAGCCTTTGTGTAACAACATCAATATACACTGGTTAGTTGTGTTAGAACCCTGGGTTTACACAGCTCCTTTCTTCCCCAGAGTCTAACTTATTTTCCCAAAGGTCACTGTGCTTCACTTAAAACATCAGTGTCAGCTAGAGGCAACTTCCATGACTTTACATTTTAGAGGAGAGGCTTGGTCTCCAAGTGGCTGACTTATCCAAGGTCAATGCCTTTTCAGATATGGACTTGGGGTGATGACTCAGACTCCTTCTAGCCCCAAATGGTTCCCATGGTGACCACATCACTCACAGGTGTGTAGTCTTGGACTGCTACTGTGGCACCACGTTGATGGTGCTGCCCTGAACTCACTTTTAAAGAAATCATTTGGTTTGATAACTCAGCCCTTATATTGAATGTCTCCCCAGGGTGAGACGGAAGAGCTACAGCTCAGGGGAGCCTCCGCATCATCACTCACCAGCTCCGAGCAAGCTTCAGACAAACTTGCTTCTGTGTGGAAGGACTTCTTTCTCCACTGATACAGGAGATATGGACAATAACATCCTTTTAAGAGATGAACACAAAGTGCCTACATTAAGACTCTTTTTTTCCTAAGCCAAAGCCATTATCTTTTCAGATATCTATTTTTTTTTATCGAAGTATAGTTGATATACAATATTATATGTTACAGGTGTACAATATAGTGACTCACAGTTTTTAAAGGTTATAATCCATTTATAGTTATTGTAAAATATTGGCAAGACTTTCCTTGGAGAGTAAGTAGGCATATGTTACTTGGACAATAAGGTGTACAACACCTGATTATTTCAATTTCAGTGAAAAGTCAGTTTTCTTTGAAGGAGAAACCAGTGCCTGGGAAGGAACCAAAGCAGGGGTGGAGAGAAGAAGGCAGCATTCTGAGATGGTGGGGGTCTTTTCTGCCCACTACCTACACCGTCTGCTATGAACCTCCATTTCAAAGAGATCTGGTCTCACCTTTGGGTGAAGATCATGGCCCCTTTAAAACGTGCTCTTCATCTTACATCCCGCGTGGGCCGTCTTTAAGTGATGCTGGTGAATAGGGTCCTGAGTCATGTGGCTGTGTGGTGGCTCGTTGGTTTATGTGGACCTGGCTTCTCCACCTGTAGTGAGAGCAGAGACTAACAGCTTCCTAGATCCTCCAGGTTCAACCTGGAGAGCTCCTCTTGGGTGCACTTGACAGCTATGTAAATACAAAGTGAAAATAAAAATGCTTAAATGGCCCAGAGAGAAAAGAAGAGCTTTTATGGATGGCTCAAGTCAGTTCTTTTTGTGTATTTATCTTTTCATTATGTGTTAATATCATTCTTACATTGGAGATGCTTTCCTGATGATGACATTTATGATAACATGTTGTGTCACAAGCAAGATGTTTCAAATGGACAAAAGATATAATAAAAGAGGAATCCACTTTGAGACAGGAACCAGCAGGCAGACTTTTGCACGGTGCGGTTGATGTAAGAAGAGAAGATGGGGTCTGAGAAGGTGAAGAAGAAAAATATTTTTGGAAATTTTGTGAAGAATAGTAATGGGTTCTAGGGAGGATAGTGTCTTTGAAACATGCGTGATAGTTTGTCTCCTGTTCTCAGGATTCCCCGGCTTTGAATGCAATTGTTGATTAATTTCCTTTGCTCTAACTGTGCACCTGATGGTGACTCAGGCCAGTGGGTCAGTAACAGCAAAGCAGGTGGAAGAAGCTACAAATTTCAAACCGTCTATAAATGGGTTGGTTGACTCTTGAATAACTGAAGGAGGATTATTGAACAAAAGCCTTGGGGGCTTTGGAAAGGTACATTTAAAGTACAATTTTTAAAGAAGAGTAAGGTAAGGACTCTATGTTTTCAGGAAGTCTTAATTTTTTTTTTTATTAGTCATATTTTGCAGGTGAAGAAACTGAGAATTTGAGGGACTAGAAAGCTTAACGAAGGTGACAGAGCTACCTAGCGGTGGAGCTGAGATTCAGGAAGGGGTCTGTTTGACTCTGAAACTTCTCACTCTTTTTATGGTATGAGAGAGAACACCTAACATAGAACAGGATACGTTACAGGGTGAGATGGAGGGAAAATAAAGCAATTCAGGAGACCACAGGTGGGCTTCCCGAGGGCAGAAGCTTCAAGCCTCTTGGAACTTTTGCAACTCCTGACGCCACCCCCCGCCCTACTACCGCCCCAAGTAAAATTGCAAGTTACTTACAACTGCAGCAGAAATACTTTAGTTATTTAAGGAGAAAACTTTTTTTGTTTTAATTTTAAGAATGCTTATTACAAAAACACAATAGCACTATTTTTCTCTGTTTTGCCTGATTACTCAAATGGAACAAAGATGTTATGTGAATATCTCACACTTCCTTTCCCTCTCTTTTCCTCTCCTTTAAATAGTTTGCATCCCAAGATGCAGTGTCATTAAATACATCAGTACAACCCCTTTAGGTTTGGAGGAGAAAGTGTCAAGAGAGTAAAATTCTAGGGAAGAATCCAGGTCCATATATTATAGCTCAAAATAGGGAAAATAGAAAATAGTCAAAATAGTAAATTCACCTACATCTAGCTATTACATTATTTCTGATTTGATTTAATTTAGTTTTTTCTTTTCTTTTCTTTGGCTTGCAGAATAGGTCCAGAAGAAGAAAAAAGTTCATCCGTAAGTAGACTTACTGGGAAGGCTCTGACAGGTGCTACAGGCTGATCTGTAATGCTGCCCTGGGCCCCTTCAGTAACTCTGATGAGGCAGGTGTGGGCTGAACTGTGTCCCTCCAAAGTCATATGTTGACGTCTTAATTCCCAGCACCTCAGAATGTGACTGTGTTTGGAGACAAGGCCTTTAAAGAGGTAAATAAGGAAAAATGAGGTCATGTGTGTGGGCCCTAATCCAAAACGATTGGTGCCCTTATAAGAAGGAGAGATTAGGGCACAGACAACATGCAGATGGGTGGGCTACCATGTGAGGACACAGAGAGAAGGCAGCTGCCTAAAGCCAAGGAGAGAGACCTCAGGAGAAACCAAAGCTGCTTACACCTTGATCATGGACTTCCAGCCTCGAGAACTGTGAGAAAATAAGCATCTGTTGTTTAAGGTGCCCAGTCTGGGGCTCTTTGCCATTGGCAGCAGCTGAAGGAGCCAGGCCATTAGGTCAGGGAGATACAGGCTCAGTGAGAAAAGGGTCCACTTTGGACCTTTTCATTTTTGAAAGTGCCCATTAATTTTATTTTATTTTTTTAATTTTAAAAATTTATTTACTTTATTAATTTTTATTGGAGTATAGTTGCTTTACAATGTTGTGTTAGTTTCTTGCTGTACAGCTAAGTGAATCAGTCATACGTATACATATATCACCTCTTTTTTAGATTTCCTTCCCATTTAGGTCACCACAGAGCACTGAGTAGAGTTCCCTGTGCTATACAGTAGGTTCTCATTAATCCATTTAATACCTAGTAGTGTGTATATGTCAATCCCAATCTCTCAATTCATCCCACCCTCCCTTCCCCGCTTGGTGTCCATACGTTTGTTTTCTACATCTGTGACTCTATTTCTGCTTTACAAATAAGTTCATCTGTAGCATTTTTCTAGATTCCACATATAGGCGATATTGTATGACATTTGCTTTTCTCTGTCTGACTTACTTCACTCTGTATGACAGTCTCTAGGTCCATCCACATCTCTGCAAATGTCACATAAAAATGTTCCTTTTTATGAAGTGCCCATTGATTTTAGCATGTACAGGAGAGTGAGCAAACTTGTACCTCTGAGAAAAAGGAAATTAAACCTTGACTTGCCGCCCTGCTACCCCAGTTCCTCTTATGATCTCTCTCCTTCCTTCCCCTTGTCTTCCTTCCTTCCACATCTCCTTTTGCCCGCATCCTTTCCCGTGTAGGCTCATGCCTGCCAGTTCTGATACCGTTAACAAAGCTGTGTATAGGTCCCAAAGTTTGTGATGTATCTGTGAGCACTGATACATTTTACAGCACTGCTTAGAGGGAACCGTATCTTTGCTCATTAGTGAATTTTGACAAGTAGTTTCCATATTTCATATTTTATATTTTCCATATCTCCCATAGTCCATATTCCCCACAGAGCCCAGGATGAGAGCTGGTACAGTCTGATCAAGGTGACCAGTGGAAAAATAGGGGAAAATGTTTAAGCCTAAGGGGAATCCAGAGAGTTCTCTTGAGAAGCCAGAGCTTCCTGATTCCCTGTAAAGGCTCAGGGGTCCTGGGGGGGCGGGGTGGCTGTGGGTGACGAAAGCTCTAGGCAATGTCAGCTTGATTCTGTGGGCAGCATGCAATACTAAAGAGATTTACTTCTTGAGGGTGTCCAAGTTTTTTTTTTTTTTTTTAATAAAAGTTTAAATGTTTAATGGTGGTAAAAAGCACATAACATGAAATTTACCATCCCAACTGCTTCTAAGGATGCAGTAGTGTTAAGTATACCTACATTGTGGTGCTTTCTTCAGCAGCACATATACTAAAACTGGAACGATACAGAGATTAGCATGGCCCCAGTGCAAGGATGATGCAAATACGTGAAGTGTTCCATAGTTTGGGATCAACATACACACACTACTATATATAAGATAGATAACCAACAAGGACCTACTGTAGAGCACAGGGAACTCTACTCAGTGGTCTGTAATGACCTAAATGGGAAAAGAATCTAAAAAAGAGTGGATATATGTATACATATAACTGATGCACTTTGGTGTACACCTGAAACTTAACACACAGCATGGTAAATCAACTCTACTCCAATAAAATTTTTTAAAAAAATATATTTACATTGTGCTTAAGTTCTTAAATAATGACTCATGTGGTAAGAATTCCATACTTTACATTATTGTTATTTTTTGGTTTAATCATTAGAATATGTATTTTAGAAGTAATAAAAGAAGTCAAAAACCGTCTAATGTAAAACTGGTTTGATTGTACATAAGTCTACAGATCTAGTCCTGTGGTTGGTGGTTGATTAGTTTTTTTTTTTTTTTTTTTTGCGGTACACGGGCCTCTCACCGTTGTGGCCTCTCCCGTTGTGGAGCACAGGCTCCGGATGCGCAGGCCCAGCGGCCACGGCCCACGGGCCCAGCCGCTCCGCGGCATGCGAGATCCTCCCGGACCGGGGCACGAACCTGCGTCCCCTGCATCGGCAGGCGGACTCCCAACCACTGCGCCACCAGGGAAGCTCGGTGGTTGATTAGTTTTAAATGAGTCAATGAGAATACATAACTCCTTCTATTCATTTAACAAGCTTTTATGGAGCGCGCACTGTGAACACGCAGTGTTTAGACTCTGCCGATGCAGCAGTAAACAGATGGGCCAGGACCTGGTTCCCACTGAGCTTACGTGTCCGGCGTGAGGCGGCGGATGTGTAGAAGGTGGTCAACAACTGTGATGGCTGTGTGACAGGCAGCAACGTCATGACTCCTGGTTAGAGGTGAAGGCCAGCCTGGAATTCACAGCATCAGCAAGTCACCAAGTAGCCACTGTCTTCCTCGTTCCCAGAGCCCCGACTCCTCCAGCCAAGGAAGAGCTAGCTGGCCGTGCAGTGGCTTCTGTTCTAGGAGAGGGACCTTAAGCTCAGGGAACCCCGGTCTTCGTTGATGGGCAGCAAGCATGCCTGACCACTGCTGGGTCAGGGAGACGTCAACTCTCCCTCCTGTCTGTGAACAGAACTGCCTTTTGCCCTGAGGAAGATGCCGTCTCCAGTTTCATTTTATTATTATTATTTTAAATTCTTTTCTCTTTTTTTTAAACCCCACATTTGTTTATTTATTTATTTATTTGGCTGTGTTGGGTCTTCGTTTCTGTGCGAGGGCTTTCTCTAGTTGCGGCGAGCGGGGGCCACTCTTCATCGCGGTGCGCGGGCCTCTCACTATCGCGGCCTCTCTTGTTGCGGAGCACAGGCTCCAGACGCGCAGGCTCAGTAGTTGTGGCTCATGGGCACAGTTGCTCCGCGGCATGTGGGATCTTCCCAGACCAGGGCTCGAACCCGTGTTCCCTGCATTAGAAGGCAGATTCTCAACCACTGCGCCACCAGGGAAGCCCTTATTATTTTTTAATAATGTTCTATCATAGTATAATGGTAGATTTTCTTTTCTATTCTGTTTTCCACTTCTCCCATCATTTTGGCAAATTACACAGAACTTCATATTGACCCAAACGAATAGATTAAATGTCACTTAATTTATTCTAAAGTAAATTGTACCCGTTTCTTGTATGGATTAACTTGCCATACCTACATTTCATAGAGTATTTAATGTTCATTTTAGAGAAAAAACTGTTAGTAATGTGACTCCTCATTAATGCATACTAGTGGATATTTGCCAGTGAAGTAAACCATTTAATTATTAATTTCAGTGGAAAATAGCATTGAGAAGAAGTCAACAGGGTAAGAAACATTATCTTTAATTTGTTAACTTTCAGAGATATATTGCTGTATAAAAAGGTTATGACAAATTTCAAGAGCAACATAGTATAGTGGGAAAGACCACAGACGCTGGAGCCAGCTTGCCAGGGGTTGAATCCCAGCTCTGTTACAGACTAGTTGTTTAAACATGGTGAGCCGCCTAAGCTATGGGTGGTACATCTCCTTACTGGGAAAATGGGGATAATAAAAATATAGACCTCATGGAATTGTTAGGAGGGTTGAATGAGCTAATATATAAGAAGTACTTTAAAAAGCTCCTTGTGCACAGTAATATTGTACAAGAGCTGGCTATGGTTATTACTATCTTCTTAGCCACCTGACATGTGGTTCCTTTCCAATGCTGTGCTCCTCAGTTCTTCATGTGCACGGGAGTTGGGCCAGTGTTTCTGAGGCATGGCTGCAGGAGACCCTAGAATACCTTCTTCAACAGCATGATTCAAAAGAAATCACAGAAAAGAAAAAAAAAAGAAATCACTACTTAGATTGAAATGTTTTGACTGGGTTTGTGAGAAGATCTGGTATTACTGAATGCTTTGTGCAAATCTGCTAAAGAAATATCTTCAAATTATATTTTCCTTTCCAAATATTCTTTGTCAATATAGGTGAGTATTTCTGACTTTCACAGCATTTACCAGTTTACCAATTAAGCTGTTCATGTTGCTCTGCTAGACTTACTATTTTAGCTGTGATAAGAATTCATTTTTAAAGCAATTTACAGCATTATACTTAGTGCTGGTCGTTTGCCTTCTTATTAGGTTTCTGAATCTTGAAGCATATATATTAAATTCCAGGCCCACAGAAATTTGAGGCTGACGGCTCTTTGTCCCCTGTGCTCGATTGTTAGTCTTACATATTTGTTCAATAAAAAAGTCTACAAGTAAAAAATGCTGGAGAGGGTCTGGAGAAAAGGGAACCCTCCTGCCCTTTTGGTGGGAATGTAAGTTGGTGCAGCCACTATGGAGAACAGTATGGAGGTTCCTCAAAAAGCTAAAAATAGAGCTATCATATGATCCAGCAATCCCACTCCTGGGCATATATCCAGACAAAAGTATAATTTAGAAAGATACCTGCACCCCAATATTCATAGCAGCACTATTCACAATAAACAAGACGTGGAAGCAACCTAAATGTCCATTGACAGATGAATGGATAAAGAAGATGTGGCACATATATACAATGGAATACTACTCAGCCATGAAAAGAACAAAATAATGCCATTTGCAGCAACATGGATGCAACTAGAGATTATCGTACTAAGTGAAGTCAGAAAGAGGAAGATCAGTACCATATGACATCACTTATATGTGGAATCTAAAATATGACACAAATGAACCTATCTAGGAAACAAAAACAGACTCACAGACATAGAGAACAGACTTGTGGTTGCCAAGGGGGAGGGCGTTGGGGAGGGATGGACTGGGAGTTTGGGATTAGCAGATGCAAACTATTATATATAGAATGGATAAACAATAAGGTCCTACTGTAGAGCACAGGGAACTATATTCAATATCCTGGGATAAACCATAATGGAAAAGAATGTAGATAGATAAATAGAGAGAGAGATAGAAAGATAGATATTTGTATAACTGAATCACTTTGATGTACAGCAGAAATTAATACAACATTGTAAATAAACTATAGTTAAATTAAAAAAACATAAAAAAATAAAAAAAGCTGGCCGTCTGATTCTAGAACCTCTCCCAGGCTCTTTAACACACATCACATCTGCCCACCGCTGGTGGCCCTGCTCTTGCTATTATGTTCCATTCTTTAAACATTTTCTTAAGCTTCCTTTAAGTGTGAAGAGACCTACTGTCAATGCACCTCACCTATTTCTGACTTTCTCTGCAGAGTTACTGGGGAATTTCTCAGTCTCTTATTCTCTAAATTAACAAGGGGAAAACATCGCCTCATTAATTTTTTAAAAGTCATTTTTCCTAAAAGGGAAATGGATGACTGCACTTCAATAACAATAAAAGGGCACTAAGGAAAAAGAATGGAAAAGGCTGAAAGCGTGCTGAAAACCACATTCTTCAAGAAATAGCAGTAGTGATGGTGGAACATCATTATGAGAACATAGATGAAGAAAAAAATTAAGGCAAATGGGTACTTTCTCTTTCACCCCATCATTTTATTTTATTTTGTTTTGGCCGCGGCATGTGAGATCTTAGTTCCCGAACCAGGGCTGAACACATGCCCCCTGCAATGGAAGCTCGGAGTCTTAACCACTGGACCTCCAGGGAAGTTCCTTATTTTTTTTTAAATTAATTTTTATTGGAATACAGTTGATTTACAATGTTGTGTTACTTTCTGCTGTACGATAAAATGAATCAGTTATACATATACATATATCCACTCTTTTTTAGATTCTTTTCCCATATAGGTCATTACAGAGTATTGAGTAGAGTTCCCTGTGCTGTACAGTAAGTCTTATTAGTTATCTATTTTATATATAGTAGTGCGTACATGTCAATCCCAATCTCCCAATTTATCCCTCTCCTCCTTTTCCCCCTTAGTAATTTTCCCATCATTTTAAGGAGGAACCTTTAAGACAAAGCTAATGTGTCCCTAAGTGCTAACTGCTTGAAGTACTCCCTCCCTCCCACAAAAGGCATCATTGACCCTGCCTCTGGGGCATTCATGCTAAATGGACTTGTTTTCTTCACCACTTCCTCCTGGGAAAGGCTGGGGCTGAGACCGTGAAGAAAGGCCACTGACCACTCATTAAAAGCCCAGAAATGAGAGGGTGTCGAACACATGTTCCTCCAACACAGAACTGATTGCCTCAGGTTTTCTCCCCCGACAGACAGGTAGAGTCATTTAAATGATAATTTACATATTTCTTAGAATCACCGTGGAGATGTACCTGCTGTTTTGATGCTTTCCTTTTAATAACGATACCTTTGTGATGGGTTGAAGCCCTTCCAAGAGTTCCGGGCTGTGCCAAAAATTGTAACCACGCTTGACCCATGAGATGCACGTGTAGAATCTGTGGCCCAAATTCAGTGAAGTAATAAGCAAAGTTTGCGTAATCACGCTACATCTCTAGACTGGATTCATTAGTTCCTTGGGTCAGTTAGAACAATCCTCAGAACACCCAATACTGAGCTAAACAATTTTCTGCTTGTAGATTACTTTAAAAGGAGGAGAGAGAATCAGTTCGAAAAGACCTTCACTAGCTGGATGGCACAGGGTGGGGAAGGCACCACCTTGCCTTCAGCTGATTTTAATCACAGTTATGAGAATGTTTAGTTGTGTCAGCACATCCAAGAGGGACCTAAAAGACTCAGGAACACTGTGGGGGAAAAAGGCTTGAGATCAACCTGGTTCTGGAGGTGGGAGGATGCTCTTGAGTGGCTGATGCCATGGCCAGTCCACCAGCTGGGCTTCCAGGAGGTCCACCATGCAGTGGTACCAAGATATACTGATGGGCCCAACCCCCCAGTGCAAGAACAGTCTGAAGCCAGGTGCGTGGGAAGACAACAGATCAGACCCAGTGGTGCTATTTTCGGTGGGGCACGTGTTTGTCTTGTATGTGTATTGTTGGAAGGGGTGTAGGTGTTGGGTTTCTGGCCACAGAGGTGGCCACGCGCCATCTTTGATATTGCAAATGAGACGATGATCTTCCAGATTCTGCGTACGTTGCCGTCCTTTCTCAATATTTGTGTACAGTTCTTTTCAAAGTCCACTGTCCTCAGGGTGTGGATTTTATGAACAATCCAAGGGATTGATCTCGGTCCTGTTAGGCAAAGATTAACAGCCCAATAAATAGAAATTGTGCACCACCATAACGTTAACACGAGGAAACGGCCAAGTTGATCTAAGCTCTATTCCCAAGAAAAGGATATGCACCCCCATCATTTTATTTTTTTTGAAGAAGAAGACGAATTCGTCAATAATAAATTAATAACCATCATGTTAGAATTGTCAGTGGGAGACACTCTATTTCCCGTGTCCAGTAAGAAAGCTACCTATTATTTTGGTAAGAAATGCCTAAATTGAAATTCCAAAGGGCATTATGAACTTGAATTAAAAAGGTAATGGATTTTTTAATAAGTTCTGGGTCAAGATGTATTATCAAACTATTTTCCATAGGGCATAGAATATACCATCTATCCTTTTAATAATACCAGCCCTGGTCTTCCTTCCAGCAGCCAGCTGAGGCTGCTCGGCTATTATAGTCTCTCCCACCATCCCTAACAATGAACAAATAACTAGACGGCCCATGAAACAGTCTAAATAGAACCGTCTCCTGGAGAGACTGTGACTGCCAGACACAGGTTCGATTCAGATCTGGATCCTCTGCTTTGGGAAGGAACAGATCAATGCCGTTGGAGAGTCAAGTCGTAGAGGGAAATATTAGGATGAATTGAGTGAATCATAAAACAAATGATCCGCGCGCTGACATGCAACCTTACTCTACCTGATGGCTCTGATTCAGGACCAGGCAAACGGTAATTCTGTGTGCTCTCCAGCTCAAAGGGCTTTCAGAAAAACGATTTGAATCGTACAAACCATTTATTAGTAAGGAAAATACTATGTCTGCGAATCCTTAAAGGCTGCAAGGAACTTACCCAAGCATTGGAAAGGCGGTCTGCATGTGCGAAGTTGTAGACGAGGTTTCTTTTTTTTCTCATTACGGTTTGAGTCCAGAGCCAAAGTTACGTCTTTAAATCATTCTTTCTGTCACTTCTAACTGTCTGACTGTGCTGTGCTCTATAAACCTGTCTTTTTTCTGTGTGCCCTGTTAGATACCTCCCTGGTACACACCACAGATCCTTTCTCATACCTCCGCTGGGTCCTGGGAACATGGAACTTTATAGGTAGCAATGGAGGAAAAGAGGGGCAGTAAACTTACTGACTGCAAGGTAGCAGAATTCACCAGAATTCAGTGATTCTTACATTCTCCATGAGAAAGTAAGCTATCAGGAGCTAATAAAGAGACAGAAAAAACTGCTTCCTTACATGTTTGGATACTCTACTGTCAGGGATAAACTAATAAGTGATGGTGTCATAGCTACATTCATTTTAGATAATTTTAGATTGGTGCACGAGTTGACTTTACAATGTAATTTAACATGGGAAGCATTAACTTCATTGTTAAAAATTGTCTTCTGTTTTCTGTATCTTCTAAAACACAAAGCTCTCGGTAAGATAAAAGAAACGCCTGCCTCTTTCATCATGGACACATGTGGAAAGAGAGTGGACCTGGAAAACAAATTTATCCTTTTTTTCTGGAAATGGGAACCCTCATAAAACACTTAGTGAGTCCAAGGTCTCTTGCTGTCGTTCTACCTCCTATTTGTATGGACTGTCGGCAACCCAGAGGTAGTCGGGGTAGGGGCGTGTTTTTGGATGACTTTGTTTCAAATCTGAAGAATTTACAAAAACTCTGAATGACAGGCAAAAATGGACATTTTCCTTTTAAAAGGGGGAAGAGATTAATATTCAGCCATCACCATATGTAATTAAACAGAAAAATAAAATGAACTGTTTATGCAGGCACCCAGAGTCAGTTTAAAATCACAATAGACCTGAAAGTCTGTGGCAAAACTTATTGATTTTGCCCAGGGCTGCGAATCCCTCTGAGGTCTTCTCACAGAGAGGAGCCCACTGCCATTTTTATGCGTGTAGTGAACTTGTTAACCAGCTGTGTTCAGGTGAGATGTTCAAACGTCTCCCTCTGTGCAACTTTACGTACTATGTGCCCTCATTAATTTTGGAAAGAATTTTAAAGAGTGCTCGAATAACACGTCCAATCAGCAACCGTTGTTATTATTATTTTTTTAGGTGTTGAAGTGCAAAGCTCATTGAAATAACCCCCAGATGGTTGAATTTTATTCTAGAAACAGTCCGTGGTAAGAAAAAGACTAACTGATATCTCGAGGTCTTGGTGAACCTTCCAATTCAGTTAAATTCTGTTCCTGCTGCCTTTCCCCTAGTTCTGGTCCCAGTTTCTTCTTCTTCTTTTCTTTTCTCTCTTTTTTTTTAACATCTTTATTGGAGAGGTCCCAGTTTGTAAGTCTTGTTCTTCATCTGTAAACTTTAGACCTTGGGCAAACCTACAGACTTCACTCTCTCTAAGACATCATCAATTTGTGTTTTATTGTCAGAGCTCAATTGGTATTTCCCCCCTTGCCCCCAACCCCGTGAAGTCTATGGTAATTTTTCGAGGTAGGGTAGGGGACCCAGTGGTTTGGATGCTGTTTACAAGGTGCTGCTGAGGAGGCAGGGTGAGATAGCATATGTGTGGCAGAGAGGTGGTTACTAATGACTTTTACATTTCTGGAAGGCTTCCTGGAATGCAGTGGGAATATAAGAGCTCCTGGGTCTCCTGGTCCACGTGTGCAGTGAAGTCTGTCAGGGAGGGGGTTATGTAGAGTCTGGGGTCTGCAGAGATGACTGAGAATTAAGAGATGAGCAGTTGAGAGGAGGGAGTGACTTGGAAGTTGTCTGGATGCCGCTGCCCTTGCCTCTCCACCCTGAAGATGGGCATCTTTTTATTTTCAAGTCTCCCGCCTTCCAGGGCGCACTGACCTCTAGGGGAGAACCTTGGGGTATCTACTCCCAAACAGCCCACCATCTCCCCACTCCCAGGGGGCACAACTCCAAGTTCTCCAGGGCAGGATGTGAAGGTGCCCTCTTTGGTCCTTCCACTGCCGCTGCTCCCCAGACCCGTGCTACCCATGCCCCTTTGTCTCCTCCTCAGTCACAACCAAAGCACTTTCCCTCCCATAGTTATGAGGGTGATGTTGTTGCTTTCCTTCAAAAAAAGACCGATCACTTACAAGAAAAAATAATCCAGGTGATCAGGACAATTTGGAGCCACAAAAGCCATTTTCCCACTCCAGGTAGAGAATATTTTCCTAAAGACCTCCATGAATAATGCCATTGAATCAGCCTCCTGTTTCTTAAATTTTTATTATTCCCAGACAATCTTCAGGGTTTCTGCCAGGTCTATTTGTCACCTATTACTTCTGTAATATTATTAACTTTTCATGTTTGCTTAGATTTTGATTTAAAGGAAAATTTCAGTTGCTCCCACAAATGGGAAACCAATATTGTTTTCCTTTTTTTTAAAAAAAAGTTTATTGGAGTATAGTTGATGTACATTGTTGTGTTAGTTTCAGGTGCACAGCAAAGTGATTCAGTTATACATATACATATATTCATTCTTTTTCAGATTCTTTTCAATCGAAGATATGTCAATGGATAAAGAAGATGTGGTACATATATACAATGGAATATTACTCAGCCATAAAAAAGATTGAAATAATGCCATTGGCAGCAACATGTGTAGACCTAGAGATTGTCATACTGAGTGAAGTAAGTCATACAGAAAAGGACAAATATCGTATGATATTGCTTATATGTGGAATCTAAAAAATGGTACAAATAAATTTATTTACAAAACAGAAATAGAGTTACAGATGTAGAAAACAATCTTATGGTTACCAGGGGGGAAAAGGGAAGAGGGATAAATTGGGAGATTGGGACTGACAGATACACAGTACTATATATAAAATAGATAACTAATAAGGACCTACTGTATAGCACAGGGAACTCTACTCAGTACTCTGCAATGACCTACATGAGAAAAGAGTCTAAAAAAGAGGGGATATATGTATACGTATAACTGGTTCACTTTGCTGAACAGCAGAAAGTAACGCAACATTGTAAATCAACTACACTCCAATAAAATTTTTTTTAAAAGATATGAGCAGTCAATCGAGTGACTCATGTCATTGAATTCGAGCTGGTTAACGGTACATGCTGAGGGCTTTGAGCCTGAGGGTTACTCTTTTCACTAAAAAGGAGTCTTAGTGAGAGTTAGGAGGACTTCACATCCTATTAGCACCAAACTAGAATTTCCCCTTGATTCAATCCTAAGGAGTAGAAAAGACTTAAACAGAGAATGCGCCTCTTAGTATAATTTCTATAGTGTTCAATTTTGTGTCCACATATCATTGGTGTCACCCATACCCCAGTGGTCCAGTCGCAAACAAGACTCTATAAGATGCAGATGTCAAACTAGAAAAGAAAGAAATCTCGAGTGTCTGGTGAGGAAGGGCTCCCTCCTTCCCCAGTTGGAGACAAGATTCAGAGAGAAATGATGGTCATTGTTTCTCATCTATTATTTCAGCTGTTTCTGAGAAAACCAGAGGCTCCGTGGAGAAGGACTGTCAAGAGAGTAGAACAAGTGAATACGGCAGTCTACTTAACACGTGGAAGTTTGTTGTGCATGTATTAAATGTGAGTTCTTCAGAAGGAAAATGGTGGGGTTGGCTCTATGTGAAGTTCTCTGTGTCGATCTGTAAGTTATGGAGGTAAAATCATTTTTCTCTCCTGAAATCTCACAAAAATCAGTTGCTTAAAATACAGATCGTGTTCTAGAAGAAAGTTTACAGGGATGGAAAATGCTGGGACAACCAGAAATCCCACCTTTTAGACGTTGGATCCACTCCTGTTAAGCCTTTGGCATCAGTAAATAAAGTCCTGGCTGATTGAATGTGTAACTTTATAAGTTTAAGTGCCCTTTACTCTGAAGGTCTGCAGTTCTTCTTTTAAAAATATTTTAAAGAAATTTCCAATTCTCTGAGTTTCTCGACCCTAAAGTCCGTGGGGCAATCCAGATTCTAGCTTCCGCTCCATAAACGTTAAATTTATGACAATTTTATGTCGTGGGTGAGTCTGTGAATAATACGATTTGGGGATTCTGAATTTATGAATGAACAGGCAGCTTTGAAGGCCTTATGGGAACCGGCACCATATGCCTTTCGAAGGTAATTTCCTCTAGATTTACATTTCGTGTATTCATCTTGGGCCTCTAATGCCAAGCGCTGCGTCAGGCCTTGAAAGGAAACATCACAGTGGAGAACAGGCCAGAGAAGGAGCGATAAAGGTGACAAATGGTAGGCTCCTCAATAAATCATAGATTCCACGGACAGACACTGACCATCAAGCCTACACATTAGAGAAAGAGACGTAAAAGGAGGAAGTGAAAACAATAGTGAGAAACCCGCCACGACTCAGAGAATGAGAAAAACGAAGCACAAGAAAACCTGCAATACAATGAAAATCATTGTCTGATTGTGGGACACAAAGTCTGTAAGAAATAAGGTTGCCAAAGAGTTTTGAAAAAAAAAAATCGAGAATGGAAATTATTATGTATAATGATAAGAAAAGAGATGAAATCAGTTTAGGTTTTAAAAATGTCAAGGACAGGTGTTCTCAAACATGGTGGATGTTTTTTCTTTTAATTTCTTAATTTTGGCTGCGTTGGGTCTTCGTTGCTGTGCGCGAGCTTCCTCTAGTTGCGGCGAGCGGGGACTACTCTACCTTGCGGTGCGTGGGCCTCTCATTGCGGTGGTTTCTCTTTGTTGCGGAGCATGGGCTCTAGGCGCGTGAGCTCAGTAGGTGTGGCTCACGGGCTCTAGAGGGCAGGCTCAGTAGTTGTGGCTCACGGGCTTAGTTGCTCCACGGCATGTGGGATCTTCCTGGACCAGGGCTCAAGCCCATGTCCCCTGCATTGGCAGGCAGATTCTTAACCACTGAGCCACCACAGAAGTCCCAAACATGGTGGATTTCAAGTGGAAAGATGAACAGGTAGGGGCTGAAGAGGTGAGAGGTAGGAAAGTGACATGTACGTGCACATGTCAGTCCTGAAGGGCGATGTTTTCTCTTTTCATTCTGTCTAAGGAGAATTCCCACCTCATCCAGGTGGTGTGGGGTTTGAAATTTAAAAGATTTAAGAGAGAAAATACAAAATTATGAATAGACAAGTAGGCCTGGGGCCTTAGGAGGTGTCTGTGAAATTGAGGAGCCCTGTTTTGTACTTCATTAGTCACACAATAAATCCACCTCCAGCCCCCTTTGGAGACTCACATCCCATGTGAGCAGGAGAGAAGGGGGCTTTGGGCTGCTGCATGGGGCAGGGGGCATAGGGTCCACCTTCTTACATGGAGTGACTTGGGTCAGTGTATCCTCTTCATCAGAAGGGTAAGTTAGGCTTAGGGGAAGAAAGAGTTATTTCTGTCTGAAGTAGTAATTATTGTCTTATTATAGTGGTTCAGAAGTGTAAAGGGATCCATGAAATCACGCTTGTGTCTTCTGGGCCAGATACAGCAGACACGGGGGGGAACTTGGGTGCAGAGATAAAGAGTGAATGAAAAAGCTCACATCTGGGGATGGGAGGGGTGGGGGTTGGGAGGAGAGGCAGAAAGAGTCTAGAGCATCTCACTAGGAGATGCTAGCCTCTTGAGATGGAGCCTCAAATTCATCCATTTATAGAGACTCAAACCTAGATTTAGACACATACCTGCACATGAGTATGTGGACAGGTGATGAGAAGTACTAGGGAGTAGAATAAAGTAAGTTACAGGAGAATCATCAGTTGTGTGTGTGTGTGTGTTTGTGTATGTGGGGAGCTGTTGCTACTTTATATAACGTGATGAAGAAAGACCCTGATGATAAGAGGACACTCCCAAGGAGGCCTGAAAAAAATGAGGAGGAAAGTGCTTCATGAAGAGCATCCCAGCAGAGAGAGTATCTGCGCACATGTCCTGGGGCCGGGGAGAACTTGGGGTGTCTGAGGAACAACCAGGAGACTGGTGGGGTTGCAGTAGAGGACGCAGTGGGCAGAGAGGAGGGAGACAGGGCAGAGGGGTGGAAGGAGCCCACCAGGAGCCCCTGTAGGTCACGGTAGGTACTTTGGTCCCTAAATGGAGTGGGGGTGGGCTGGAAGGAGCCGTGTGATCTGACTCCTGTTTTTCAAGCCTCTCTCTGGTGTGTGGAGCATCTGCTTTAGAACAACCTGGAAGCAAGGAGCTCCGTTGGGAGATGGCTGGAATGATGGGGGTAAGAGAGAGTGGCTGGACCAGGTTGGCCACTGCAGAGGTGGGACGCAGCTGTTTTCTGCTCAGACATTCAAGGAAGAGCCAGCAGGCTGTCCTCACAGATGAGATAAGGTGATGAGAGGCAGTGTTCCTCCTGATCAACTAGAAGGTCGGAGTTTCAATCTAATGAGATAGGAGAACAGTGGGGGAGGTGGAGCTCAGGAGTGGGTACTGGAACTTCTGCACTGCCCTCAAGTTTGAGGTCTCCGTTAGACATTTGATGGGAAATCAAGTAGGACACTGGACGTGAGCTTGGCTCTCAGGGGACAGGCTGGGGCTGGAGATAGATATTTGGGAGCCACGAGTCATTTAAATACAGATGGTGCTTAAAGTCATGAGATCAGATGAGATCACCTAGGGAATAAATACGGAGAAAAATTAAATATAGTGTGTTTATTTTCCTGAACTTTTGGATATAATTATCATTGAACCTCCAATGGTGGGGTAGGGTATTTAGGAGCTGAGATTCCTGTCTTTTGTCTCTCTCTATATAAATATCCATGACTTATGGTTTATACACATGAACAGTTCATACAAGGCTTTCTTTCCATAATCTGACCAATCTACTCACTGGCCAGTTTCAGCCACACCAAACAGCAAAAATTAGTGTGTCTTAGCTCACGCATTTCTTAGTTGAACTCTGCTCCTAATCCCAGCCCACCCTCTGCCCCCTACACTTCTTTGGGGTAATTCCTACTCATATGTAAGACCCTGTGGGTTAACCCCATCGTTTATGCCCCACTATCCTGTGCTTGGGAATAATTCTCTTATCCCATTGCTTTAAAATTATGATTTCTTACTATTTGCCTACTTCTCCGTGCAGAGAGTATCCAAGGTGTTTGTGACTGTGAACCAAAATATTAATGGAGTAGGCATAGAGGGAACTTTCCTCAACATAATAAAGGCCATATATGACAAACCCCCAGCCAACATTGTTCTCAGTGATGAAAAACTGAAACCATTTCCAAGATCAGGAACAAGACAAGGTTGCCCACTCTCACCACTATTATTCAACATAGTTTTGGAAGTTTTAGCCACAACAATCAGAGAAGAAAAAGAAATAAAAGGAATCCAAAGCAGAAAAGATGAAGTAAAGCTGTCACTGTTTGCACATGACATGATACTATACATAGAGAATCCTAACGATGCCACCAGAAAACTACTCGAGCTAATCAATGAATTTGGTAAAGTAGCAGGATAAAAAATTAATGCACAGAAATCTCTTGTATTCCTATACACTAAAGATGAAAAATCTGAAAGAGAAATTAAGGAAACACTCCCATTTACCATTGCAACAAAAAAGAATAAAATACCCAGGAATAAACCTACCTAAGTAGACAAAAGACCTGTATGCAGAAAACTCTAAGACACTGATGAAAGAAATTAAAGATGATACAAACAGATGGAGAGATATACCATGTTCTTGGACTGGAAGAATCAACATTGTGAAAATGACTATCCTACCCAAATCAATCTACAGATTCAACGCAATCCTTATAAAACTACCAATGGCATTTTTCACAGAACTAGAACAAATATTTTCACAATTTGTATGGAAACACAAAAGACCCCGAATAGCCAAAACAATCTTGAGAATGAAAAATGGAGCTGGAGGAATCAGGCTCCCTGACTTCAGACTATACTACAAAGCTACAGTAATCAAGACAGTATGGTACTGGCACAAAAACAGAAAGATAGATCAATGGAACAGGATAGAAAGCCCAGAGATAAACCCACGCACATATGGTGACCTTAATTTTGATAAAGGTGGCAAGAATATACAATGGAGAAAAGACAGCCTCTTCATTAAGTGGTGCTGGGAAAACTGAACAGCTACATGTAAAAGAATGAAATTAGAACACTCCCTAACACCACACACAAAAATAAACTCAAAATGGATTAAAGACCCAAATGTAAGGTCAGCCACTATAACACTCTTAGAGGAAAACGTAGGCAGAACCCTCTATGACATAAATCACAGCAAGATCCTTTTTGACCCACCTCCTAGAGAAATGGAAATAAAAACAAAAATAAACAAATGGGACCTAATGAAACTTCAAAGCTTTTGCACAGCAAAGGAAACCATAAACAAGACCAAAAGACAACCCTCAGAATGGGAGAAAATATTTGCAAATGAAGCAACCGACAAAGGATTAATCTCCAAAATATACAAGCTGCTCATGCAGCTCAATATCAAAAAAACAAACAACCCAGTTCAAAAATGGGCAGAAGACCTAAGTAGACATTTCTCCAAAGAAGATATACAGATTGCCAACAAACAAATGAAAGGATGCTCAACATCACTAATCATTAGAGAAATGCAAATCAAAACTGCAAGGTATCACCTCATACCAGTCAGAATGGCCATCATCAAAAAATCTACAAACAATAAGTGCTGGAAAGGGAGTGGAGAAAAGGGAACCCTCTTGCACTGTTGGTAAGAATGTAAATTGATACAGCCACTATGGAGAAGAGTATGGAGGTTCCTTAAAAAACTAAAATTAGAAGTACCATACGACCCAACAATCCCACTGCTGGGCATATACCCTGAAAAAAACATAATTCAAAAAGAGTCTTATACCATAATGTTCATTGCAGCTCTATTTACAATAGCCAAGACATGGAAGCAACCTAAGTGTCCATCAACAGATGAATGGATAGAGATGTGGCATATATATACAATGGAATATTACTCAGCCATAAAAAGAAACGAAATTGAGTTATTTGTAGTGAGATGAATGGACCTAGAGTTTATCATACAGAGTCAAGTAAGTCAGAAAGAGAAAAACAAATACCATATGCTAACACATATATATGGAATCTAAAAAAAAAAAAAAAAAGGTTCTGAAGAACCTAGGGGCAGGACAGGAATAAAGACGCAGATGTAGAGAACGGACTTGAGGACACAGGGAGGGGGAAGGGTAAGCTGGGACGAAGTGAGAGAGTGGCATGGACATATATACACTACCAGATGTAAAATGGATAGCTAGTGGGAAGCATCCGCATAGCACGGGGAGATCAGCTCGGTGCTTTGTGACCAGCTAGAGGGGTGGGATAGGGAGGGTCGGAGGGAGGCGCAAGAGGGAGAGGATATGGGGACATATGTATACATAAAGCTGATTCACTTTGTTATACAGCAGCAACTAACACAGCAGTGTAAAGCAATCATACTCCAATAAAGATGTCAAAAAAAAAGAAAAGAAAAGAAGTCAATGTAATTCAAAAAAAATAATGTATTTAAATCATGTCAAAAAACAAATATTAACAGAGAAGGTGAGAGAAAAGTGAGAAGTGAAGCAAGTCCCTTGATCCGACTGCGACATAACAAAAGCAAAACAACCCCCAGTTCCACCTGGAAGTCCTCAGCTAAGTTCCTCATGTCTTCTGCCGGCGCTGCACCCAGCCTGGTGTAATGAATGTGGAACAGCAGGCCCTGGATGATCAATCACAGGAAAACAGGAAACAAATCCAAATAAATCTGTGGAGGAAGAAGGAGAAGAAGGGAAAAAGGGGGAGAGAGGGTTCCATTCTGAGGACAACTAGAATGTTCCTAACTGCAATCAATCTCTCATCTGACTAATGAGAGTGTGTCTCAACTGGGGGCTTAAAAATAACTTACAAATATAAAACTCTTTGAGTCGAAGAGATAATTGGTTTTAAGCAAATATTGTAAGCCTTTTAAAATTCACTATTTCATGCAATCAAATAATTTCAAAATGTTGAAATCAGTTTTTTAAAAGTTACTCTTTTAAAAGAAATTTTTTCAAAATTTGATTCTGTAGGTCTTTTTCCTACGTTACAAAAGCCGTCATCCGTAAAGTGCTGATGGACCAGATTTCGGTTGGACGATATCGTGTACACTAGTTGCTTTCCTAATGCAAACCGGCTTTGACATCTTTTTATTTATTACATCACTCGATTGTAAATTGCTTAAAAGGAACTAACGATATAGGTTCTAATGTATGCTGCGTTTAAATTTGAGGATGATTTGAGCACATTCTTGGCTTTTTGTAGAGCACATGTACATCATTTCATAATAAGATGCTCCAATAAGAGTACAGTCATCATTTATTAGCATTTTCATGCTGCACATGCTTTATCTTGTTTTATCCTCTCTACATTCTATTTTTTCAGTTGAGAAGAAGCAGATGTTAGGGAACTGTAAGCCATTTGCCCAGGCTTAGAAACCAATTTTGTCCAATAAAAACCCCTACACTTGTTTTTTTGAACTGTGCCTTGACGCACTGAAGCAAACCCTTAAAGGTTAGTGTATCTGTCCTACATATATTCAAGAATTCTATTAATTAGAAAACCCTAAGTATATAAGTACCTTTGAAAATCTTTATTAAAATATCATTCAAGTTTTTTTCATTATTGAACGGGGGTGACACACTGGAGTTATTATCTCAAATATATATTAAATTGACAAGGTTCACAAAGAAGCAGTTATAATTGAATAAAGAGAATAGTTTACTGAGTAATAGGATTTCATACTTATTTAAGTTAACAATTAGGAGTGCCAAAGTATGTAAGTCTATAATATAAATACACTAAGATGTCAGTGTGGTGACATTTCCTCTCTGAGAAACACAAATTGATGAAGAGCATACTTCTAGATTAATGTTTTCTTTGAGACAAATAGGTTTCTAATGCTTTATCACTTGCTTCTCATCACCCAGGAAATACATCTAATGCTTCTATTGTAACGAGCTATAAAATAAGTTGAGAAGGATGTTCTTTTGCTCAAGTTGGCATCTTTGCCTGGGATGTCTTTCCAGCCTGGCCCACCTAGAAAACATTTCCATATCTTTCAAGAATCTGCTTGTAACTCAGAAATCTGTATCTCAAGCCCAAACCTCCCCTCAGCCCCTGCTCGCTGGTCATCTCGACTGGAATTCTTCTGGGGTGTCTCAACTCACCAAGAGATACTTTTTTTTTTTTAAGAGAGTAGATCTTTTTTTTTTTTAATAAATTTATTTATTCATTTATTTATTTTTGGCTGTGTTGGGTCTTCGTTTCTGTGCGAGGGCTTTCTCTAGTTGTGGCAAGCGGGGGCTATTCTTCATCGCGGTGCGCGGGCCTCTCACTGTCGCGGCCTCTCTTGCTGCGGAGCACAGGCTCCAGACGCACAGAGCTCAGTATTTGTGGCTCACGGGCTCAGTTGCTCCGTGGCACGTGGGATCTTCCCAGACCAGGGCTCGAACCCGTGTCCCCTGCATTGGCAGGCAGACTCTCAACCATTGCGCCACCAGGGAAGCCCAAGAGATACTTTTAATATAACCCCATAAGGAGACTAGATTATTCTCTTTTTGGTACCCTTACTGTATGTTGTACAAGCTTCTGGAATCTCTATTATAGGTCTGCAAATATTTGACTCACAGATCACCATCTTCATTCTTCCTTTATAGGACCTAATTCTTATAAAATATAAATAATAGCTATTTTTATTATTAATATTTGCTGAACTCATATGAGTATGGTAGGCAGTTAATGCCAAGAGATCGGAAGTACGAGGTCAGATAAAACCTGTTCACCATTTCTCAAATGAAAAGTTTTTGATTCACTTTTATAAACATGTTAGTTTCTGATGGCACTTGCAGATAAACCAACAAATCAATGAGTGAATATGTTTATGAACGTTCTATGCATTAATAAACAAGTCACACTGTTTTCTTAGAGAGGGTTTTTGGTGGCAAAACAGTCATTTTAGAGAACTCAGAGTCTGTCTCTTCAGCTTCTATGTGGGGAAGTTCTTGTCTGCTAACAGTCCAGCCCGCTTCTTAAGCAGTGTCTCACAGTAAGTTTAATGCTGAAAAGTTTCCCTTCTGAGTCGAGGGAAAAGGTGCACAATAACTGCCAGTGACAAGCATGCAATATTAATTGTGTAGCTAATTAATTTTTCATATCATGCCTGTTTAATTAGTAACCAAAGAGTGATGACTGCCTCACAGGGCAGAGCTTGTATATTATGTAGGTGTGAAAGCTTAGACTACACGAGGGGTTATAACTTCACAAGCACTTCAAGATTTATGAACCCTACATAATACTTAAAAAGTCCTCTCAAGCCAAATTATAATTATTAAGTAGTCAGAATTTTAATTACATGATATATTTCCTCCTTATAGAGGAAGATGTTATCTAAGGGAGTTTTGACTGCAGGAGGTTTATAGGATCAGAGCCTTTGTGGAATTTTGTTTTTCCATGAACTACAAACATATTAAAAAATGATGTCTCTATGAAGGAGAAAGAGAAAAAATAATTAATCACTAATCGGTGGATTGCTTTGGTCTTCCTATCCAGAGAACAATCTCAGTCCTGTCCTGGAAAGTCCTGAGTTCGTTTTATTTATTTGTCTAAAAGTTTCGAGATGATAGAGTTGTTAGCTCCTCTGTCTCTATTATTTCCTGTTTCCTATGTTATGGAGCCTCTATATCATTCTGCAGAGTCAGGTGGAAGGGAAAAAGGAAGCATTGTGAAACTGATTTTACAAAAGCAGAAGAAAATAACGGCTTTCCCCTTATAAGTTTAAAAGAGAAATTGGCTAACAGACTTCAAACTTGCAACTTTTTACAGCCTTTTTGTAATTATGCTCTTAGAATATATGATGTGTTTTTATTTTCATAATTAACAGGAAATACATGTTATATACTAAATGTGACACAAGAGATATGAATTATGCAGTCAGCTCGGTATGTGCTGACGAGCACAAAGCCCAAGGCACGTTCAGCAGAGTTTCTATGAAGATCTATAATGAGTTTCAAGTACATCATTTCCTGATGGAGGATAAGGAAACATCCATCAATGCAAATTTTTGCACAGTTTTTCAGCTTTTATGAATACTTTACAACTTCTAAAAAGAACGAATTTCCAAAGTGCGACTTGAGCAAATTCTGCTGGTAATTTTATATTAGACGGTTTAGGCTCAGCGGAACCCTCAGATACACCAGTATATACACACAAGTATATTTAAGAGTGCTCTAGACGGAGATGGCCAGCTTAGCGTAGTCTGATGCTGTACAATTTAACATCTAGTTAAGATCTAAATCTATGACATTCGTTTATGTTGGAAAATAGACACATTGTACCATGGAACACGAAGCAAACATCTTTGCGAATGATATAGGATCTTTTAAATTCAAAGTTAAGACTTTCATGTCCATGTACAGAGTGAACATGCATATTCTATTTACTTAATTCTTTTGAAAGAGTGGAGATTAGCATGCATATCTTAAAGTTGAGGTTGGATTGAATTTTCATTTTCTATTAGGATAGCATTTCAACATATACTAATGAGGAGGGAAGGAAAGTGCTTAGGGAATAAAATTGTGTCGAATATTAAATAAACATGAAAAGTCACAGGATTCTGAGGTCCTTAGAGATACTTTATAGAATAACATATAGTTATTGTGTAAGAGTCCAGTAAGGCAACAGCCTCCTAATTGGTTCCCTTAGCACATCTCCACCACCCCATTGCACCCCCTGTTCCATCTTCCACAATAAAGAGTTGTCCCCAAAAGCTAATCTCATCACACGGCTTCCCTGCTTCAAGACCTCCGTGGGCCCCCTGGTGCCTCAAGCATGAGGCCTTATCTCCCCAGCCTGGCCCCAGCCTGCTCCTCCAGCCTCATTTCCTGACAAACTGGCCCCCATGCTTAACCTCTGGCCCCCGAACTGCAGACTTGGGGCACAGGGGGCCCAGAGGGAGGGGAGAAGCTTCACAGGCACCCCTTCAGCAGGGCTTCTCCCCTTGAGGTGACCTGCCACCTCTTTTATACTCAAGATAATAGGCAGTTTACGATGCACCGTTTTTACATGACTTTTTCATTTCATCCATCTCTGTTCTCTAACGGAGATAGCACAAAGCCACAGTCAACATTTCGTGAGAAATGTAAAGAGTAAATAGACCAGCGCTCCCTTCCCTTGTTTATACATTACATCGTGGATGTGGAAAGGGACTGGTACCCATTCCATAAGCTCACAGAGGACCGACTCACAGCCACGAGGAGAACGGCCGGGGGGTCCCCTTTGTCTGCTGAATCAGGACGGCCCGGGTCTCCACCACACCCCAGCTCCACACACTGACTGGCACCTCAGTGCTCAAGAGATATTTGTTAACAAAATGAACTTCACTGAGTGATGCCTTTTAGTAGTTAGTAGGTTGAAGGAAGTGGAAGCATTTTAATGATACTATGTCCAAGTTTATTTTAAATACCATATAATGTTTCTTTTCTACTAGTACCTCAACCCCTTCTATGATAAAGACTTTTATTCTTGGTTTAAGGGAAAAAAGAGCACAGATCGAGTGTCCGTTTATTAGTAATAACTACAACTTATGGAGGGACCAAATGGGCCAGGTGGTTTATTATTTTCTTCTTCGTGCCTCCACACAATTCTAAAAGTTGGTATTATGACCCTTGTTTTTCACGCTGAAGGATGAAGCAACAGACCCCAAAGCACTGAGGAAGTAAGTGGTGGCATGTGCAGTTGAGTCATGTTTTTCTTTTCTTTTTTTTTTTTTTTTCCCGGTACGCGGGCCTCTCACTGTTGTGGCCTCTCCCGTTGCGGAGCACAGGCTCCGGACGCGCAGGCTCAGCGGCCATGGCTCACGGGCCCAGCCGCTCCGCGGCATGTGGGATCTTCCCGGACCGGGGCTCGAACCCGTGTCCCCTGCATCGGCAGGCGGACTCTGAACCACTGTGCCACCAGGGAAGCCCTGAGTCATGTTTATTTCATCCAAAGGAAATCATCTTGCTGTTGTGCCACACAGACTATTTATGTAAACCAGAGGCTTAAAAAAAGTTTCTCTCAAGCTCAGGAAATCATTGATATGAGACTCCTTACCAAGAATGCATTTTTCTCAATTCCCTGAAGTTTTCACATTAGAGACCAGTATTTGAGTTGTTGTGAAGAAGATGAGGGGAAACAGGTGATCTTCTATGTAATCTGAGCCTGTCCCTTTTGGATCTTTATGGATTCAGTTACAGATGCAAAAATGAAAATAACATTCTTACTATCTTAAAGTATTTTGAGATTCTTGTCGTGAGACGAAATATTACAAAAATACACTCAATATTAAATGACACATAAATGGGCACGGGCACAAATCAAATTCCCATTTAAATTTTATTGTTTAGGTAACAGTTTCTTTAAAAACTGTTAAACCCAAACCATGGCAGAGCACAAAAGAGCTTGTACATCAAGCATGCAGTCGAAAGTTCTATTATGCTAACAAGCTGGAAAGCTTGTCAACGTCTCCTGTGTTAACTATGCCTCCTCTTTGATCACCCAGAAAGCTTTCCAACACTGTAATTGGTCCTAATTAACAGGGAACTGTGATCTTCTTTTACTACTATATTTCACAAGTCAGGCAATAGACCACATTCTAACGCTCACTACTACTGCCCTATTCAAGTCCCAGTATCTCCCCAGATACACAACTGATTACGATTGTGCATCCTGTTTTAATAGTGTCTTTCAAGAGAAAGTTTGATGCTTCTTGTCTATATATCCTCTCAGGGTTCCTTTAGTCAATTACGTTTTCTCATCATGGATTAAGAATGCCCCATCTGGACTTACGGGAAGATGGCGGAAGAGTAAGACGCGGAGAACACCTTCCTCCCCACAGATACACCAGAAATACATCTACACGTGGAACAACTCCTACAGAACACCTACTGAACTCTGGCAGAAGACCTCAGACCCCCCAAAAGGCAAGAAACTCCCCACGTACCTGGGTAGGGCAAAAGAAAAAAGAATAAACAGAGACAAAAGCATAGGGACGGACCCTGCACCAGTGGGAGGGAGCTGTGAAGGAGGAAAGGTTTTCAGACATTAGAAGCCCCTTCGCGGGCGGAGACTGCGGGTGGCAGAGGGGGGGAGCTTCGGAGCCGCGGAGGAGAGCGCAGCAACAGGGGTGCGGAGAGCAAAGCGGAGAGATTCCGGCACAGAGGATCAGGGCCGACCGGCACTCACCAGCCCGAGAGGCTTGTCTGCTCACCCGCCGGGGCGGGCGGGGCTGGGAGCTGAGGCTCGGGCTTCGGGCGGAGTGCAGGGAGAGGACTGGGGTTGGCAGCGTGAACACACCCTGCAAGGGGTTTGTGCGCCACGGCTGGCCGGGAGGGAGTCCGGGGAAAAGTCTGGAGCTGCCGAAGAGGCAAGAGACTTTTTCTTCCCTCTTTGTTTCCTGGTGCATGAGGAGAGGGGATTCAGAGTGCTGCTTAAAGGAGCTCCAGAGACGGGCGTGAGCTGCGGCTAAAAGCACGGACCCAGAGATGGGCATGAGACGCTAAGGCTGCTGCTGCTGCCACCAAGAAGCCTGTGTGCAAGCACAGGTCACTCTCCACACTCACCTCTGGGGAGCCTGTGCAGCCCGCCACTGCCAGGGCCCCAGGATCCAGGGACAACTTCCCCGGGAGAACGCATGGTGCGCCTCAGGCTGGTGCAACGTCACGCTGGCCGCCGCAGGGTCGCCCCGCACTTCGTGCCCCTCCCTCCCCCACGGCCTGAGTGAGCCAGAGCCCCCGAATCAGCGGCTCCTTTAAGCCCGTCCTGTCTGAGCGGAAAAACAGCCGCCCTCCAGCGACCTACACGCAGAGGTAGGGCCAAATCCAAAGCTGAACCCCAGGAGCTGTGCGAACAAAGAAGAGAAAGGGAAATCTCTCCCAGCAGCCTCAGGAGCAGCGGATTAAAGCTCCACAATCAACTTGATGTACCTGCATCTGTGGAATACATGAATAGACAACGGAATCATCCCAAATTGAGGAGGTGGACTTTGAGAGCAAGATTTATGATTTTTTCCCTTTTCCTCTTTTTGTGAGTGTGTATGTGTATGCTTCTGTATGAGATTTTGTCTGTATAGCTTTGCTTCCACCATTTGTCCGAGGGTTCTATCCGTCCGTTTTTTAAAAAAATATTTTCTTAATAATTACTTTTTATTTTAATAACTTTATTTTACTTTATCTTCATTCTTGCTTTCCTTCCTTCCTTCCTTCCTTCTTTCCTCCCTCCCTCCCTCCCTCCTTCCTTTCTTTCTTTCTGTTTCTACTAATTCTTTCTTTCTACTTTTTCTCCCTTTTTTTCTGAGCCGTGTGGATGAAAGGCTCTTGGTGCTGCAGCCAGGAGTTAGTGCTGTGCCTCTGAGGTGGGAGAGCCAACTTCAGGACACTGGTCCACAAGAGACCTCCCAGCTCCACATAATATCAAACGGCAAAAATCTCCCAGAGATCTCCATCTCAACACCAGCACCCAGCCTCACTCAACGACCAACAAGCTACAGTGCTGGACATCCTATGCCAAACAACTAGCAAGACGGGAACACAAACCCATCCATTAGCAGAGAGGCTGCCCAATATCATAATAAGTCCACAGACACACCAAAACACACCACCAGACGTGGACCTGCCCACCAGAAAGACAAGATCCAGCCTCATCCACCAGAACATACGCACTAGTCCCCTCCATCAGGAAGTCTACACAACCTACTGAACCAACATTAGCCACTGGGGACAGACACGAAAACCAACGGGAACTACGAACCTGCAGCCTGCAAAAAGGAGACCCCAAACACAGTAATATAAGCCAAATGAGAAGACAGAAAAACACACAGCAGATGAAGGAGCAAGATAAAAACCCATCAGACCTAACAAATGAAGAGGAAATAGGCAGTCTACCTGAAAAAGAATTCAGAATAATGATAGTAAAGATGATCCAAAATCTTGGAAATAGAATAGACAAAATGCAAGAAACATTTAACAAGGACCTAGAAGAACTAAAGATGAAACAAGCAATGATGAACAACACAATAAATGAAATGAAAAATACTCTAGAAGGGATCAATAGCAGAATAACTGAGGCAGAAGAATGGATAAGTGACCTGGAAGATAAAATAGTGGAAATAACCACTGCAGAGCAGAATAAAGAAAAAAGAATGAAAAGAACTGAGGACAGTCTCAGAGACCTCTGGGACAACATTAAATGCACCAACATTCGATTTATAGGGGTTCCAGAAGAAGAAGAGGAAAAGAAAGGGACTGAGAAAATATTTGAAGAGATTATAGTTGAAAACTTCACTAACATGGGAAAGGAAATAATTAATCAAGTCCAGGAAGCACAGAGAGTCCCATATAGGATAACTCCAAGGAGAAATATGCCAAGACACATTTTAGTCAAACTGTCAAAAATTAAATACAAAGAAAACATATGAAAAGCAGCAAGGGAAAAACAACAAATAACACACAAGGGAATCCCCATAAGGTTAACAGCTGATGTTTCAGCAGAAACTCTGCAAGCCAGAAGGGACTGGCAGGACATATTTAAAGTGATGAAGGAGAAAAACCTGCAACCAAGATTACTGTACCCAGCAAGGATCTCATTCAGATTTGATGGAGAAATTAAAACCTTTACAGACAAGCAAAAGCTGAGAGAGTTCAGCACCACCAAACCAGCTTTACAACAAATGCTAAAGGATCTTCTCTAGGCAAGAAACACAAGAGAAGGAAAAGAACTACAATAATGAACCCAAAACAATTGAGAAAATGGGAATAGGAACATACATATTGATAATTACCTTAAATGTAAATGGACTAAATGCTCCCACCAAAAGACACAGATTGGCTGAATGGATACAAAAACAAGACCCATGTATTTGCTGTCTACAAGAGACCCACTTCAGACCTAGAGACACATACAGACTGAAAGTAAGGGGATGGAAAAAGATATTTCACGCAAATGGAAACCAAAAGAAAGCTGGAGTAGCAATTCTCATATCAGACAAAATAGACTTTAAAATAAAGACTGTTAGAAGAGACAAAGAAGGACACTACATAATGATCAAGGGATCGATCCAAGAAGAAGATATAACAATTGTAAATATTTATGCACCCAACATAGGAGCACCTCAATACATAAAGCAAATACTAACAGCCATAAAAGGGGAAATCAATAGTAACACATTCATAGTAGGGGACTTTAACATCCCACTTTCACCAATGGACAGATCATCCAAAATGAAAATAAATAAGGAAACACAAGCTTTAAATGATACATTAAACAAGATGGACTTAATTGATATTTATAGGACATTCCATCCAAAGAGAACAGAATACACATTTTTCTCAAGTGCTCATGGAACATTCTCCAGAATAGATCATATCTTGGGTCACAAATCAAGCCTTGGTAAATTTAAGAAAATTGAAATTGTATCAAGTATCTTTTCCGACCACAGCGCTATGAGACTAGATATCAATTACAGGAAAATATCTGTAAAAAATACAAACACATGGAGGCTAAACAATACACTACTTAATAACGAAGTGATCACTGAAGAAATCAAAGAGGAAATAAAAAAATACCTAGAAACAAATGACAATGGAGACACGACGACCCAAAACCTATGGGGTGCAGCAAAAGCAGTTCTAAGAGGGAAGTTTATAGCAATGCAATCCTACCTTAAGAAACAGGAAACATCTCGAATAAACAACCTAACCTTGCACCTAAAGCAATTAGAGAAAGAAGAACAAAAAAACCCCAAAGTTAGCAGAAGGAAAGAAATCATAAAAATCAGATCAGAAGTAATTGAAAAAGATATCAAGGAAATGATAGCAAAGATCAATAAAACTAAAAGCTGATTCTTTGAGAAGATAAACAAAATTGATAAACCATTAGCCAGACTCATCAAGAAAAAAGGAGAGAAGACTCAAATCAATAGAATTAGAAATGAAAAAGGAGAAGTAACAACTGACACTGCCGAAATACAAAAGATCGTGAGAGATTACTACAAGCAACTCTATGCCAATAAAATGGACAACCTGGAAGAAATGGACAAATTCTTAGAAAGGCATAACCTGCCAAGACTGAATCAGGAAGAAATAGAAAATATGAACAGATCAATCACAAGCACTGAAATTGAAACTGTGATTAAAAAATCTTCCAACAAACAAAAGCCCAGGACCAGATGGCTTCACAGGTGAATTCTATCAAACATTTAGAGAAGAGCTAACACCTGTCCTTCTCAAACTCTTCCAAAATATAGCAGAGGAAGGCACACTCCCAAACTCATTCTATGAGGCCACCATCACCCTGATACAAAAACCAGACAAGGATGTCACAAAGAAAGAAAACTACCTGCCAATATCACTGATGAACGTAGATGCAAAAATCCTCAACAAAATACTAGCAAACAGAATCCAACAGCACATTAAGAGGATCATACACCATGATCAAATGGGGTTTATTCCAGGAATGCAAGGATTCTTCAATATACAGAAATCAATCAACGTGGTACACCATATTAACAAATTGAAGGAGAAAAACCATATGATCACCTCAATAGATGCAAAGAAAGCTTTCGACCAAATTTAACACCCATTTATGATAAAAACCCTGCAGAAAGTAGGCATAGAGGGAACTTTCCTCAACATAATAAAGGCCATGTATGACAAACCCACAGCCAACATCGTCCTCAATGGTGAAAAACTGAAACCATTTCCATTAAGATCAGGAACAAGACAAGGTTGCCCACTCTCACCACTCTAATTCAACATAGTTTTGGAAGTTTTAGCCACAGCAATCAGAGAAGAAAAGGAAATAAAGGGAATCCAAATCGGAAAAGAAGAAGTAAAGCTGTCACTATTTGCAGATGACATGATACTATACATAGAGAATCCTAAAGATGCTACCAGAAAACTACTAGAGCTAATCAATGAATTTGGTAAAGTAGCAGGATAAGAAATTAATGCACAGAAATCTCTGGCATTCCTGTACACTAATGGTGAAAAATCTGAAAGTGAAATCAAGAAAACACTCCCATTTACCATTGCAACAAAAAGAATAAAATATCTGGGAATAAACCTACCTAAGGAGACAAAAGACCTGTATGCAGAAAATTATAAGACACTGATGAAAGAAATTAAAGATGATACAAATAGATGGAGAGATGTACCATGTCCTTGGATTGGAAGAATCAACGTTGTGAAAATGACTCTACTACCCAAAGCAATCTACAGATTCAATGCAATCCCTATCAAACTACCACTGGCATTTTTCACAGAACTAGAACAAAAAATTTCACAATTTGTATGGAAACACAAAAGATCCCGAATAGCCAAAGCAATCTTGCGAACGAAAAACGGAGCTGGATAAATCAGGCTCTCTGACTTCAGACTATAATACAAAGCTACAGTAATCAAGACAGTATGGTACTGGCACAAAAACAGAAAGATAGATCAATGGAACAGGATAGAAAGCCCAGAGATCAACCCACGCACATATGGTCACCTTATCTTTGATAAAGGAGGCAGGAATGTACAGTGGAGAAAGGACAGCCTCTTCATTAAGTGGTGCTGGGAAAACTGGACAGCTACATGTAAAAGTATGAGATTAGATCACTCCCTAACACCATACACAGAAATAAGCTCAAAATGGATTAAAGACCTAAGTGTAAGGCCAGAAACTATCAACTCTTAGAGGAAAACATAGACAGAACACTCTATGACATAAATCACAGCAAGATCCTTTTTGACCCACCTCCTAGAGAAATGGATATAAAAACAAAAATAAACAAGTGGGACCTAATGAAACGTCAAAGCTTTTGCACAGCAAAGGAAACCATAAGCAAGCCCAAAAGACAACCCTCAGAATGGGAGAAAATATTTGCAAATGAAGCAACTGACAAAGGATTAATGTGCACAATCTATAAGCAACTCATGCAGCTTAATAACAACAAAAAAAAACAACCCAATCCAAAAGTGGGCAGAAGACCTAAATAGAGATTTGTAAAGAAGATATACAGACTGCCAACAAACACATGAAAGAATACTCAACATCACTAATCATTAGAGAAATGCAAATAAAACTACAATGAGATATCATCTCACACCAGTCAGAATGGCCATCATCAAAAAATCTAGAAACAATAAATCCTGGAGAAGGTGTGGAGAAAAGGGAACAGTCTTGCAGTATTGGTGGGAATGTAAATTGATACAGCCACTGTGGAGAACAGTATGGCTGTTCCTTAAATAGCTACAAATAGAACTACCATATGACCCAGCAATCCCACTACTGGGCATATACCCTGAGAAAACCATAATTGAAAAAGAGTCATGTACCAAAATGTTCATTGCAGCTCTATTTACAATAGCCCAGAGATGGAATCAACCTAAGTGTCTGTCATCGAGTGAATGGATAAAGAAGATGTGGCACATATATACAATGGAATATTACTCAGCCATAAAAAGAAACGAAATTGAGCAATTTGTAATGAGGTGGATAGACCTAGAGTCTTTCATACAGAATGAAGTAAGTCAGAAAGAGAGAGACAAATACCGTATGCTAACACATATACATGGAATTTAAGAAAAAAAAAATGTCATGAAGAACCTAGGGGTAAAACAGGAATAAAGACAGAGACCTACTAGAAAATGGATTTGAGGATATTTGGAGGGGGAAAGGTAAGCTGTGACAAAGTGAGAGAGTGGCATGGACATATATACACTACCAAACATAAAATAGATAGCTAGTGGGAAGCAGCCGCATAGCACAGGGAGATCAGCTCCGTGCTTTGTGACCGCCTGGAGGGGTGGAATAGGGAGGGTGGGAGGGAGGGAGACGCAAGAGGGAAGAGATATGGGAACATATGTATAAGTATAACTGATTCATTTTGTTGTAAAGCACAAGCTAGAACACCATTGTAAAGCAATTATACTCCAATAAAGATGTTAAAAAAAAAAAAGAATGCCCCATCTTCACAATAATTTCCATATCTGAATAATCCACGTCTGAACTGATTCCATGTACATGTTCTTCCTGGGCAGGGGAAGGAGAGGTGAGGATGGGTGTGTGTGTGTAGGGGCTGGGGCGGTGGTTTCACCTGCATTAAGTCCTTCTTTTTTAATAGCCATAAAGAAAGAAACTGGTTGCTTTATATACGTAAACCTCTTTTCGTAGTCAAGCCCACCCCATGAGATGGTTACTTTTTTAAATTGAAGTATAGTTGATTTACAACGTTGTGTTCATTTATGCTGTACAGCAAAGTGACTCAGTTATACATACATATATATATATTCTTTTTTATTGAATATAGTTGTCTGTGCTATACAGTAGGACCTTGTCATTTAGCCATTCCGTATATAATAGCTTGCATCTCTTATTTTAATGTGCATTTTAGAAATTAAGAAAAGAAAACTGTGCAAAGATGGAAGATTGAATATACGCCTCTAACTTTATTTCTTTTGAAACCTCAGTGAAAATACAATAAAGAGATTTTTGAAAAACAAAACGACCGGGATGGAGAAAATGGGAGATGGTAGAACATGTGAAATCTGGAAAGCAGATGGGTGGGTGACAACGGGCTTGACAGACCCCAGAAAGCCAAATCCTTACTCAAAAGGTGGAAAGAAAGATCCAATCAGTTGCAGAATCTTCAAGGCCCAGAAAGGCTCAGTACCAGGTGTTCCCGGAAGTGGGGTAAAAGGGCGTTGGGGGCCAAAGCAAGAAGAGTTTACTGAAAACTCTGAGATCCTCAGATACCCTTTTCCACGGTTTGCTGCTGGGCGACTCCCATGAATGCTTCAAAGCTCGGGAGGAGGTGAAACCAAGCCCGTCGCTGGGCAACCCCGGGAGTGGGTGACGGAGCAGATGCTCCACCAGCCCGGGGGATCCATAGACCTCTGTGTTTGAAGCTGACACCTTCAGCCCTCCTGAACCTGCTTTGGATCCCAGAACTCCGCAGCTCAGACCTTATCCTCCAGGCAGGAGATCGGAGGAGCCTTCTCTGGGGCACCAGAGCAGGGGCAGCCCCAGAGAAAAGACCTAAAGATTCCATGTCACAGGGTGCCCCCCAAATGGACCAGCCAATCACCCTACAGTAAAGCTGGATGTCAAGGGGCACCCACTGCCCAGGGCTTGTTAGTCCTTGACACTTTTTTTAAAAAATACGATCAGAATATGACTTTATTAATATTTATTGCCCAAATAATAGTATAAACAGTGAAAAAGACATTAACAATCAAAATCAAAATAATAATAATACTTTTCTCATACTATCAGTTCTACAACCAGTCCCTAGATTTCATTGCTTTTGACCATTTCTTTTTTTTTTTAACATCTTTATTAGAGTATAGTTCCTTTACAATGGTGTGTCAGTTTCTGTTTCATAACAAAGTGAATCAGCTATACATATACATATAACCCCATATCTCTTCCCTCTTGCGTCTCCCTCCCTCCCACCCTCCCTATCCCACCCCTCCAGGCGGTCACAAAGCACCGAGCTGATCTCCCTGTTCTATGCGGCTGCTTCCCACTAGCTATCTATTTTACGTTTGGTAGTGTATATATGTCCATGCCACTCTCTCACTTCATCCCAGCTTACCCTTCCCCCTCCCCGTGTCCTCAAGTCCATTCTCTACGTCTGTGTCTTTATTCCCATCCTGCCCCTAGGTTCTGACCCTTTTTTTTTTTTTTAGATTCCATATATATGTGTTAGCATATGGTATTTGTTTTTCTCTTTCTGACTTACTTCACTCTGTGTGACAGACTCTAGGTCCATCCACCTCACTACAAATAACTCAATTTCATTTCCTTTTATGGCTGAGTAATATTCCATTGTATATATGTGCCACATCTTCTTTATCCATTCATCTGTCGATGGACACTTAGGTTGCTTCCATGACTTCTGACCTTTTCTGATTTTAGTTCTTCTGGTATTTATTTGTGTCACCCTTAATGTTACACTCGTATTATCAATATTCACAGACTACCTCCTATCAATGTAGAACATTTAGCTCACTTACATTTCCTCCCACTTCCTTTTCTTCACTCTGGGTTGTAGAACCTATCAAGTTATTTTTAATACACGTTTTTTAAAACCTCATTTTACTATGAAAATCAGCACACATATGGTAGAGTACATAAAACATATAAATAGCTGAAATCATTGCTATAACACATGCACTCCCCCAAATTCCGCCAGCACCTGAGGCTCCCTGCTTGTTCCTTCATCATCCCAGTACAGTCCTTCCCACTAAAGGTGACCACTGCCTTTTATGCAAGAGCTTATTTGCTTTTCTGTTTTACCAACTGAATGCGGATCCTTAAACACTCTGATTTAGTGTTACCTGCTTTTGAACTTTATGTAAAAGGAATGATAGAAGGGATGTTATTTTGTGTTTGGCTTTAGTTGTGAGATTCATTCAGGTTGTTGGTAATAATGGAAGTCTGTTCCTTATTATTGCTGTGTAGTATGCCGATGTATATGAGCATATCCCAATTTAGTTATCCATTATACTTTTGGTGGATGCTGGAGCTGTTTCTCCTTTGGATCTATTATGAATGATGTTCCCATGATATTCTGATATCATCTTCTGCCACATATGCTCATGCCTTTCTTTAGGGCGCGGGTTGGTAAGTTTTTTTCTGGAAGGGGCCAGATAGTAAATATTTTAGGTTTCTCAGGTAATATGGTCTCTGTCACAACTACTGAAATCTGTGAGAAAGCACCCATAGACATAACAGATAATACAGAAGTGAATGTGCATGGCTGTGTTCCAATAAACTTGTATTTTCAAAAATAGGCTGCAGGCTGGATTTGACCTGAGGTCCTTGTTTCCTGATCCTTATTCTAGGGTATATACTAGGAATGGAGTTGATGGTTATAAGGTAAGCATATCTTTAACTTAAATAATATCAAACTGGTTTTCAAAGTAGTTGCACCCATTTATATTCCCACAAACAAAGTATGAAACTAATCATTGCTCAACACCTTCTACGTCAGTTCTTGGTATTGTCGGATGTGTTAATTTTAACCATCCTGGTGAACTTGTGCTGGCATCTCATTCTGGCTTTCAGTTTCAATTTCCTGATCCGTTATGAAGATTTCATGTCAATTGAATGGTTGTTTTTTATTTTCTTTTGAGAAGTGCCTGACCACGTGCTATGGTCTGAATGTTACTGTCCCCCCCCCCCCCCCCCCGCAACAAATTCGTATGTTAGAATGCTAACTCCCAAAGGTGATGGTATCACGAGATGAGGCCTCTGGAAGGTGATTAGATCATAAGGCTGGAGCATTCATGAATGGGGTTAGTGTTCTTATAAAGGAAACCCCACAGAGTTCCCTAGCTCTGGGCACAGCAAGAAGGTGTCCACTATGAACCTGAAAGTCAGCTCTCACCAGAATAGGACCCTGCTGGCACCTTGATCTTGGACTTCCAGCTTCCAGAACTGTAATAAATTTTTGTTCTTTGTAAGCTGCCCAGTCTCTGGTATTTTGTTTCAGCAGCCCAAGTGGTTTAAGACACCATGGATTCCTCCTGCCCCCAATTTTCTGTCAGGTTTTCTGGTATTATTGATTTGTAACATTTATTTAAATATTCTGGATATGAGCCTTTTAAAGAGTTATTTGTACATAAATACCTTCTCCAATTTCATGGTATGTTTTTATACTCTATTAATAGAATTTGAAAATGAATGTATATTCTTTATTTCCCAATTGGTGTCATTTATCAAATTTTCTTTAACACTGGTATTTTTTATTTTTTTACATCTTTATTGGAGTATAATGGCTTTACAATGGTGTGTTAGTTTCTGCTTTATAGGAAAGTGAATCAGTTATACATATACATATGTTCCCATATCTCTTCCCTCTTGCGTCTCCCTCCCTCCCACCCTCCCTATCGCACCCCTTTAGGTGGTCACAAAGCACCGAGTTGATCTCCTTGAGCTATGCGGCTGCTTCCCACTAGCTATCTACCTTACGTTTGGTAGTGCATATATGTCCATGCCACTCTCTCACTTTGTCACAGCTTACCCTTCCCGCTCCCCATATCCTCAAGTCCATTCTCTAGTAGGTCTGTGTCTTTATTCCTGTCTTACCCCTAGGTTCTTCATGACTTTTTTTTTTCTTAGATTCCACATATATGTGTTAGCACACGATATTTGTCTTTCTCTTTCTGACTTACTTCACTCTGTATGACAGATTCTAGGTCCATCCACCTCACTACAAATAACTCAATTTCATTTCTTTTTATGGCTGAGTAATATTCCATTGTATATATGTGTCACATCTTCTTTATCCATTCATCCAATGATGGACACTTAGGTTGTTTCCATCTCCTGGCTATTGTAAATAGAGCTACAATGAACATTTTGGTACATGACTCTTTTTGAATTATGGTTTTCTCAGGGAATATGCCCAGTAGTGGTATTGCTGGGTCATATGGTAGTTCGATTTGTAGTTTTTTAAGGAACCTCCATACTGTTCTCCATAGTGGCTGTACCAATTCACATTCCCATCAGCAGTGCAAGAGTGTTCCCTTTTCTCCACACAACTGCAGCATTTATTTTTCTAGAGTTTTTGATGATGGCCATTCTGACCAGTGTGAGATGATATCTCATTGTAGTTTTGATTTGCATTTTTCTAATGATTAATGATGTTGAGCATTCTTTCATGTGTTTGTTGGCAGTCTGTATATCTTCCTTGGAGAAATGTCTATTTAGGTCTTCTGCCCATTTTTGGATTGAGTTTTTTGGTCTATTTTATTGAGCTGCACGAGCTGCTTGTAAATTTTGGAGATTAATCCTTTGTCAGTTGCTTCATTTGCAAATATTTTCTCCCATTCTGAGGGTTGTCTTTTGGTCTTGTTTATGGTTTCCTTTGCTGTGCAAAAGCTTTGAAGTTTCATTAGGTCCCATTTGTTTATTTTTATTTCCATTTCTCTAGGAGGTGGGTCAAAAAGGATCCTGCTGTGATTTATGTCATTGAGTGTTCTGCCTATGTTTTCCTCTAAGAGTTTGATAGTTTCCAGCCTTACATTTAGGTCTTTAATCCATTTTGAGCTTATTTTTGTGTATGGTGTCAGGGAGTGTTCTAATCTCATACTTTTACATGTAGCTGTCCAGTTTTCCCAGCACCATTTATTGAAGAGGCTGTCCTTTCTGCACTGTACATTTCTGCCTCCTTTATCAAAGATAAGGTGACCATATGTGCGTGGGTTTATCTCTGGGCTTTCTATCCTGTTCCATTGATCTATCTTTCTGTTTTTGTGCCAGTACCATACTGTCTTGATTACTGTAGCTTTGTAGTATAGTCTGAAGTCAGGGAGCCTGATTCCTCCAGCTCCGTTTTTCGTTCTCAAGATTGCTTTGGCTATTCAGGGTCTTTTGTGTTTCCATACAAATTGTGATATTTTTGGTTCTAGTTCTGTGAAAAATGCCAGTGGTAGTTTGATAGGGATTGCATTGAATCTGTAGACTGCTTTGAGTAGTAGAGTCATTTTCACAATGTTGATTCTTCCAATCCAAGGACATGGTACGTCTCTCCATCTATTTGTATCATCTTTAATTTCTTTCATCAGTGTCTTATAATTTTCTGCATACAGGTCTTTTGTCTCCTTAGGTAGGTTTATTCCCAGATATTTTATTCTTTTTGTTGCAATGGTAAATGGGAGTGTTTTCTTGATTTCACTTTCAGATTCTTCATCATTAGTGTAGAGGAATGTCAGAGATTTCTGTGCATTAATTTTTTATCCTGCTACTTTACCAAATTCATTGATTAGCTCTAGTAGTTTTCTGGTAGCATCTTTAGGAATCCCTATGTATACTACCATGTCATCTGCAAATAGTGACATCTTTACTTCTTCTTTTCCAATTTGGATTCCTTTTATTTCCTTTTCTTCTCTGATTTCTGTGGCTAAAACTTCCAAAACTATGTTGAATTAGAGTGGTGAGAGTGGGCAACCTTGTCTTGTTCCTGATCTTAATGGAAATGGTTTCAGTTTTTCACCATTGAGGACGATGTTGGCTGTGGGTTTGTCATACATGGCCTTTATTATGTTGAGGAAAGTTCCCTCTATGCCTACTTTCTGCAGGGTTTTTATCATAAATGGGTGTTGAATTTTGTCGAAAGCTTTCTCTGCATCTATTGAGATGACCATATGGTTTTTCTCCTTCAATCTGTTAATATGGTGTATCACGTTGATTGATTTGCGTATATTGAAGAATCCTTGCATTCCTGGAATAAACCCCACTTGATCATGGTGTATGATCCTTTTAATGTGCTGTTGGATTCTGTTTGCTAGTATTTTGTTGAGGATTTTTGCATCTATGTTCATCAGTGATATTGGCCTGTAGTTTTCTTTCTTTGTGACATCCTTGTCTGGTTTTTGTATCAGGGTGATGGTGGCCTCGTAGAATGAGTTTGGGAATGCTCCTCCCTCTGCTATATTTTGGAAAAGTTTGAGAAGGATAGGTGTTAGCTCTTCTCTAAGTGTTTGATAGAATTCGCCTGTGAAGCCATCTGGTCCTGGGCTTTTGTTTGTTGGAAGATTTTTAGTCACAGTTTCAATTTCAGTGCTTGTGATTGGCCTGTTCATATTTTCTATTTCTTCCTGATTCAGTCTTGGCAGGTTGTGCCTTTCTAAGAATATGTCCATTTCTTCCAGGTTGTCCATTTTATTGGCATAGAGTTGCTTGTAGTAATCTCTCATGATCCTTTGTATTTCTGCAGTGTCAGTTGTTACTTCTCCTTTTTCATTTCTAATTCTATTGATTTGAGTCTTCTCCCTTTTTTTCTTGATGAGTCTGGCTAATGGTTTATCAATTTTGTTTATCTTCTCAAGGAACCAGCTTTTAGTTTTATTGATCTTTGCTATTGTTTCCTTCATTTCTTTTTCATTTATTTCTGATCTGATTTTTATGATTTCTTTCCTTCTGCTAACTTTGGGGTTTTTTTGTTCTTCTTTCTCTAATTGCTTTAGGTGCAAGGTTAGGTTGTTTATTCGAGATGTTTCCTGTTTCTTAAGGTAGGATTGTATTGCTATAAACTTCCCTCTTAGAACTGCTTTTGCTGCATCCCATAGGTTTTGGGTCATCATGTCTCCATTGTCATTTGTTTCTAGATATTTTTTGATTTCCTGTTTGATTCTTCAGTAATCACGTCGTTATTATGTAGTGTATTGTTTAACTTCCATGTGTTTGTATTTTTTACAGATATTTTCCTGTAATTGATATCTAGTCTCATAGTGTTGTGGTCAGAAAAGATACTTGATAAAATTTCAATTTTTTAAAATTTACCAAAACTTGATTTGTGACCCAAGATATGATCTATCCTGGAGAATGTTCCATGAGCACTTGAGAAAAATGTGTATTCTGTTGTTTTTGGATGGAATGTCCTATAAATATCAATTAAGTCCATCTTGTTTAATGTATCATTTAAAGCTTGTGTTTCCTTATTTATTTTCATTTTGGATGATCTGTCCATTGGTGAAAGTGGGGTGTTAAAGTCCCCTACTATGAATGTGTTACTGTCAATTTCCCCTTTTATGGCTGTTAATATTTGCCTTATGTATTGTGGTGCTCCTATGTTGGGTGCATAAATATTTACAATTGTTATATCTTCTTCTTGGATCGATCCCTTGATCATTATGTAGTGTCCTTCTTTGTCTCTTCTAACAGTCTTTATTTTAAAGTCTATATTGTCTGATATGAGAATTGCTACTCCAGCTTTCTTTTGGTTTCCATTTGTATGAAATATCTTTTTCCATCCCCATTCAGTCTGCATGTGTCCCTAGGTCAGAAGTGGGTCCCTTGTAGACAGCATATATATGGGTCTTGCTTTTGTATCCATTCAGCCAGTCTGTGTCTTTTGGTGGGAGCATTAAATCCATTTACATTTAAGGTAGTTATCGATATGTATGTTCCTATTCCCATTTTCTCAATTGTTTTGGGTTTGTTATTGTAGGTCTTTTCCTTCTCTTGTGTTTCTTGCCTAGAGAAGTTCCTTTAGCAGTTGTTTTAGAGCTGGTTTGGTGGTGATGAACTCTCTCAGCTTTTGCTTGTCTGTAAAGGTTTTAATTTCTCCATCAAATCTGAATGAGATCCTTGCTGGGTAGAATAATCTTGGTTGTAGGTTTTTCTCCTTCATCACTTTAAATATGTCCCGCCAGTCCCTTCTGGCTTGCAGAGTTTCTGCTGAAAGATCAGCTGTTAATGTTATCAGGATTCCCTTGTGTGTTATTTGTTGTTTTTCCCTTGCTGCTTTTAATATGTTTTCTTTGTATTTAATTTTTGACAGTTTTATTAATATGTGTCTTGGCATATTTCTCCTTGGATTTATCCTGTATGGGACTCTCTGTGCTTCCTGGACTTGATTAATTATTTCCTTTCCCATGTTAGTGAAGTTTTCAACTATAATCTCTTCAAATATTTTCTCAGTCCCTTTTCTCTTCTTCTTCTGGAACCCCTATAATTCGAATGTTGGTGCGTTTAATGTTGTCCTAGAGGTCTCTGAGACTGTCCTCAGTTCTTTTCATTCTTTTTTCTCTATTCTGCTCTGCAGTAGTTATTTCCACTATTTTATCTTCCAGGTCACTTATCCGTTCTTCTGCCTCAGTTATTCTGCTATTGATCCCTTCTAGGGTATTTTTCATTTCATTTATTGTGTTGTTCATCATTGCTTGTTTCATCTTTAGTTCTTCTAGGTCCTTGTTAAATGTTTCTTGCATTTTGTCTATTCTATTTCCAAGATTTTGGATCATCTTTACTATCATTATTCTGAATTCTTTTTCAGGTAGACTGCCTATTTCCTCTTCATTTGTTAGGTCTGATGGGTTTTTATCTTGCTCCTTCATCTGCTGTGTGTTTTTCTGTCTTCTCATTTGGCTTATATTACTGTGTTTGGGGTCTCCTTTTTGCAGGCTGCAGGTTCGTAGTTCCCGTTGGTTTTGGTGTCTGTCCCCAGTGGCTAAAGTTGGTTCAGTGGGTTGTGTAGACTTCCTGGTGGAGGGAACTAGTGCGTATGTTCTGGTGGATGAGGCTGGATCTTGTCTTTCTGGTGGGCAGGTCCACATCTGGTGGTGTGATTTGGGGTGTCTGTAGACTTATTATGATTTTAGGCAGCCTCTGTTATAATGGGTGGGGTTGTATTCCTGTCTTCCTAGTTGTTTGGCATAGAGTGTCCAGCACTGTAGCTTGCTGGTCGTTGAGTGAAGCTGGGTGTTGGTGTTGAGATGGAGATCTCTGGGAGGTTTACACCGTTTGATATTACATGGAGCTTGGAGGTCTCTTGTGGACCAACACTGGTATTTTTGATATATTCTTTTTTAAATTGAAGTATACTTGATTTATAGTTTTGGGTTTGTTTCAGGTATATTGCAAAGTGACTCAGTTATATACATATGTAACTTCCCTTCAGGTTATTTTCCATTATAATTTTTTGCAAGATATTGAATATAGTTCCCTGTGCTATACAGTAAAGTCTTGTTGCTTATCTATTTTATATTTAGTACTGTGTATTTGTTAATCCCAAATTCCTAATTTATCCCTCCCTTTACTTCCCCTTTAGTAACTGTAAGTTTGTTTTCTATGTCTATGAGTCTGTTTCTGTTATATAGATTCATTTGTATTATATTTTAGATTCCACATGTAAATGATATCATATAATATTTGTCTTTGTCTGACTTACTTCACTTAGTATGGTAATCTCTAGGTCCATCCATGTTACTGCAAATGGCAATATTTCATTCTTTGTTATGGCTGAGTAATATTTCAGTGTATGTATGTACCAGATCTTCTTTATCCATTCATCTGTTGTTGGACACATAGGTTGCTTCCATGTCTTGGCTGTTGTAAATAGTGCTGCTGTGAATATTGGGGTGCCTGTATCTTTTCAAATTAGAGTTTTCACCTTTTCTGGATATATGCCCAGGAGTGGGATTGCTGGATCATATGGTAGCTCTGTTTTTACTTTTTTTGAGGAACCTCCATACTGTTTTCCATAGTGGCTGCAGAAATTTACATCCCCACCAACAATAATGCTGGTATTTTTGTGTTCCATTAAAAAAAGTACTTTCCCCACCCTGAAATGTTGAAAATATTCTACATTTTGTTTTAAACACTTGTTTAGACCTTGAAATTTATGTCTACAATCCATTTGAAATTTGTTTAAAATATATATTCTTAGCTATTAAGTTAGCTGTCTAGTTTTAATTGTTTTCCTTAAGAATATCTAATTCAGGGCTCCCCAACGCCCTCCCCCCCAGCCTGGGCCATACAGCAGGTGGTGAGCCTCAGGCGAGTGAGCAAAGCTTCATGCCACTCCCCATCGCTCACATTACTGCCTGGACCCACTGCCTCCCCCATCCATGGAAAAATAAACTGTCTTCCATGAAACCAGTCCCTGGTGCCAAAAATGTTGAGGACTGCTGATCTAATTGACCCAGCACCATTAGTTGAAGACACCACTGTCCTTGAATGAAGACATTTCTCGGCAATTGAAGTTTATAATGAATCAACTCTCCAGTCTGTGTCTGGTTTCTCTTGTCTGTTTTATTGGTCTGTTTGATACTTCTTGTCCCAATACCACACTGCCTCTCATGCTACTACTTTATAAGTCTTGATATCTGGTAGAACAAACTAACTCCCCTTGTGTTTCATTCCTGCAACCCGGATAAACTGAGGGTACTCATTTCACTGTTTGTCCCATTGTGATCTGCCCTTCTGAGAACCAAAGACCACAGCACACTGAGAAGGGACAGGATCTGTCTCCCATCCATATTCTTGCTGGATGTCCTGTACCAGGACCACACGTCGTCCTTGACAGATCCCCTAATTGTGATGAGTCCCTTTTTCCAGGACTTACTCACAGCCTTGCCTACACATCTTCCCAGGAAGGTTCTTAAACTCTCAGAGGATATAAAGACCAGCCATGACCTGAAGCTTTTTTGCATGCCCTCTTTTGGGAAATTTGGGCTTGTGCTCACCAGTTGATTTTTATATTCATCACCTTTCACTTAATTTTTTAATTTTTAAAATTTTTATTGCGACATAATTGACATATTATATAAGTTTCAGGTGTGCAACATAATGATTCAATATTTGTATATGTTGCAAAATACTCACCACAATAAGTCTAGCTGACACCTGTCACCATACATAGTTACAAAATTTTTTCTTTCTTATGATGAGAACTTTTAAGACTCTCTTAGCAGCTTTCAAATATGCAACACAGTATTATAAGCTATAGTCACCAGGCTGTACACTACTTCCCCCAGATTTATTTATTTTAAAACCGGAAGTTTGTACTTTTTGACCGCCTTCACCCATTTTTCCCACCTCCCATGCCCCACCTCTGGCAACAACCCATCTGGTTCTCTGTATTTATGAGTTCATTTTTTCTTTTTTTTTCAAGATTTCACATATAAGTCAGATCATATAGTATTTGTCTTTTTCTGTCTGACTTATTTCATTTAGCATAATGCCCTCCAAGTCCATCCATGTTGTACAAAAGGCAGGATTTCCTTCTTTTTTATGACCAGATACTATTCCATTTTGTGTGTGTGTGTGTGTGTGTGTGTGTGTGTGTGTGTGTGTGTGTATATATATATATATATATATATATATATATATATATATACTACATTTTCTTTATCCATTTAACCACCAGTGGACACTTAGGTTGTTTCCATATCTTGGCTATTGTAAATGATACTGCAATGAACATAAGGTGCAGATATCTTTCGAGTTAGTGTTTTCTGTTTCTTCAGATAAATAAATACCCAGAAGTGGAATTGCTGGATCAGATGTTAGTTCTATTTTTAATTTTTTGAGAGAACTCCATACTGTTCCTATAGTGACTACACCAATTTACATTCCCACCAACCTTACACTTTAATTATGATATAAATATTAATCAGTACAATAATAAAATATTATATTAATAATTAATATTAATCCTCTGGCACTTTTGGCCTGCCTTGTGCGTGGGCAGAGAAGCCCTTCACGGTTGGAGGAATGCCCTCAGGCATGGAGACATTGGTACCAATGGCTAGAGGTCAGTGAGCACACACAGAGAACCAAGGAATATGACAATATCTGTGACACTGTGCATGCTTTAAAGGTCACTTAATACCCTTCTTTTTAATTTATAAAATGATGCTGTTTCTCTGACAACATTTTTCCCTAAACATAGTAGTGTCTTCTTGAATTATATGTTTTTTTGTATTTCTTTTTCTATTTGTCTTATTCTCTATTGGTGGCACCAATTAGGTATAATTCATCTTTTCTGTCTATCTTTTGTATTTACTACTTTCTCTCCATTCCTTTAAAACTATTTGTTCATTTCCATTTATTTTGCCAACGTTTTACAAAGCTTCTGTGCTTCTTGTCCTGTACCGTGCTGTATGTGGTGCATATTTGTCTATTTTTGTTTCCATCATGGTTTTTATTTACATAATGGGTTTTTTCCTTCTAACTTTTCCTGAACTCTAGTTGCTCATCTTTTATTTTCTTTCTGTGTCTTATCTAAACTTGCTTTAGCTCTTGTTTTAAAGAATTATTATTAATT